>NC_081407.1:322361218-323036735 GCF_030272615.1 Cryptomeria japonica
GCCACCACCCTGATAACTTCTTTTTATTCATTATCTTTGTATATACAACCCATCACAAGGAATTCAGAGCTAAAATTCAATTTGAATGGAATGGCTCCATTGATTGGAATGGAACATCAAAATGAAGATAAGAATATTAATTTGCATTGTACTCACATTCTATTTTATGAGCACTTTAGTCAGAGCTACAAAAATGACTAACTGGAGTTTTAGATAAAGGCGGACAATTCACAACATTCGTGAACCTACTGTCATGGCGTGTACTCCTCAAAATACAGTATTACAAATTTAAACTATTCAAAGTAAAGACATATTGCCCATTATTTATAATAAACTTTGAAATAATGTTACAACTAGGTTAGGAAGATACGAAAAACAGAATGAGACTGTGAACCTACTACTACAAGTTTGATCCAAATGGATCAACTTTACCACTTCATTATGAGTAGTACAAAACCTTTCACTATTCTTGTATACTTTGTGTAAGGTCAAAATCCATAATAATATATCCATTGTTTAGCTTCATATTGTGTGTTTGCAACATTCCTTAATAAATATTTCGCTATAAACATTTGGGATATTTCTTTTTAGATTACAACCACATGTTTCAAAAAAACAAGTGTTCATTCAAATATTAACATTAAGGTTTGTAGTTTAGGTCAATAATCTATTTTTACATCTACAAATTCCATTTTAATTGAAATAAATATATGTTAGTGTTTAAAATGTTTTTATTTTATTAGAGTTATTTTATAAACATAATTAGTCTCATTTTCATTATAGATTAGAATTGAAGTTAATATATACAATTACATTTTACATTCATTCATAATTTTCTAAAATGTTATATATAAATATATTATAAACTATTATAATGTTTTGATTTTTTTTTAAATTGAAAATCAATTAAAATTATTTAAACAAATATATAATAATAATTATTTTAGTAATGATTTCTGATTAAATAAAATTTAATTTATATGCATATTTATTTTTCTTACAAATTTAAATTTTTCAAATATATATGTATATAAATCTATATCTTACATGTAATCTTTAGATATTCTATTGTTGTGATTGCAACTTACATTTTTCATTTCTCGTATCTTGTAACATAAGTTAACCAATGCCACTCAATAACAACCTTGTTCAATTAGTGTAACAAAAGTAGGTCTTGAAAAATGATTTTTTTAAAAAATTTATCTTATTTATTTATTTGTTTTATGATCAGTTTGGGAATTTTATCATACTTTAGAAAATAATGCTAGTTCAATTATGCTTATGGAACTTCAATTTACGTATTATAACAGAATGTTCAAGGTGGAAATGAATAAGTGCATTTACATTCCCCCACCAACATGGAATTGTCCAATAATTGGCCCAATTGATTCCACTACAATGACACACATCTTATTTTTTCATTCTCCATTTGCTTAAGAATCTTTGAGGACAATATTAGGTGAAGGATTCCTCTAGAATGCTTGCAACTCAACCTGCTACTCTGATGTCATATCATGTTTCCTGTCAAACTTCATGGACTTGGTACATAATTTGGAGTTTGTGTAAAAGTTAGTAGATTCGTATATTCAAGGTTATTATGCTCCATCAATTGGTTACAATGCAACCATCAATGCTTATGATGCAAGAAACCATGATGGTCTTTTGGGGGATATATTATCGCATGACACAATACCACTATATGATGCAGCTTCTTGTGTTTACAATGTTGTAAAATTTGTTGTGCATAATAATTATGAGCTAGTTTTTATACATGTGTTGAAAGAACACAACATTCACTTGGGCCATGATCTGACAACAAATTTGGCAAATGTCTTCAAGGCAGTGATGTTTTTATACACACATATTCCTCTTCATCCACTTGTTATAACTACACTTTTGACACTTGCTCGTGAAGCATCTTCTTAATTTGCAGCTAGAGCTTTGTCTTGTACATATGTTTATGTTTCACTATTATAGCATCAGAACTATACATGTTCCCATGTTTACTGGTATCAATATATTTTAACTATAGACCTAAATCATCTTCTGAGGGAAGTTTATATTTAAATGTGTTGTTCTTATCTCTCACGATGTCTTCTTGCACTACTTATCTTACTATTTCGAATGTGTGTGTATGGAAGTGTAAAATCATTATTTGCAATCATGAAACCTATTTGTTTTAACTTGAGAAGTGGTTAATGTCATGATGTTTGCACTCTTGCATTAGGTCACAAACTTAACATTTCAGTTATGTAATCTGTTACTGGAAGTATACAAGAATAAGTTATCATTTTGTTTATAGACAACAAATTTAACTTTATAGATTTACATATTTATGCCCCTAAAATAGTGAGACATGTTAATACAATGATAGGGATTAGCAAATATTTATTTTATTTTATAACAATATCAGTTGAAAAAAATAACAATAAAAAATAATAACAATGCCTTTAAAAATTGAGTGCCCAATCACTGTGAACAGTGCAAAATTGCTTATGAAATCAAAATTAAAGCAAATTTCAAAATGAACAAAATTAAATATATGGAACATGTAGTCTTCATGATTAACTAGTATGACTCACAATTAATGATTCTTTTGCAATTGAACTATGAAATACAAGAATTAATTACATTGCACTTTGTCTTCGATAAGCTCATGCAAATCCAAATACTTGATGCCATAATGAAGTAAGTATTCATAGAGTATATTGATTGCTTGTGTTTTTCAAGTTTTAAATAAAACGAATAAAGGCGAAAAGCAAGGGAAATTAGGTTCTATAATAGCTTGATACTTTTACATAACAGGTATAATACACTTCGTTTTGGTTTAAGATAGCTTGGTAAAAATGAGAATGGAAAACAAGTTTTGCACTCTACAATGAACTCATCATTATAGATAGAATGTACTTACATAGACATAGTAAAAAAAATTCACAATAATAAATGATCTTTTGACTTTGTGAACGTAGTTTACAAAATGCTTCTCGTTTAAATTTTCTAGAGGACAATTTAGTTGTTACTTGAATATACAATAGGATATGTTAGGAAAGAGACATATTTAATTCAATCATTACTCTTGTTATCTTTTCCACTTGGCTCTTACAAATTCAAAAGTATTCCAAACAGATTATTTCCATTCAAAATAATAAAGTGGTATACATTTTTGTAAAAAAAATTGTGAAAGTCATCAAAATACAATGTGCACATAGTAATATAGTACTATTAAATAGTAAAGGATGCTTGTCCTTGTCTATTATAATAACTTGCAATTCGAGCTAGGTACCCTCTTCCTAAAAATGTGCATCATATTTTTCATGCTTATGACAGTGAAGGACACTCCTTTATTCATTACATTATTGACTTGCAATGTAGTACTCCTCTACTACTTCTTTGCATGGGCCATTGTACATTGAACTGCAAATGAAGGTCATTAATGATACAACAAATGTATGTCTAACATGGCCTAATGCAATTGTGTAAAGTGGTTCCAAAAAGATGAAGAAGATATGGAGAGATTGCTTAGAAAAACAAAGCCTATGCCATGCATGTCAAAGGAATCTAGTTACAAGGTACAAGGAAACTGCAATACTTACAAAAGTCAATGTTTTATTTCATATCTTCATTGTCCTTCTCATATAAACCATGTCATTAGCATGATGCCTAATGAACCTAGTCATACAATCCAAGTCTCTTATCCTAAATCCATTGTACACAGTACCATTGACATTGGTGATGTAAGTAAAATGATGAAAAGGGTTATTACATGTTGTCAACTGATATTTTAGACTTGTTTCTATCAAATGCATTTAATCGAAGAGTGGAAAAGGCATCTACAATAAATGCTTACCCATCTAGTGGATTGTTGGATCAAATTATCCATAAATACTTACCAGTGCCAAATGGTGCTGACATTATTGAAGACAAAGAGCAAAATTATACAGATCGCATTACCTCTAACTGTTTGGAGAATTCTATTGTTGCACCTTATTTCTCATTTGTAGCTCTACAAAATGTACCAAACACAGGTTCAAAGCTCATATACCTGGAGCAAATGATAGGTATGAACCTTAGTTCCACATGATTTCTCCAATTATAGGTATTGCTATTCAGTAAATCAATTCACTAATAATTTCTTGTCCTCATATATTGTAGACAATAGTCAAGGTTGTCTTCAACTGAGTGCTTTATGCCACAAAGGCGAACTGAGCTGGTTACAGTTGGCAAAATTTCAAACGTGCAAGTAATGTCAAATAGTCACCAGTTCAATAATCACATATCAAGTCAATGTCAATGCAATGACTACTATTCCTTGAAATAGAAAGGTCCTAGCCTACCACAAAAAATAAAACAATGTTGTCATCTATGTTCACAAGTTACATTACAAGTGCAACAAGTAAATAAGGACTTGGAAAAGATAGAAGAAATCTTAAAGGAAATGGAAAACTACAATGTCAAATTATGCACATATTTGCAAAAAATTGTTAATCCTTTGATGTGATGAGCTATGCAAACAATTCCTCACTCCTTCTACTGTAACGAAATTTCATAGAATGTGCAAATTCTTCGTAAATCCCTTTGTTTGCAGAGATATTGAAAGATTAATTTTGTAGGGAGAAAACTATTTCCAAGAAAATCTTTGTTCTAACTATAAGCTTTATATGTATTATTTACAAATGCTTCAAGTTTAACTCTGTAAACAAATTACTAAAATAAGAATTCTATGAATATGAATATGTATTAATTGTTGCCAAAGCACTACTTTTCTCTACGTAGATATTTGTCAATTGTACAACAAGTATTCGTTGTTGTTATAGTCATATGTATTTTCCCATACATAATGGAAAATCGTAATTCAATAGACCAAATTATATAGAGAGGGAAAATTGATACAATTGCAATTACTTTTTTCCTTTCTTCGTCATGCTTCAACTTTAAAATTGTAACCAAACTAATGAAAACATAATCCCACATATGATAAAAGCTTAAAGTATCTCAATTATAAAATGACATGTAGGCATTTGACAACAAAACAACTTTAATCCATGGTTTAATTAATGCATATGAAGTTACATATATATCCATTAGTTAATAATAATTGTAGCTTTTTACAAGTGCGAGTATTTAAGTACATAAAAAAAATGAACAAAGATAATTTGAAAAAAAAATCACATTGTAGTTACTTTATGTATTTTTGTAGCAAATATCGACATGCATTTTTGAGAAATAATAGGTAGGTCGTACAATTATAGGTGACAAGCAAAGTCAAATAGAAGCTACTTCATACATATTTAACAATTACAACATCAAGTGACATATTCAACAACAACCAATTTCCATCTTCAAAAAAGATACAAACATATCAAAATAATAAAATATCTCCTCAGGCTAAAAAATGGAGATAGTAGATGTTGAGAGTTACTTGTGTTAAGGTCGACAACAAATAGAAAACATTGACAATGTACTAAGGAAAGGACTGTATAGAGACCATAATTTCAAGTACACTATAGGAGATTGTCTATTTCATTCCTTTGAAGTACTACTAGAAGCAAAATACACATCAACTAACTTCAAAATGGAACAATCTACTACTTTGAAATCTATCTTGCAAAAGGTGAAATAGAATAAATCAACTCATACAACATTGAACTAGACCCACATAGCCTTCATGAACTACACAATGTGCCAGATTAAGAAACATATCTACGTAAGATGCAATTGTCTACAAAATCATGTACACCATCCACTGAAGTTGGATACATTGGCTATCTAAGTGGTTAAATATACAAATATGTGTTTGGTCGATGACAATGGGGAAGAAGTACTTGCACTTCAATGAATCACTGCAAACAGAGCGATATTGTATCTCTTCCATGATGCTACACCCCTCAATGAACATTTTGAACCACTATTCAAAATTCAAACCCAGAATTATCTCAACGTAAACAAGTCATTAGAAACAAAAGAGAAGAAGAAATTACAGACACTACAAAAAAGTAAAAACTTGAATTTAACAATAGAAGTTCAAAACAGGAAACTAAAAAATAAAATAGTAACCATACAAAAAAATAACATTTCACCAACTCAAGAAAATTATTAGAAATTGTAGTCACATAAATCTGTCCACTTAATTAAATGAATATTTAATATTTATTTGATTATTTAACCATCAATTAATAATTAATTAAATTAATATATTTAATTAATTCATCTTAACCCTCTTCTCCTATTAATTAAATAAATTATTCAATTTATTTGATTTAATTCACTTAACCAAATTCAGACCATTTATTAAATAAATAAATCATATTTATTTAATTAAATATTCTCTCACATTTAAATAAATTAATATTTATTTAAATCCCACATTTAAATAAATAAATTATTTATTTAAATCACCTTTATCCTCCACCCACTTGTATTTTCCTACAAATGCAAGTTGCACAACTATTTTAAATAAATAATTTATTTAAATCACCTTTATCCTCCACCCACTTGCATTTTCCTACAAATGCAAGTTGCACAACTATTTTAAATAAATTATTTATTTAAATCAACTTTATCCTCCACCCACTTGCATTTTCCTACAAATGCAAGTTGCACAACTATTTTAAATAAATTATTTATTTAAAATCCTATTTATCCTCACCCACTTGAAACTTTTAATGGTTTCCCTTAAAGTCTTCAAACTTAATGGCTTCCTTCTATAGTCTTCTTAAGCCTTTAATGGTTTCCCTTAAAGTCTTCAAACTTAATGGCTTCCCTTAAGTCTTCTTAAGATTTTAATGGTTTCCCTTAAAGTCTTCAAATTTAATGGCTTCCTTCTAGAGTCTTCTCAAATTTTTAATGGTTTCCCTTAAAGTCTTCAAACATTTAATGCTTTATCTTCCTTTTTCTCATTTAAATAAATTAATATTTATTTGAATATTTACCCAAATGCAAATTACACCATTTAATTGAAATAAATGATTTTATTTTAATTGAAAATACCAAAATTCCTCCCACTTGCATTTTCCTACAAAATCCACTTGCATGCCTAAACCCCTTCTAGATTCTTCTAAACCCTTCCTAATTAACCTAATCCATCCCCTAAATATTGTCACATTTCTAAACAAATTGGAGTCACTTCTCAAAGACTCCAAAGTCTTTGAAAAATAATTAATGCTTTGTGTTCAACAAATTAACCTCTAAAGTCTTCCAAACCACTTATGGCTCTTACATGACCATTAATGGTTAATTCCACTTGCACCCATGGTTAAGGACTTTGACCCCTAACTTAACCCTCATGTAACCCATGTGTCTCTTCAAAGCATTTATTTCTTTGACTAGGGTAACCATCATGTCCCCTCAAGCATTTAATGCTCCTTATCTCTCCTCTCAAGCCTCCTCATGGTGACACTTGTCAACATGGGATTGGATTGAAAGTCCTCACATGGATTGAATACCATTCAATCCTGACCCTTGTTGAGATTACTCAATCTCAACCATCCATTGCTCCATTTTTCCTATAAATAGAGCCCATTTCTTCATAATCCACATTCTGAAAACTTGTATGCATTTAACCTATAGGCATTTTAGAGAGCATTTAGCATAGCAAACTAAAATCTTGTTATTTTGGTTAAAATCAATCATTTTAATAGCATCTAGTATTTTAGCTTTTCATTTTACATTTAGAGCAAAATACTCAAATCTCAATCCTCCATAAGCATCCATAGTGCAAAAAGCTGCTGAGAGCTACACTATTTTGGAACTTGGAGAGGAGAGGAACAAGGGAGAAGGAGTTAAGAGAATGCTAAGAGGCATTTGGAGATGCCTTATTATCTTTGTTTCATTTGTTAGATATATTAGCATGATTTTAGTATCTCTTTTGATATCCCTGTTTAGATTAGTTTTTGATTGACTAACACTAATGATTTCTTGTGTCTTGTGTTGTTTGTCATTTGCTAACCTTGTCCATTTCGCAGAGCATCATTAATAATCAAGAGTATGAAAATATCCAAGAAATAGTACAACAAATGTTTGAAACCGTGAACGTCACTTCAAATGAGAATAATAGACCACAACACTAGAAAAATAAAACCATAAAATCAAGAAAGTCAACAATGATAAAAGCATACTCTCCAATTGATATTTTCCAAAGAACAATTGAAGACACACCAAAACATACATGTGCAATATGCAAGCTATTGTATTTCAAAAAATATATGAGAACCATCACAGGAAAAAAGAAATATATTATAAATTAGTAGAATGTAATGATACTATATTGATAGATTCCATATGTCAAGCATGCCATACTGCTTTGAAGCAATCCAAGTTGCCTACGTATGCCACACCAATAAATATACGAACTAATAAACCATTGCACTACGTACAAAATCTCTTGCTATTAGAAGATCAACTTGTTTCACTAAGAATTGCATTTGCTCAAATTTGGGAGCTAGGCTATAAAAGATCTCAAATTGGACTTATAGGGTCTATTATTAATGTTCACATCAACATGAACATTATACATAAAGCACTACCACAATCAATCAACAATACAATAACAATAGTTGTATATCTCAAAAGACGCTTACACTATATAAAAATGCCTTTCAAAAGGGAATGGTATGCACAAACATTATGATGCAAGCTTTGAACCAATTGGTTGAAACAAAACTATATAAATTGCAAAATGTACAAATTAATTTGAGGACTGGAGACAATATTTGGAAATTAACAATGAAGGTGAAAACAACAGTGAAGTTAGTACAACTGAGAATGACTCAGATAGTGACAAAGAACAAGAATGGCCATCTGAAACATTGATACATGGATTTAGTGAGTCTACATCTATACAAAAAATGGATGATAAAATCATTAAAATTGCACCTACACAAGTTTTCTATCCAATTGGAATCTTTAAGGATACATATGCCAAGGGAATGAATTCCCCACATTATTCTTTGGCAACCCACATGAAGAAGACAGTGTCTAAAGATTTAGCTACTAAAATATTGCATGGTGGGAGCTGTCAAATTCACATAAACAATTTGCATACCACACAACAAACTTATTCTTCAAAACCATCAAAGTACTGATACGACAGGTTTTATCCACAATGTGGATACGAATTCGAAAAGGGCAGCTAAAAGGAAGAAAGCTATGTGCAAAGGATGTGGAGGACAAGCCAAACCTAGAAAAATTGTTGAAATCAGATATAGGTTACGCTAATTTCAAAAGAATAAGAATATCACCAGACTACACACAACAACTTAAAAAAAATACTTTTGCAATGACATGACAACTTGGACCTCCAACTTTTTTTGTTACTTTCACTATTGTAGAATAAAATTCGGATCCCCTCACAAATACACTGCAATAGTTACAAAAATTACTCCAATCAAGACTACAAGAACATGAATCTTATCAAACAAACAAAACTGATAAATTTCAATTGATAAAAATGATCCAATCACTTGTGCACGATACTATCGACATAGGATAGATGCATCAAAAAAATGATTTTTACAGATGCCTCCTTTAGAAACGTCTAGATTACTTTTTTGTAACTGAATTTCAAAATTAAGGAAATGAACCTGACCATTTCCTCTTATGGATTAAGAGTGTACCAATCTATGGCAAGGACAACTATACAAATATAATACTATTTGTTGACAATTATATCACTTGTAGCACAAAACATTTGACTCATAATTTAGCTACCCTACACAAACATTACCACACAAAGCAATGTAAGAGATCTAGAAGACGAGTTTGTAGATACAATTTCCCCTTTCCACTAATGCAAAATACAACAATAATGCAACCACTGCCAGAAAAAAATGAAACCCTAACTACAATTGCAACAAATATAACTTCAAAATTGCAGAAAGAAAACTATGATATCTTGTTCACTTCCAAATGTTCCTAAATGAAATGCAACTAACAAAGGAAGAATACATATCAACTCTTAGGTCAACAATGCATGGACCCACACTACTCCTATAGATCTAAATCCATCAGAAATATGGAACAATAGCTTCTCCGAAAAAATACCTCAACTATGAAAGGCTAATACAGATGCACAATATGTCCTCAATATGTTGCAATAATGTATTGCAGTTCATACGTGGCAAAAGTTGATAAATCAATGCCACACGCTTTCCAAAAAAATTCATAAATACCACCAACAAGATAATATCGATGCAATAAAGATGATAGGTAAACTTGAAAATGTTTTGTTAAATCTACAACAAATGTCCTCACAACAAGTTGTGCACATTTTTCTATCACTACTACTAAATTATAGCTCAATAAAATGTATATGCATTGATACATGACCTGACAATCACCAGACATTCATACTTAAATTTGTGAAACAAATAAAGAAGGAACAAAATGAATTAGAAAACATCATCTACAAATAATTTATAGACTAAATATCTAAACTGGCCCAACGCTATTGTAAACATATGCCTTGCACAGTTTGTCTCTGAATATAACAAAAATGGTACACATATCAAACCTAAAACTAAATCAAATATTATACACTATATCAATTTTAACAAACATATAGATGTAGAAAACCATTGCAGAGAGTAACTACTATCGTACGTTCCATTTATGACACATGAGAACACATTGAAAGACAATTACAATTCATGGGAAAGTGCATATGTACATCACAAAAGAACAACTCATCTGAATTGTTCAAAGTTCACGTACAACAAAACTTTTGCATGGGGTGACATTGACGAAGTTGTTAATGATCTAAATTCGGATAACTAAAACATTCACGATGAGGCCTCATCATTTAAGAAATTGAAAGACAAGGAACTCTATGACATACAATTAGACCTCAACAACATAGGATAAAATAAAATAAAGAGTAAATTTTTCACATCATTCGAAATCAAACAACACCCATAAATTCTGGATAACAATGACTACCACAAATTAAGGCAAATGCTTAATAAAGAACAACAACAAATTGTAAAGGACATTGTGATTAAAAAAATGAAAAATATGAAAACCCCATCGCACTTGTTTCTAATAGGAGGAGCTGGAACTAGAAAGAATTTCATGGAAAAGGTAATATATGAAGCACTTCTTCGCATTTATAACAACTATATTGAAAATGATCTAGACAAACCAAAGGGTCTAATAATTGCATTCACTAGAAAAGCATCATATAACATAGGTGGAATTACATTGCATTTAGCATTTCACATTCCATTTAATAAATCTGAATTTCTTCCACTCAATACTGATACATTAGACACCATGTCAAAGCATTACAATCAACTCCGTGTACTTCTTATAGATGAAATATCATTAGTAGGCTCAACATTCTTACAACACATTGACAAAAGGTTACGTGATATAATGCAAATGCCTACAACGCATTTTGGAAACCTCGATACAATATTTTTTGGAGATCTCTATCAAGCACAACTTGTACTTGACTCTGTTGTTTTTGAAAATGAACCAACACAAAAAGAATTGACGTCTTACAACTTTTGGAAAAAGAAAATAAGTTGTTATTCATTGAATTGTATGATGAGACAAAAAGGTGACACTTTCATCTCGATCCTTAATAAAATTCGCATTGGGTCACAAACAACTAATGATTTGAATTATCTCAATCAACAATGCTCATGCCCGCCACCCATTGACCCAATATTCCCTTTCCTATTTTATAGAAAAAAGGATGTTGACAAACACAAAAATAAAATGCTATTAATCATTTCAGACAATGTCATTGTAATAGATGCAATCGATGAATATGAAGAAAATAATAGCGCAATAATGCTCTACAATCATACAACTATGTTGCCATCACAGATCAAATTGAAACAAATCATTCTTGTTGAAATCTATGCAGGTAACTATAACACACAAGATGGTCTAGTCAATGGAACATATAAAATATTTAAAAACTACACAAAATACAATGACATTGATATTGTATGGATCAAAATAAACAACTCTACAATAGGAAAACAAGAAGGGAAAAAACTAGCACAATGGTACACAAATGGTATTGATAAACAATGGGTACCTATACTTCGCATTGCTAGACCCATTCAAAAAATATCATTCAACAACAAAATAGCCATTAGAAAACAATCCCCAATACAAATAGCATGTGCCAAAACCATACATTGGTCGCAAGGACTAACAATGGAAGGTATAAAATTAGATCCCACTGGTATACAACAACACAAGTTGACATGTGCAACACTTTCTCGTACAAAATCAATTCAATCATTATTCTTACTCAACCCTCTAACTACAAACAATTTCAAAATAAAGAAAAAAACACATCTCGAAATGTCACGTCTTCAAACAAATGCAGATTGGAAATTTGAAAACATTACTATATGTTCCCACAACACACCACAACTGTTGTTATCCACATTAAACACTCGTAGTTTACAAGCACACACAAATGACATTTTGAATGACTATGACATAATGTATTTTGACATCATTTGTTTACAAGAGGTTCACACCCATCCCCCTCAAACTAACACTCTACCAGACCTTTGCGTTGCTAAACATAACATACATGGCATTATGACTTTAACTGAGAAACATCTAGTAGTCTCAAAAATAAAAGAACATAAATCAACAACAACACCATTACCTAACAATTTACTCAATGTTTGTAATGTTTATGCAAGACCAAATGCTCCTATATTAGAAATTTTAGCAATTATGAACAAAGTACTCTTCCACATACCAAAAAAAGATATTCTATATATTGTAGGAGATTTCAATATTGACATGACCATACAAAGAAAACATCAAAAAATGCTTACGAGTTATATGCAAAGATACAATATACATTTCTTGCTAAACCAATCACACAATATAAACAAACCATTAATAGATCACATCTAGTCTAATTCAAGAAAAAATATGTGCTCCATTTACAAAGTAGAGTCATATTGGACTGATCACCTTGCTACTTTTTTGAATGCGCGTATTAAGTTGAATCCACAAACTAAACTTCAAAGTCATGAAAAAATATCAGCAAACACAATCACAAACAACACATTCTTCAAACATAATACAAATGTAATTTACACAACACATAAAATTTTTCTTTTACAATTTACAAATATTGCATTCATACAAGCAAACAAAACACGATAATTATATAAAGAATATTCCAATACTACATAGTTTTTTTTGCAGCACAACAATGGAGCCAATAAAAAGAATAGGAAAACAAACACAAATCAAGCAAGAGCATGTCACAAAAAGGTATTCAACTTACCTTATTTCAATTTAATATATATTAGGCAAAGTTTTCAATATTAATGCGCCACTCTTACAATTTCTGTAGATCAAAAGTCAAAGGACAAAATGCAATATCTATTGAAGACTAAAATGCAAGGAAAACGGGGAACATCTTTGAAGGGGATGTAATCATTGTCTACAAAGCCACACTTGACAAAGTGAACAAATCAAGGAAAGTCCTCTCTGTAGATTTGACATATTCAAAAGATGAACTAACAATTACAATTAATGTTACTAGTGACCTGGTACAAAAATATGAAGTCAAGATAGTGCCAAACTCTGCAATTTGCACTTCAGGATTTGATATTGCCCCCAAGATAGACTATGATCATGGTGACTGTGATTGCATTCTAATCCTCATAGATTCCACCACAATCAAAACAATGCCACACATGTGTCAAGAATACAATTTTATACCAAGCACCATAATAAAACAACTATGCATAAGTACAAATGTGTATGCCATTGGAACAATTGGTGCTTTGGTAACAAGGACATGCAAACAAGGTTCACAATACACACTTGACATCAAAGATGGTGACAATGAAACAGATAAAGTACAAGTAAAATAACCTCTTAATTTTTCCCAAATAACCCATTTCAAATTTCTCTTCACTACAACAAAATACTTTGCATTCAAATATTTTTTAAACAAAAAAAACAACCATTTTATTCTTCAATAGCTATTCCTACACCAAAGTTTTGGCCAACAACACCTCACAATGGAAGACCAGCTACAAAGGAATGAAATCCCTACAATGCTCTTTAGAAATGTTGTAAACAAGGTGGATTGCAAAATAACATTTCGTACAAGTCTCTCCACGTTCATATGCAAGCTCAATAACAAAAGAACATTGGAAAGGTTGAATGACTTATTGAATACAACATTTGAGGTAATTGTTTTCAAAACACTTCTCTTCATTTTTGAAATGTACTCTTTGCAAACCAAAATAACATTTAACCATCTCTTACAAGTTGATGGTATCTTAAAAGTGGCAAATTCATTCTTAGTTCCATTCCATGCATTCTGCCCACGATGCAATTATAAATTTGAGAACTAGGCATGCTTCAAGACAACATTGCTTATTGCACAAGGTGTGACCATGAAGTCACCTATGTATACTCACTTCACCTCAACACAATTCTCACAACCAAAAATAAACAAACTATACAATGTTCTCTTGATAAGTCCACAATCGAACAATTGTTGCCTACACTTCAAATTACTACATATGAAAATTACACCCAAGACAAATTAGGAGTTATTTTCATTCTACATGATTTCACAACAAAAGGCCACTTCACTCTCAACCAAAACAATCTCATCACTCATGCCATTGCTCTTCATGATTGATATATACATAAAGGTAAACATAATACATTACATTAACCTTTCTTCAGTTCAAAGATTTCCATTAAATGTATACTATGAAATATAATAATTTATAAATAAAAAACATGATCCCCATTTTGCAGGAAGGACATCAATTCAAAGGCATAAATCATGGATACTTGTCATATGGAGCGATTCTTGCCAAATGGAGCACTACAACTTAATAAATCACAGGAAATTAGCTACAAATTTGCTTTCTTTGTTTAAATTTTTTATATTTATCTTGCACTCCAGAAACCGTCACTTACATATATGTGTTGTAAAACAGTCAAGTACTCTTCTTTAAATATTATAAATGCTAGAAAGACAAATTTATTATAATATGCAGTTACCCTCTTTTATATTCAACTATGCATTGTCTTCTTTGTGTTTAACCTCTTAAGCAACTATGCTTACTATAAGATTGCATTTTGTTAACAGTTTGTTTCTCAAACTAACATTTATGCTCTTGTTAAGGCTCTCATAGACAATGGGGTGCTCCCCCATTTGCTTAGAGTCTTAAGAAATTCTGATAGTAAAGTTATGTATTTGTTTCTTCAATAACCACTTGGTTGTTCTTTTGTATTTGAATGACAATTTCATCTGGGAGTGTGTCCTCTTTTGGGAAGAATTTTATTCTTCTTTTTTATTGTTTGCTTCTCTTTCTTAAGAATGACGTGTAGTTTTTTGGACACTTAACATTTGTTTGATGGATTATAAGTGCGTAGATGTTGGCATATATCATGTTTGCTTGTAGTGGACAAAATAGGTTCATGAGTCATGGATGCTTTACATAAATTACTGTTGTATGAATGAATGAATGAATGATTTTATTGTCGTCCACGAGATTGAACAACCTATAGGACCAAGAAAAACACCAACACTAAACCTCCTGAATATAAATTTCCATGTCTGATCCCTTGAGACCGAACAACCTATGGGACCAAGAAAAACACCAACACTAAACCTCTTGAATATAATTTTCCATGTCTGATCTCTTGTTATAAATCTTGACCAAGAAGCTTGTCGTTTGGTTGATCTTGTCCTCGTCAAATAACTGATGCATGTTGTCGACCTTCAGAATGATCTCATATTGATCCTGAATATCATCATACATTGTGCATTTAGTAAGAAAGTGTCATTCCGTCTCCATTGCTCCCATCCCGCAAAACAAACAAGTTCTCTCTTCCCATATCTCCTTGGGCCTTTGCCACCTACCTGTTTCACACCTGAGATGATGTGAACTAGTCCTCAATTGTGCCACAAGCAGCCTAGATTTTCCTTTAATGACTGCCCCTAATTATGCTTTCTCACCATGTTCCCTAGTCGAGTTAAATTCTTTAATATAGTATGCCTTTTTGCATCCAATGTGGTTATTCCACATGACGGTTTGAAACTTTTCGATGACAAACTTCTTTATTTCCTTGTTGGTATTAGGATAATCGTACAGTTTGATGTTCCATTTATTCAACCACTTTCTGTTTTGTTTCATCCAAGTTTTCTTCCTACGGATATGGCCTTCTTCCATCGCAATCTTGGGCCACTGGTGGTTATCCATGTTCTCAACCTTCTTTAGATAACTTATTAACCGAGTTAATGCTGATGCTTCCAATGGAAACATACCTGCTTCCACCAAAAGAATTTTATATGGCACTGATGTTTTAACTTTGAGATTGCTTGTGATTAGGTGTCTTTGAATTCTTTCTAACTGTCTCCATCCACATTTTGACATGCTGCCTCCCCAAACTTCACAACCATAAAGAACAACCGGTGTGACCAACAAACCAAAAAGAGTTTTTTGTTTTGTTTTCCAATCCCATAATTCAACATTTCTGCACCTATTTTGAAGTAGATGTGATGCTCTCCATCCTCCCTGAATCCTTTTTGCTTTGCAAGTCTCCCAACTAAGCTTATAGTGGAAGTCAATCCCTAGGTATTTGTATTCTTTCAAAATTTCCAATGAATTGCGTTCGAAAAGAAAGGTAATTTGTTTTTCTTTCCTCTTTAAAGAGAAAATCACAATCTTGGTTTTGGAAATGTTCATCTGCATCCTAACTTCCATAGAAAAATTCTCTAGATCCCTTAAGTGATCCATCAAACCATGATCCATCTTAGAAATTAGGATAAGATCATCAACATATAAAAGTAATTTCACCACATACCCTGCAAGATGAACCCCATCAACATCTGAATTGTTTAACCATGTTTCAAGTTTATCAATGTATAAACCAAATAAAGTGGGGGATAGAGGGCACCCTTGCTTGACACCAATGTCACTACCAAAGCACTCAGACATTCCCTCCTTAGTTCTGATTTTTGCTATGAATTTCTCATATAACCTATGAACAACCACTCTATATATGTCAGGTACACCCAAGTCTTCCATTCTATTCCATAACTTATCTCTAGGCACCATGTCAAAGGCTTTTTAAAAGTCAACACAACAACGATATTCCTCTTGCCCTTGATTGTCCCATATTTTGTCTATCAAATGTCAGAGAGTGGTGCAGTGATCGATGGTGGAATGTTTAGGCTTGAAACCAACCTGACCTTTGGCCCTTATACCTTCACCTTCTACCCAACTGCTGATTCTATGCTCTACCATGCTCCCAAAAAGCTTGCCAAGAAGAGGATTGACCATAATAGTTTGATAATTAGATGGATTGTTGGTATCCCCACACTTAAAGAGAGGGATAACCACACTAGTTGTCCAATCCAATGGGAAACCATCTCGAATGAAACTGTTGAATATACCCTTTATGTGAGGAGCGAGAAGCTCAGCTCCCCACTTTAGAAATTCAGCTTGAAGCCCATCAATATCACTTTCCTTACCATTTGCTAGACTCTTTATTCCCTTTTTGATATCTTTTACCGTGAATAGCTCCACTGAAGTGTTCACTATGGGAGGAGAGTGATTCTCATGAATATGCTCATAAAGAAGCTTTGCATAAATCAAGCCATTGAGTATCAGTGATTTTGTTTTTGGTTTGTTTACTTCATTGTTGTAATTCCTTCCAAAAATCTTTGGGGTTGTTTCTACCAAGAGAGATTAACTCCTTCCTTCTTGCCTTTACATATTCTTCTTTTTTTGCTTGAATCAACTTTGTGTATTTCTTCTTGTTGTCTTTGCTCGGATCTTTCCCCTTCAAAAGTCTCTTGGCTGCCTTGCACTCTTCGTCATACCACGGGTTTGTTGAGAAAGTATTCACAACCCTCTTTCTACTGCAAGTCCTTTTGCAAGCACTCAAATCTTTGTGTATAATAGGTATTAGCTGGCTGCTATGAACATGATCATCTTCTTTGAGTCTTTCCCCCTTCATCATATTATTTAGTTCACGAAATTGTTGCTTAAGGATAGCCTTGAAAATGCCCCTGTTTTCTTGATTTATGACTTTGCCTTTAACACCAATTTTCTTTTGCATGTTAAGTTCTTGATTAAATTGTGGGTTGCATGTAGCATAGTCCAATTTGACAAAAAGAGACATATGGTCAGATTTCAATTCTATATGGCAGTCACTAGTGTCAAACTCCAACACTCTAGCTATAAGATTTTGAGAGAAAATCAAGTAATCAACCACACTCTGACCATTGTACGTTTTGCAAGTGATATTCCCTAAAGTCGGCCAACCCCTCATTCGATTGCAAATAACCATACCAAACAAACTACACATCCCCAATAATTCTGCCCCAAAGTGTGAGATATCCCCATTGTAATCTTGTGAAGTTCTTTCCCAAGATTGACCTTCACTTTCTTCCAGCCAAAGAGGATTATTTTCTCATTTTTTACCACTGCTTAGTTGAATAAATTGGTTATTGGTTGTCCTTGCATTAAAGTCACCTATTAGCATTATTTCTCCTAATGTGCTGAATAAGGAGATATCTTTTTTTAATGATGCGCAAGGATCTTCATTGTCTAAATTCCCTCTCTTGTAGAACTTAGTGTTTATAGGAGCAAAATAACAAGTAACCAACCTGAAAAATTGTCTCATTACTGTTATTTGCAGCCAAATGTATTGTTTATTTGGTTCCTCTTTCTCAAATTTAATAATTCCATACCATTTCTCATTTATAAGCACCGTGACTCCCCCATGTCCTTTACCTGTCCCATTCCCTTTGTTCCAAACTGAAATTTTTTTGTAGCCATCAAAATCCGGAACCTTACAATTGTCATGCTCATGTGTTTCAACAAAGATGATAATATCCTTCCCTTCCCCTATGGACCTTTGCAATTCCAACTTACTACACTTAAGCAGTCTCGTGGGGCCCCTAATTCCTATTTCTTATTCAAGAAGTGCTCCCTAATATGCACTTTCCCATTCTTCAACCATGCCCACTTTCCTTCATTTCTTGTTGTCTTAACTTTATTCCACTCCTTCCTTTGTTCCTCCTGCTGTGCAAAAGTCAGATCTTCATTTAGATAGAATTGTGAACCTCTAAGTAGCCTTCTATTTCTGAGGATCATGATTTTATCCTCTATGCTTCTCAAAGTAACTCTTATATGTCTATCTTTTCCTCCATCTATCTTCCTTCCTACCCTATTTGCTTGTTGAATACCCGCTATCCATTCCAACTTATCTTTGAGAAAGTCTCTAACTAGAATGTTTGTTCTCTCCTTTTCTCTAAAGTCTTTGAATCCTTTGATAATAATATTTGCAACCTTACCACGTTTGTCTTGTTCTTCCTTTATCTATATTTTGATTTTCCACTCAATGATACCTTTTTGTTTGTTTGTTGCTCCATTTACCACTTGTGACCAAGATTTAGCCTCTTCTATCTTGTCCTTTAATTTAGACTCTTTAGTTTCCAATTCAACTAATGTTAACTGAATTTCTTTCACTTGTGTCGTGTCCTCTCCCTCTACCATTTCAGATCCCCTATCCTTGATTAATTTCAATTGTTCTAGTTCCCGTTTTATGGTTTCCAACTCCTGTTGTCTAGTTTCCATTTTGGTCTGCATGTCTGATATTTGTTCTTTAAGGTTTTTATTCTCTCTCTCTATTTTTCTTGTATATTCTATTGCCTCATATACTTTGTTCTCCTCTTCCCAATTCCTTGCTTCTAGAACCTCGAGCCTCTTTTTTACTTCCATAAGCTCCTCCACATATAACTCAGATGACCATAATAATGGTGTTCAAGTTGGGCTATAAAAAATCTTTTTGCCTTGCCTATCTTCTATGTTGTCCTCTTTATTTGTTGTGTATACTCCTGCCTGAACCAAATTAGATTTGGAAATCTCATTAACATTTGCTTGTTCTTTTAACCTTATCCTATCGTTCTAATTCCCTTCCTGCCCCTCTTATTCCATACTGGTTTGAAGAGTCTTGTTAGAAAAAATGTTCACCCTCGGCCAAATCATTGCAAATCGTTTCTTATGTGTTTGCCTTAACCTTCAAATTTGTCTACGTCTTAGTATACCTTTATACTGTTTTGCATTCACTAGTATCAATCTTTCGTTTGTGTTGTCTGCCTATCCCTGGAGAAAATCTGCCATGGCAACAGACCCCCAGGATCTTGTTAAACCATCAGACTTAGCCACGGGTTGAGGAACCTCAGGTAGGGTTGTAAGAGGTTTCCAACCCTCATGATAAAAATGGTTTAACCTGAAGTTCATAATCTGAGCATGTAGGTTACTATTTGCTCCCACCACAAATCCCAAATGATGCAAAAAATTACTTCCCATTGAAAAGTGGGACCCCTTCAAATAAACCACTGTTAAATTTCCCTCTGTTTCACCACTGAGGGGCCCAATGATGGTTTGATGTTTTATTGGTTAAACCAGGTGAAGTTCGTGTACAGTTGTGTTATTGAAAACCAATTTTGTTTTACTCCAAACAAAAGCAAAATGCACGGACAAAAGGTTGAAAGATGAAGGCATGAAAATAAAATAAAATAGGGAGACCGATATTGGCACACCTTGTCACTGTCTGGGCCCAACAGATACTTTGGGAGTTTGAACAAACTTTATGTATTATATTGTGGTTGGGGCCCTTCTCTGTCGGTTCCCAAAATCCTGTGTTTTGAGCCAGTCTCCCACTCTGGTAAATCTTCCTGCACTCTGTCTACCACTGTCTGCTTGCCCTGACTACTACCATCTAAGTGGGCGCCACCCCGTTGAAGATCACAGTCTGAAAAGAGCAAAATAATATTGCCAAAAGAGAAGTAGAGAAATATATATGTCCACTCCTCCTTGCTGTAACCTTCCTTAAGACAAAGTCTGCGAATTTACTGTAAAAATCTCTGTATGATTTTGTATAAAACGGATACAATGTTTTGTCTATGCTTCTACAATTTCCGTATATATGCCCACCAAAGCATTCCAAGTACAATATTGTTACGCTTTGATGGATGTCCATACCCTACTAGAAAGCTCCCATTTTCGCATGGGCAGGGAAGATGTTAAATTAAATACAACTACCAATTTTATGTACTTGAAGGTTTCCAAAGCCTTGCAACAAAATCATTTTGTGAATCTCCTGCAACCGTGGCATTCCCTTAGGTCACATCACTTTCAAGCATTTCATCGAACAATTCACGTTTATTTCCTGTGCTTTCACATTTTGCATACATGTTTACCACAACAGTAGCAACTACAACATCAAACAAAATGTATGTACCCTGTTCCAAAAGTTGTCGAGTCTCTCTTCACACCTGCCAATTACATTTGCTTGAATGTTTCAAAAGTCTTTACAACAAAACCGTTTTGTGCATGTCCTACAATCATGGCATTTGGTGAAACAACTCATTTGCCTTGTCTTTGCTTACAATGTTTGGAAGCATATCTACTAGACCATTTTTGACAAAATGCCCCTATCTTTTTTATGTTTTAGAGCTCCCATTTTGGCACATAATGAGAATATACTAGCAAATGGAAACACCGCCTCCAACAACACCATCTCTTGCACAAAAGCTAAAACAAAACACTTCATACACAAAATTTTGGTACCAATATAAAACATCTCAACAGGAACTTGACGCTTTGCGTCTCTTGTTAATATTGACAAATCAATCACTCTACCAATATTACTTTGAAACTACAAGGAACCATTTAAGTTCCTTATTGAGGATTGGTCCAATGTTCTCCACCATGTAGGCTGCAAGTTCAAGGATGGTAGCTAGGGGTGGCTTTTCTTTAATTTTTGTTGTCGATGTTGTTAATGTTGTTTCTGGTTGAAGAAGGTCCTCTTTTAAGATTGTTACTTATTTTGATACTGTTTATGTTTATGTTTATGGCTGTAGGTGGCCTGGTTTAAGACTTTCAATAGGATTGATAGATAGTTGGACAATAGTCCAAAGATATTAGCTATTTTATATGTGTTGATAGGTAGTTTTTTTAATTTTAGCTAGCTGTTAATGTGTTGCTAATGTTCCTTTTATTTACCTTATGTCCACTATATTGTTGTTATAAGGACAACACCCTTATTTTACTGCTTTTTAATATAAAAACAATTTTAATTCAAAATAGCAAACATATTATCATATTTACAAAATATAAAAGATTGACAAATTAATCATTCTAACAATATTACTTTAAAACAACAAGCATATTATCATATCTCACAAAATATAGAAGAAATCTTAAGTGAAAAAAAAAATATTATAAAAAATCAGCCCTCGTTAAAGTGTTTTTTCAGCGCACAAAAAGAATATGACATTAGAAGTAGAGTGACATTTAATGAAATCCATACCAGGTATGGAGGCATCTTACAAATTGATAAATTAAGTATGCAAAGAAAATTTCAAACTATATTAGAACTTTATTTTGGGGTTGGCATGCTCATCTTAGATTTGCTAGATATCAAAGCTATAGTAAATCATTCATTCACCAGCAAGAATCGGTTAGTTAGTTTCTATTTGTTTTTTATTATTTTACCGTATTTCCTCCAGAAGCCTTTGACTAACTATAACTACAGAGAATAACAGAAAATAATCCTGTGAAACAAACAAGCCAGCCATGGGTTTGCACAATCCACCCGAAGTTCCAATGGAACTTCATAGGCAAAATCGAACAAACCTAGTGAACGCCATGCGTCGACATCTTCAATCTGAAGGTCTCCCTGTTAATGGCGTTGTTTTGTTGCAGGTACTGTTCCTTAAACTTATATATTTACTAATCAAGTGAGGCTTTTACAGTGCACTTCATTTTTTTTCAATAGATAAATTTTTTTAGAAGATCATTCACTTTTTCCTAATAATTAAGTTTAAGTTTCCATAGAATCGTTCACTATTTGGAATAATCAAATGAATGGTTTAGATGGTCCTTCGCCTGTTCGAAAAATCAGAGTCAAGACTCTTGTGTCTTGATAAGAATCGGATAAAATTACCGTGGGCTTGATTTCATTTCCATTCTTTCAATCCCACAAGCTTTTTTAACTATTTGATATATATGTTCTTTTAACGTCTAGAAAGGTGCTTTATCTGCAAGCTAAATGAGGGTTTTACAGTGCTCCTCATTCACATAGATATTGAAATCAGACCAAATTGTCAAAGGCCCAATCTAAAATATATGTTTAAATCCTAAGCTTTGATTGTTATTTGGTTTATTTTGTTATTTTTTTCTCAAAATCTGTATCATATGGAAATGAAATCATGTATTTGTTTCGTATGTAGGGAGGTGAGGAGCAAACACGGTACTGTACAGACCATGCCATTCTATTTAGGTATGTTTACAGGCTACACTACACATACTTAAAGAAAGGAAGAACTCATCATTTATCTTAAATTTAATAATGGGTTAATAATGGGTCATAAAATGTGATCAGAAATGTGAGTTTCTCAATTTGTCAGGGCATTCTATTTTTTTGTTATAGGTATTTTTGGGACCAAAGGTGTAATTTGAGAAAAAATCACCAAATTAGACGAACTCTCCTAATTTCAAGAATGAAATGAGGTTCTACCATTTTGACACCTTACCCTAGAGGTATACAAGATCATAAGCTTCATTTATTTTCAGTTTTTAAGATTCAATCTACATAATGTTTGCAATAGACTGAAATCGATCTTGTTTCAAACAGTCAAGAGCATAAAATACAATATTCCTGCAGTCTGGCCCAAATCATCTGAGACCTGCATTTTTAGCCATACTAAATCAGTCTGAAATTCTGAATCTGTCCTGACGCCTTTTTAAGTTGTGCCATCTAACTGCTCTGATTATATATATATATATGCTTGAACTGGACTTTCCATCCAAAAGATTGGGTTCCCTTCAATATGTAACTGGATCTCCAAAATTAATATCTATGGTCGATAGCATCATCGATGCCTGATTTACATCAAAGTTTTAAAACTTGGACTCGCCACGGACTCGGCAAACCAAAAATTTGGACTCGGACTCGGACTTGTGAAAGACTTGGCAAAAAAAAAACCGTAGTTTTACAAAAACAACATAAAGAAATTAATGCATTTATAGAACATAAGAGCCATAATTGAAACATTACACATGTCATATGATCTACAAACACGCAATATTTGAAATTTCATCATTCATACTCATAGTTTCAACTCTAAAATGTATAATAGCAGCATAAGTTTATAAATGTTTACAAAATTACATATAATGATATGTCCAACTCCAAATGTGAAAAACAACAATGAATAAACTAAAGAGAAGACTACATCTTCCTCTTTGTATTTCTCCTAATATAGCTCAATTTTTCTGATTTTATCTTTTTTCCTCTCCTCCTTCAAACCCTACAAACCTGTTATAACCAAGCAAAAATGCCAAATGAGGGTGAAAAACAAACAAACTGAGTTTTATTGTTTGAATGGCATGTTTTTTGGGCTACGCGAGTCCATATGAAAGACTCGCGAGTCCTTGCAAAAGACTCGCGAGTCTTTCATATGGACTCACCAGGACTCATCTCGCGAGTCCTTGGCGAGTCGACTCGTGGCTCCCATGGACTCGCGAGTCCGTGGCGAGTCCAGGTGTCTTAAAACTATGATTTACACATTATCATAGGATATCAAAAGTTAAATAGCTAATGTTCAAGGGATGATACAGCTATTTAGGAACCAATAGGTCAACAATAGATGAACTTAAATGAGGCTGCAGATTATAATTTTATAAATCTATTGTCAGGAATTCAAAATTGAAAGCAACATTATTTATCAGATAAACCACAAAAAATTTAAATGCTGTTTGGAAAGAACAATAGGAAACCCTCTAATGCATATACTTACATTATAAATGCCAACGGAAAAAATTGTACTTCCAACTAACTAGCAACATAGCTTATCTTCAAGGGATTCAACAATTTAAGTACCAATAGTTTAACAATAAATTACTTGAATAAGACTATAGAATATAAGTTTATTGTGAGGAATCTACATCAGAAAATATTAAATGTCTGCAAAAAATTACATAAAACTCATATAAATTCATGTACTAAAATTAAAGGAAAACCCTTACAAATAGTGCCAACACTATACTACAGAAAACTAGTCTTCTCACTTGTTGGGACAAGAATATCTAACTTTCCCATTTTGGATAGAAATAAAGCTTTTAGCCTTTTACAGAGTACAAACAATAGAGAATTCTTCATCTTAAAAAAATGATAGGGTTAAGAAAAATCATAGAAATTTAGAGTAAGTTAATTCAATTTTCAATCTTGGAATGCCAGTTTAGTTAAAAAAATGCATTTCTTAATGTTTGTCCCTATGAATCTAAGGTATAGCATACAAACTGCATAAAAGGAAGTATGCAATGCACAGGCTCAAAAATGAGTATGGTAGTGATTGGACAAACTTGCAATAGATAGTAGCTTAGGAACGATTTGTATTGTTAAATAGTAAACTATAACAATCTCCTTTACTTAACAAGAATTTGGACCCAATTTTCATTTCCATTAACCATTAAGATGTGCAGCTTTGTGGAAGCTGTATTATGCGTTAGGATGATTGACTTGAATAAATCTATCTAGACTCAGCTTTTATTTTTCATAAGACACATGCTTGATCAAATGAACAATTGTAAGGAATGCAGAAGTGAGAATACCCATTTCTGAATGTTGGGTGATTGTAAAATTTTCTTGCAGATTGTTCTTGTGAAATAAATTGCATTTCATTCATCTCATTCTATGTTTTAGATTACCTCCTTGCTGGAATTTTGAAAAAATGTAGGCTTAGAGAATTCAGGTCCCAATTTTAAAATAGGAGATACCACTGAAATAACTAGATACATAAAAGATATGCCCAAACTAATACATACATTATAAGAATGGACATAATAAAAATGAAAAACCCATTGTGAATCGGTATTTCCAAATAAAAATAAGACCTGAAAGATCAAATGGAAATGAAAGATACAAACATAATCACTAATTAATTAGTAATATTTTTACCTTATGGGAAGGGTAAGGGTAGCCAAAGGGAAAGGCATCCATAGTGTAAGAGGGGCTGTTTAAGGTAGACAGCTGAGGATAGATAATCTTGGTGCTCTATTGTACGAGGGACTGTGTTTGTTCACATGAACCTGAATATATATGCTTGCAAACTGCAAAAACTATCTACATTGTTGGGTTCCAAGTATTTGTATTTTTAAGATACTATCTACGTTTTCATGAGTCTAATTACTAAACTCTTGAGAGGCTTTATGTATTTTTGCAAAGAGGCGCTTAAGAGTAGAAGATAGATTATTTGTTTTCCTATGAACCTAACTAGGTGTGTGCCATCCTATGTAGATTGAGCTAGATTAATATCATGATCCTATTGTTTATATCATACTTGCTAGATTTTTTGTTTGGCGAGTAACTCGTCGAAAATCTTTTCAAGTTTTTTTTTGGTGAGCTTTTGACAAGTACTCATCTAGTTTTTGGCGAGTTTTCTTCAAAAACTCGGCAAGTCCGAGCTATTAATTCAGTGAGTTCTTATCCAAAAAAAAAAGAAGTTTTTTAAAAATATTTTAATAAAACAAATATGCTAAATACCTAATTTCTCCCTTAAGTGATTAAATTGTGAAAATGGTGTGCAACATGAAGTTTTGTGTAGTTTCAAAGGCCTTAATTTGGGCTTGGTGGCAAGGGCTTTGCCGCTCAACCCTACCCTATATTGCGTTAGGGAATGCAGTAAGGGTGCTGTCCCTAGACCCCATGAGGGGTGTTGCCCCTCAACCCCGTTGGCTCCTTGACCTTTTTGGGGACATTACCCCCAAACCCCCACAAGGGGCATTGCCCCTCAACTTTGCTGGGGCATCACTCCCAGACGCCCATGAGGGGTGCTGCCCCTCAACTACATTGGGTTCTCCACTCCCATATCCCCACTGGTTATTGGTATCTTTTGTCATATAAGAAATTTGATTACAATGAGGGGATTTGGGACTGTAGATTGGAATCAACAACTTGGACAATTATCTTTATCACTATCTTAATATCAATGATGAATGATGAAGTATCATGCTATCAGTATCAAAGATTCAAATGTCATTATTATTATTAAATACAATATAATCTTCAACTTTACACAAGAAAGGTAGAGGACAAATCAAAAGATGTTATTGATTTAGATGACATTGATCCTTATAGTGATTGGACAAGGAAAGATGAGGAGGCCCTATTGTTTATTGTAGATGAGATTCTTGATTTTAAGAGGCAGACAATGGAGGATTTGGCTGCATCAAAATGAGCTATTAGATTTTCATTGGATGACATTGATGAGGTGGAGGAGGAGTAAGGCCATTGATCCTTATAGCGATTGGACAAGGAAGGATGATGAGATCCTATTATTTGTTGTAGATGAAATCCTTGATTTGAGAGGCAGACAATGGAGGATGTGGCTGCATCAAAATGAGTTACTAGATTATCATTGGATGACATTAATGAGGTAGAGGAGGAGCAATTGCCATCTATCAATAGGATGGAGGTCGAGTTGGAGCCACAAACATCAATGTTGAACAAGGAGCAGCAAGAGAGTGCAAGGATTAGAACCTCTCCCCAAGTAGAGGAAGATGTAAAATGTTGTAATGATTTTCAAAGGTAGTTATCATAAATTTATAATAGTTGCCCACTAACTATTGTATCGAGATTCCATATGATGATGTGATTTCATACTCAATTGTGTATTCAAATGAATCAAATTTAATAGAAAACACTTGTGTACTCATTGGATGCATTTTTAATTGAATTGAAAAAAATGTGTTCTTACAAAAATTTAATCAATTTTTTAAGTTGTCAAGTTGCAAATTTTGGGTCTGTCAAGTATTTGTGGAGTCGGAGTCTGCCAACTTTGGTTTATATTATCAAATGGCAACTCAATCATGAGTGTTAAGTCTCACCTATCTATGATACTTGTGGAGATGCTCACATTTAGCTCCTTTCTTCGAGGGCACATACGTTAATCATAATCTTTTAACAATGTATAATAACATATTTTTCTTTCTTGCATATAAACAACTGTGGAGTGTCCCACCATGTCTATGCTATTAGAGATAAAGTTGTAATGAAAAATACGAAAAATAGTAAAAGGTTAATTGTAAAGCTTAGTAAGATAAATCATCACAAAACACTTTCTAGACTAGTTTTCTTGTCTCAAAAAAACTCAAAATGACAAGAAACATAAGGGGTCCAAATTCCTCTCTTAAAAAGGGGTTACATGGAGTCGTTATAGGAACTATTTTCATGGACTAGGGGGATCCATGAGAAGAAGAAAATTATGCTACAGGATAATTTAAAATCTTGTGCTAGAAAATAAGAGCCCTACTTTTTAGATTTTACATTTAATGGGGTGTCTTTGAGGTGGGGCAGAATGTTTCCCTCATCTGCTTCGTAAATTTTGCTGCCATTTATCTATAATTGTTTAAATCCCTGTCAATAATTTTTAAGATTTAGTTATATAATTGTTAGATTTAACTTTCCTTCTTGCTAAAAAAAATGATTTTTAGACCAACTTACTAAAATTTTGTAGTTTTAAATTTTAAGCTTGCTCATTATTAATTTATTACAAAATCCATGAAACATAAAAGCTCCTAAAAATTCTCAGCAACACCTGCCAAGATATTTTGGAGAACCTCCTCCATAAGATCAGAACCTTAGCAACCAATAAATGGGTAACAAGTCACCAAGAATTAAATTACCAATAGCTTGTATAGCAGACCAACCTACAAGAATTAAACAATTGAAGAAGCATTCAAGATGCCTGCAAAATAGCAAAATACAAGACGACTACTCTTGACAATGATATTATGAATATATAAACCACCCCATGTTGGTAATCAAAACACTATAGGTTTAGACTAAAGGAGCTGGGAAGATCATTATCAAACCACATTCAAAGAAATATATTCCTTGACTCACTGGCTTGAGGAACTACAAATTTGGGACAACAACCGGAAGCAACCAACAACTTGGAGCACCCAACCCTCTCAGTAACCCTTCAAAAATATTCAACAGTATTCTTTTGATCAATACAGGGAGAACTCACCCTTCAAAAATATTCAACAGTATTCTTTTGATCAATACAGGGAGAACTCCTCAAAGCCTTGTGAATTGCAGAATAAGTCCTCTTAAGGGTGATAGGCAAGTAATACCCTTCCTTGATGTGCTACCACAAAAGTAACCCCTCATTTCCTAGGAGCCCTTTAGAAAACCAAAACTTAGTAGAACAACCGCTACTTAGATTCAGGGCCTTATTAGTAACCAAAGATTCCATCAAATGGATTTGTAGGTTGAAAAGCACCCCCTCTCTTGCATAAGCAATATGTCTCCTCCTAAACTTTCATACCAACTCCGATGCCCTTTAGATTATCATCAAACCAAATATGGGTGAGCCACCAGGTTTGACGTTAAAAGTACCAAACATAATATCTAATGAATGCATGCCATTCCAACCAGACTTTCCCTTAGGAGCTCATAAGGCAATATTATATCTAACCAAAATCATTCTTCCATTTTTGGCTTTGGTTGGAGTGTATACATTCAAACACACTCTAAGTAAGGTCACAAGCTAAATAATACTTAGTGTGTTTGAAACTTTGAACGCATATGCTCCAAGCAAAGCCAAAGGTATATTTTCTTTAGCTTCCTTGACAATGTAATCCCACCAGTTTCAGAGAATTTTATGTTTGCACAAACCAAAATATATCATAAATCTATAATTATTTTAATGAAATTTAGAAACAAGCTAAATAATACTTAGTGTGTTTGAAACTTTGAATGCATACACTCCAACCAAAAGTGTGTTTGAAACTTCGAATGCATACACTCCAACCAAAGCTAAAGCTATATTTTCTTTAGCTTCCTTGCCAAAGTAATTCCATCAGTTTCATAGAATTTTATTTTGTTTGCAAAACCAGAATGTATCATAAATGATAAATCAATAATTATTTTAATAAAATTTAGGAAAATTGAACTCATTGAAGAAGTATCAATTTTCAATAAATCAAAAGGCTAAAGGTGATTGGAAATTCTTAAATTAAAATTTAATATCTTGAAAAAAAAGTACCATTGCCTGCTGGTTTGTTTGTAAATCTGCTATTGCTACATTCCACTTCTTTGAATCAGGGAAAAATATATCAGTCTATCTGCAGACAGGTATATATTTCTCCACATGATTTTCTAACATGGATCTTATCACTCGTTTTCCCTATTTACAACCTCATAAAGATAACCCACGGGTGCCTATTGCTTAGAATTCTCAACCCCTGGACTAGCAGTTTTGAGATTTGCACAATCCAATGCTTAATGAGCCAAAAACACTCAAAAAATAAGATACGAGATGTTTAGCTCATCCATGTAAATGGAAAACTTGAATTATATCTAGCCACTCCAAGGAAAGAATATTCATTATAGTGTGATCTTTTGTGTTAAAAAAAATTGAAGGAAAGAACGCAGGTGGCAAATCTATTCACACCTGGGTTAAGAAGCTCTATTTTGTCAGTGAATGCCCTGATCATGTTTAAGAACTCTAGTATCGTTATGTTACATGTATAAATATGTGTGTGTGTGTGTGTGTGTGTGTGTGCTCACACACAGTGTATGTGTATGCGTATGTGTATGTATATGCACACACACACACACATTATATATATTTGGTGATATTGGAACTTTAACACAGAATGTCATGCCCTGCCTGAGAGTAGGGATTCATAAACACAACTCGCAGCATCAGATATAAAGCATGAGCAATTGACTGATTGAAACGAGGGCTGACTCAAAGTAAACAAATAAATAAATTATTTGTGACTATTATAGGGCCGATAAGCAAATAAATAAAATTTAGGGCTGAGCAGGATTAATTATGGTTAAGGTGTCAATTAATTGATGCAACATTTGCATAATAATCATTTCTTTAAGGGCCGACCTGTCTATGTGGAGCACCACCTTTGGAAAGAACAGAATAAAATAAAATAAAATAAAATCTATATATAAACAAGGCCGATCCTCTTAGAAAGGTCACCTCATTTGGGCGAAGGGGTGTTTTGAAAGCTATATATACAAGTTGTGTGGGGTAATCAACAGATATCTACCCCCATCTATTGCAGAATTGAGAGCAGATTAACTAAAAGCAGAAATAGCAGGAGTCCAATCAGCATTGACACTCATCCAAAGAGCAGAAGTCAGCAGCCAAGAGGAAAAATGCATCTGATCAGATCTGCCTGATTTACAACAGCAGACTGAAATCATATATCCTGCAGTAATCTTATATTCTACAAGTATAGTGGTATGAATGAAAGAATAGAATTGATACTCAACTCATATAATTGTGTGTGTGATAATATGAAATGTACACTTTATATTAGTAACCTCTTTATAACCCATTAAGAAATCATGTAGAGAAGAGAAGGAAATGCAAGAGAGGGAAAACTGATACGAGATCACCATCTAAGTAGGCCACCCTATGATGGATGACTATTGTGTTTGCCACATGTGGGCCAAGAGGGTATTAAGTCTGCCCTTGGGCTTAGATAGGAGGATTTCTGGGCACCCTATTGATTTCCTCTCCAACCTCTATGATGATTGATTGATGGAGAAGTCATAATTGTAAGCAGGTGAACAAGGTGACATGAATAGGAAGGGCAAGGATGAGCATTCCCACTAGGTAGGCCACCCCATGATGGATGAGTGAACTGTGACGTGTCTGCCACATGTGGACCAAGGGGGTATAAAGTTTGCTCTTGGGCGTAGTGTAAGGATTGCTTTGGGCCAACCTTTCATGCTTCCTCATCCAAACCCTATTATGGTTGAATACTAATAATGAATATAGATGTGACATGACTTATCTAATGGATCATGATGATTATTAATATATAAATATTTGTACTTATATGTTTGATCCCTAACCCTTGTAGAAATAATTGTTTTTATATATACGTACACGTCCCTGGTATTTTTTTAGGTGTCCTCGTCCTAGGGACATCCCGGAGACAAGGGACTCCTAGGGGACATTCCCATAAATTTGGCATATTGACAGTGAATTTTGACAATGAATTATATAACCAATTCAACTTTGACTCTCAATTTAACACAAATTTGGCATAAGAACTCGGCTAGTTCTTATATGTTAAGGTCTTATAATGTATATGCACATGTTTTATCCATGCTTTCATATGAATATTTTAAATTTCCCTGTGTATTTGAATTTTCCCTACTCTTATATAGTCGTCCCCAAAATTGGCAAAAAAAATCATCTCAGATATGCGTGCCCCCCGTCCCCTATCGTCCCCATCCCGGAAACTCGAGGTCACACACACACACATCGAACTTGGTTAGGACTCAACAATGGTGACTCGACTTGGGACTCAAGACTCGACAAAAAAAATCAGTGCAGACTCGACAAAGTGAAAAAACAAGAAATTTAGAGATTGTTAAGGATTTAAAACTTGTTTCATGCACCCTTTATTAAATAAACCTTAAAGACACAATAACATCATCAAATAGAAGCTAATTTGATCACATACACAAGTATACATTGATCACATAAGTATAAACACAAATTGTCGTTGAAGGAAATAGAAAACTTAGATATATAAATATTGTCAAATGTATACAAAACTCGTGGAATATGAAATCTACGACATCAAATGTTCCACACAAATATCAAAACAACAATTACAAGTCTATGGCTCAAAGGACCTTGCATCCTTCCTACGAAGGCATCTGAGGTAGGTCCTTGATGATTCAACAACCATAGTCTCTACCCGTGACTCCATGCCACCCTCACCAACATTAGCTGTGCCTGTGTCTGCTTGTGCTATAACCTCCTCCTTTGCCATGGCTACAGCCTCAACCTCTTTTTCTATCTAGTCAACCCAATCAAGGTCCTCGTCTCTAAAGATAGGATCCATAGCCCTAGTGATGCACTCAGATTCTGGATTGTAATGTCCCCACTTTGAAATATGATTTAATAATAAATAATAATAATAAAATTCAATTACAAAAGAATAAAAATAAAAATAAAATTAAAATACAAAATAATATAATTAAATATGATTAAAATTTGATTAAGTTAATGGATGGCCAAAAGGCATGAAATGATGAGTTGTGACTTACCCAAATATGAGGCATAAAAGGGAGAAGATAACTCATTTGAAGGGGGGGATAATTTGGGAATCAGAAGTGCAGATTTGATTTAGATAAGAAGAGCAATAGGGGGAATGACGTTAAGGGTCACCTCTAAGCACACCACCTCATATGTATGGCAGAGTCCACATGCGGCAAAAGGGGGGTGAAGGTGCTTTGCCTTTGGGCTTAGGAGAGTTAGACTTAGGACATCCTCTTGAGGCAATCTCCATCCTCTCTATGATAATGATGATGATGATGATGATGATTCATATAAGTACGAGAAGGTGACTCGATTGAGGGAGAACGATGTTAAGGACACCCTAACAAGTATGATTTGATTGAGGGAGAACGACGATCAGGACACCCTATCAAGTATGGTTAAGGGAGAACGGTTGTTGAGGACACCCTATTGAGTCATCCCTCACTCACTTGTTTGGGATACTTCTACTTATGATCCATGTTTCTTTACATTTATATTTATCTAGCTTTCCTTTACCTTATTAATCATAGTTAGCTCTCTTTGATTTATAAACATAGTTAGTCTTCTTGTTTACATAGTTAGCATTCCATCATTTTATCATGATCAATTCATTCTTTACTTAGTATGTTTGTAATTAATCACTTATATGTTATAATTTGTAGACTATTTCCTAACTTGTTGGAGGGTTTTACTATTAAGAGTTAAAGGTACTCCCTCTTGTAACCCTCCTTTAACAACTAAGAATTATAATCTATGGTAATTTATAAAAGGGACATTACAAACGGTATCAAAGCATGATCTTGCCATCCTAAAAGGTAAAAATGAATCAATGAATCACTCTAGTTAATGGGAAGTAATCTAAGAATATGTGTCTTCACGTGTATGCTTTGTGTTTCCATATATCGATGTGTATGCTTCATGTTTTTATGTGTATTCTCCGTGTTTGGCTCATACTTGATATGATTACTATAAACATATCCCTATCATCATGAGATTTCGATTGTTGGTTAATTTAGAATATGAGAATAATAAGAGGGAAACAAAGGGATATGAACTTGTTTAGGAAAGAACATTGCATTTAAGGTCATAAATGTGTGTCATGCTTCTAAGCCTCATATGTGCAAAGATTGGGTTAAAATCCGTCATTGCTTAAGAACAAGCAATTTCGGGAAGGGTGGACTGTAATGTCCCCACTTTGAAATATGATTTAATAATAAATAATAATAATAAAATTCAAATACAAAAGAATAAAAATAACAATTAAATTAAAATATAAAATAATACAATTAAATATGATTAAAATTTGATTAAGTTAATGAATGGTCAAAAGGCATGAAATGATGAGTTGTGACTTCCCCAAATATGAGGTATAAAAGGGAGAAGAGAACTCATTTGAAGGGGGGTATAATTTGGGAAGTGCAGATCTTATTTAAATAAGAAGTGCAGATCTGATTATGAAAGGTTGTGTCCCTTTGAAAGGACATAAATAATGAAAAGTTGCACTCTTTCGAAGAGTGCTAATGGTGAAAGGGTGTGTCTCTTGCCAAAAGGCACACATGATGAAGAGGTGTGACCTCTTCTCCACATTGATAGATATAAAGGAAGAAGAACATCAAAGAAAGCAGGTGGAACTCACAGCAAGGAACTCTCTGTCATATCCATGTTTAAGACCTTAAGACATTCTGGTACGTGATCCTGTGCACCATATTTCTACAACATTCTTTGCATACTAATGTCTGATAACAGTCCACTGTTATGTACATTTACAAATCATACTTTAGAGTTGTTCATGGATATATATTCTGGAAAAAGTGATGAAATATGATGCTTTGCATACATACATACATAGATACATACATACATTACGTATGTATGTATGTTATGGTTTGTTTATTATCAGACATGGTAGAAGAAGAATGATTGCAATAGGGGGAATGAGGTTAAGGGTCACCTTTAAGCACGCCACTTCATATGTATGGCAAAGTCCACATGAGGCCAAAGGGGGGCGAAGGTGCTCTGCCTTTGGGCTTAGGAGGGTTAGACTTAGGACACCCTATTGAGGCAATCTCCTACCTCTCTATGATGATGATGATGATTCATATGAGTAGGAGAAGATGACTTGATTGAGGGTGAACCTATCAAGTATGGTTAAGGGAGAACGGTTGTTGAGGACACCCTATTGAGTCATCCCTCCTCACTCACTTGTTTGGGATACTTCTACTTATGATCCATGTTTCTTTACATTTATATTTATCTATCTTTACTTTACCTTATTAATCATAGTTAGCTCTCTTTGATTTATAAATCATAGTTAGTCATCTTGTTTTACATAGTTAGCATTCCATCATTTTATTATGATCAGTTCATTCTTTACTTAGTATGTTTGTAATTACTCACTTATATGTTATAATTGGTAGACTATTTCCTAACTTGTTGGAGGGTTTTACTATAAAGAGTTAAAGGTACTCCCTCTCGTAACTCTCCTTTAATAACTAACAATTATAATCTAGGGTAAACTAGGGTAATTTATAAAAAGGGACATTACATGGATTGACCTCATCTAGCATGATTGGGGTGTTGTCATGGTCCAAAACCCCTCTTTTTCTAATATGGAGGTTGTAATGAATAAACACTAGATCATTCAACCTCTCCATAGATGGTCTATTGTGTCTCTTGGAGTGTATGTGGCTATGTGCTCAAACATACTCCAATTGCGCTCACAACTAGATGCACTATACATTGTTGGTCCTCTGAAGATTTGGTGTTTTAGGACCAAACATTTGCCACCAGCTATCGGAGATGAGAATAAGGAAAAAAAATCAGTTTCATTTCCAACTTTAAGAAATTAAGTTTCAAGTTTATACATTTTTTTTTTTTTTGATCGGTAATTGGCCGAAGCCTGAATAGCTTTTGATCGGAGCTATGAACCAGTGGGGACACAGTAGGGGGCCCCATCCCCATTACATATCTTTGAATTATTATTATTATGTTTGATTAGATTGACCCCAAGACCTTCCCCATCCTATGGAAGGCCAAGAGTCACAGCTTAGAATTCCACTTCAGATGTCCCTATTGGGAATTGAACTTGGGTCTCCACAGTGAGAACAAAGTGTTTTAACTAGTTAAGCTCAACCCCTTGGACAAGTTTATACATTTATTAATGAATTGAATAATATAATATTTAAATTATGTGCTTAAAATATATTTTTTACCTGGCTGAATTTTTGTCTGATTGTCTTTGCAAATTCGACAAGAGGAGACCTCCCCTTGTGCATTAGAAAAGGCCTCAATCTCGTGGATTATAGTGCTACTATCACTAGGAGACCTCCCCTTGTGCATTAGTGCAAAACACCCGCTCTATCATTGAATAGAGCCCATAAAGAACTTCCTCATCTGCCTTGAAATTAGGCAGAAACAAAATGCCGGATTGAGGTAATAAGTGGCTGCATGGAGGGGCTTGTGAAGCTGGAGGTGCCATCTTCTATCAATGATCTCCCAAATGGGATGATACTTATTCTCATCTCCTCCATAGATGAATTTGATGGCCTCCTTGGTCCTATCCATGCCTTCATATATGTAGCCTAATGCAAGCTTCTCCCCATCAACAACTCATAGGAGAACTACCAAGGGCTCAATGAACTACAAATATTATGACACATTAACAATTATTTTAAATGTGAATGAAAATAAGCAAATAAAAAAAATATGAATAAAAATTATACCATAATGTATAATTTATAAAATTTTTACCTTCACAATCTTTGCACAAGGGGCCCAAAAGCCTGACTCATCCAAAAATGCAGTCTACCACATCAATCCCTGCAGTGGTTGTAGCATGGGGTGAGGAAGTCCACTCCTCACCAACAAACATATGCCTCAAAGCTGCCTTATTCTGAATCAAGGATTGTAATGTGATGAAATTGTGGCAAATCTAGTGATTCTAGGATGAGCCAATTCCTTTTGCCCTATGTATTGCTTCATTAGGCTAAGGACCCATGAATGATTGTACACAAATTTGGAAATGTTTTTTTGCCTTATCTACACATGTCCCGATCCATGCAAGCTTGCCAATATCCTACAATACGAGGTCAAGGCAATGGGCGACACATGGAGATCAAAATATAGATGGGTGTCTTTCCACCAAAAGTGTACTCGCAGCAACATAATTTGTTGCATTATCGGTCACCACTTAAACTACATTCTCCTCACACACCTCATGTATGACCTCCTCTATAGCCTCACATTTTTTGAATGTGCGGAAGCATTGATGGACTTCAGGAACATGGCGCCACCTGAAATTTGAAAATAAAGCAAAATCAATGATCATTCAGTAAATCATAAATTAAAAATATTAATCATTAAATCAAATTTAAATTATTCAATGCATTGAGGGAAGTGGAATGATCAATCACCTGCAAAAGAAACAAGAAATTTAGGAGTGTCCTATTTCTCCCGTCGTTCCAACCATTGGTCATGATGGTGCAACCCTTCTTGCTCTATATCTTGCATTGGTCATCTAATGTTACTTTTAGATCACCCACTGATTTTGTCTAAATTGGGCCACTTAAGTCAGATTTAGAAGGGGCTTTGAACCTTGCCCCACAAATAGCGATGGCATCAACCATGTTCTAACAACAAGGAGACCCATCACAAATAAATTAAATAAGTATGTCCAATAAAAATTCATTACACAAAGCAAACTAAAAAATTTAAAACAATCAAATAGAAAAGAATTACTTGGTTGCAAAGAATGGAACGGTGCAATAGTACTAAAATTGGCCAATTGCATGTCTAACTGCATCATGTAACTCCTTGTTCCAACCCATGCTCTCAAGGGAGGGTTGGGCACCAGGAGTAGTGTGTGGCTCAAAATATGAATCCATCCTAGATTTACGAACTCTAGGACTAATGCTAATACTCCCACTACCACGGGCAAAAACACTAGCAGAAGCAACAACACTAGCACTAGGACGATATGGAGGTATGGAAGAAGCCTCTCCAACACAAGCAATGCTCGCCAACTCCTTTTGTCTCTTCTTCATTTCCTTTTGCACTTCAAATGTTTCTTGTTGCCCTTGGCACTCACAAATAGCCTCAATAGGTGCTTTGGTGCAAGGGTCCGTGTTATGCCGGCAAGATGGTATTTCAATCTATTTATGCCTCCATGAAAATGTTTTTTGCAATAATTACATTCGGCCTCTCCTTTTTTTTGCCTAGGAAAATTTCTAGCATGTTTCCAAGTTGGATGTTTTCTACATGGGGTTGTTCTAGGACTAGACATTGTGAAAAATATGATTTTCAAAAGTTGAAGATTGCTGCAATAAGACATAATTACAAAAAATTGAACATTTATGCATTGCCATTTATAAACTAATACAAAAAAAACAATGTAATAGAAATGTTAAAAAAAACAAAAAACAATGTACATTATAGGGTTTGCAGTTTCCTTGAAAGGAAATGAATAGAAATTATTTAAAAAAAAAAATGTAATTTTTACTTAGAAAATGCTAAAAAAATTAAAAAATTCAATTTTACCTCATAGAACAAAGTTGAGTGTTACGCTGCCCCAATGTGATTTGTTGACGAATTTTTGGTCTCTCTCTTTGCTGGTTTCCCTACAATCCACTCTTGTTTTTCCTCACAACTCACTTTTCTCCTCCTATTTTACCAATACAATGAAATGAGCTCACTTTTAGGGTTGGGAAGGCAATAAGTAAAAAAATGCCTTAAATCAGTCTTTTTTATGTTTATTAACTTGCTGTTCGCCAGTCGAGTTCAGGCATTGGGACTTGCTGGGTCCAGGCCGAGTCCTCAGGTCCCAGGACTCGCCCAGGACTTGGATGAGCCTAAGTCCGGGCCTATATATATATATATATAGACACACACACACAATATTGTTAATATGATTGCAGGACCTACACTAGGATTTATCTTGCTTAAAGAATTTTAAATGGGAAAGTTATAACCCTAACTACTTTACACTTCTTATTTCAGTGCAATTTGTGATTCTAGGGAAAGATCTAGGATCATCCCAAAAGGGGACATTACATAGAAGTTTGCAAATATTTTTTAGGGTTAAATAAGTGCACATGGGATCCAGAGAAAGGCAGTGAATTTTTCCATAAGAAGTCTGCTCAAAGCCAAATGGTTTGCAGCATAAAGTTTAATCAATTCCTTAACATATTGTGGTCAATTCACATTCATTTCCTTGCCAAACATAACAAAAAGTGCGTGTGGTGGTTTTAATTTGTTAGATTGATTCATAGATTTGTGTTAGACAGTTTTGCTCTGTACAAGAAAATTGATCAATTCAGTCATTTCTATTTGTCAACCCATCAGGCGTAATAGTAAAACCTGTCCTTGCCCACTTATCATGATGCTCAACTTACATCTTGCTTTGCTTCTTTTAACACGTCTACATTTAGGCTTTTGTATGTAGAGGCTGAAATGCTAGGATTCACAATGATAAGTGCTTTAATCATTGCTTGTTAGTAGGGAAGTCTTGCAATATTGAAAGGGATGCTAGTTTAATATCAAAAATCAACTATTTGTCTTCTAGCTTTGCATGTGTATTTGTTTCTCATGCCATGCTCTTCAAAGTTGCCTAAGCTCTGTGGCATGGGGCAGAAGAAAGCATCCACATTATGACAGCTAATTTTAAATTTTAAATTTTGGGTAAGAAATAGAAGGCTTCAACATTATTATAATGCTGCTGTTGTGCATCATAACTATATATCCCTCTATATATTTTACTACATATAGATTTCTAAAGATACTTTTTATATGATTTAAAATTTAGAACATAACTTTAAAGTTTTAGGTCAGTAGTGGGGTTTAAATTTGACTCTTTTAGTCTCACTGTTATAATTTTACCAACCCTAATTCTATTCTTAATTTTTGTAGGTTAGGGCTTGGATTAAGGGACTTAAATATATATATATATATATATATATAGGTAAGGATTAAGTTATTTTTTTGTTTTGTTTTTTATTTTATTATGATACATATAGTCAGGGTTAGCGTTGGGAAAATTATAAATTATATAAAAGTTTTAAAGTCATTTTTTAATTTTTAAATCTGAATATTTTTTGTGGTTTGTGTAGAAGGATCATGCAATAGAACAAAATTTCATTCCTCCAAGGTTAGGAAATTTGAATTTAACACTTTAAATGTCACTTTATAATTTTACCAACCCGAACTCCAAACTAAAATTTATGTAGTTTTAAACTTTATTTTATTTTTACAATGTAGTTTTGTCTATTAACATGGTTAAAATTTTAAAATATGCCAATTATGACACAAGGTTAACAAATCAGCTTTAGTGGAGCAATTGGTGCCTACAACACACCACATTTGCATAGAAGAGGCAAAAATCATTGCAAACGAGATTGAAAAATGCCCAAACAAGATGGACTGAGCTCAAATCAATCTTGAAGGTCCATCATCCATGGACCTAGAAATGAACCTAACTCAATTATGTAATGTACCAACCCATTTATGAAATTTCTAGTTGTTTTCATCTTTTCTTTGGGAAAAATTGAACTGTTGGGATTATCTTATTAATTAATGTGTTGGTGGTCAAGTATTAAAAATAGGTCCAATCAATTAATTTAATTTTCATTTCTTTTTGGGCTAATTAGGGCAAGATATGGGGAATAATTACTTTTTAATTTTTAAATTGTTTTCATTTTTGGTAGGTCTGACTCCATGTACTTGTGATAGTTTCTATGTGAGGACGTGCCAATGTGTCAATGTGTCCATGTATACTTTGTACCTAGTATGAAGCTCAATCTACTGTCAGTCAGTCAGATTATGCAGCATTCACCACAGCTGGATGTCGTCTTCGGGTTGCACAAGTGCAACATTGTTGACAGGGAGACTCGCACTACAGTTGCAGTTGGTATTGAGGATCATGGTCTGTATAGACTTGTTGATTCTACTGGTTCTCAAGAACTCGCCATGGCAGCTAGGAGTACTTCCATCAACACTCTTTGGCATCAGCGATATGGGTATCTCAATGTCCACTATCTCTTAGTTGGTTCGAGAGGATCTAGTCGTAGGATTACCTGAGATTCAAACTCAGAATCATGTAGTTTGCGGAGCGTGTCAAGCTGGAAAGCAGCATAGGACTTCGTTTTTAGATGGAGATGCTTGGAGAGCATCCAAGGTCTTGCAACTCGTTCATGCGGACATCTATGGTCCCATGAACACTCCATTAGTCACTGGATGTAGGTATTTTCTATTATTCGTTGATGATTTTAGCAGACGCATGTGGGTTTATTTTCTTAAGCAGAAATCAGAAGTGTTCACCATGTTTCAGACGTTTAAGGCCTTAGTAGAAAAAGAGTCTAGCTGTCGGATAGTCACTCTTCGATCCGACAATGGAGGGGAATTTTGTTCTACAATGTTTACCAACTTTTGTGCATCACATGGCATTAAGTGTAAGCTTACTACACCTTACACCCCACAACAGAATGGTGTTGTTGAGCGCAGGAACCGTACAGTCACTGAGATGGCTCGGTCTATGTTGGAGCATAGAAATGTTCCAAAACACTTTTGGGCGGAATCAGTCTTCACTGCAGTCTACCTTCTAAACCGGTCTCCCATAAAGGCTGTTAAGAAGATGACTCTAGAGGAAGCTTGGTTTGGCAGGAAGCCCAAAATCAGTCATTTGAAAGTTTTTGGCTCTACAACTTATGTTTGGATTCTAGATGCCAAGCGCGCCAAATTGGATCCAAAGAGTCAAAAATTGATGTTCACTGGCTACAGTGACAACCACAAGGCATATCGGCTGATTGATATAGACACTAATCACCTCATATTCAGTCGAGATGTAGTATTTGATGAAGAAAGAGGGCCTTTTCAGCCTTCCTTTCCTGATTTGAGCATTGAGGATCACCCTCCAAAGGCTGCAAGTATGGGTGTTCGTCTTCCCTTAGCTCCACCTGATGGGAGGGATTCAGCTGACTCCAAAGTTGTGGGGTCTCCCAGGCATGACATTGCACCCCCTGACTTTCCTCAGGATCTTCTAGATCCACATCTAGAGGAGCTTGCTCCAGATATTTCGGGTAATCTTCATCCTGCAGCAGATATTGGTACTTCTACTCTCCGGCCTAGGTGGTGGGCCAAGACCATTGGTGATCTTCATGATGATGAGCTCATTGAGGGTAGATCAATTAGAGGTAAGAGCAAGCAACACACAGTTAATTTTGCTCTTATGGCCAACATTCACAGTATTTATGAGCCTCAAACATATATAGAGGCTAAAGGTGTACTTGAGTGGGAAAAGGCTATGGCAGCTGAGCAACATAGTCTTCTGAAAAACAACACTTGGGTATTGTCTGATCTTCCTCCAGGGAAGAAGCCCATTGGCTGCAAATGGTTGTTTAAAGTCAAGTATAAAGCTGATGGAAGCCTTGATAAGTACAAGGTTCGGTTGGTGGCAAAAGGGTTTTCACAGAAGGAGGGCATCGACTATGAGGAGACATTTGCTCCCACAGCCAATATGAGTACCATTAGGCTTGTCCTCGCTCTCTCAACTCAATTTGGATGGAAAGTCCATCAAATGGATGTCAAGAGTGCCTTTCTCAATGGCGATTTGCAGGAAGAAGTCTACATGACGCAGCCTCCAGGTTTCAAGGTTGCCGGTAAGGAACACCAGGTATGTGGACTACTCAAAGCACTCTATGGCCTCAAACAGGGTCCTCGTGCATGGTATGTCAAAATTGATAAGTACTTGATTGATCAAGGCTTTCAGAGGAGTCCTCCAGATCCCAATTTGTATGTCGAACATACTAGTGATGATATTCTATTTCTAGTAGTCTATGTTGATGATCTCATCATTACTGGCAATGCAGCACATCTGATCATGCAGGTCAAACAAAATTTGTGTCAGTATTTTGATATGACAGATTTTGGGACTTCTCCATTATTGTCTCGGTGTAGAGGTTTGGCAGACTGATAGCCACATATTCATTTCTCAGTCAAAGTATGCCAAGAGCCTACTGGATAAGTTTCGAATGCAAGATTGTAATTCTATACCTATGGAGATAGGGCTCAAATTATCAGCCAAATCAGATTCACCTGTAGTGGATGAGTCTTTATTCAAGCAACTAGTGGGCAGCCTCATCTATCTCACCGCCACTAGACCTAACATCAGTTATGCTGTGAGCTATATTTCTCGCTTCATGTTAGCCCCAAAAGTTGAACATTGGGTTGCAGCGAAGCGTGTGCTTAGATATGTGAAGGGCACTCTTGATTTTGGCATTCTGTACAGTAGAAGCAAAGATCCTAGGCTGGTTGGTTTCACAGACTTAGATTGGGTAGGTTGTGTTGATGACAGAAAGTCAACTTTTGGGTATGTTTTCAGTTTGGGTACAGGTGCAGTCACATGGACCAGCAAGAAGCAACGGGCAATAGCTCTTTCCTCAACCGAAGCAGAGAGGGAACTGTTAAGGCAACATGTGAGGCAATTTGGCTACGTAGGATGCTTGCAGACATGCAAATGTCTCAACCAGGACCTACTCCCTTGTTTTGTGATAATCAAGGGGCTCTAAAATTAGCCAAAAATCCAGTCTTCCATGAGCGGACAAAGCATGTGGAGCTTCATTGTCATTTCATCCGCTAGCATGTTGAAGATGGATCAGTGATACTGGAGCTAAATCTGTTAAAAATAATATTAATATCTTCTATAATGGTCATCTTCTATTTTTAGCAGTCATCTTAGTTGTCGACTTATTTAGCTTTTTAGTCGACTTATTTAGCATGTTAAGTTAGCTTTTTATTATTTAGCCTTTTAAGCTATATTTAGCTTATTTGATTTCACTTTAACGACTAGTTTTATTTATAGAACATCATCTTGTAACCTCTATATATACGTGTGTATATCGTTCAATGTAATTATCCGATTATTGAATCATTCATTCAATTTATTTTTCATGGTATCAGAGCATGAAAATAAAAAATTTCTAAAGTTTTTGTTATTAAAATTTTCTGAAGTTTTTATTGAAGAGATTTAAATAGAAAAAGAAAAAAGAAAAGGTTCTTTTTCTCTTCCTGGGCGGATTTTTTTTTTTGCAGGTTGAAAATCTTCTTAGGGTTTCTGCAATTTTCGACTAGGGTTTTGACCCTTCAGTTCAAGTCAAAATTTTATTCTGGTTGTAGATTCCTGGTGGGGTTTTTGAGACCTCAATTGGGTCGTCGTCAGATTTTTCTAGGTGCATTGTTTTCCCGGCCTCAATTTTTGAGCCATCATATCTGCATTCTGATTTCAGATTCTTGGTGGGTTTTTCAAGAAATTTTCTGGATTGGTCTCAGATTTTTTTTTCCGTGCTTCGTTTTTTGTGCCTCGAATTTTGTGCCGGCAAAATTTGCCTTGGAGTTTAAAAACAGTCTAATTTTGTGGACGTCGGGAATTTTGGTGCCGTCTAAATTTTTTTGTTTAAAAAAAAAAAAGTCAAAGGTTTTAGTTTTTTCAGCAGCTGCTTCTATTCTGATTTTTTTGATGGCATCTTTGACCAACATCATGTTGGAACACAGTCAGAAGTTCAGTGGCCTCAACTACAACACCTGGAAACAATGCATGTTATCGATATTTGAATATCGTTGCCTTGATCAGATTGTTCTTGGCAAGGTTCCTCGTCCTACAACAACAGGTGAAGATCAAGACAAACATGATACGAAGAATCGAGAGGCTGTCATGCTTATCAAACTCTCAGTCATAGATGATCAACTCCCTCAGGTGCCTTCAGGTAAAACAGCTAAAGAGATCTGTGATCTTTTGAAGGATCTTCATGAAACGTCTGACAAGAGCCGAGCTTTCTTTCTAAAGAATATGCTATTTTCTATCATGATGGATGAGAAGTCTTCTATCCAAGCACATCTCACAAAGATCAAGGAGATCCGTGACCAGTTGGAAGCTATAGGCCGAACCATGGTGGAAGAGGATATGGTAGTGATCACGCTGAAAAGCCTTCCCAGATCGTATGAGCATTTCATTGGTACTCTCAATATCTCATCTACTAGTGTTGAATTTGAAGTTTCCCGATCTCTGCAACAAGCTTCTACAACAGGATCAATGGATGCAGCAGTTTGGAAGCAACGCTAGTTCGTCCACTGAACATGCCTTCATAGCTATAGTTTTGGATAAGAATAAGGGTAAAGGTCAGTCCTTCTAGCAGAAGGGGCAAGGCCAATATTCGCAGTCTTCAAAGAAGAAAAGTGTACAATGTAACTATTGTCACCAGTTTGGCCATGTGAAGAAAGATTGCAGGAAATTGTTGGCATCTGTGCAATCTAGGCTGGGAGGGTCTCAGGAATAGGAGCAGGCTCATGTTGCAGAGCATTCTGGAGAGGAGTCAGCCTTCTATGGTTTGTGATAAGCAAATTTTCTGTTTGGTTGGTTTTCACATTTCTTTTACTCAAAAATTGTTCGTAGGGTTTCAAATTTTTTCCTTCAAAATTATTATCTGTCATCCGCAAAGCTTGCGTGGGATTTCTAGGTTTTCATAATTTTTTCTTCAAAAATTGTTTGTTGGTTTTTACTATTTTTTCCTCAAAAATCATATGTAATACATGAAGTTTGCATGGGATTTGTGATTTGTGAAGTTCTCTGATTTTGATCAATTTTCCTCCTAAAAAATCGAGCTTTGCAGTCAGTTTGGGTCGCACTTGCCAGGGTGAACATCTGCAACCGTGGTATCTTGCAGTCAGTTTTGGAGTTGGTACTCTTCTGCAAAAGGGTTTGCTGATTTTTTCCTCAAAATCATGGTTTCAGGCTTTGGTAATTCGCGTGTGCCAGATCTCTAATTCGCGTGTGAAGGCTACATTAGATTGGATGGCTTTTGGTACTCTCGGTCATTTACATTCTGCAGATCTTGGGAGGGTCTCTGTAGCAGCAGAGTGTTCTTTGCATTTGTGATCAAAACACCTGCAGTGTCTTCTGTAGGTTATTGCGTACGATGACCATTAGGGAGGGTGTTAAAAATAATACTAATATCTTCTATAATGGTTATCTTCTATTTTTAGCAGTCATCTTAGTTGTCGACTTATTTAGCTATTTAGCTTTTTAGTCGACTTATTTAGCTTGTTAAGTTAGCTTTTTACTGTTTAGCCTTTTAAGCTATATTTGGCTTTTTAAGATTTTTAGCTTATTTGATTTCACTTTAACGACTAGTTCTATTTATAGAACATCGTCTTGTAACCTCTATATATACGTGTGTATATCGTTCAATGTAATTATCCAATTATTGAATCATTCATTCAATTTATTTTTCGCAATGTGCCAATTTGCAATTTATATTTATATTCATAATCATAACCATCTTGATGATGGGTCACAAAATTGGATCTGAAACATCAACCCTCTCATGAATCTTTGTTTCCACTTTTTTTTTTACATGGGTGTCTCTAGCTCAGCATACCACAAACCTATTGCTGAGTCAGTTTGGGTGATCTGAAACTAGTTCCTTGGGCTGTGCCTCGAGAAGCCCCATGCCCGGGCACAACTTTCAAATCAGGTTTCAAACTTGCGACCATTATCTGTTTTTTCAGCTCCTCAACTGTTTGGTCTATGCATAAGGGCTCTTTGTTTGCACTTTTTATCTAGAAGGTTTTCTTTAAAAAAAATTATGAATTGTGGGAACTTAAAGTCTAATAAGTGCAGCTCTTTGTAGATGAAAAATGATCTTCGAAATGATAGTAGCTACTGGCAATGATTCTAATTGAACTCCACTAGAACCAAAAGTAAAAGTCAACAATGTTGCCTACCGATTGTGGTTGGAAATACCATCATTTAGAATGGTGATTATACTGGATCCTTGTTAGACAGTGATTAAACACCTACTACTAGCAGCAGGATTTGTAACAAACTTCATTTCAACATCCTGACATATGGAGGTAGAAATTTACAATACCGGAAATCTAAGCTGAATTCATCTTTTGAGTAGTTCCACAAGTATAAATCTGTCTCACCAAGTTTGTTATGTGTTGGCATTCTTAATCCAACACAAGTAAGTTGACCATTTTCTATCAGTAGGAAAGTATTATATGTTCTATATCCTCTTTTGGCAAAGCAGCAATATTCATCTATATTTCATTAGCACCAATAATCAACATAGCTACTAACAAAGCTTGACTCTGGTCTTAGCAAGATCAGCAGATTTTAGTGGCTGACATCAGTAAATTGCAGGGATCGATGGGAATGTTGGCTTTCCTGGCCATCCCTTCTGTCCTTGTACCTTTTTGGGTACTTGGGGGCAGAAAGGGGGCATCACCTTGTAATGTCCCCAAATGGGAATTTCCTTAATTTAATGCTGAGACAACAAATCCAACTTAAGGTGAGTATTGTAATATAAGATTTACCCAAACTGATACCATTTTATTATGATATTTAACTTAAACTTTTAAGAATAGTTTGGAAAATAGAACTTATCTTCCCAATTAATGCTATCATTTCTCTTCTTCTATATTTGCACAATGTCTTCCCTTTATAACTGCAAAATTTCCTCCTTTAACTCAGCATCGATACTGCATACTTCTCCTTCTATATTTGCATATATCTTCTGTAATGTCCCCATATGGTATCTTGATGTAAAGCCCTATCTGATATATCAATATAAACTTGAAATGTGCTGGCTGTTATTCTTGTGGTGCCTAGTCTTGTCCCGTATACAATGCTGATTCCAAATATGGTGTAGAATGATATGATGGTCTATCATTCCTTAAAAGTCTTTATGCAAAGTATATAATGATATCACTTATAGTGATTTGTCTGTCCCTGTTATGAAGGTCTATGATTGCAATAATGAGTAATGATGTTGTCTCTGATATCGCCAATCTGCATTTGCCACACTGTCGTTGTCTCTCCTTATTCCCATGATAGAATGAGTTCGATCTTCATTATGTACGATGGGAAAAGGTTGTCTCCTAATAGTTACGTCTTTTCATAATTGCGTCTTTCCATTCCATCTTTTCATAGCAAACAGTTTGTTTATCATAATCACCATTCAGCATTAACTATTCCAAATCGTTGTCTTATTTATGAGATGCTTATGTGTTGAACGAACCAAGCTCCCTTGACACCAGACGTAATTCAAACCTTTCAATATCAATATCTTATGTCAGCCATTGCATCGTGACGTGTATATCACCGATATCCTCAATACTTTGTAGTCTCAACTGAACCTTCGATGATAAGTATTACTCATATTAATTGCTATTATCAATTGACATTAGCATAGTCGATTGTTGGTTCTCATGAATGCGGCAGCACTCTTCAAACATTAATCCAAGATATTCAAACGACGTAATCTATGAGTCCTGTAAATATATCACGGTAAGGATGCTTCATTCCTCGTTCGCTTAATTGAATCAAACTTCTCCATACTTGGGCACCATGTATCTACTGTTCTAGCCAAGGAAAGGTATTGGCTATCTCCTTATTGTGATGTCGAAGTCAAATGACACGCACGCTGCTTCTGAATATCGAGGCTAGTTACATCTTGTCTTTGTATTGAATGTTTCACCATTCCATATTTCCAAAAGGCTCAATAAACTCCCATTTACTTCTGTCAACTTGAATTCTGATAGGAAATAATATTCCAATAGACATTGCTAAATTAATATTCTTATAATCATCATCAATGACTAATCATTATAGTAGTTAACTCCTCTCCTTTTAAACTAGACCATCTTTCAAGTCGCTGTTCTTTATCATTAATCATTGCTCTCATAGACCTCATTAACATTATCACTTCATCCTTCATATGATGGATCTACAATATGTCTTCATACACCATGCATATGATTGTTGCATGAGTAGTTACTATTCTTTCTTTGTCATTGTCGCATCTTAATCCTGGTAGTTGGTTTTTATCATTCTATGATGTTACCTCCCAAGCACGGTTGACAAGACAAATAATCATGGAGGTAGTTTGATCATCCTCAATTGATCAAATAAAGCAATCAATATTCATGATCTCTTCATGGACTTACTTATTGCTCAGTTCTTAGCTATCGACCTTCTCCAATGTAGGTCGATCCCTAATATGTATGATACTAGGTCAGGCCAATTCAAATACTTGTAGTGTCTTTTCTATTGATGAAGACTGTGTAATGTCCCCGTACTTGATAATAACTATTTGTTCTTCGCTGCATTGGTTTTGAATGCTATTATTAGTTATAAAGATAATACAAGGAGCTTTCTCAATATCAACAATACTTGATGAGGTTCAGTTTGGGGACATCACACACCTGGCCATTCGCAATTTTTTTAAAATCCCCAAAGTGGGGTCAGGAACATGAAACATCCTGGGGGACATTTGGCTTTCCCTGGGAAGGCAAGCTGCCCCTACAAACAGTCCTTAAAAATGGATTTATTTTTTAACCAAAGAAAATAAAAGAAAGGAAAACATTCCTGTCATGTCCCCTCCTTGATTGTTATATATATATCAATTATTATTATTAATTAATATAATAATTACCAACAAATGATTATTTGAAATTTATTTATTTATTAAAAATTATTATTTAATTAATATTTATTACTAATAATATTCTTGAAAATATTCAAAAAAAAAAATATAAAATAAATTATACATACCCTTAAGAAAGCCACATCTTTCATAACAATTGGTTTTGTACCAAATGTTATTGCTGTCTAACTATTGTATTATTTTGTTCAATATTCATGACTAATCATCTGATTAGTCATTTCTCCTTAGATTGATACTGTTTAACATTAATAAGTCGCTGTCTTGGAGCATTAATCGATGCTTGTCAAGATGCTTAATAGACTGTGATGTTCCCTTCCAATCAAAGGTTAGTTCTTTGAGAACATTCACATTCGGGAAGTTTCCTATGGAGACAAATTTGAAAGTAAGTTTCAAAATTGTAATGGTAACCCTAAAAGCATCTATGAATACAAAACTCTGACATCAATAAACAATCAAGAAATAAAGAGATTATAATATCGACTAATCAATAATTAGTCTCGAATATCATCGAATGGCAGTAATTGACTCATCGATCTCTTATCCTGAATTGATAAGCGAAGAATAACTATCGAATGGCACTGTGGCGGATATCAATCTCATAATGCTAATCAAGCATCAAAGAAGGTAGTCGATCAAGGTTATGATATGAATGATCAGTATTGACAGCAAATGATAGACAAGCATCAGTAATTGATTAAGATAAATATCTTAACTATCGATTACAACTCCTATGGATATTGTTAGAAGGTTAATCATTAATAATAACAGAAATCAATAAGCAAGAGATTCATATTAAGTAACAGCTATTGTTATCAACATCCGTTAACGACATTGTCAAGAATACCTAATCGATGATTAGAGAAGATATAATAATCAATGTTATGGTCAGCGATTGTGATTAAGTTATGAGAAGTCACGATAATAATTAGTTATCAGCAATTACAATAATCAGATACTGATTATGTATGAAGGCGACATGAAGGGATGCAATTAGTATAAGGAAAGGAGGCATGATGAATAGGCACGAGTCCTGTCTTTTGCAATGTGACTTATCATTTCAATTACAAGATATAAGAAGGCATTCATTATCACTTCAACCAGCATCAGGGATTTGGAAACTTATTTATCTCTTATTCATTTCCTTGATTGGATCTGCTCATTAGAGCATAATTTGGCTTAAGTGTCAAAAAAGTTGCATACATTTCAGGATCAACATTAGAAAGATCACCACCATAGATTGCAAGCTTATATCAGCAGATCAGAAATGACGTCAGTACCTTGTTGCAAGAATATATATTCATATCTGAAACAGCAACATTGCTACAGGTGATACTACCATCATATATATTGCATATAATTAAAGATGGAATCAGAAATAGCAATTCATCGCTATAGGCCATTGGAGGACAAATTAGCATACTTTCCATTATAAAATCAGAGGAAGTTATCAAGATAAGTTCTATCCTAACTATTCTTAGAATTTTAAGTTAAATGTTATTAATGAAATGTAAATTCAGTTTTGATAAAATTATATTCATTAATAATTTAATATATAAGAACTCTCACTTTAAGTTAGAACTATTGTCTCGGGACTAGATTATGGTAAATCCCGAAAGGGGACATTACAATTCCCTCCACACTTAATAAATCCTAATGATTTCCTTTTAAATTTTTAATTAATGGAACTTTTATTTATAAGCACAGTTCAAATTGCACTTGTAGCAGTTAAATCCCATTGAAATTGTGCAATTTGTGAAGAAAGGACAAGAAGAAAAAGAGGAAAAAGTTTACCATCATTTGCTGCTGATTGGATTTTTTGTAGCTTCCGGGCCTTGTTTGTATACATTTGTAATGAAAAAAATGAAATTTTTATTGCTATACCTGAAGGAATGAACATTGAATCTTGATGAATTATGTCTAAACTCGAATCTTAATTTATGTTATTCTTTATTTACTGCTATACCCTTTTATTTATTGTTATAATTTCTAATTTCCTATATTTTGAATTTTATTATTTTTATTTTTTCCCCATTTATAATTTTGATTTTATGTATTGCTGCCTCGTGCTGTCCCCAAGAGATGGCTTCTTGCCACTATGTTTCTTGTCATTCCCATTCTAGAAGCAACCTGGAACATAGGTGAATTGTGATCATATCTGTGGTTGTGGTTGACAACATTCATAAGAGGCAAGGATGTGTGATGACGGTAACTTAAACACTAAATCAACTGTCCTGCTAGCTATTTCTCTTTGAGATCAATTCCCAACTTACTAGATAAAAGCTGAAGATGGTAAAGCATTCAATTTGTGTTATCTCATGGCCCATAAAGCTTTCTTTTATCCCACAAAGCATTGGTTTCTGTGTGCCTACTAAGGTGGAAGAAATTTTAAGGTTTAGAGAGTTATTACGTCAATTGTCAAATACATTGGACACTTTATGTGTGTGCTTCTTGTAATTTGCAGGTGTCATGCGAATTATCACCTTCTTTTGAATATAAACTTTTTGTATGCATGCATTTTGTATTTTATTGGTGTCCTGTGAATGATCACTTTCTCTTGAATTTTTATAGCTGAGTTTATTTATCATCATCTACAGGGGTAAAAAGTTGCTAAGTTTCATGTGAAGGATGATGTGATGTACTTTGAAGCATGTTTGGGATTAATTTTGTACTTTATGATGACATCATTGCTTGGAAGACATGCTAATCACATAATGACCCAATATTTTGTCTAACCAAAAATGGTGGTTGTGTACATATCCTAGGCAACTATATCATTTATATGTAGTTAGTTTTTGTGCACAGTCTTGGCCTCATGGTTATAGTTATGATCCAATATAGCAATGGTTAATTTTAAATTTTAACCTATCATGAACTGCATTGGGGGATATGTTTTGCAATTTTTGTCTTTTAATGATAAAACATTATTACTTGGCAACTTTTAATATATTTATTTTCTTATTTTACAGACAAGAGAGTTATTTTGCTTACTTATTTGGAGTTAGAGAGCCAGGTTTCTTTGGAGCCATTGTAAGTTTATATTCCCATTCTCTGGTGTTAACTGTAAGTGGACCGTAGGGTTATGGTTAGACATTCTTGAAATCAACTTTTATATTATGACTGAGTTTATTAAACACTGGCTTTAATAGATATTCAATTCAATCCTATATTTGTCTGGACATTATTAAATAGATTCTGTTCACCACAAAATAAGTTGGTTGTGAATATTTTTCTGTAGTTAGCATTTCAGGTGAACTGCTACTTCTTCTTTTCTCACTGTTATACCTCCCTAGAGAATTGCTTCTTATGCAAATTTTGTGGAATAAATCAGTTTTTATCTCATCAAGACAGGATCCATCTAACATAAGACTGCAGTTTTCATTTTTAAATAACTGTGTTATACATGAGCTGTAAATGATAAAGAGTCTAATAGATACAACTCATTCTTAAATTCAAGAAAATAATGAGTGTTACAAGCGGAGAAATAAATATATTTCTATATGAAGAACAGAGATCCTTAGATCAATAAGAGATTCATAAACAAATCACAAAAGTCTTGTGATTTCAAGTGCTGAATGCTCTAAATTCTTTAAGGATGTGATCTAGACTCACAATCATGCTTCTGGAAAGGAGTGCAATGATTACTTCAAAAGTGATAATTGCTCTTCTTAATCCCTTTTATGTCACTGCTGATTACACAAATAAGATAAGAAAGAAATAGATTATATGAATGTCCACAAATGACTAAGTAGGTCAATAGAACTTGGAATTATATTTAGTTATAATAGAGAAGAATCACATCAAGAAGACTTTAGGCTATGAAAATAACTAAACCAGTTTACAACAGTGAAAGTAAAGGAAGAAAGCAAGAGAGGTAAAAGGTTTATTGGTTAAAATCCCTGAACCACAAAATTGGATTATAATTGGCTGAGGGAAGGACACATCCATGAGTCAATGAAATATGGAGCTGTGGAAGGTCAAAATGTGTGACCAAAAATGAAGACAATGTTGTCATAAGTCTGCAGCAAGGCTTGGGCACCCATTCCTTTACCCAATGTAAACAGGCTGTAAACATTGTTTTGGAATAATAAAATGAAATTGTATTTTGATTTCTTACTTTTGGATGTACTTCAATGTTGGAAAATTATTGTTATTGATGTCAAAGGTCAAACCAAGGTGATGCCCCTGAGATAATCAATGGAGTTTAATGCAAAAATCAGATTAGATTTGGCACTCATATTGGAAGTATTAATTTATGTTTAATTTGAATAAATAAATTTTCATTTATTCCAACATCGAACAATCCATGTCTAGCACCCAAGATGAAGGATTGTTTAGTGTTAATAATAGAAAGATTTTTAATTATTCTAAGTGGACGACCCTCGGTATCGAGTGCCCCATTTGAGGGATTTAAAATTAAAAAATAAATAATTTTTCGAAGGGGCTGACCCCTCTTGATATTGGCACCCAAATGTGGAAGGGTTTTATAAATCAAATAAATTTGTTTTTTGCTCATACGGCTGATCTCCTTGGAGAGTCACCCCTCTTGACAAATTAGATCTGATCCAAGAAGTTCCAAATAATTATCATATTGTTATTTTGGAGGCTGGTGTCTCTCATTAAAAGAGATTGATGTCTCTTGCTGGGTTGGTGCTTAGTGGTGAGGATTGGTGTCTTTAGTGGGTTGGTGCCTACAAATCATCAAGAGGGTATTGGCATCTCTTGCAGGTTGGTGCCTATGAAATTTGTAAGAAGGTTTTATACAAGCAATATTTTGCCATGGTTTGCTCCCCCAAGGGCTTCCACGTAAAATCTTCTCTCTTATTTGTGTGGATTTTTGTGATTTCTTCATTGTGATTATTAGAGTTTAAATTAGTTAAAGATTGCCTTATAATGATTCACTCGTCCTCTTAATATAAGTGTGTTTCATCGATTGGTTTAAGAGAGGTCTCCTTTGATAATAGCCTAACAACTTTGTTGGTGTAAATAATTATTCATCATGGATATTATTACACTTACTTAAGTTTACTTAGGATAATGCATTTCATAGTAGTTTGGATATGAGACACTTGGGTGTTTGTGCCACATTGGGATAGTGTGTGTAGGAGAAATTCCACCTCTTATGGTGTTGATCTTGTTATTACACTATCATATCCACTTATAGTGGAGTGATAATTCCACCTTTGGTGGGTGATCCACCTCATGTGGAATATTATATTATTTCTCCTACCTACCCACACCTATTTCCTACCTACCCTTGTTTCTTATTGAGCCACATGTCATATTTGTGTGCTCATACATATCCCTAGCCTTGCCTATATAAGCAGGCTCATCTACATTGTATGTAACAACAACTATTAAACAATTGTTGATCATTTTCTATTGATGAGAATACAGTTTATTCTTGTCCCATATTATGTCTCTATCTTGTACATTTCATTGACCTCTTGATCTTGGCAAAATCCAACATGGTATCAGAGCTATTGGGGCTTCATTGATTCATCTTGAAGAGGCATTATTGCGACGTCAAGAGGCAGATCTGAGGAGCATCATCATTTGGAGGCGTCCTAGACCAGATCCGACCTCACCATTGCGTCCGGAAGGCCATTTCCATGAATTTTGGTTATAAAGTTGGCCTATTTTGGTGAGAAATTTTTTTTCCCCAATTTTGCTATATCGTACGGATTTTTCGAATATCCCTGTATTTTTCAAAAGAAAATTTTTATTTTTATTTCTGAAATTTGTTTTCAAAAAAAATCAAAAATAAAAAAAAAATCCAAAAAAAAAAATTGAAAAAGCGAAGCAAAAAAATTGAAAAGTGAAAAATAAAAAAAAATAAAAAAAAATTGGTTGTTTGGGGGTCCGCAGACCCCCGTACCCCCTGCGTGACCTGTTCTGCAGGTCACAGGAGCCTCCGCAGATCGTGTACCCTGCCTGCCGCACCGTACTCGCCGTCCGAGCCTGCAGCTGCGTCCTCCCTGCCGTCCACGTCGCCGCCGCAGTGCACAGCTCCCCCGATGCTTCGCTCCGCCGAAGACAGCCTCCGCCTCCCGCGAGCGGCCCCCCGCAGCGCCGTCTCGGCTTCCGCCCCGGCTTCCACTCCCTGGACTCCGGCGCCTCCCGCCGCCACCGGCACGTCCCTGCCGGCCCTCGCCTCCGCTCGAACGTCACCACCGGCGCCGCTCGTCCGCAACCGCAGGTTCCTCGGCCAGCTCATCCGCCACGCGGAAAACCATACAGATACGTCAATTTTCCGTACGCCGAGTCAGATTCCGTACGGACGCCACATCAGCAGCCACATCAGCTTGCACAGTCAGCATTTCCGTACAGTACGGAATATACAGCAAGCACGCACGCAGTTTGTCCGTACAGTACAGACGTCCAGTCAGCCAGGGAGCCGAAGTTTTGGCGACAGTCATACGCCGTCAAATTTAACACAGTATTTTGCTGACGTCAGCGCCACATCAGCAGGGTTTGAAAATTTTTGAACCCCCTCTCATTTGCATTTTTGATTTTGCAGTTCAACTTCAAATGGCCATAACTTGCTCATTTTTGCTCCTTTTTGGGTGCAATTTTTTTTGAAATGGGCTAGAATTTTGTGCTCTCCGCAGTGGTGAAAGAATTTTTTGATTTTGATGCACGGATTTTTCAGAAAATTCAGTTTTTGGTGACTGTCCCTGAGTAATCCCAGTTTTTGCAACTTCAGAGGCTTCGTTTGGGGTCATCCGACCTCCTTTTTAGGTGCCGTTTTTTTTGAAAGTGCGTATTTTTTCGTCTACTTTCACATGATGCTATCAAATTGATGTCATTGTAAGTAGAAATTGTACTTTCAGATCTTGGCCATTTTTGGCTCTCTTGGTACTTGTATATTTGCTTGAATCTCAGTTAGATTCATTGCACTATTGATTGAAGTCTCTTGTATCTCATTTGGGAAGTTGTAAAATTTGCATCATAAGCCCACTTTGCCTTGTTTTGCAAGTGGCTCATTGTAATCGCACTAAGTATAAAGTGCCAAAATCATCACTTTAGGGGGGGTACTTTGATTGATTGAATTTGGGGGGTGTCTCTTGTGCTTTTGTGCTCTTGTGTTCATTCCTTTTTTGCTGCTATGGGTTCTTCTAAGTTTCCTCTCTTAACTCGACATAATTATGCTACTTGGAAAATTGATGCATGGAGTAAACTTATGGAAAAAGGACTCACTCATTACATTGATGGAACTATTGTTGCTCCAGCTGATCCTAAGGCTGATCCAGTTGGTCACTTAGATTGGCTCACTAAAAATATCATGGCAATTGGTACCTTAAGAAAGTATGTATCAAAGGATCTCATTTTTCATATTGAGAAATGTACTCTAATCAAGGATGCTTGGCAAAAGTTTCAAGACTTGTATGGTCAAGTTGATGAGATTAGGGGATATCAAATTGATAGTGATCTCACCATGTTAGATCCCAAGAACTTTGATACTATACAAGATTATGTCACTAAGGCAAATGAGTTGAGGGCACAACTCAAAGATTGTGGCATTGATAAAAAGGATACTCAATTGATATTCAACTTGATAGGCAAGCTTCCACAAGAATATGCAGCATTTGTTTCTAGTTTCCAAACTCATAGGATGACAATGGGTTCAAGCTACAAAATGCCTACATTTGATGCTTTCAATGAAATGTTGATGATGGAACAAACTAAGTTGATAAGCATGGGCATTCTTAAGGCTTCTTCTAAGTCTCAAGCATTAGTGGCAAATCAAGGAAACAAAGGAAATCAAGGAAAGGACAACTCAAACAAGAAGAAATGGCAATCAAAGCCTAAAGAAAAAACACCATCTTCTCCACAACAAGGAGATTCATTATCTTCCAAGAGAGATAATTCACCAAAGAGAGAGAGACCTACTTGTGCTTATTGTAAAAAGATTGGTCATGAGGAACATCGTTGCCATACTAAGAAGATTGATGAACTCACACATATCATCAAAAAGCATAACATTGATTTGCCTAAAGTCTACAAGAAGGATGATTCATCAACTTCCACTTCCTCACATTCAAAAGGAAAAGGGCAAGCATTCATGGCTTCTACAAGTGGAAAGACTCACTCTTTTGGAACAAGAAAAGGAAAAGCTCTATGTGCTACAACAAATCATACTTCAGAGAGATGGCTTCTAGATTCAGGGGCTTCTCATCATATGGCATCTTCACAGTCTATGTTCTCTACATTTGAGCCTTGCACCATGCCACAGATTTTGATGGGCAATCATACATACATGGATGTGATTGGGAAAGGATCTATTGACATTGGGGATAACTCCTTCAATGATGTGTTGTGTGTACCCCACTTGACAAACAATCTCCTTTCTATCTATCAAATCACACATGGCACAACTAAGAGAGTTGTGGAGTTCACACCTGACTCAGTTTTTATTAGAGACATGGAGACTAGAGCTATCATTGCAACTGGGGTGGTTGATCATGCATCTCGGTTATACTCCTTTTCAGATTTTGTTGATGATGATGATTTCACATTTGATGATTCTACACATGATGATCACACTTATTGTGATGGTTCAGATTTTGAGGAGAACTTTGGACACTTGAACATGGGGATTCTCACATGTAACCCCGTTCTTGAGTCTTGTATTTCATCTTCTCATATTGATATCACATCACCTATTGCACCTGATGATGCAGATAGTGCGACAGTTTTGCCTTCATGTGATTCAGTGCAGCAGGATATTCATTGTCTTCCAGCTTCAGATTCATGGGATGATTACATGACAGATATTCCAGGTTTGTTTGTGGAATCCTACATTGCAGATTTGGGAGACATCATTGATGACATTCATCTTCTCTTTGATGAAGATGATCCTTCTTCGATTGTTGCGAGGGAACACTCTGACCCTCTTGTTCATTCTCTACATGATCATTCTTTCGAGGTTGACATGATTGTGGATACTTATGTACAGCAGTTGGAGGAGGTCTCTTTATTCTTTGAGGAGACACATGAGTCTTTGGATATTGTTCTACATCCATCTCCACTAGATGTTGGAGTTCCTTTTTCAGCAGTGTGGCACAGTTTACCACCTTTGGAAGGGGTATCTTTTAGCATCGACATGGGGACACTTGAGCAGTTTTCAGAGATTCCTTTCATCATGAGTTTTCTTCATACATCTTCCCTTCATGATTGGGGAGACTTCATGGATACACCTTTGGTTTTGTTTCTTCCTAAGGGGAGGAATGTTGTTCGATGTTCGTGGAGCAGTTTCTTCATACATCGAGCTTCTATCATTGGTGCAGATTCTTCATTGAGGGAGGATCACAGTTTGACTTCTCTTCTTCTCTCATATGGGGGGGACTTTTTCCTCACATGGGGTTTTGTTCCTCACATACTTCTATGAGAGTTCTTTTGTATAGCTTTCATCTCTCTTTTTGGGGGAGGGTTTTTTCCCATTGGGTTTTTCTCTCTTTCTCCACTTTGTGAGAGATTTCATTGCATTGGTTTGCATGCATTTGCATTTGTGCATGGGTACCTAACATGGCCTCGTAGCCGGGACCCATCTTGCATTGCTTAGTTGCATTGTAGACTTAAGTGCATTCCCCTAAGTTGCACTTAAGGGGGGGTGTTGGTGTAAATAATTATTCATCATGGATATTATTACACGTAAGTTTACTTAGGATAATGCATTTCATAGTAGTTTGGATATGAGACACTTGGGTGTTTGTGCCACATTGGGATAGTGTGTGTAGGAGAAATTCCACCTCTTATGGTGTTGATCTTGTTATTACACTATCATATCCACTTATAGTGGAGTGATAATTCCACCTTTGGTGGGTGATCCACCTCATGTGGAATATTATATTATTTCTCCTACCTACCCACACCTATTTCCTACCTACCCTTGTTTCTTATTGAGCCACATGTCATATTTGTGTGCTCATACATATCCCTAGCCTTGCCTATATAAGCAGGCTCATCTACATTGTATGTAACAACAACTATTAAACAATTGTTGATCATTTTCTATTGATGAGAATACAGTTTATTCTTGTCCCATATTATGTCTCTATCTTGTACATTTCATTGACCTCTTGATCTTGGCAAAATCCAACAAACTTGAAGGAAGATCTCAAGAACACACATGGTGTACCAAGAAGCTTTCTCTTCAAATTGAACTCCATTGTTTGATGAAACTAACTATGCCTTTTGGAGCATAAGGATGTGCACTTGTTTAATGGATCCTGGTTTTTATATATGGCAATCAATTGTGGATGGCTATGTGGCCCCATCTCCTCCACCGACGGATCAAACTAGCTAGAGGGCAAGTGAAAATAATGCTAAAGCAATGAATGCAATTCAATGTGCCCTATCGGAATCGAATTTGTCAAAGTTATGCAATGCACATCGATAAAAAAATGTGGGACAAGTTTTAAAAGACCTATGATGGTGATGACAAAGTGAAGAACACAAAGCTCCAAACCCATAGGAAACAATTTGGGCATTTGAAGATGAAGGATGAAGAAACTATTGCAGCCTATTTACTTCGTGTGGATGAAATCATCAACACTATCCGTGGTCTTGGAGAAAAGGTTCGAGGATGCAATAATTGTGCAAAAGTTATTGAGATCTCTCTCCATGAGGTTTGATGTGAAAGCTTCCACCATTTTAGAAACGAAGGATCTAGACACTTTGAAGAGGGACAAGTTGTATGGGATCCTCATTGCATACGAAATGAGGATTGAGAAGGAGAAGACATCAAAGCGAGAACCCACTTTCAAAGCATCTAAGAAGATGAGGAACAAAGAACCCGAATCAAGTGATGAAGAAGAAGCTCACTTTGTGAGGAAGCTCAAGAAAGGGATCTTGCAAGCACAAAGGTAAGTATACTGTAAATGCTTTAAATGTGGTAATATAGGTCATTTTGTTGCTAAGTGTCCATAGGTTGAGAGTGAAAGTAGTGAAGAGGAAGAAGACTATAGCAAATGAAAAGGAAGGAAACATCAACATAACAAGAAAAAGTACACATGAAGGAAGCATGAAAAGAAGAACCTTCAAAAGCATAAGAAGAGACTCTACATCCAAGAAGATAATAGCTCATCCGAAGAAAGTGATGGAAGTTTCTTTGACAATGATAGAGAAGAGATTCTATACATGACAATGGAAACAAGAGATGAAACTCTAGAATGTAAAGACAAAGAAAATGGAGAAGAGGATGCCTTGTAGATCTGGAAGAAGAACTTATTTGTGCCCTAGACAAAATCAAGAAGCTTAAGAAGAAGAACTCAAAGCTAAAACTACAAATTAAGAGGATGATGAATCTAAGATGAAGCTATCTCTAAATCTTGAAGAATCCGAAAGGATGATCATGGATTTGAAGATTCAAATTGAGGAGGCAAAAATAATTGAAGAAGTTGTAAGAAATTAGCTAAAGGCAAAGGAATTCGATTGTGATAAATTAGAGCTTGAAATCATTTCCTTGAGGAAGGAGTTGAAGAAGTCTAATGATCTATTGAATTGAAGCTTGAAGTTTGAAAAGAGCACCGAAACACTAGAGGACATTATTAACTTTCAAAGATCACCTTTCATCAAGATTGGTCTTGGCTTTTAGAAAAATCAGAAGATGATCAAAGATGATGCAAGTTCTAAGGCTATAAAACTACCAAAGAAGATGAATGAAGAAAATCCTAAAGGTTATGTCAATGCGCTCAAGAATTCTATCAATAGTAGCACCGAGAAGGAAGTAATATCTCACAAAAGAACATCCCTTACAAAGACAACCATGAGGGATTCAAAAGATCATTCCCATTGAGGCAGTTTCATATGTCCAAGTTCCATCATTCCTTCTTTTGCAATCAGATTGTTCATAAGGTAGTGGATTATGGAGTTCGTTTAAGGAACGATTTTGTTTTTTTAAATAGGAACTAAAATTCATTTGCTCCTTTAATGAACTATAACATCATATGCTACAAGTGCAACAATATTGGTCATGTATTACAGTTTTGTAGAAGTGATTTTGTGAAACCGTCTAGACAAAACTAGGAGAAGGATGTTTGTGACAAGCAAAAGAAGGAATCTACAAAATTTGGAGGAAGAACGAGTAAAAAATGGAGGAGAGATCCATGCTAGTACAAATTGCTCTACATGCTCAAAATGAGGGACCAATGGCATTTTGACAATGGTTGCTCAAGCCACATGATTGGAGATGAGCTAATTCCTCGCTCTAAAGAAAGTGAATGAAGGGAGAGTGAAATTTGGGGACAATGCTATGACAAATATAAAAGGAAAAGATATTCTTAGTTTGGATAATGGAAAAACAAAACTTGAGAATGTTCTATATGTTGAAGGTTTGAAGCATAATCTCATAAGTGTGAGTCAAAGTCTTGCTGGTTTGATTCTTATAGCACTTAGATTCGTGAACATAGTTCCACCACTCCAATTCAACATACCAGATAGTCCTACTAGTTAGATTAAGTATCCGAGTCCTATTAATCATTCCAAGTCAACTTAACATCCTAGGTTGGCCCAAACACAACACCCCTAACCAACTTGCTTCATCATTCTACTGGCTTTCCCCTGCCTAGTTTGATGTTTGCCAGAGTTTCCCATTACAATTCTCATAGATTTAGTGCGATTCACAAGGACACACTCACATTTCATTATGAAGGATGTAAAATCAAGAAGGGAAATTGATAGCCGATGTATATAGAATAGCTAATAATCTCTACATCCTTAATTCATTAGAGGTGAAAAATGTTAAATGCGAAAAGAGGATGAGAGTTGGTTGTGGCATAGGAAGATAGGCCACTTGAACTTTGACAACATTGTGGAGATCAGGAATAAGCAAGTTGTAAGGGACATGCCTTTTTAGAGAATGAATCTGGGCTAAGAATCAAATGCTTGAGATCTGATAGAGGAGAGTCCACTTCAAATGAATTTGAAGAATTCTATGAACAACATGTAATTAGAAGACAATATTCAGCCACGAGAACTCCATAGCAAAATGGTTTTGTTGAGAAGAAAAATAGAACAATTCAAGGAATGGCAAGGGCCATGTTAAATGAGTTGAAGGTATTCGATACTTTTTGGAGAGAAGTGGTTCATATGACAATCTACATTTTGAACCAAGCACAAATTAGGGTGAACAACAACAAAATTCCATATGAACTTTGGAAGGGAAGGCCTACATTAGTGAAGTATTTCAAGATATTAGAGAGCAAGTGCTAAGAAGAGATGACAAAGATTTGGGAAAGTTTGATTGTAGGTGTAAAAAGGTATCTTCCTTGGATATTCCACAAGGAGTAAAGCCTACAAAGTTTACAATAGGAGGTTGCGCAAAATTGTTGAAAGTGCAAATGTTCTAATAGATGATGACAATTGACATACATAAAAGAGAAATGGCTCAAGAAGATGATCATCAAGAAGAAGAAAATTGCAAAGAAGAAGTGGAAGAAATTGAACAAGAGGAAGGTGAGCAAAGAAATTAAAAAGCACCAGCAAAGGCACCAAAGACATGTTGTGACCTTTTTCACACATTGCCCAATTGCAAGTGGGGACCCTCTCCTTTCTTGCTTTCTAGGGTTTTTGTTAGTGCCCGTGGTCTTCCGCTTTAGTTTTGCTTAGTTTTGTCAAGTCTTGAACGGTTCAAGTCTAAAAGATTGAAAGTCAGTTTTTGCAAGCCAAGTGATAATAGAGTCCGGATACCGTCAAAGTGCCCAAAAAGGCCAAAGGATGAAGAATGCAATTGATTTGAACAAATTTGAACAACTTTCTATTTTTAGAAAGTTTGCTTTTTTGCTTTTTCCTATTTTTTAGGAAATTTCGTTTTTGGCATTTTTAGCCCAATCCCCGGTATGGCTATTTTTAGAAAGTTTTCCCTATTTTTTAGGGATGCTTGATTTTTGCTTTTTCGGAGTGGGGACCTAGGGTTTGCACTGATACCACTAACCTGCTTCGATCACGATCAAGAATTTTCGAGTTTTGACCTAAAAAGCTAAATTCCTACATTTTAGGGGTCAGGTTGCTTCAGATTGTTTGCCTGAGTATGGATTTCAAATTTCAAGTTAATCTGGTTAAAATTAGAGAAATTGTGAAATTTTGAAGTTTTTCAAATATTTTCTAAGTCTTGGCTAATAATTGATGGTGAGTGTTATGGCAGGTGATGAAAACTCCACCCTATGCAAAGAGGTCTAAGGAGTCTTCAAAGTCTGCCTTGTGAAGAGAGCCCTTGGAGGTAGACTAAAAGTCCGCCCTACATGGAGAAGCCTAGAAGTCCGCCCTCTTGAGGTCTTTCAAAAGTCCGTCATGCTTGATGAAGAAAAGTCCGCCATGCATGGTGATCTCTTAAAAGTCCGACATACTCAAACATGCAAGAGGTGATCTTCCAAAACTCCGCCCTTGGAGATGCCTTCAAAGTCCACCTTGTTAGTCATTTAAAAGTCCGCCATGCTTGAAGAAGAGTCATGAAAGTCCGCCATGCTTGATAATGTCTCAAAAGTCCGCCATACTCAAACATGAAAGAAGTAGCCTAAAACTCCACCATGCTTGATAATGTCTCAAAAGTCCGCCATACTCAAACATGAAAGAAGTAGCCTAAAACTCCACCCCCCAAGCATAATGCTGGAGGTGTCTTAAAAGTCTGCCCTCCAAGCAAGTTGCCAAGTCTCCAAAGGTCCGCCCATGGTGAAGTCATAAAAGTCCGCCCTAGGAGGAAGGCATTTGAAGAGAACAAGAAAAAGTCCACCTTGTGGATGGAATGAAAGGTAGTCTAAGGCAAACAAAACTCTAGCATGATGGTAGAGGCACCTTCAAACTCCGCCCTACTTGGTGATCTCCTAAAGTCCGCCATGCATGGTCTTCTCTCAAAAGTCTGCCCTAGGGGTAGTCATGAAAGTCTGCCATGAATTTGGAAGCCTACAAAGTCTGCCCTCAATGAAGTGGCCAAGCCTTTAAAACTCCGCCCTATGGAGAGATTCTAAAAGTCCACCCTACTTGGAGAATCCTAAAACTCTGCCCAAACATGATGAGGAGGTATCTTCAAAGTCCACCCTCCCGATGAAGAGTCTCCAAAGTCCGCCCAAGGTCACTAGGAAGTTCGCCTTGGTGATCACCCAAAAGTCCACCCAAGGTTACTAGGAAGTTCGCCTTTGTGATCACCCAAACATTCGCCCTTGGAGGTAGGCATCCAAAACTCTGCCCAAGCATCAAGTTGGAAGCTCAAAAGTCCGCCCTAGTCTTGGAGGAAGAAGAAAAGTCCGCCTTGGAGGAAGAAGGAAAGTCCGCCTTCCAAGCAACAAGAAGGTGCTTCAAAAGTCTGCCTAAGTCAAAGATTAAACCAATACTTGTTAAAGAATTGAGAATAAGGAATATTCTTTGGTGATGTCGTCCAAATCTTCATGGAACTCGAATTGAATCCAAAATTAGAAAGTTTCTAGGAAGATATTTGAAAGATCAAGTTCGAATATATAGACTAAAACCAATTTAGAAACTTGCACAAGAATAAGTCTTTCGAACTTAAGGATATGACAAGCCAACTGAAGTATAAAATGGAAACTTTCTTTGTGGATAACATGGACTGAGGATGAATTAGAAACATGAATTGGAAAAGATCTGCGTGTTTCTAATTGCAGATTTGAACTTCATTACAAATACTTTCTTCACTGCTTCATTCTCACACAAGAGTTTGAACTTTCTGAGCAAGCTAAGAGAAATATTGAGAATTATTTTGCAGATTGAAGGTCATTTCGAAGAAAATTTTGTAGATTGGAAGTGTTGCAAGGTTATCTCTTGCAGGTTGAGCGAAATTTGTGAGGAATTTTGATTTATCAACTTCATTCTTGTCAAGTATCTGCAGATTTTTGGAGTTGAACTAGCTGGTAGAAGGCAGATTCGTCAATTTTTCTGAGTTTTCTTGAAATTCCTTCTATCTTGTAGCCTTACTCTTATTCGTTCAAAGGTGAAGTTGGTTTTAAATGCAGATTTATTATATTTTCTGAGTTTTCCAGATTCGTTGGAGGCAATTTTTATGGATTTGTCCAAATTTTCAGTAAGAAGGATCATTTTTAGATTAAATGGGATGAGGGTTGTCAAAGTTATAAAATCTGGTTTTGGATTGCAAACATAAATATCCTTAGAATGGAGAGTTTACATGTGAAAATTCCATTTTCATGACTAAGTATGAAAGTGAAGTAAAAGCTCCAAACACTTAGCCATTCGCAACCTCGATTTTCTTTAATCTGAGATCTGATTTCTAACTTAAGCTTCATGTTTATTTCCAGATTTCAGGCACGATGAAGTTCCAAGTAGACGAGGATGCTCCTCCTGAATCGAGAATGATCTCAAAATGGAAGAATATCAGCGATACTAACCTCGGGCATATCAATCTGAGGGAGTTCAAGAAGTGGATGTTCGGTTTAGATAACCTTATGCCAACCGTAACCTCGCAAAAGATGATGAAGAGTGGTATCGTGCATGTTGTCGGTTTTCTCCCTACCATGCAGTGCACAGAGTTGGTAGCTGGGTGCGCTAGGCACTACAACCCTGTCAGTAGGGATATTCTCACACTAGATGGAAGAGTGCTGGCAAACATCAACGATGAGGCCATAAGGGAAGCATTCAGAATTCCAGAATATCATAATGTTGTGTACGTAACCAAGGATGAAGCTGATCGCATGTATCATAATCATTTGGAGGAGTACGACACCATCATCAATCATTCCTGGCTGGACAAGCCAAGAAAGGGTGCCTCCAAACTACAAAGGAAGAGCTTGGTGAGGGCGTATTTCAAAGAGGATATTGGAGATATGATTGTCTTGTTGAACAGGATAATGGGTAATCCCCAAGGCGCTCCATTTGAGCCTTGGATGTATTATTTCATAAATGAAATAATGAGTGGAGTCAAGATGATAGACTAGGCTCGAATGATAATTGATAACTTGGACAACCAGTGAAGAATCTAGAGGCGGATAGGACCTTTTACATGAGCTCCTACCTATTCTATTCCTTGGCTAGAACCTACAGATACAGAGGCCTCACCTGCAGAGGGGAAGTGGGAAATAAAGAAAATCAATTTCTTGTCTAAGACTGTTATCTCCTGCTTCACATGGAAGAAAAGTTCCATTTCAAGAGGCTAAATGATACATTTTTGATGCACATCACATGGACACTGCAAGGTGGATTGCATCAGAGACTCTCTCAAGAGTCTATGGATTCATAAGCAAATTCGGATATTGGTATATTCATTACCCGAAGTTCACCTACATCAGAATTAAGGGGTTTTCCGGATCTCCCTATAAGCTCCCAGCCTACCCTACCAACCGAGTTGTGCTACTGGAAGTTGTGAGGCAGCTAGAGGGCTATATGACAGTTCAAAGAGATAAGCAGAAGAAGGCAGGAACCTTCTCTCTCACGATTGGAAATGAATTGGAGATGTGCCCGTCATCACAAGCTGCTGCCACTACAGAGAAAGAGCTGGCTTGGTACCCTTTCTACCAATACAAAGAAAGAAAGAATTTTGATCCACTCCATAAGATGAAAAGGGTAGAAGGGATGGCATTCGAGCACAAAGCTGATTTAGAAGATTATTGGGCTAATGCAGCCGATAGTTTCGAAATCAGGAGAAGATTTTGGTCAAGGATTCCCTTGAGCATGGTAAGAGCAACGAAAGTATTCAAAGTTGCTGATCAAGTAGAAGACACTCTTGAGCTTCAGCAGCCGGGCTTTGAGAAGATGAGGAATGAGCCACTGGCCTTGGTCAATTGGTCAGAAGGAGAGCAGTCGGATCTGGCAGACCTCATGAGATCAGTAGCCGAATACTCCAAATAGTGGACATCTGAGAAGATGAAACAATTAAAGTCCAAAGGTGTTGCCCTGACTTATGATTTAATGGGAGTAGATGACTCTCTGTCCTCCAACCCTTGTATCTCTGCAAGCAATGCTCGAAATCTAGAGTGTTGGGTCCCGGAAAAGGAAGGAATTAGTTGGAAGCTCTGGAAAGGCCAGGGGAAAGAAAGTTGTTGGGGAGAGAAGTGAGTCTAAGTAAGGTCATTCCATTTTGAGTGTCGCATCTGCTGTGCCTGATCAAAATGCAGTCGAAGAGCAAGAGATGGACACATATATGGTGAATAATGAAGTGAGAGTGCCTTCTCCTTCGATTGAAGAAATAATGAGAGAAGTTGTCCAACACTCGGACAAGGAACAAGTTTTAAATGCAGCCACAAAAGTTGAAGAGCCTGAGCCCCCAATAGTTTTCCTTGATTACTTGACCAGGAGGGTCAGATGATGGATTTGATCAAAATACTGTGGAGCAGTCAACCATTCCTGATTGGTTGAGGGAAAGGATAAGGGCTAAGGTCCCTAAGGAAACCCATTTTGAGGAGAATACAACAACATTTCTGGCAAAGGTGAACAGACCAGTCATAGTTAAGCCACCTAAGCCAGCCAGAAAATTCTCTTTGATTCAGAAGGATAGTGCATGGTTTAGGATAGTTCAGATAGCTGTGCCAAAGGAAGGAAAAACTTAGGACAATATTGCCCCGAAGGATTATAAGATTACTACTATAGAGTTGGGTAATTCTACCCATAACCAAGAAGTCCAGTACTTTGACGACTCTTGCAACACCCTCAAAGCAAGGCTAGCCTAGGAGAAGGAGAAAAGAAAGAAGGTTGAGGAAGAGAATCAACAGTGGAGGAAATATGTTCTCCATCTAACCAGGCTACTCAACCATGAGATACCGGTCACCCCTCCGCAGCCTCTTCAACAAGAGTCAATGAAAGATTACGAGGACATGAAGGGCACATTCACACAGGTTAAGGAATGGATTTCAGATGCTTTGGCACTTACTGACATACTTGTAGAAAATTTAGTATCAGCACATGAGTTGGCCTCTTCATTGGTCAGCTGAATTCAAGACTTAGCTGCAAATTGGGAAGATGTTGAAGAAATTCAAGATGAAATACTTCCGCAATTGAAGGTTATCTGGGGTTTGTCAAAATGAAGCTTGGTAGATGCAAATGTCATATAGGTTGGGGATAGATATGACTTTAACACTTGGTATTATGCTTTGGTCACCAGGATTGAAGTCCTGAAGAAATCCGAAACTAAGTGTTTTTTGAGATAGAGGAAAGTGTCAGAGAAATTTTGGGTAAGGTGTTTCGCGTAGCATCAAAGATCTGGAAGAAAGAGGGTATACGAGAAAAACACCTATAGGCAGAGAACCTGAGAGCCAGGATTCAGTCGAGCTTCTTCAAAGACTCGGGGATGATTGATAAGGACGATCTCTCAAGGATTGCAAGTTTTTTTCTCATTGACGAGAACTTTCTTGCCCAGGCAGTTGAGTGGGAAGGCATCCTCTCCACATGTATGGATGATGTGGACATCATCGACTTCCAGATTAGTAACCTGCCAAGTGTCACTATGGAAGAGGTTAGGCTCATTGTGTCCAGATACATTGAATTTGCAAAAGGGGAAACTGGACACTCACCTTAGTGACAATAGCAGCTGTGCCACTTGTCATGATCTCATTCTTTCAAACTAATAGAGTTCTGGGAAACCCTAGTTAGGGTTTGTAACTTTCAATCTAGGCCCTTGATCACTGTTTGATCTCAACCGTTCATTATTTTTTCTAAAAAACTATATAAGGCTATCTCCTCTCATTTAGAGAGTGTGAGGTTTTTGATATATTGTTGCGTGAAGGTCATATTTTCAAATAATATATTGCATGTGCGCTTTCTCTTAAGGCTTTGCAATCTCTGTTGTTTGAGTGTTTAACATGGTTTCAATTTCCTCAATACATTAGTTAAAGTTAATTTAGATTTGTTTTCATGTTGTTAGAATTGAATGAAGGATTTGATAAGTGTTAATTGACGGTGTATCTCTACTCATACTTTTGGTGAATGGATGATTTCCATTTCACTATGCAAAGTTAGTTTGAGCCTATCCTCTGTGCGTGCCAACATTTCGATCATAAGCACAACCCGTTGAAGATTGCACCCGCTGTGTGTAGTTGTCCTCAGTGTGGCGAAGCAAATTGTGGTTTCCCGAGAGCACCTAGTTAATACCATCTCTAGAATTCGTAGGATTAGATCAGCTTTCTAAAACCCTATCCCTTTTTCCCTTTTTGAAAGTCTAAATCCCGGAAAATCCATAAAAAGAAAGAGCCTTAAATTGATAAATCTATTTAAGTCCAGAAGCTTGAAAGACACTTGTTAACGTAAGTCCCCCTTGAGATTTTCAGCATACACTACCCAAGTAGCTATTTCATTAAAGTCGCTTGTTCGTACATATAGACCTTGGAATCAGTAGTGATTTTTCAGGAGAGGATAGAATACCTTTGGGTATCTTATTCTAATGTTTGGTAGATGATAAAACAAACACCAACAAGACACCATCTAGATTTGTTCAAAAGAATCACCCCGAATACTTGATTATTGGGAACAAAGATACAAAATTTCAGACAAGAAGGAGATATGCTAGTACATTAGAACATGCAAACCCGTGCTTGCTCTCCAAAATAGAACCGAAGAACTTTACAGAAGAAATTGAAGACAAACATTGGATAAAGGCTATGGAAGAGGAATTGGATCAAACTGAGAAGAATGAAGTTGGGAACTTGTCCCAAGACCTAAGGATATGAATGTGGTTGGCACTAAGTGGGTATTCAAGAACAAGCTAAATGAGGATGGCCAAGTTGTGAGAAAAAAAAGAAAATATTAGTTTGCAAGGGACATGCTCAAGTTGAAGGAATTGATTTCAAAGAAACATTTGCTCCTATTGCTCGTTTAGAGGCTATAAGGATGTTTTTAGCCCTTGCCATTTTTAAGAATTTCAAAGTCTACCAAATGGATGTGAAATCAACCTTTCTAAATGGAAACGTGGAGGAAGAGGCATATGTTGAACAACCTAAAGGGTTCATCCTATTAGAGAATGAGGACCATGTTTGCAGGCTTGTTGTGACGTATTCACACATCGCCCCATTGCAAATGGGGACCCCCACTTTTTGCTTTATGGGGTTAGCCCTTTTGGTTTTGTTGTTTGTTTTAGTGTCTTAGCCTTTGCATTGAAGGGATTGAGTCAGATGGATCTCCTCAAGAGGTTAGGTCAATTGAGTGATTAGGGGTTATTTATATCATTCCTAGGGTGTTTTTTGTGTACTATCCGGTCGCACTTCAAGTTGCTAAATCAAACTTTGGTTGAATGCATAATGTCCTCCTAGGTCCCATCCCTTACATCAAGGACAAATCAAATTCGCCTTAAGGAGTCTGGAATGTCATCTTGATCCTCAAATGTCCTGAAATTTGGCTGTCTGGAATGTCATCTTGATCCTGAAATTTGACTAAGTCTGGAAAATTGAAGAATCCTCCAAAAACTAGATTTTGCATTATAACTCTTGGAGGTCCGAAACCACTCTCAAACATCCTGACAATATATATGGAATGTAACTTAAAGTATAAGAAAGAAGAAAGATATAACTTAAAGTATACTTTAATGTTATATTCCATATATGAATCCAGAGCGAATTTCAATTTCGCTCCTGACCCTTCCAAAGCATCCAGAGCGAATTTCCTTATATCTCCCTTCTTGGTCCTAATTTGCCTCATAAACCTTATAATACCTATGGCGTGGTTGAGAGAGTATTGTTGTGTGAAACAAAGTTAAGTGATGAAAAGTGAAGGATTTGAGCATAATTGCAAATTTCGCTCCTGATCCTTCTAAAGGGTCCATTGCGAATTTTTTTTAAGCTCCTAACCCTTCCAAAGGGTCCAGAGCGAAATCCTCCAAATGACTTATATTTTCACTAGGGACATCAGATGGTGGACATACATGGCAAGGAAGGGATTCAAAAAGGACAAGTCTAAAGTAAGCTAAGTGAAAAAGGATGAGAATTGAGCCTAAAACATCAATTTCGGTCCTGACCCTTCCAAAGGGTCCGAAGCGAAATTTTTCTAAGCTCCTAACCCTTCCAAAGGGTCCAAAGCGAAATCCTTAGGAAGACTCTCAATTTCACCTAGTGCACTAAATGAACCTTGTTTTGATAGGAAATTGACTTGATGGTGATGGGAGGAGGTGTAGCAAGTTAGATTCAAGACAAAGAAAGGATGAATGTATGAAGAAATTGGGCCTCGGAAGAATTTCGCTCCTGACCCTTCCAAAGGGTCTAGAGTGAATTCTCCTAAAAACACTATTTTCCTCCTTGTTCAAACCAAGATCTTTGTTCCTAGGACATGGTTGAGGGAGGATGGATATATACTTGCCTTAAGAACTGAATGGAAGTGAAGGCAATGATGGATTTGAGGTCAAAAGACAAAATTCGCTCCTGACCCTTCCAAAGGGTCCAGAGTGAATTTTCATAGAATCTTCCCTTTTGCTTCAAATTTAGACTAATTTTGTGCCTTGGAGCCTTAGCTTGGATGTCATCATGCCTTGGAAGCAATTGAGGGGTGAAAAACTGGAGGATTTGGGCCTAAAATGCAAATTTCGCTCCTGACCCTTCCAAAGGTTCCAAAGCGAAATCCTTAGGATAGCCTAATTTTCTTGCCAAAAATGTTGAAATGGACATCACTTTGAGGGTAGATGGGCTTGATAGTATGGGGGGAGGACCCAAAGGCCTAGCCTAGGATGAAAGTTCAAAGAAATGATGAAAGGTTGAGTGCAAATACAAATTTCGCTCATGACCCTTCCAAAGGGTCCAGAGCGAAATTCCTAAAACCTCTATTTTGCTCCATGTTTGAAACCAAGGTTTTTGTTCCTATGGCGTAGTTGAGGGAAGATTGATGTATTCCTGCCTTGAGAAGTGATTTGAGGCAAAGAGATGATGAAATTTGAGCTAAAATGCAAATTTCACTCTTGACCCTTCCAAAGGGTCCAGAGCGAAATTTTCTTAAAAGTGTTGTACCTTGCTCAAATCTTGGGGCTAACCTTTTCCTAAGCATTTTTTGAAGGCAAAAGACTTGTTTTGATAAGATAAGAGTGAGAAATGAAGTTTTATGAAGGAAAATCGAGCAAAATGCCAAATTTCGCTCTGACCCTTCCAGAGGGTCGAGAGTGAATTTCACTATAGGGCCTGTCCCTGGAAAGGGTCCAGAGCGAAATTTCTTGAAACCTCTTTTGCTCCCAACTTTGTGTCAAGCCTAGTGTTGATTGAGGTGGATTGAACTTAGAAGCATTCTTAAGTATGCATTTGAGTGAGTTGTGGTCACAAAATGTGAAGAATTTGTCCAAAAATGCCAATTTCACTCTTGACCCTTCCAGAGGGTCCAGGGCGAAATTTCTAGGAGGTCTAATGATTTGCCTAGGCCCTTGAGCGAAACCTATTCCTAGGCAATTTTGGAGGCAAGTGACTTGATCTTGGTAAGGTAATGTTGAAAATGAGGTCTAATTGAGCAACTTTGTCAATTTTCGCTCCTGACCCTTCCAAAGGGTCTAGAGCGAATCTCATTATAGGTTTTGACCCTTCCAGAGGGTCCAAAGCGAATCTCATTATAGGTCCTGTCCTTGGAGAGGATCCAGAGTGAATCTCATTATAGGTCCTGTCCTTGGAAAGGATCTAGAGTGAAATTAATCCTAATGCCTTCTTTTTGATGATTTAAGGTAAAAAAATGTCATGTTAGAATCAATATATCATGTGTACTTAATCATCTTTAATTTGTTTTGTAGATCAGCAAAATCAAGATGGAGGAAGATCAGGCCAGGACAAGGAGGACCTATTCAAGTTCCATCATCATCAAGGACACTTTAAAAGCATGGAGGAGGACTCAAGGTGCTTCTAAAGTGTTGGAAGACTTCAAGTGTTCAAATAGTAAAGCTAACCATCCTCAAAGACCTAATCAAGGACAAACGTAAGACGAGGTGGCATCCCAGTCACTGTTCCTCCAGTCAGATAAGTCCACATCAGCCTGTCTAGATTCAATGTACCTGATTCACCAGTGATGGCACAAACTCTGGTGTACCTACCCCTGTTTCCTATTGGTTCTCATGCATTAAATGTAATTTTCTCATTGGCTAAAGGAGTTTGTTGTAGCAAACCCTAATTAGGGTTTTCCATCCTGTAATCCTAGCCATTGATTGTAAATCAATCAGAGCCATTGAATTGTAAAGAGCTCCCTATATAAAGCTCTAGCTCTTCATTTGTAAAGGTTAATAGTTAGCTAATAGAGAATAGTGAATAGTTAGAAATTAGTCAATAGTGAATAGTCAGTAAAATGAAGTAGCAATTAGAATCGAATAGGAGGAAAAGGCAAGAAATTGTTGCCTAAATTGTAAATGAACTCCATTTTCATTGAAGTTATCGTGAAATGTGTCGTTTCTTTGCAATATGCATGGTCTCATGTTGAATCTTCATTTTAGATGATGGTTAATTAGATTGAATGAAGGAAGTTATTGAATGCACTCGCGTGGAATCTGCCTATTCCAAACCACTAGCCTCTTGCTGACTGTAAGTGTGCCTGCGTGGTCAATTGACATAGAATGAGCTTAGTCTCAAGTCGTTACGCATTATTGTTCACACATTAACTTGAATGGTGATCAGTGTCGGATGGTGTACGATTTGAATATATTCCAAGCATCCCTTAGAAGATCGCACTGAGTTGGTGTCAGATTGTTCAATCTGATGGTGAGACCCAACCTAGTAGGACTCCACCTAGTTGTTCATCCATCTTCTTGCATTCTAGGTCTTAGATTAGATTCTCCAAACCCTGTATCTTTTGATATTTCTTTATCTTCGAGCCAGTAGATAGGATTCAAGTTCCAGCAGATTAAACGGACACTCAAATGTAAGTGCCCTTGTGATTCCAGCATAATCACATCATACCAAATTGAGCTTATCCATACGTAGAGACCCTACATGTAAGAACCTTGGAGTCTTGTCAAATGATCCTTAGGCGGAATCTTTAGCATTCGAGGAAACTTTGCTCAAGAGAGGATAAGATACCTTGGTATTTTATTTTGTGTTCGCATGTGCATAAAAAACACATCAACAAGGCTAAAGGAGGTACTTTATTGGGCTAAATCAAGACTAGATAGGTATCTTCAACAAGGCTTCAAGAGAGGAATTGCAGATAGCAATATCTATATCAAGAATGAAGGGATGATTTGTTGATTGTTGTGGGCTATGTGGATGATATATTTTTGGGGATAGCAGTGACAAGATGTGCCAATATTTTGCCATGAACATGCAAGAGTTCAAAATGTCAATGCTTTGTGAGTTGTCCTTTTTCTCTGGGTTACAAATTTCCCAATCAGATAAAGGGATATTTGTTTCACAAAACAAGTATATTAAGGAGATGTTGAAGAAATTTAGGATTGGAAGACTACAATCCAGTTAGCACTCCCATGGTTACAAGATTCAAATTGAGTAAGGATGATGAATCTTTTGAAGCTAATCAAACTCTATACAGGTCCATGATTGGAAGTTTATTATATGTTGTAATGTCTACTACTAGGAGGCTGCCAATTTCCCAATAATCAACACCCATTACTTAATATTATCATACCTTAAATTAATTTATTAAACTAGATAACCATATTTATTCATGGTACAATTGATAGTGGCTATTTCAAGCCCCAATTCTTACTTTCTAACCTCAACTCTGGATGGGGATTTACTTGTCTAGGGCGCAATGACACCACCTCCATAATCGGCCCTAGGTTTTAGGAACATCCGTCCATACCACCCTTGGGGCTCATCTAATTTGGGATAGATTTACTCCGCCTCTCCCTAACAACACCATGCCTCTCTTTATGGGGGTGCAATAAAATTGGTTAAGTAATTGGGCTGTGAGTACACTAACTTCTAATGTATTATGAATATATGTGAAAGTAAGTATGACTGCCATACATATTGCAGTCTATATTAATATTACTATAACATTCTGCATAAGAACATTATCGAGCTCCATATATTAAGCATACATATTATGCACATCCCCATGCATACCACCAAGAACAAGGATGTTACTGCCTGTAACTTAACAACAGTTCTGATCTGATTTGATTGATGGTGATCTCACTGGATGCTTTTGATTCCTTTTCTTTTATGTCTCTCAATGTGAGGGAGAGGTCACACCTCTTCATCATGTGTGCCCTTTGGCAAGAGACACACCCTTTGAAAGAGTGCAACTCTTCATTATTTCTGCCCTTTGAAAGGGACACAACCTTTCACAATCTGATCTGTGCTTCTGACTCGCAAATTATGCTTTCTTCAAATGAGTTCTCTTTCTTCAAATGAGTTCTCTTCTCCCTTTTATATCTCATATTTGGGGGAGTCGCAACTTATCATTTCATGTCTTTTGACCATTCATTAACTTTATTCAAATTTTGATTATATTTAATTAGATTCTTTTATATTTTAATTTAATTTTAATTTTTATTCTTTTGTATTTTAATTTTATTATTATGAATTATTAATAAGTTATATTTCAAAGTGGCGACATTACAGTCCGCCCTACCTAAGATAGCTTGTCCTCAAGCAATGATCATGGAGTGTTCAAAATGTTCACCATCACCTTATTCCTCTCTTGAAATACCTTTTATTAAATCTTCAGTTTACATAAGATATCCTTGTGTCCTTTTCCTATAATGTTTGCACATTAATTATATTTCATATACTCTTGATGAATCTTCTTTTATATCTGCATTAACTACTTCAATAAAGCTGCAGTCTTCTGCTTATCGAAGGCTTTTGGTATATAAGCCTTTTATGTTTTAACTCACATCATACTACTTAACTACTTCACAAGTCTGCAATGATCTTCTGGTGTATGAGTTAGACCTATTGTCATTTACATACTCCCACACCTTTCCTCTTCATTTTCAATCCCTATATATATATATATTCCAAGATACGCAATGTCCTTCTAAAAAAATATATCTAGACTTAGCTTGTTTCTTTTGTGTACTCATTTATTGACTCATTGGATGCATCTCCTCATTGAATTTCGCAAAAAAATGCATTTCTATTTAAATTTAAGCAATTTTTAAGTTGCCAAGTTTTCGCCGAGTTTTTGTTTTTGGCGAGTAGTTCAACTATGGATTGTGCAATGTTCATGTTAGCAAGCTTGTTTTTGTTTTGATTCTAGAGTAGTTTAAATCAAGGAGCTTCCCCTACGAATTTGAAAAGAGCTTTTCCTCATTCACTGTTTTGTTTTGTGTTGTCATGAAAGTGACAAATCAAAACATCAACACAAGACAACACATTTCAATAGGAAATGGAATCATCTTGTGTAGGGGAAAAAAGCGAGACTAGGTTAATCATGCCCTAATCCTACCTTTTGACACACATTACGGAATACGAAAGAGCCTAGAGATATCGCACAATTGGCTACTTCTTTTGGTGAAAGAGAGAGCCACGGGATATCTATTAGGATTTCTATTCCCTTGTTGAAATTGTAAGATCAAGTAATGCAAGTTCAAACCCTAATCTCAAAATGCAAGTATGAACTAATAACAAGATTGCAGAATTGAGATTAAACAATGAACAGCTGTAAGTGTAAGGATAAAACAAGAATGCAGATATGTACCCGGAGTCGAAATCGGACTGAAAATGTTCGGGACGGGGGCGCGGGCGCCACTGTCCTGAAAACTGCACCGGAAACCACTGTTCTGCACCCTGAAACACTGTCGGAAAGTCGTCGGAAAGCTGTCTGTCCGGAGGACCAGGGCGCCCAGCGCCTTTGTCCTAGGGACCAGGGCGCCCAGCGCCCCTGTCCCGATCTTCTGAGCTGCAATTTCACACAGGGTTCTGCCTCAGCCTTCTCTCTCCGGATCTGTGTCCCGCGGCGTCGTCCGAATCCCGAAACCTGCAATAATATCTGAAAAGGGGGAGGGGCGGCTATATAGGGTTTTGCCTTAGTCAAACCCCCGCTTCGGTGATTTCCACCTCCACGAATAGCCAAGTTGTTTTGTAAAATGTATTGTGTGTGCAGACCTAGTGTGTGTGCAAGGTCCAAAATGCAAGAAAGCAAACTAGAGCAACCTAGAAAGTAAACCCTAATTGCTTGTAAATGATAATGTAAATGCTCTAAATCAAGATGCAATGTGATCTAAAGCATGAATAAATGATGTATCAAAGCTTATGCAAAGACATGAAAACAATACGAAATCATACCCAACCCTCAAGGGAGGAGTACAAGCCAATCTTCAGTCGGTAATCTCCTATTGTTCTTCAATGTCCTCCAAGCCCTAAGTGGATGAATGAATTTGATAGATGCTTGATAGAAAGATGTTATAAGATGTTGAAGTCCTCAAAGATCTGCTCTTTCGCTGCATATGAAGTTCCTGGAAACAAAAATCCGATCCCTTCAAATGAGAAAAGAGAGCTCTTATGTATGAAACCCTAGGTCGTAAATTCGTATTTTGGCCGACCTAGAGATTGAATATCCCGCCAATTTCTTGGGGTTAAGCTTTATTTTATGATTGGATCGTGCTCCCAAAATTTCGGGAAAAATGTCCGGGACCATGTTGCACGGGCGCCATGGTCCCGACAACTTTTCACCAAATTTTGAGGGCCGTCGGATATGATGATTTTAGAGAGAATCCCGAAGTTACAGGTGATTTCGAGATGTTTAGACCCCGAAACCAAGCCCCCAAGTTCGAAATAGGACTTAATTAGGGTTTTTGATTAAGTGGTGTATTGGAAGAATAAAATGCGAAGGGCACGCTTTAGTGAAAGGGCCCAACTTTATGATGTAGAAAATGATGAAATAGGGCCTTAGACCTAATTAATTTGATTAATTAAGTGCTTAAGGAGAAATGCAATGCAGAATGCAAAATGCATTAAGGCGGGTGCTAAACTAGGTGCGAAATTGTACCACCCTAGCGAGTGCGTACAATTTACGACGCTACATTTAGCCCCCACTTTAGCGGTCATATGAGTACTACGTGCATATGCAAGCTAAAGTACAGAAAAGTAAACATTATTTGAAAAAGGATATATCCATAAGTCGTCGGACGAAGCCCCCAGCGGTATCTGCAGTACACAGTTAGGAACCGCACCCTACAAAACAAACGTTAGATCACAAAATCACCTAATGCTTACTAGGGAAAGTGATGAAATCTGTGAGTAGCTATATGCCCCCCCCTGTTTCGACTTGCTTATTTAGGGAGGTGAAACAGGGTAGCATGTTTACTTGCGACAAATTGTGTAAGAGAGTGTTGATGAGGAGTGTTCACTAAATAGGCTTCATCAGAGCACTTTTTGGAACATCCCGAGAGTAGGAGAAGGAAAGTACGATTCCAACGCAACAAACGGCTCGAAAATCGCATCTCCCAAACTCAAGTTATGATAAAATGAATGATAGAAGAAAAATTAGGGTTTCAAGAAGTAAGAATAAACAAACGAGAGTATATACTTCGAAAGTGACACTTGTATTCGTCACTTTGTCGATTTCAAGATACTATTCAGTGCAGCGGAGCCCACCTAGCCATCACCATGCCTTCACGACGACCGGAGCGTCCCACGAGGATCGAGATCCTGCGCCAGGCCGTGATCGACGACGAGCCACTGGACGAGGTGAGTTGACTGAACGTTTGACTTTTTATTTTTCGCATGTTTGACTTTTCCGTGATCGAATGCGGACCTTGAATGCCGACCGGGGCCCACCTAGGGCGCCATGGTCCCCGAGGGGTGCCATGGTCCCTGACAGGGGCACCATGGTCCCTGACAGGGGCGCCATGGTCCCTGCAGGGCGCCATGGTCCCCAATCAGGGCCTGGCGAGGGGTTACAAGGCGAGCATACAATGTACGACAGTTTGCATTTGCGATTTCGATGATTGAGTACTGATTATGGTCATGTTTTCGTTTTGCAGGGTCTCCCGTACATGAGAGAGCATACAGCGGGACACATTCTTCGCACTTTGCGAGATCAGATTCCACGGCTGACTCAGTCAGAGAGAGACACCCTATCGATAGTAGGATTGTGGTACGTGATTCTTATGCCGGCCATTCGATTTCATCCTGCGATGCTGATGGCACTGATGGAGAGATGGGATCCTGACACCTCTACCTTTCACCTTCCGGTAGGAGAGCTGACGGTCACACTCGAGGATGTGTACCGTATACTGCGTCTTCCTATTAGAGGAGCGACAGTCACATACACGACTGATCGGGTAGCGGAGGATCATCAGAGGGAGCAGATGTATTGCATAGGGAGAGTCATGCCGAGCGAGACGAGAGGCCGTATCATGGTCAGCTGGCTCTTACATCCTACAGGGGAGATACCACTTCTGAGACGCATCATGATAGCCATCATAGCACTAGCTGTCTGCCCTAATGGGCGAGGGACACACATGCATGGGGGCCTCACATGGTGTATCAGAGCGATGGAGAGACACAGGAGAGTGTATGCTTGGGGTCGGAGTATGCTTGCGCATCTCTATCACGACCTGGAGGAGTATGTATTCGGACAGGGTTGTAGTTTGATGACATGCACACTTCTGCAGGTGTGGATCTTAGAGCACTTCACATGCACCAGGCCCGTCGGCTTTCCACTGAGTATAGCGAGCGAGCGACCTAGGGTGTTCGCTTATCCACTGACCAGCGAGTGGAGGTTTGGAGATTTATTATATTGGAGAGTGATTATCGACAGACTGACATCCGAGGTGATAGTGTGGAGACCTTACCTACTGATGCACAGATGGGATGGTATGGAGAGACAGTTAGCATGTCTACAGAGGAACCGCCTACTGCGAGGACGATATGCACACATCATAGTCCCTTTCTACATTGACCAAGTACGGAGGCAGTTCGGACTAGAGCAGTGTGTTCCAGCCGATGTGCCCATCTATACTCGACACTCACGGGTCCTTCCCAGACCTAGAGCAGTAGCGAGACCGATGGTAGATGATATTGAGACGACAGATTTAGAGGGATCTGATCAGGACGTAGTCACTGACTATTCTGCAGAGCCTGGAGCACAGCGTAGATATGTTTCATAGTTCATGAGATCATATCTAGGTCCTATCTTTCCACCAGATCATCCGACAGGCTATCCAGGCCCATGGAGACATGGAGACCGAGACGAGGACGAGGGATCTAGGTCAGAGGAGCCAGAGGAGGGAGAGGGTCATGAGGAGGCGGGAGACCCTGATCCACCTACAGGCGATCAGCCCAGTGACGAGGAGGAGGAGGAGGATGCAGATAGAGAGGAGGACGAGGAGGATGCAGGTGATGACGCGGATGAGGACGAGGATGATGAGGACAATGAGGAGGAGGATAGAGATGATGAGGAGGAGTCAGATGCAGCTCCCCACCATTCAGGAGATGATACCATAGCTCTGGATCCACCTCTTATTCCCCAACAGGGGGAACAGGAGACGATACGGAGACCTGTCACCAGTACCGTCCAGCCTACACCCATCGTGGATAGAGTATACGAGCGAGGGGAGCCTAGTGGTTCTCAGTCACAGATACTACCGTATCATGATCCCTACTGGTGCGAGGGAGATCCAGGTATAGTAGGTTTATATTGATTGATTAATGTTTTGATGATAAAGAATGGTACTAACAAAGATCTGTTCTACTGCCACAGCTAATGTGCAGGAATGGCGTTCCTTGATTCAGCAGGCAATGACAGACATCTCCATGATAGCACAGATCCCTAGTTCCTCCCAGATTACCTACAGGCCTCAGGGGAACGCGGGTCAGCATGAGGATTTGTTTTTCCCATTCCGATTACAGGTAGATATATGGAGGGAGAGAGAGAGAGTCCTATCAGAGGACCTCCAGCAGGCACGGCAGAGGGAGAGAGTCCAATCAGAAGATCTCCATCAGGCGCGGGAGAGAGAGAGAGTCCTATCAGAGGACCTCCAGTAGGTACGGCGAGATCTAGTAGCGGCCCAGATCGAGGCTACCACCTATCGTGCGATCCTTATGGATAGGGATCATAGGAGTTCTTCGCGGAGTCACTCACGATCTGTATCGCGCTACACACCCATGGGTCCACCTCCGCGGCCAGATCAGGAGGGAGCATCCAGTCGACACTCTCCAGCCACTAGCCCTAGGGATAGGAGATGATTGTATGATGTAGGAGAGAGATCACATTTTGGATATATAGTGACCTATGTTTGTACACGATCCACACATATATATATATGTATATATACATGCTTCTCTTTTGTCTCAAATGTGTTATCTCTAATGCTTAAAACAATGTATGTTTTGTTTTGATTAAATCTAATACATTTGGTAAATGTACATGTATGTTCAGAATTTAATTTCTATGTGATTGATTTCTCAATGCTCCATGATTAAATTGATACATGTGTGACTTAATTAAAATATTTAATCAAGTACAACATTGATGATAAGGAAGAAATATGCATTAAGTCTAAGAATCATATAACTAATGTGATTTAATTTTGAACTTAAACACAACATGATACGATCCTACTTAACACACATAAAGACACTGTATAATATGCTAGCATAATGGAAATGTAAATCTTTCACAATTTACATAAATGAATTCAAGACAAACTATAAAGTAAGAAGGCACGCTTGTCAGGAACGAAGCAATATAGATTAAACAATATAACATTTAATTCTATTTTGCATTAATTAAGAAACACTAACATATTATCCAATGTTGAAGATAGATAAGAAATGAAGAATTTAAGCATAATATCTACGCAAGTGCATAGCATTGATAGGTTCTTTAAGAGGCGTACCGTCTACATCCGCTATTTTGTAAGCACCTGATCCATAATCCTCAATAACGATATATGGTCCAAGCCAATTAGGACTAAATTTTCCCTTTTCGGCCGGCAAGGCATTCACATTGCGCTGATTCTCATAAAGGACTAAATCACCTACTGAGAAGGAACGTTGAATAACCTTATCATTATAGCTTCGCTGTAGAGTTTTGTGATACGCTTGGATATGCTCAAGAGCGTTTATACGCTGTTCATCAAGCATCCCAAGCTGTTGAAGTCGTTGTTCTCTATAAGAGTCATCATCTATTATACCTTTAAGAGAAACCCTAAGTGATGGAATTTCTAACTCTAAGGGCATAATAGCGTCAGCACCATAAACAAGATTATAAGGAGTAGTTCCCGTAGCAATTCGTACACTCGTTCGGTAGGCCCAAAGAGCGTAGATTAGCCGGTTACTCCAATCCTTACCATGCTTATTTACAGTTTTACGAAGAATTTGCTCAATTATCTTATTGGATGATTCGGCTTGACCATTTGACTGAGGGTAATACGGTGTAGAAAATCGATGTTTGATATGATACTTCTCGAGGAATTTCTTCACGTCCTTGTTCTTAAACGAAGTTCCATTATTTGAGATAATAGTGGAAGGTATCCCAAATCGAGAAATAATGTTTTCTAGAAGAAATTGACAAATCACTTCAGCAGTAGTAGAGCGAAGAGGAATAGCTTCTACCCACTTCGTAAAGTAATCCGTTGCAGTTATAATGAAGGTGTGTCCTTGAGATGAAGGAGGAGAGATTTTTCCAATAAGATCCAAACCCCATGCGGAGAAGGGCCAAGAAGCTACTTGAGAGCGGAGTTCTTGGGCAGGAGCATGAATCAGGTTATTGTGTTGTTGACATTGATGACATTTTTTAACAAATGAAAAGGAATCCTTCTGCATAGTTTGCCAATAGTATCCCATACGAAGCAGCCTATGAACCAGGGATTTGCCCCCAAAGTGCCCCCCACAGGCACCCGAATGTGCCTCTTCAAGGGCAATAGGGATTTCCGACTTGTTAAGACAACGAAGGAGAAGACCATCATAACCCCTTCGATAAAGGACATTAGAAAGGATGATATATCTAGCAGACAACTTGCGGATTCTAGCCCTAGTGTTCCTATTAGCAGAATCAGGGAAGGTACCATCGGTCAAATATCTTACAATATGCGAGAACGATTCAAAAATTTGATTGTAGCCTAAAAAACCATCCATGAAGGATAAGAGGGCATGTCCTGTCGTAGAATCAACTATCATGTCAATGTTTGGAAGAGGGAAATCATCTTTTAAAGAAGCCTTATTTAGATCCCGAAAGTCGGTACACATTCTTATTTTGCTATCTGGTTTAGCCACAGCGACAATGTTTGAAATCCATGGGGAATAGTCAATAGGGCGGATAAATCCAGCCTCCAATAATTTTTCAATCTCAGCTTTAACAAGCAGAGCCACCTTAGGATTCATTTTTCGAATCTTTTGTTTCACGGGCTTAGCATCAGGAACTAAGACAATATTATGAGTAACGATCTTAGGTTCTATACCAGGCATGTCAGAATATGCCCAAGCAAAGATCTCAGGGAATTCATGCAATAGTTCTTCATATTGTTTCTGTTCCTCTTCATCCAAACATTTCCCAATTTTAATGACTCTCTTTATTGCAAGGATCCATCCTAACATCAGTGGTGTCACTTATGAGAAGATTACTTTGTTGAGGAGTATCCTTTAACTGAGGGAATTCTTTCACAATCTTATCGTTATCAATCTCCTTTCCAAAATAGGCTTCAGTGTTCAAACAATAAGGGAGTCCCCTATTGTGATGATAACGAGGAAGAGTGTCATAGGCTCCCAAGAACTCAGCTAAAGCATCGTCGGTAGGGAAGATATCTAGAGCACAATCACCTGAGGAAGCCTCATCAATATACTCAGGGTGTTGTATTGATAGAGATGTAGAAATAGCAGATGTAGAAATAGCATTAACACTAATGCATGGTCTTTTAGCAGCTTTAGTACGTCTGCAGGGATTAAAGCCAAGTCCAAAGGCATAATGTTGAAAATTAGTCTCTAGAGGAACTCTTATCCCTTGTTCATTAGCACCACAACCTTTTCCATGATACCCATGCTTAGCGAAAATGCGAAAACCACAACCATAACGATCAGCCATTTCAAGAAGAGAAGGTGGTTTTTCATAAGACAAAGAATCAAACTCTTCATAATTATAGATGTGAGGAGAAGAAGTTTGAGAAGCGGCCACAAAATTATTACTCATAGCTTCAGGTAAGGTTGATTGACTTTTAGCTTCTTCTTTCTTTTCAACTTTGTGATTTTCAGCTTCTTCCTTCTTTTCAACTTTAAGTTCTCTAGAAGGAATCTTATATTCACCCACAAAGGTAGGATTAAAATCAAGAGATCCCCAATCATCTTCTGCGAGAACCTTCTCAGGATCAAAATCCTTTTTATGTGTAGTTTCAAGTCGAGAAGGATTTTCTTCAGGAGATCCGAATTCATCCAAAGGATTTTGATCATCGGAAAGCGAAGACTCATCGATAAGTTTCTTGTTTAAAGAGTCATCACTAGACGAGGATGGCTTAGAAGAATCTCCTTTGGAATTAGATGTTTGTAGACAAGCTTGAAAATTAGTATCACCCATCAAGGTATATGTCTTATTGTTATAAATGAATTTAACTTGTCTATGCAATGTAGAGGGGACAGCTTGCATGCTGTGAATCCAAGGCCTCCCTAATAACAAGTTGTATGTTAAATTTCCCGGCATAACATGGATAGGAGTAGGCAAAGTAACAGGTCCCACTGTGAGAGGTAAGGTAATGATACCCAATGAAGTCTTAACCACATTATCAAAGCCACGAATGGAACGAGAGTCAGGCTCCATAAGAGAAGTATCCACATTCATCTTATGCAATAGATTGATGCTACACACATTAAGGCCAGAGCCATTATCTACTAGTGTTCGTCTTATAGCAGTGTCTTTCATGACAACCACAATCATCAAGGGATCATATTGTTGTTGGACTTCACCAGTAGGCAACTCATCTTGCGTAAACACAATTTGAGGTTTAGGATTCATCACGGAGTTAACAAAAGATGCTATATTACTAGATGTATTCGGTGGAGGAACATTCAAATCTTTCAAGGCATCTTGTAACATTCCATGATAAGCGGAAGAAGTTTGAATGAAATCCCAAAGGGATATCTTAGCAGGGGTAGCTTTGAGTTGTTCTATGAGATCATATTCCTTACCCATAACTTGCGAAATACGGGGAGCTTGAGGGAGAATTGGTTGAGGATTAGGAAGAGAGACTGGAATAACAGGAGGAGGATTAGGTTGCCTATTATTTCTGGTATGATAAGTATGGGCAACCGCATGATAACTCTCTCTAGTTATTTGCTTAGCATAATTGTAAGGACTTATAGGTTTTCTTCCTTGTACGGTGATGATTGGTTTATTCGGAGTACAAAAGGAATCATGATCATACCTCCCTTGGACAGTAAGGAGAGGAGTCTTAGGAATTTGAAAGGTGGGAGAAGGATAAGCACCTTGGACTTCAAAGAGAGGTTTGTTATATTCATTCAAATTTATCATGTTAACCAATTTAGAGGTCTTGTTTTTGTTTAAAGGTTTCGACAAAGCCACAAAGTCATCAAGAGCATCATCCAACAAAGCATGATCATATCGATTAAAAGGTTTGTCTTTTTATTCAAAAGGAGACATCTCCTCATAGAGGGGATTATTGAAAACAACCATGTTACTAGATTCAGGGGAACAGTGGATAGGAATGTATCCTTGAGAGGAATCATTCGACTTATCTTTCTCATCACACCTAAATGACATAGTAACAAGGTTTATGAGTTTTTGGTAAAATGAAGGTTTAGCATCCTTAGGGTTTAAAAACTCATCTAAAGCTTCATCTAATTCATCTTGGCTATACTCATAATAATCATCAAATGCATGAACATTTTGCAAATAAAAATCTGACATTTTGAAAAGATTGCATAAAATTTAAACACACAATGCAAACAAACACAAGCTTTCTCTTTTTCTTTTTTTCTTTTCCTCTTTTAATGAAATGAAATGAAAACACACTAAATCTAGATCTAGATCTAACACATGCAATGCAAGAGGAAGCAATGATAGGTTCACGTCAGGTTCACCAAAATGTGTAGGGGAAAAAAGCGAGACTAGGTTAATCATGCCCTAATCCTACCTTTTGACACACATTACGGAATACGAAAGAGCCTAGAGATATCGCACAATTGGCTACTTCTTTTGGTGAAAGAGAGAGCCACGGGATATCTATTAGGATTTCTATTCCCTTGTTGAAATTGTAAGATCAAGTAATGCAAGTTCAAACCCTAATCTCAAAATGCAAGTATGAACTAATAACAAGATTGCAGAATTGAGATTAAACAATGAACAGCTGTAAGTGTAAGGATAAAACAAGAATGCAGATATGTACCCGGAGTCGAAATCGGACTGAAAATGTTCGGGACGGGGGCGCGGGCACCACTGTCCTGAAAACTGCACCGGAAACCACTGTTCTGCACCCTGAAACACTGTCGGAAAGTCGTCGGAAAGCTGTCTGTCCGGAGGACCAGGGCGCCCAGCGCCTCTGTCCCAGGGACCAGGGCGCCCAGCGCCCTTGTCCCGGTCTTCTGAGCTGCAATTTCACACAGGGTTCTGCCTCAGCCTTCTCTCTCCGGATCTGTGTCCCGCGGCGTCGTCTGAATCCCGAAACCTGCAATAATATCTGAAAAGCGGGAGGGGCGGCTATATAGGGTTTTGCCTTAGTCAAACCCCCGCTTCGGTGATTTCCACCTCCACGAATAGCCAAGTTGTTTTGTAAAATGTATTGTGTGTGCAGACCTAGTGTGTGTGCAAGGTCCAAAATGCAAGAAAGCAAACTAGAGCAACCTAGAAAGTAAACCCTAATTGCTTGTAAATGATAATGTAAATGCTCTAAATCAAGATGCAATGTGATCTAAAGCATGAATAAATGATGTATCAAAGCTTATGCAAAGACATGAAAACAATACAAAATCATACCCAACCCTCAAGGGAGGAGTACAAGCCAATCTTCAGTCGGTAATCTCCTATTGTTCTTCAATGTCCTCCAAGCCCTAAGTGGATGAATGAATTTGATAGATGCTTGATAGAAAGATGTTATAAGATGTTGAAGTCCTCAAAGATCTGCTCTTTCGCTGCATATGAAGTTCCTGGAAACAAAAATCCGATCCCTTCAAATGAGAAAAGAGAGCTCTTATGTATGAAACCCTAGGTCGTAAATTCGTATTTTGGCCGACCTAGAGATTGAATATCCCGCCAATTTCTTGGGGTCAAGCTTTATTTTATGATTGGATCGTGCTCCCAAAATTTCGGGAAAAATGTCCGGGACCATGTTGCACGGGCGCCATGGTCCCGACAACTTTTCACCAAATTTTCAGGGCCATCGGATATGATGATTTTAGAGAGAATTCCGAAGTTACAGGTGATTTCGAGATGTTTAGACCCCGAAACCAAGCCCCCAAGTTCGAAATAGGACTTAATTAGGGTTTTTGATTAAGTGGTGTATTGGAAGAATAAAATGCGAAGGGCACGCTTTAGTGAAAGGGCCCAACTTTATGATGTAGAAAATGATGAAATAGGGCCTTAGACCTAATTAATTTGATTAATTAAGTGCTTAAGGAGAAATGCAATGCAGAATGCAAAATGCACTAAGGCGGGTGCTAAACTAGGTGCGAAATTGTACCACCCTAGCGAGTTTGTACAATTTACGACGCTACACATCTAATCACCATACTCCTAACAATTAACCTTCCATTATCGAATTATTAAAATGCATTCATTTCGTTAAGCAACAATTCACATTCTGTCATCGAATTATTAAAATGACATCAAAATTTAAGTTTAGGGATTCATAGAATATATCAAATTCAATATCAAAATTAAATAAAAAATTTTAAAATGTGATTCACATGACTGATCAATAATTAGTTATATTATTATAGCACTCACACAAATTAAAACAAAACTTTCTGATTTCAATGTTCAAACCCAAGGCTTTCATAGCAAATATTAAAAGAACATAGTACTAGTTTAAGTGCAACCATATTTAATCTCTAGCACCTTGTTAAGTAGAGGAATGACAATTGTCTTAGTTCTAGTGTATCCTTCCTATGCCACACCAACCATCTAATAAGGTCATTTTTTACAAAAGTAACCCTATTTGCCTCAGCCTTTGGTTTGCTGAAAGTAGGAACTTGAAGATTGACAAATTGAATTCAATGCTTTAGAAGTTGAGTTCCATCCTTAGCATTGTCCATCTTCCTAGGGATTTTGATAAGCCCTCCTTTACCTTATCATCACTAGAAGGAAGAACCTTTGGAGTTAAGAGCATAGGAAGCTATATGAAGGGTGGTGTTTATTGTGTTCCACCTCTTTGTCACAATAGATGTGATATGCTCATCACAAAATTGTAATTTAGGATCCTTGCTACAAATTGTCTGTTTAATTTGATCAAGCTTGTTGTCAAAAGTCTCATTGGCTCATAGCTACGAGAGTCTAAATCAACATATCTAATTACCTCCACAAGTGATATGATAGAGCAAATATATCTACAAGAACCTTTTAAAACATTTAAACAATACAAATTAAAAAAAATTGAAAACAAAAAAAAAAGATTTAAAAATAAATTTAATGCTATTTTTTTTCAAAAATAGAAATTAAAGGTAAAATACTAAAATAAACAACAAACATATTACATAAATTTATTTTACCTGATAGTTGACCACTAAGCATCATCAAGCACCTTTTGTCTTACCTTTTTGTTTTCTACTATGGAATTGTCTTGGTTTTATATATTATAAGTGTGCACTTTGTTGCAAATCGGATTGTCTGATGGTTATAAGGATAGCCTTCGGTAATTGGAAGTCATAAAGAGATAGAAAATAATTAAAGAAGGGAAAAGGAAGTACCCTAAATTGTTGGATTTGAACCTTAGCTCTAAGATTTATTAGAAGCCTTTGGGACACAACAACAAACTATTGTGTGTGCTGTTGAAGGATGCCAGATATGGAGTCATGAAGTTACGGGCTTGGTGGCAATTGCCCATTTTAGCTTCCTATAGTCTTAATAGAAGCGTTCCTCATAATGATTCATCCATGAGAGGTTTCGATGGAATCAAACATGAATTAAGACACTGAATTGTCACATATTTGTTGGATTTATACTCTCAAAACATGTTTATAGCCTTGTTTTGTTTTTGTAATTCTGCTTTTCAAGGCAAGATTTTATTGCAAGAAATCGCTTGTGCTCTATAAACTGGAATTCCCTTGAGTGAACTTCAAAATATGTTTCTTTATATATGGCTGAGCATTTTTCCAGTTTTATTAATCTATGCCATATCATTTTAGCTGTTTACCTGGAATAGAAATTAAACAAGTAATCTATTTTGTCATGTCAGCATTAATATGTACCTGGACAATTGCCTCTGGACTCAAATCATTGTGTCAGAATTTTTTCTGTATTTCATACTTTGTTGTATCTTCTTTTGATTCTGATTGGACCTTAATGAGGCATTTAAAATTTATGCGAGGTACCTGGACAATTGCCTCTGTGGTTAATCAATGTATAAGAGGTATTTAAAAAATAGGCTAGGAACCTGGAGAATTGCCGCTAGATTTAAATCATTGTGTAAGAGGTTTGTGTATATTTTATGCTTTGTTGTATCTTCTTTTTATTCTGATTGGGCCTGAATGAAGTATTTAAAAAATATGCATTGGTGGAAACTGATAGAATATTATATCACACCTATATTTATGTTCCGTCTCTTAACGAAATTGGCTTCCTTAACAGTTCATTGATGTAGAGTGTTATAATGTACAGCTGAGGATTACTGACACTTTTAGGGGTTATGATGTGCAAGGTGCAAACCTTAAATTTGTTTCTTAAATTGATCTTTTGAAATTCTAAGGAGCTCACTCTTCAAGTTCAATTGGATGGCTTTGTGACAAATTAAAGAGTTATTGAGTGTGCTAGTGAAGGTGGTTGGAAATGGAGGCAAGAAGTAAACCACTTATTGGTGATCATCATTTGTAGCTTCCCATGGTTTTTGTCAATGGAAGCTGTGTTCCTTGTAAAAGTTCATCCATGAGAGGTTTTGATGGCATGAAACATCAGTTTATATATGACTTTTCTCCTCTTTGGTGGAAGAGTTCTCTTAAAATATATATGTAGTTTTGTCTTTTTTAGAAGAATTCTGCTTTTGAAGCCAACATTTTATTGTAAAACATTGCTTGTGATCTGTAAAGCAGAGTTTCCTTGTGCTGGCAACTTAAAAATATGTTTCTTGTTATATAGTTAGTATTTTAAAAGTTTTTCAACCTATATTGTATTGCTTTAGCTGTTCAATTGGAATAGACAAGAGACATAGTTTTTTCGGCATGATAGATTTACCATTTCCTTTTGAAGAGGCGGTCCAGGTTGGGCACCTGAACTTTGCATTTTGATTTAATGAGTGTGTGAGTTGAAGTTATATAACTGTTGGTTTGTGTGCAATTCATGCTTTGTTGTATCTTCTTTTGATTCTGATTGCACCATAATGATGCTTAAAAACATATTTGAAGCTGGGAACTGTCAGAATATCATAACACTCCTATTTGTTTTCAGTTTGTACAAAGAACTGGTTTCTGTAGAAGTTCATTGAAGTTGAATATGATAATCTAAAACTCTTGATTATTTACACTTTTGAAATTATAAGAGGACCACTCTCTTGGAAGAAATATATAATATAACATGAGTATTGATGCTTTTGATTTATGCTTATTTTGTTGAAAGGACATATCAACTGAGAAGGCATTTCTATTTAGTCCAAGATTAAGTGAAGAATATGCTATTTGGTTGGGAACAATACCAAGCTTATCCTACTTGAAGGTATGTGGTAGTATTTCAAGTTTTCTAATAAGATTTTCTTTGGAGTGACTCTTCATATGTATTTATTCCAAGACTAGTATCTTAAGATTCGTTCTTTTGATGTGCGTTCAATCTTTTCAGGAAAAATATGAGGTAGATGAAATTTATTATACCGATCAGATGGAAAGCATTTTAAGGTCTCTTGCCATAGGGAATGAAAATGTGCTTTTATATCTCTTGCACGGTCTTAACACAGACAGCAACAAATTCTCACAACCTGCAACTTTTGAGGTAATCTGTAATCTAATTTTTTTTATTGATTTATATTGATGCAAATGGGACAGAGGTTTCCACCATTTATTGTATGTGCATAAATTGCTAGAGGCTCACAAAATCATAAACAAGCAGCTTAAAATAAACAAAATAAATTCAGTAGTGGATTCTTGATTCCCTTTTTAAGATTTACCAGCCATTTTTTATTTCTTTCTGGTACATTTTATTACTTCAATTATTTTACATTGCATTAGTTCCTCTTTTTTCACTGTTTCTTCACAGTATCATGGGTGGACGTGAATTCAGATTTTCTGCTTGCTTCTTATCACCAACCCTCAGGATCAGTCAAACTATAAACACTAACTGAATTTGTATATTTTTTAAAGAATTTTTTCGGAATTCTGAGCTGAGTAAAATCTTAAGTGTCATTAAGTTGCGAAGCTTAAAGTTGATAAATTACTGGTGCACTGAAGCAGAATGTAGCATGGGACTATATAACATCTTTCCTTGATGAAACCGTGGGCTGTGCCCAAATAGCAGAATTATTATTATTTGATCAGCTTTGGCAAGCATCAAGATTTGTGTATAATGTAATTTATAAACAACTGACATTTCTCTTTAATGATTAATCATCAAATAAATCTCCAGATGAGAAATAATGTATGGTGAAGAAGATATCCTCTGTAATGTACACAATGTTTAGTACTTTCTAAAATGATAAATTAGATTCTTATTAACTAGTGATGTCAAAAATCATTATGAAGTTTTATATATTTTTTGCCGAAAGGTAAATTTCACTCCCCATTTTATTCTGGACTTTTGGTAGATTTGTGTGAGTGGCTCGATGTGTGGGCAACATTAACAGCCACCATAATTTTCTAAAATATGAAACTTGTTAATAATAAATAAAGAAAACATTTCCAAGAAGTTAGTACATTCAAGGCTCAGAAAACATGGTTGACAGTAAATCATTTCTTTCTATGTACTGTGGCTATAGAGGAGCCAAGGGGATTTTGTTACTACGACATATTCATCTTAGTCGATATGGATTTTATACATGCAAAAAGAAAGATTCAGAAGACCTGAGGTGGCAATCTCATCGCAATGTAAGCATAAAAAAGTAGGGATTGACACTTGGAGTCATGTAGATACCTTTCTGCACAGATCAGATCCATGGTAACATTGATCTGGTCTATAATCTATAGTATGAAATCATAATGTAACATTCTTGTCTCTCAGCTTTGAAGACAGATGAACTTTGAGTTTTTGTCCTAATATGTCTATCAATTATCATACTTATATATGGTTCAAACTAATTGCCATTTGTGTCGATAGGAAGATCAACTTTCCTGTATGTATTTGGTATCTGCTTGCACTATATACTTCTGTTTTTATGGAAGTGATAAATTTATAAAAAGGAGTGGATCCAATGGTCAAGAAAATCGATGGAAAAAATTCATGCTACCATATTATATATCATATTGTTTTCAAGAACCAAGGCAAGCCAAGAATGTAATGTGCTAAGTATAATTTTGTTTACGCTTCTCTATCTGTGATCATGGTTTGAATCTATTTTCACTTCTTTCACAGAAGAAATAGCTGGAATCTTTGTAACTGAAATTTCAGAAATAAAGATGATTTAATGCTTTCAGACATCAAAATGCTTTAAAAAAATATTAAGGTTAATGTAATAAAAAGATGGAAATGTTGTGATCTCTGTCCTTAAACCAGATTATATTGGCTCCATTTTGATTCTGCAAAAGCTACTATATATTGATAAGAAAGTATGCAAATTATGGAAGGATGTGTTAAGATTAACGATCATTTACCAGACTGTTGTTGTTCTTAAGACTATGGAATCTATTATTGAGCATATCAGAATCGACATTGGGAAATAGGCAAACATATTTAGTAGTGTGAATCCTTATAAAAAAGTTGGTTCAGTGTAAATTAACTTCACAGACATGCAATTCAATACTGGTTTTTGGATACCCTTGGAGTTTTAAGGTCCTGTTAATGAAAATGCCTTGTATGTTTTCCTTGGGAAGTGAACCTATATTCCGTACCGAAAACCACAATTCTGCAAAGAGCTTCTTAGAAATGGGAACTGAAACTTTAAGCATACATGCCTCTGCTAAACCACTTGTTTAGGGAAAGAATAATGTCCATGACAAACCTTACAAGGAGACCCCCATCAATCTGAGTGTCATTTAAGTTTGCTGACCCCTTTCACTGTTGTAATTTGTCAATGCTTATATACCCATGTCATAACTCTATGGACACATGTAGATTACTAATGGTGCACACAAGGTCTCATAACAAACTGTAGCATTAAGCTCCTGAAATAGGCTCCATGACACCACCATCCATTCAAACATCCTTGTAACTCTCAATACATGCTGAAGCCACACATATTGATATACCAAATACAAGCATGAAAATACAATTGAGTCTGTAAGCTTTATATTTCATTTCAGCACATCCATGCCAGCCATAGATAGTTGGCATAACTGCAATTGTTGATTTTTTGTGGAGTTAGGCCAAAATATATTTTGTAATTGCTTTTTGGGAGGAATATGTACCAGGTCCAAGACTTGTTAGAGGTCATTCATTCTTGAATAGCACAAGGAATTGTTGAGTTGTTGAGATTGTTGTAGTTTGTTGGATTTGGTTGTTGGACTCGGATATGTTGTTGTCATTGATGTCAACATATTCCTGTGAGTTTTTCTGGTGAGCTTGTGAAGATTTTCTGATCCGGTTTGTTGTTCTTTGGTTATCGGTTCCTGGTGTTTCCTGTTGGTGTTCTTGTCGGTATTCCCTCCAATATATTCCGGAATGATCAGATCTTGTGCTGAGATTTCGGGATGTTGTTTGGGATGATCTTGTGCATCTTCATTTTAGATGGTTCGTGATTTGGTGACCCGCACGATATATTTCTTCGTCATAGTTGCTGTTTGGTTGTGTTTTTGAGCTTTGAGACGTTGACCGATGAAGATTTGATTTGAGGTGTTGGTGCAACTGTTTCGGATGATTCTAATGTGTTTGCTGGTGTCTCCTAATCGTGTCCTATTTGTCTTGGCGATCGGCATTGATCGTTGTGCGATTTTTGGTGATTTCTATCAACTGGTGATGATTTGTGTGTTATGTGGTATTTTTGGTGGTGTAACGTGTTGTGGTTGATCTTGGCACGATTTTTGGTGGATGTGATCATTTGGAAATTTGAATTAGGTCCATGGTATGTAATGTAAATCATAATACTGGTTCGGTGGTCGATCTTTGTATCGTGTAATGTAATTTTTGTATTTATGAGTTGATGGTTGAGGGTTTAGCTGACCTTGCTATCAAGGTCGATGATTTGTATATATAGGTCATATACTTATGTAATTTAGTTGTTGATGTGATGTCTGCATTATCAGAGAGAGTTGTATGTGCGAAAAAGAGATATATCATTCGGTGAAGTTGTGGTGAGATCGGTGTTGCAAAGCAGACAACCGTGCTTAACCGAAACTGTTATCAGGCATATGTAGATGCTACTATTGCAGTTCATTTTTTCCGGATTGTAGTCCAATTCATTTTGTAAGTTAGTGAGACTTCTTTGAGGGTTGGAGCCTTTCGGGCATATATCTTTTGGGCAGTGAGCCTAGGCAGTGTGCCTGAATGCATGTGCAGTCCCCATTGTAATATTTTCACATACTACTACAGAGTATCATCTTATTGTGGGTAGGTTCCCACTGTGGTTTTTCCCTTAACCAGGTTTTCTACGTCAAAAATCTTGGTGTTGTGTTGTGCTGTTCGTTTGCTTATCTTTCAGTTGTTGCAGTTTAGCAGTTTATGCTTTGGTGTTTGGTTATTTGATTTTCGATGAAGACCAATTCACACGCCCCCCCCCTTTCAGTCTTCCTTCTTGATTGCTACTACAATTGGTATCAGAGCTAGATCCTCCGGTAGAAGCTTAATCGCTTGGGGAGATCTAGGATGGCAGCTCAAGGTATTCTTTTCAAGAAGGACAGTTTGAGGTTTGATGGAAGCAACTATAGTGTGTGGAAAAACCGAATGGAGGTGCACTTGAAATGTCTTGGAGAAGATTACTAAGAATGTCTATGTTGTTCCTCAGAATGGACCATCCACTCCTGATGAAGTTAAGGAAGTTGAATATAATATTAGAGCGAAGGAAGCATTACTCAGTGCCCTGACTGATTTTGAAATGACAAATGTAATGGAACTTTAGACTGCACATGAGATCTGGGTGAAGCTTGAGATTGTATGAAGGTGATAGTCAAGTGAAGGTTGCTAAGTTGCAGAGTTTGAAAGGAAAGTATGAGACATTGAAGATGGGAGATGATGAGAACATACATTCATACATGGCTAAAGTGAATGAGCTTGTCCTTGGTATCAGATGTGCTGGTGGGAAGATTGAGGAAGATGAGATTGTTGCTAAGGTGTTGAAATCTTTGCCTTTTGCTTACAAACATAAGGTTGCTGCTATAGATGAGATCCAGAGTGTAACTACAGTAACAAGAGATATTTTGGTTGGAAAACTTGCTGCATTCGAGTTGAGCGAATTTGGAGAATCACATGGAAAGTCTGAGACAACATTTAAAGCATCAACATCTGTCTCTGGTAAGCAGAAGTATGATCTTGATGAATGTAGGATATCTAAGTATGAAAGACAAAGAAGAGAGATTGCAGAGCAAGAGAGGGAGCTTGATGAGCTTCAAGCATTGATTGCCCGAAGGTTGCCTAAAGGTGCCGGTAAGTATGATGAAAAGTTGCCTTTGAAATGTTTTACTTGCAATAAGATAGGACATTTTGCTTCTAGATGTCTAGAGAGAATGGCTAAGTATGACATACATGATAAGTTTGATAAGTATGATAGGAATGATGGATATGAGAAGCATGAGAAGTATGATAAGTCTTACAAGTCTAACTGGAAGCTTAGGAACCAGAAGAACTGTTATTATGCTGTAGATGAAGGTGTTACAAATGAAGAATCAGAAGGAGATGAAGTTGTGTTTATTGCCATTAAGGAAGATGGACCTGTGCCTATTGATTCCACTAGCTGTTTTGTTGAAGAAAAGGCTTTAGCTACAAAAGTTGAAGAAAAGAGTGTATGGGTGATTGACAGGGGTTGTTCACATCATATGACTGATGATAAAAGCAAATTTGTGTGAAAAAGTATGATGGTGGAATAGTCAAATTTGGAGATGACAAAGCTTGTGTAATCTGTGGGAGAGGTTTTATTTCTTTTGATGGTAAGCATAACACTGATGATGTCTTGTATGTTGAAGGTTTGAAGCATAATCTTTTGAGTGTTGGACAGATGGTTGACGAGGGTTATGATCTGCAATTCAAGGATGGTAAATGCAAAATCTTGAATGCCTCTGGTATAGAGATTCCATCTGGGACTAAGACTGAAGGTAACATTTTTCATTTGAATGCAAGTGAGAAAAGTTGTTTGATTGCTAAGATAGATGAGAGTTGGTTATGGCATAGAAGGACATGTCATGTAAACTTTGATTCATTGATAAAGATTAGTTCTACATGTGCTGTTTGAGATTTGCCTAAGATTGTTAAACCTATTAATCCGATATGTAAGGAATGTCAGTTGGGTAAGCAAATAAGAATTTCTTCCAAGAACAAATGGTATACATCGGATGGATTGTTGGATCTTGTGCATACTGACCTATGTGAACCTACAGATGTTAGAAGTGTGCAAGGTGATAGATACTTTATGCTGCTAATTTGTGATTATTCTAGGATGATGTGGGTTGTCTTTTTGAAGGAGAAATCAGAAGCATTTGAGAAATTCAAGATATTCAAAGCTAAAGTTGAAACAGAGTTCGGATTGAAGCTGAAGTGTTTGAGATTTGATAAAGGTGGAGAATTCTGTTCTGGTGAATTCAATTCTTTCTGTGAGATGCATGGAATCAGAAGACAACTTTTTGCTTCTAGAACCTGTTGACGTGTGTTTTGTACACGATCATACACAGAATAAAATACCAATAGGCATCTTATCCTCTCTTGAGAAAATAGTCTCTAACTGCTGAAGATTCGCATAAAGGATCAGTTAGGAAGACTCCAAGGTTCTGTTAGTAGGGTTTCTACGTGTGGACAAGCTCCAGTGGTATGATGTGATTTGCTGGAATCACAAGGGGACTTACATCTGTTGATTGAACTTCCGATCTGCTTTGCTGGGACACAGGCTCTTACTGGCTTAGATTTGAAAAAATGAAAAAGGATGGGGCGAAGAGAGGATCTAATCCTAATACTAAGAATGTAAGAGCAATGATTGATCTTTGATGAGACTCTAACTAGGTCTTGTTTTGACATCAATGGACCATCTCCACAAGGCTAGTGCGATCTTCTAAGGGAAGCTTTATGATGTTCAAATCATCACCGCAGGCATAGACACCATCAAGTTGATGCATATCAATGAAGAAGCGACAAATTGAAATTGAGCTTAAGCTGAATGATTCCAGTTGACTACACAAGGCAAGTCTGCAATCAACAAACTGCTAGTAGTATGGATATACGAATTCCACCATCAATTAATTACATTTCCTCCATTCATCTAATCATCTACCATCTAGGATTGAAGACTCAACAAGAAACCATGCAAATTGCAAGAAACGACACACTTCACCATTACTTCAATGAAAATGGAGTTTGTTTACAATCAATGGCAACAATTTTTTGCCTTGTCCTCCTATTCTACTCTAATTACTATTCTATCAAACTACTCTCTATCTTCTAACTCTCTAGCTATTGTTAATTAGCCTTTACAAATGAAATGCCTGGGCTTATATAGTGCCCACAAGACAATTTGATGGCTTAGATCAATTCGAGATCAATGGCCAAGATTTTACAATGAAAACCCTAATTAGGGTTTGTTACAACCATTACATAACATTTAATGCTTGACCAATGATAAAATTGTATTGCTTGGACACATGTCCCTTCTAGAAAAATCGACCAACGGATAGCCGGGGTAGGTACATCGGAGTTTGTGCCACCTTCCATGAGTTAAGTACATTGAATCTGGACATGCTGAGGTGGACCTCACTAATTGGAGAAATGATGACTGGGATGCCACCTCATCTGACACTTGTAGCTTGCTAGATATTCAATTTGATGTCGTTGAGAGGCTATCTTTAATTAACTCTTGTTCTAACTCCTTTTGTCCTTGATGTGCAAGACGATTGATGTACCTTGCCTTGGAATGCTGGATTTGGAAGAGGTCGCCCTTGTCCTGGCTTGATCGTCCCGACGAAGACCGTCCTTGATCCGGCTTGATTTTCCTTGATGAGATCTCCATTTGATGCCTACACAACATTTCAAAATTAGTAACATGATTTTGCAATGAATAACTAGATTAAATTAATTTTAGGAAACCTCATGATAAGTCCTTGAATTATCATTTCCTAAAAACGATTGGGCTACTACAATTCAAAAATTCAAAATTTGAAGGTCATGACGATCAAAAATCAAAATCAAAACAATAAATCCATATCGCCATACCTCACTTGAGAGCTAACTCTAGAATGCAAAACAAGGAATTTGCCTAGGCACAAATCAAAATTTGATGGCTTCAACATGATCTCTCTCTAAACAAACAATCCTCTTTAGCAATTCGCCATCTTGGAGGAGGGGTCTTTGACGTGATGATAGCAAGTTCGCCCTAACTCTAACTTCAAGCTCGCACTTCCTTTGATGATGTTTGCGCCTTCCTTGGATAGAAACTCGCACCTCTTTTGCCTTCTCCAAATTACATATGAAAAGATGATAAACGATGATGTGAAAATGACATGAACTACTCCTCCTTTATAGGCGCTTAACCCCTTATTCACCTTTAGGCCGACTTTGCCAAAATGAGGCAATTAAAATGATTTTTAAATAAATAACAAGGGCCGACCTTCATAAAATAAACTCAAGCGCTCAACTTATTTTTATAATTAATTAACTTTATGCCTTTAAAAGGCAAAATTAATTAATAAATGTTATGCGTTATTTTTAAATGCCACTTAATCAAATTTTCAAGACCTATCGGATTTAGCATTTAAAATAAATTCAAAAACTTGTTTGAACGCCAAAATTGGAGAATTAGGAAGAGTACAAACCTCATCGCCCTGGTCCCTGACTGAGGGACAGGAGCGATCCATCAACTTAGTCTTGATCCTTGCGTTTTTGACGTTCAAAGTTTTCATCCTTACGTTGGTATTGCCATTTTCGCTAGGTCCTTCAAGCTTGATTGACTTGTTCTTGCAAATGAATGTCCTTTAGATATGATATCGCCCTGGTCCCTTAGGGAGGGACAGGAGCGATCTTCATGCTTTCTCCTTGATCTTGCATTCTTTGACCTCCAATCTCTATCATAGGCGAAAAATAACATTGTTTCTTTACTCCACGCTTGCTCCACTTGATTTTTACAAGGCATATTTGATGTTGGAAGGATCATCGCCCTTGTCCCTTGGAGAGGGACAGGAGCGATCTTGAAGCTATAGCCAAAACACGTTATCTTTCAACCTTGGTTCCTCGTTCATTGCCTCTTAAAGGACGTCCTTGATCTTGTGTGAACTTGCCTTGACATGCATTTGAAGGAAAATGAAGGATCCTATGTAAATCGCCCTGGTCCCTTGGAGAGGGACAGGAGCGATATAGCCTCTTTGTTCGATTTGATGATTGTTTAACGTTTGAAACCTTTGTAAATCATCTTCAAATGACACCTTAGACCTTTTACGACCTTGCAAAACCTTGACTTAACGTGATTTTTGAGAGATTTAGCCAATATAATCAATATCGCTCTGGTCCTTCCCTGAGGGGCAGGAGCGAACTGGGGTATTTTAGTTCAAATCCTTCAATTTGGTGGTCTTCGTAACTTTGTGCCTGATTGAGATGCTTCGAAACGCCCTTACCACTCTTCACCTTGTCTTGGAGAGGCTTGAACTTAGCGAAAAGGCAACATAACTAAGATATCGCCCTGGTCCCTAGCTGAGGGACAGGAGCGAATTTGATGTTTTAGGCTCCATCACACTTTGTTAACTCCAAAATTTATCTTCAACGGATCCGTTACACCGTCATTGCTTGCCTCGAACCTAAAACTTGCTTGATCTTTGCCCACAACATGCCTCATGAGGAATTTCGCTCTGGTCCTTGGGAGAGGGACGGGAGCTACACTGAACTTCGCCCTGGTCCCTGACTGAGGGACAGGAGCGATTTTACATTTTTGGTCCATTTTCCCTCATGTTCGCGTCTTCAAATTATATTCAACTGATGAAGTGTACTTCCTTGGTTCTCCTCAAATCATCAAATCGTTCAAATCCTGCAAGGACAAGACAATGTTGGATTTTAAGCTTCGGTCCTTCACTGAGGGACAGGAGCGAAATTTGCTCTCTAGGCCAAATCGTTACAATTTTCATCAAAAAAAAAGTCTTGGCTAAGGAAGATATCATCTTACTTAATGCTATGAATAAAAGTTAATGTCCAAAAAAGGTCTAAAAATGTGCATATAAAGAAAATCGCTCTGGTCCTTCAGTGAGGGACAGGAGCGAATTTGACCTTCTAGGCAAAAACTTCATCATTTCATTGTTTTTGATCAAGTCTGGATGCTCTATCATGCTCATTTTGTCCTTCACCATGCCTTTGATGTCTCAATTCGTCCAAACAAGGTCAGGAATGACTCCACTAAGCTTTTTCGCTCTGGACCCTTGGTGAGGGACACGAGCGATTCGCCTTGGACCCTTGGAGAGGGACAGGAGCGCTTTTCGCTCTGGACCCTTGGAGAAGGACAGGAGCGAAATTTGAGTTTTCGATCTCTCTATCAGGACAATTTTAATGGAATATAACATTTAAGTATAAGTTTTCTTATACTTTAAGTTATATTCCATATATACTTTCAGGATGTTTGAGAGTGGTTTCAGACCTCCAGGAGTTATATTGCAAAATCTAGTTTTTGGAGGTTTTTCAGTTTCCAGACTTAGTCAAATTTCAGGATCAGGACATTCCAGACTTAGCCAAATTTCAGGATCAGGACCTCACTCAAGCCGGACTTGCTATCCATGTGATCACCCCGACAGCACTCAAAATGCAAAGGCTAACCGACAAAACCCTAAAAAACCTAAAGAACAAACCCTAAAAAGCAAAAAAAAGCAAGGGTCCCCATTTGCAATGGGGCGATGTGTGAAAACGTCACAACAGAACCCCACAACAAAATTGAGTTGTTGAAAGGAAGAACCGTATTGTTTTGGATGCTGCAAGGACTATGTTGATTGAAGGAAATGTTCCAAAGTTCTACTGGACAAAAGCCATTAGCACTGCGGTCTACACATTTAACAGAGTTCATATCAAAGGTGATACTGGTAAGACCACTTATGAGCTTTTGTTTGGTCATGTTCGTATTGTGAAATATTTCAAAGTTTTTGGTAGCAAATGTTATATCAAGAGAGATGAGGACATTGGAAAGTTTGATGCTAGAAGTGATGGAAGGTATCTTTTTGGGATATTCCACAAAGAGTAAAGCCTACCGGTGCTATAACAAGAGACTGAGAAAAATTGTTGAGAGTGCATTTGTGAAGGTGGATGAGAACCTTGGAAAGGAGATCAGAGCTTATGATGGAGGTTAGCATGTTGTTTTAGCTCCTAATCAGCCTGAAGGACCTAAGCAGAATGGCCCAGTAGAGATAGAGACTGTTAATCCGAATGTTGTTGCTACTGGTGATGATGTGCAAGAATCTGAGAATCAGAAGACTCCAAGGTATGCTATATTAAATCACTCTGAGAATCAGACTATTGGTGACAAGAATAAAGGTGTGATGACTAGAAGAAGTTTAGCTGCAGAAGAGGTATGTTTGATATCCAAAGTTGAACCTAGAGATGTTGTTGAAGCTTGTAAAGATGAGAATTGGATAAGGGCCATGGAAGAATAATTAGATTAGATTGAAAAGAATAATGCTTGGCAACTTGTGCCTAAACCTAAGGATGAAAATGTTATTGGTATTAAATGGGTTTTTAGAAACAAATTGAATGAAGTAGGTGAAGTAGTCAGAACTAAAGCTAGACTGGTCTGCAAAGGGTATTCATAGCAAGAAGGAATTGATTATGAAGAAACTTTTTCTCCGATTGCCAGAATTGAAGCTGTTAGGTTGTTACTTGCCTATGCTGCTTATAAGGATTTCAAGGTATATCAGATGGATGTCAAATCTGCATTTTTGAATGGTGATCTCAAAGAAGAAGTCTACATTGAACAACTTGATGGATTTTCATTGTCAGATGATGGTGATATGGTGTGCAAGTTGAAGAAAGCACTTTATGGATTAAAACAAGCTCCTAGAGCCTGGTATGCTAGACTAGATAAATTCTTGTTGAAATTAGGATTCACTAAAGGTGCTGCTGATAGTAATCTGTACTTTAAAATTGAAAATGATAACATTTTGATTGTTGAAATCTTTGTTGATGACATTATTTTTTGTGGTGATGATGATATGAGTATGAAGTTCGTCGATGATATGCAAAAGGAATTTGAAGTGTCTATGATTGGTGAAATGAAATTTTTCTTAGGTTTGCAGATTGCACAAACAGAGAAAGGTATCTTTATATCTCAAACCAAGTATGTGAAGGAATTGTTGAAGAAATTTGGACTAGATGATTCCAAACCGGTTGGAACTCCTATGGTGATTGGTTGTAAATTGTCTAAAAATGATGAATCTCCTAAAGCTAATCAGAGTTTGTACAAATCTATGGTTGGTGGACTATTATATTTTACTTAGACTAGGCCTGATATTATGCATGCTATATGTATGGCTACTAGATATCAAGCTGATCAGAAGGAAAGTCATGTTACTGTTGTTAAAAGAATATTCAAATATTTAAAGGGAACTGTGGATTATGGTTTATGGTATCCTAAGAAAGATGATTTTATGTTATGTGCTTACACTGATGTAGATTGGGCAGGTGATGTAGATGACTAGAAGAGTATTACCGGTGGAGCATTCTTTTTGGGTAAGAAATTGGTTTCATAGGCTAGCAAGAAACAAGACTCAATATCTCTATCTACAACTGAAGCTGAGTACGTTGCTGCTGCTAGTAATTGCACTTAGATAGTTTGGATGAAGCAAATGTTGAAAGATATCGGAATTATTTATGATGAGCCTACTATCATATACTGTGATAATTCCAATGCTATAAACATGTCAAAGAATCCAGTACAACATTCAAAAACTAAGCATATATCAATAAAATACAATTACTTGAAGGAGCAAGTCAGTGAACAAAAGGTGAAGCTAAAATATGTATCTACAAAGGAACAAATTGCTGATATTTTTACTAAGCCTTTGCCTGCAGATACATTTGTCTATTTGAGAGATAAGCTAGGGATAACCACCCCTCCTGATGAGAACTAGATGCATTGAGTTGCATCGATCTGGTGGATTTCAGAGCTTTATTCTTCTTATCTGGATTGATGTGCTAGTGTTGCTCCTTTGTTGGAGTACTCTGTTGATTTGGTTGTAACAGATTCATGTTTCTGTGTTTTGGTGGAGAGAGATCCGTGTTTCATATTCAAAGGAGGAGAATGTGTTTGGTTTTCTGTTTTTGGAGAGCTTTGGCATTACTGTCAAAGGGGGTGAGATCATGTGAAAAACTACATTATCTATTTTGATCTTAAGGGGAGTTGGTGATATCTTCTTTCTTTGCATTGACTGTTTTTCACATTCATATGTTGCCATCAATGCCAAAGGAGGAGATTGTTGAGTTGTTGAGATTACTGGGAGATTGTTGTAGTCTGTTGGATCTGGTTGTTGGACTTGGATATGTTGTTGTCATTGATGTCGACATATTCCTATGAATTTTTTCGGTGAGCTTGTGAAGATTTTTTGATCCGGTTTGCTGTTCTTTGGTTACCGGTTCTTGGTGTTTCTTGTTGGTGTTCCTGTCGGTATTCCCTCCGGTATATTCCGAAATGATCAGATCTTGTGCTGAGATTTTGGGATGTTGTTTGGGATGATCTTGTGTATCTTCATTTCAGATGGTTCGTGATTTGGTGATCCGCAAGTTATCTTTCTTCGTGACAGTTGCTGTTTGGTTGTGTTCTTGAGCTTTGAGACGTTGATCGATGAAGATTTGATTTGAGGTGTTGGTGCAACTGGTCCAGATGATTCTAACGTGTTTGCTAGTGTCTTCTAATCGTGTCCTATTTTTTTTGGCGATCCACATTGTTCGTTGTGCGAGTTTTGGTGATTTCTATCAACCAGTGATGATTTGTTTTTTATGCGGTATTTTTGGTGGTGTAACATGTTGTGGTTGACCTTGGTACGATTTTCGGTGGATGTGATCATTTGGAAATTTGAATTAGGTCCATGCTATGTAATGTAAATCATAATACTGGTCCGGTGGTCGATCTTTGTATCGTGTAATGTAATTTTTTTATTTATGAGTTGAGGGTTGAGGGTTTAGCCAACCTTGCGATCAAGGTTGATGATTTGTATATATAGGTTGTTGATATTAATTAGGGAAGGGCGGATTCATATTGCCTTGGGCAACATTGGAATCCGCCCAAAAAGGGGCTGACCCCTTTTCCCTCCAATGTGGCCCTATCCCCCATGCTACATCAAATAAACATTCAACGTGCTGTCCAATAGGGCTGACCCTATTAACAAAGGCAGTTAAAAAGGGAATAATTAAAAGATTAATTATTTGAAAATTCGACCTAGTTAAGGGGTTCGCTCCATATAAATAAAGATCAAGATTCATTTGTTATTCACTCAAGCAAACACAAGCTCTCCCATCCTATGCGAAAATTCATATGTCTACATAGTGCGAACTTCAGTTAACTTCAAGCAGCAACCTCATTCACCATTTGAAGATGCGAAATTCATCGTAGGGTATTTGGCAACATTCAAGGTATGCACAACAAGCTGATTGGAGGTTGCACAACAAACTGATTGGAGGTCTACCAGCCATCAATATCCAGCAAAGTACTAATTGAAGGACTGTCAACTTAAGGTCATACACAGCATAATTCTTAGAAGCCTACAATTTGAAGAAGGGAGCAGCAGTATCTATTCTGCATATGACAGCAAGTGAATGTTGAAGGCACCTCCTGGACAGCAACATCTGAATCTGCAAATACAAGAGATAAGTGTTGTAATGATTACATAACTATAATCCATAATCAGATCTAAGGATCTTTTCTGGCTGGGTTTTTCCTCCTAGGAGGTTTTCCCAGGGTAACTGTGTCTTGCTCTCAATTTGTTCATTTCTATATTGTCATTTTCTTTCAGTTAAACTAACTAATTAGAAACTAAGTCTAAATTCTAAGTTATATCAGTCTGAAAGTGTTAAAATTTAACATGGTATCAGAGCTATAGGCTAGATCAACTTTCAGATTTCAGAATTCAGTGCTCCTTTATTTCTAGATTGGTGTTTCATTTTCAGGTTAGGTCAATGGGGCTGAAAGTTGAAGATAGGCTTGATGGGAATCTCAATTTTACTGCATGGAAAGTTCGAATCAAGTTGGCTCTATAGGAAAATCTTCTCCAATTTATAGAAGCAAAAAAGATAACTGAACCTACGGATGCAGCCGAGCTAAAACAATTCAAAAAGGATGCTGTCAAGGCCAGGAAGATTCTCATTGATTCAGTCAAAGACCACCTAGTCACCTCTATTGCCTCATTTACCACTGCAAAGGAAATGTTCAGCCATTTATAAGGTACATATGAAGTTAACAATCTTAGTAGGGCAATTACTTTAAGACAACAACTACTTAATATCAAAATGGCAAAAGAAGATTCTGTTATTTCCTACTTTACGAGAATTTCAGAACTAAAGAATCAGCTAGGTTTAATTGGCCATAACATGGAAGATAAAGACCTTGTCATGATTGCCCTAAATGGTCTACCTCACTCATGGGAGTCATTTATCCAAACCATAAGTGGCAGGATTGAGTTACCCACCCTTGATCGCCTTAAAAATGATTGTATCCAAGAAGAGTCTCGCCTCATCACAAGAGGGCAAACCAAAAGTTCCCATATAGATGATCATCACATGCTTGTAGCTCAATGCAAGAAAGGGGGAAATTGGAAGAAACCTTATCCAAAAAGAAATAGGGAATTCAGACCATTTAGTTCCCAACACCCTTGGAAGAAACCAAGAGATACCTCGTGTGTCCGATGCTTTAGATGTGACAAATTTGGTCACTATGCTAAAGAATGTCAGTATAACCCTAACCAAAGTGAAGCCAACCTAAATGAAGTATCAGAACAAAATGATGACTTTTTATTCATCTCTGCTCTGTCTAGCAGTGTTCCTTCAGATAACAATACTTGGTTGATTGACAGTGGTGCCTCCAAACACATCACAGGCTACTGTGATCACTTTTCAGACTTAGTAGAAAAGGATACCAGCCTTCACGTAGTAATTGGTGATGACGCTCGTTATTCGGTAAGAGGTTCTGGCTCTACTTCTCTAAATTTAGATTCTGGTATTTCCTTGCACCTCAGTGATATCTTGTTTGTTCCTGGAACTAAAAGAAACCTAATTTCCATTTCTGCTCTAGAAGATAAAGGTTATCAAATTGCATTTTCTGAGGGAAAAGTTCTTGCATGGCCTAAGAAATCTAGTTTTAAATCTGCTCGTATAATTGGTCATAGATATGATAGTCTTTATAAACTCTCTACTAACCCTATCCAAGCACTCATTAATGAGGTTCCTGAATCCTGTGAGTTATGGCATAGAAGGCTTGGACACTTGCATTATCAAGCTCTTCCATCCCTTGAAAAGTTAGTCAAAGGTATGCCTAAACTCAGTCAAATCCATGATAACACTTGTAAAGGTTGTGCTATAGGTAAAAATGTTAAAAGTCCATTTCATAAAAGTGAAAATAGAGCTAAAGACAAACTAGAACTTGTTCACTCTGATTTATGTGGTCCTATGTGTATAGCATCTCCTAGTGGATTTCTTTATTATGTAATCTTCATAGATGATTTCTCTAGGAAAACTTGGATCTACTTCTTGAAATCTAAAGAATCTGATGAAGTCTTAAGTAAATTCAAAGAGTTTAAAGCATTAATTGAATACTCCTCTGGTAAAAGAATTAAATGTTTAAGATTTGACAATGGAGGTGAGTACACCTCCGGTAGCTTTTATGATTTTTGTGTTGAGTCAAGAATTAAGAGGGAGTTTTGTGTTCCATACAATCTTCAACAAAATGTTGTTGTTGAAAGAAAGAATAGGACTATTGTGGAGGTTGCAAAGGCTATGATTCACGATCAAGACTTGTAGACCTCCCTATGGGCAAAGGCCTCCTGAACAACAGTATATATCCAGAATAGATGCCCTCATCGTGTTCTAAAGAACATGACCCTTGAAGAAGCCTTCACAGGATCCAAACCAGACATCAGTCACCTCAAAATCTTTGGAAGTCCCGTTTATGTTCATGTGCCCAAAGAAAAGCGAACCAAGTTGGAACCCTCCGGAAAGAAAGGCATACTAGTCGGTTACAGTGAATCCTCCAAGGCATTCAGGATATACATCCCAGGTCAAAGGTATGTTGAGGTAAGTAGGGATGTTACATTTGAAGAAGATATTGCTTTTAAGAAATCAAAGGGTTCTTGTGTTATCAATGAAACTAATGACAATCAAGATATGAATGTTGATACTAACCTTGAGATTCAGAGGGAGCCTGCCGATCCTCCTCGTCAAGATGATCTTCATGATCCACCAGAGCCCATGAATCCCACTGATATTCCTAGCGACATTGTCGTTACCAGAAAGAGGCCTCTTTGGGTAAGAAACACCATTCAAGAAGCCGAAAGATTTGCAGCCCCCAGTGGCACCTTCCGTGAAACTAAGAGACCTCAAGTTTTCTCCAACTACGTTGCATTGATGTGCAATCTTATTGAAACTGAACCTTGCAATGTTGAAGAAGCCTTGAGTTATCATGCCTGGAAGCTTGCTATGGATGAAGAGTATCAGTCAATCATCAAGAATGATGTGTGGGATATTGTGCCTAGACCCAAAGGTAAATCTGTTGTTTCCTCTAAATGGTTATTTAAAATTAAGCATAATGCTGATGGTAGTATTGAAAAATATAAGGCTAGATTTGTAGCTCGTGGTTTTTCTCAAAAGGAAGGCATAGACTATGAAGAAACATTTGCTCCTGTTGCTAGATATACTTCTATTAGAACGATAATAGCTATTGCTGCTACTAAGGGTTGGAAACTACATCAGATGGATGTTAAGACTGCCTTCCTTAATGGTGTCATTGAGGAAGAAGTCTATATTGAGCAACCTGAGGGTTATGAGATTCAGGATAAATTAACTCATGTGTGCAGGTTGAAGAAAACTATGTATGGTCTTAAACAGGCTCCTCGTGCTTGGTATGAAATAATTGATAAATACTTGTTAAGTCTAGGTTTTTGTAAAAATGATGCTGACTCTAACATATACTTTAAGGTAGCCAATGATGAAATGCTAATTCTAGTTCTATATGTGGATGACCTATTCCTTATTGGTAAAGATGAACTTATTATTAGATGCAAGAAAGAACTAGCTTCAGAATTTGAAATGAAAGATTTAGGTCTAATGCATTATTTTCTAGGTCTTGAAGTATGGCAAAGATCTAACGAAATTTTTCTAAGTCAAGGAAAGTATACTATTGACATTTTGAAAAGATTTAGAATGATGGATTGTAAACCCATGTCTACTCCTATGGAATCTAAGTTAAAGAAGTTAAGTGTTTCTGCAGCTAACTCTGGTTTTGCAGATCCATCAGAGTACCAGCAGTTGATTGGATCACTGATGTATTGTCATGTCCCCACTCTAGCTCAGTCTAGCAGAGACATGTGAGTCAGCTTATTATGGGGTCTTGTAGGCTGACAGGGTTGGACAGAGACCCGGTATGGTTATTCAGTGTTGGAGACTTGGTATTCTAGCAGTTATTGATCAGTTGGGAGACATTCCTTGTTTTTAGGAGGCAGTTCCTACTTTTTAGGAGGTTTGATCATGCCCAAGGTTGGGTCTCCATGAGATGCCTCTTTGGGTTCAGTTTCAGAGAGATTGGGCTTGTTTCCTAAATTTTAGGAGCATCCGTAGATTTTAGGGATGAGACTACCAGTGAATCCTTGATTTCCGACTTCAGTCACAGACAGGTGACAGGATGATTTTAGGGTTTGTAATGTCAGTTGGGCATTTTATGGCTATTTGGGTTATATTTTTAATATTTCCTAAGTTAGCGTTTAATAATTAAATAAGGCTAAGTTGTTAGCCATTTTGGAGTAATAAGGGGATTTTTGGCCTCATCTGGATGCGCACCCTATTGTGTGATAGCTCGTTGGAAAGATCTTGAAATTCTTTAAATCTTTCTCTTTGGTCTCAGGGCAATTCAGTGAGCGGATTTCTGTCTATGAGGAAAAAGGTCATTTTCTAGTAACATGACCACTTTAAAATAAGAAATTATAACATTTCCACTAGACCATGCCACTTGGAGACAATTAGGGTTTGATTTGCAATTGAGAGGGGTTATAAGGGGATAGGAGCTTCATTCTATCATCATCTTTTGCATATTTGACAACTTGTATGAATTTGCTCTGGAGAGCGATTTCTAGACTGGGACGCAAACCCCAGGATTAGGATTGGCTGGGACGTAGCCCTCAGCAATCTTTGGCACCGGACTTATAAGGCATTGTGCGTGGTGATTAAGGACAGAGGCATCAATTCTCAGTAGGGTTTCAGCGTAGCCTACCATCTTTCCAGTGGAGACGTGGTTCATTGCAGCTGGAGGAATGCCATTTGCAGCAAATACACCACGTGGTGTATAGGGTATTGCTTGTATTCACTTCCAGTGTATGTGGGGTTGGAGAACATTCTTCATCTTCCAGTTTGACTTCGAATTTGTATGAGAGCTTGGGAAATACATTGGATTCATTGTTTGGCTTTGTAATTCAGACAAATCTGCCTGGTACGATTTGCAATAATTCTGACTTTTGCTGTATACCTCATTTATTTCAGTATTGCTTCATATTTGTTGTTATCTATTCCTTCCTATGCTATAAAACAATCAAAACACAAAAACAAACAACCCTTTCTGCACTTCTGTCTAGTTCTGTAAGAAAAACTTAAATAAACAGGAAAACAAAATTAAAAATAAAAAAAAAATTACAGCAGGTTAACAGCAAAGATCTATCAGGGATCTTTCAGTGGTATCAGAGCCATGTATTCTGCCAGCCTGTGGGGTTAATCAGACTTTATTTCTATGCATTCGGGTAGAGCGGATATAAATAGGTATTACACACGCAGAAGAGCTCAGTACGAGCGTGAGTTTGGGATAGAACAGAATCCAGTCATGGCTGAGGAACAGGTGGGCGACAGAAGAAATCAGGATGAGGAAGAGAGAGAGATGATGAGGACTCTTATCACTACTCAGCCCAGGATCGTCCAGGCATTAGATAGGTTACAAGATACCTTGGATCGTTTGGATATGGATGGACACAGAGGTAGGCGTGGTAGGTCACCTTCAGTGGCTGGTAGTCACCGCAGCCATCAGTCCCAATCTTCAGTTGGGAGTTCCCATCATTCCAGCAGGAGGCACCGCCATCGTACACCTACTACGAATAGGCCATTGCTTCCTCAGTTCATACCAGGTGAACAACCAGCACAAGTGGAACCACCGGAGGTTGGGTTCCAGGAGTCAGTTTTAGCAGCCACAGCTGAGTGGAGAGCTCTACCCCCTGAGGTTAGGGACGTTTTCCCTCTTCCCCAGTATTGTGCACAGCGTAGAGATACAACCAGGTTCAGGGGAGATCGTGGTAATAGACCACACCAGCAGCAGCAGAATTATGATTTGAATAGAGCTACTGGGAAGATTACATTGGCCCCATATAATGGCACAGGAGACACTAGCGCACGAGCGTGGGTCCACAAGCTGGACATATATCTTTCATTGAGGCCCATGCCTGAGCGTGAGGCTATTCAGTTTGCTGTATTGCATTTAGAGGGGATTGCCTATGATTGGTGGCACCATGGATTGGTCACCCAGGATCACACCTTAGTTCACTCCTATACTGAGTTCACTGAGCGTCTCATTGCACGGTTTGACCGTAAGGATACAGAACTTTATTACAGGGAGTTGGCTCACCTTAGACAAACCGGTCATGCAGAAGCCTATATTAATGAGTTCCAACGTATTGCAGTGATGGTACCGGATATGCCCCAGAGACGTAGTGTGATGTTGTTCACCGAGGGCTTGCAGGATAGGCTAAAGGGACTAGTGCGTGCTTTCCAACCAGCAACTCTTAAGGAGGCTATTGAGGTGACATTGAGACTAGATACTGTTCCCACTTCTTATCAGGCAGATAAGAAACCATTTAGAGATTCACGGCCTGCACAGAAGGCCAATACGTCCCAGAACAAAGAAGGGACTTCAGCGAAAACCCCTTGGATGAATCAGGAAACGAGGAATGAATTGAGGAGGAAAAAGTTATGTTTTTCCTGCAAGGAACCTTGGGAACCAGGACACCGTTGCATGGGTAAAAGAAAGGTTCATTTGATTGAGGTGACTTCTGAGTTAGGAGATGAGGAGGTTCTTGATACTGATATTGAGGAGGATACAGAGGATGTTGAGCAGGTTCAGACACAGTTGGAGCTAGACATCCCTGAGCCGTTGGCGTCAGCCAAAGTAGCTATGGCTACTCTCTCCAGTTATCCTAAGTTTCATGCCTTCCGGTTGAAAGGTACACTTAAGGGTAAGCGGGTCACCAGCTTGGTAGACACAGGTGCTACACATAACTTTATTGATCAGAAATTAGTTGAGAGGCGTGGCTTGCAGTATGAGGAGTTTGGTGGTTTTGGAGTGAAGGTGGCAGATGGTGCAGTTTTGGGTTGCACCAAACGGATTCCACAGCTTAGTATTCAGATGGGGAATTATACTTTGACTGATGATTTTTATGTGCTTCCTATAGAGGATTATGATGTGGTTTTGGGCATGCAGTGGTTACAGGGTATTGGGCGTTACATTATTGATCACCAACGTATGCAGTTGGAGTTTTTGTCTGGAGGGAAGAAAGTGATTTTGAGGGCAACTTCAGATGGTGGACCTAGGGAAGTGACTTCTCGCAGGATGGAGACTATCCTCAGGCATAATGATGTACTCTGGGCTACGCATTGTTTGGTTAAGTCCAAAACACCCACACCCCAGGATGGCCGTGTGTTTCATGTGGACATTCAGTCAGTGATGGATCGCCATGGTAGAGTATTTGGTGATATACCTCCTGGAGTGCCACCAGATAGAGGTTTTGAGCATGGTATAGAGTTGGAGGAGGGAGCAAAGCCAGTGATTACTACCCCATATCGTCATCCTAGAGCTTATAAGGATGAAATTGAGAAGACAATTCATGAACTATTAGATATGGGTTTCATTCGACCGAGTTCTAGCCCGTTTGCTTCTTCCGTAGTGTTGGTTAAGAAGAAGGATGGGACTCTACGGATGTGTATTGATTATAGAGCCTTGAACAAGAAGACAATAAAAAACAGATATCCTATTCCGCGCATAGATGAGTTGTTGGATGAGTTACATGGGGCTGTCTATTTCTCTAAGATTGATCTTCGTTCAGGCTACCATCAGATTCGTGTACGCGCTGAGGATGTACACAAGACTGCTTTCCGTTGTCACTATGGGCATTATGAGTTCCTGGTAATGCCTTTTGGCCTTACCAATGCACCAGCTACTTTCCAGTCCTGTATGAACCATATCTTCAACAAGCAGTTGAGGAAGTCGGTTCTAGTGTTCTTTGATGATATATTGATTTACAGTTGTACTTGGGAGGATCATCTCAGACATCTTGAGGAGGTACTTGGCATAATGGAGGATCAGTCTCTATTTGCTAAGCTTTCCAAATGTGAGTTTGGATTGAGGGAGGTGTTATATTTGGGACATGTGATCAGTGCTGATGGAGTGAAGGTGCATGAGGAGAAGATTCAGGCAATTCAGAATTGGCCCGTCCCTCAGAACATTACGGAGTTACGTGGATTCCTTGGATTGTGTGCTTATTATAGGAGATTTGTGAAGGGGTTCTCTCAGTTGGCGGCACCTTTGACAGATCTTACAAAAAAGGGGGCCTTCAGATGGACAGAACAAGCGCAGGGGGTCTTTGATAGACTCAAGGAGGTGATGAGCACTTGTCCTGTCTTGGCACTACCTGATTTCTCGCAGCCCTTTGTTCTAGAGTGTGATGCCTCAGGATTTGGTATAGGAGCTGTGTTGATGCAGAACAAACATCCCATTGCCTATGAGAGCAGAAAGTTGCAAAATAATGAGAGGTTGTACTCTACCTACGACAAGGAAATGTTGGCTATCATGCATGCGTTAGCCAAATTCAGACAGTATCTTGTTGGCAGCAAATTTGTGGTAAGAACTGATCACAACAGTCTGAAATACTTCCTAAATCAAACAGAGCTTAATGATAGACAACAAAAATGGATTAGCAAAATTCAGGCTTATGACTTCGATATCGAATTCATAAAGGGGAAGAATAATACTGTGGCTGATGCACTCTCTAGGAAACCTTCATTGGCTGCCCTTTGCTCATTGAGCGAGATTTCAGTAGATTGGAAGGCTCAACTCTTAGTTGAGTATTCCAAGGATCAGCATGCTTGTGAGATCATGGATGGTTTGATAGTGGATGACAGATATAGTGTGGTAGATGATATTATCTACTACAAGGGTAGGGTTTATCTTGTTCCGAGTTCTCAGTTGAAGGAACAAATTTTGCATGCTCTCCATGATACTCCTACAGCAGGACATCCAGGATATGGTAAGACTTACAGGGCGGTTCGTGAGAGATTCTCTTGGAAGGGTCTCAAAGATGATGTTTTACGCCATGTCCGTGAGTGTATGACTTGTCAGCAGAACAAGTCGGAGCATACCTACCCAGCGGGGTTGTTGCAACCCTTACCTATACCAGAACAGAAGTGGACAGGGATCTCAATGGATTTCATTACAGGTCTTCCTCGGGTTCAGGGGAAAGATTGTATTTATGTTGTTGTGGATAGGCTAACAAAGTATGCCCACTTCTTTCCCATTGCACTGGATTTCACAGCATCACAGGTGGCTGAGTTATTTTTCAGGGAGGTATTTAGACTCCATGGTCTTCCCAAGACCATTGTGAGTGATAGGGACAGCAGGTTCATGAGTTCCTTTTGGCAGGAACTTTTCAGGCTTACAGGCACTGAGTTGACACCTAGTACTAGTTACCACCCTCAAACTGATGGACAGACCGAGATAGTCAACAAGTGGGTTGAGGGATATTTGCGTAACTATGTGTCAGGGCAACAAAAAGCATGGGTACGCTGGTTGTATTTGGGCGAGTATTGTTATAATACCACTCACCATATGTCCATTGGCATGACGCCTTTCAGAGCTCTCTATGGATATGAGGCATTATCTTTCACTGATTTGGCAATTAGTGATAGTAGAGTTCCTTTGGCTCAGGATTGGTTACAGGAGAACCAGGATGTCATGAGATCTCTCAGGGAGAATTTACAGCAGGCCCAAAATCAGCAAAAGATGTACGCAGACAGGCACAGGATTGAGAGAGCGTTTGAGGTGGATGATATGGTCTTTCTGCGCTTACAACCATATCGGCAGAGCACCCTAAAAAGGGGGGGAGCTGAGAAGCTCAAACCACGTTTTTATGGTCCATACAGGGTACTCAGGCGAGTGGGAGAGGTTGCATATGAGGTTGAGTTACCACCTGGCAGCAGGATTCATAATGTATTTCATGTATCTTGCCTGAAAAAGGCCCTTGGACAGCATATTACAGTTTCACCCGAGTTACCTCCTATGGATGAGGAGGGTAAATTGATTTTGGTTCCTGATGAGATTCTTGAGGTGAGGGAACGACGGCTGAGAAGCCGGGTGATTCGAGAGTATTTGGTTCGATGGAGAGATCTTCCCATAGAGGATGCCACTTGGGAAGGTGAGAGCATTTTACAGCATCCAGCATTACAGTTGCTTGTGGGCAAGCATCTCCGAGAGGGGAGGACTGTCATGTCCCCACTCTAGCTCAGTCTAGCAGAGACATGTGAGTCAGCTTATTATGGGGTCTTGTAGGCTGACAGGGTTGGACAGAGACCCGGTATGGTTATTCAGTGTTGGAGACTTGGTATTCTAGCAGTTATTGATCAGTTGGGAGACATTCCTTGTTTTTAGGAGGCAGTTCCTACTTTTTAGGAGGTTTGATCATGCCCAAGGTTGGGTCTCCATGAGATGCCTCTTTGGGTTCAGTTTCAGAGAGATTGGGCTTGTTTCCTAAATTTTAGGAGCATCCGTAGATTTTAGGGATGAGACTACCAGTGAATCCTTGATTTCCGACTTCAGTCACAGACAGGTGACAGGATGATTTTAGGGTTTGTAATGTCAGTTGGGCATTTTATGGCTATTTGGGTTATATTTTTAATATTTCCTAAGTTAGCGTTTAATAATTAAATAAGGCTAAGTTGTTAGCCATTTTGGAGTAATAAGGGGATTTTTGGCCTCATCTGGATGCGCACCCTATTGTGTGATAGCTCGTTGGAAAGATCTTGAAATTCTTTAAATCTTTCTCTTTGGTCTCAGGGCAATTCAGTGAGCGGATTTCTGTCTATGAGGAAAAAGGTCATTTTCTAGTAACATGACCACTTTAAAATAAGAAATTATAACATTTCCACTAGACCATGCCACTTGGAGACAATTAGGGTTTGATTTGCAATTGAGAGGGGTTATAAGGGGATAGGAGCTTCATTCTATCATCATCTTTTGCATATTTGACAACTTGTATGAATTTGCTCTGGAGAGCGATTTCTAGACTGGGACGCAAACCCCAGGATTAGGATTGGCTGGGACGTAGCCCTCAGCAATCTTTGGCACCGGACTTATAAGGCATTGTGCGTGGTGATTAAGGACAGAGGCATCAATTCTCAGTAGGGTTTCAGCGTAGCCTACCATCTTTCCAGTGGAGACGTGGTTCATTGCAGCTGGAGGAATGCCATTTGCAGCAAATACACCACGTGGTGTATAGGGTATTGCTTGTATTCACTTCCAGTGTATGTGGGGTTGGAGAACATTCTTCATCTTCCAGTTTGACTTCGAATTTGTATGAGAGCTTGGGAAATACATTGGATTCATTGTTTGGCTTTGTAATTCAGACAAATCTGCCTGGTACGATTTGCAATAATTCTGACTTTTGCTGTATACCTCATTTATTTCAGTATTGCTTCATATTTGCTGTTATCTATTCCTTCCTATGCTATAAAACAATCAAAACACAAAAACAAACAACCCTTTCTGCACTTCTGTCTAGTTCTGTAAGAAAAACTTAAATAAACAGGAAAACAAAATTAAAAATAAAAAAAAAATTACAGCAGGTTAACAGCAAAGATCTATCAGGGATCTTTCATGTATCTTGTTAACACTAGACCAGACATATGTTTTGCTGTGAATGCTCTCAGCTAGTTTATGAGCATACCCAAACATGTCCATCTTGTTGCGGCCAAGCACATCCTAAGATATTTGCGAGGCACAGTTGGTTTTGAGCTGAAGTATCCACTTAACACTCCAATAACCTTGGAAGGTTATTCAGATGCAAACTGGGCTGGAAGCGTCAAGGACAGGAAAAGCACCTCTGGTATTTGTTTTAGCTTGGGATCCGCAGTAATCTCTTGGGCTTGCAGGAAACAATCCTCAGTGGCATTGAGTACTGCTGAAGCTGAGTATATTGCAGCAAGTGTAGCTTCTAGAGAAGCAGTGTGGCTTCGCAAGCTTCTTGCAGGGCTGTTTGGTCAGGCTTGGGATCCTACAATTATTCACTGTGATAACCAGAGTTGTATTAAAATGTCCATCAACCCAATGTTTCATGACAGGTCAAAACATGTGGAAACCCACTATCATTTCATTCGGGACATGGTGAAAAGAGGTGCTTTTCAGCTGAAGTATGTCAGCACTGATGAGCAGGTTGCAAATATTCTTACCAAGCCTCTATCCAAAGTGAAGTTTGCGTACTTCAGGGACAGACTTGGTATTATGGAAAATGAAACCCTAATTGAGAGGGAGTCTCAATCTCAGTGATACGTTGTGTTGTATCAAACCACCCTCTACGGGCAATGTAAGGTGATATTGTAAACTTCTCAGGGAGAAGTATAATTATTAACCATCCTCTGCGGGCAATGTAAGATGGTTTTGTAAAAGTTAAACCGTCCTCTGTGGGCAATGTAAGGTGGTATTGTAAACTTCTCAGGGAGAAGTGTAATTAGTAACCATCCTCTGCAGGCAATGTAAGATGGTATTGTAAATGTTAAACCATCCTCTGCGGGCAATGTAAGATGGTATTGTAAAAACTTCTTAGGGAGAAGTCTAATTGTTAAACCATCCTCTGCGGGCAATGTAAGATGGTATTAGCGTAATTGATTGACCATCCTCTGCGGGCAATGTAAGATTGTCGAAAAGATCCTCTCCACCCTCTGTGGGTAATGTAAGGTGGATCCAGTCTATGCTTGTGTGCAAGTTGGAAGATTGTATTATGTAATTCCATTCCTTGCTTGTGCATGCAAGATGGAATATTATAGTTATGTTCTCCTCCCTAATTAAGAGGGAGTGTTGATATTAATTAGGGAAGGGCGGATTCATATTGCCTTGGGCAACATTGGAATCCGCCCAAAAAGGGGCTGGCCCCTTTTCCCTCCAACGTGGCCCTATCCCCCACGCTACATCAAATAAACATTCAACGTGCTGTCCAATAGGGCCGACCCTATTAACAAAGGCAGTTAAAAAGGAAATAATTAAAAGATTAATTATTTGAAAAGCCGACCTAGTTAAGGGGTTCGCTCCATATAAATAAAGATCAAGGTTCATTTGTTATTCACTCAAGCAAACACAAGCTCTCCCATCCTATGTGAAAATTAATGTCTACATAGTGCGAACTTCAGTCAACTTCAAGCAGCAACCTCATTCACCATTTGAAGATGCGAAATTCACCTTAGGGTATTTGGCAACATTCAGGGTATGCACAGCAAGCTGATTGGAGGTTGCACAGCAAACTGATTGGAGGTCTACCAGCCATCAATATCCAGCAAAGTACTAATTGAAGGACTGTCAACTTAAGGTCATACACAACATAATTTTTAGAAGCCTACAATCTGAAGAAGGGAGCAGCAGTATCTATTCTGCATATGACAGCAAGTGAATGTTGAAGGCACCTCCTGGACAGCAACATCTGAATCTGCAAATACAAGAGATAAGTGTTGTAATGATTACATAACTATAATCCATAATCAGATCTAAGGATCTTTTCTGGCTGGGTTTTTCCTCCTAAGAGGTTTTCCCAGGGTAACTGTGTCTTGCTCTCAGTTTGTTCATTTCTATATTGTCATTTTCTTTCAGTTAAACTAACTAATTAGAAACTAAGTCTAAATTCTAAGTTATATCAATCTGAAAGTGTTGTGCGAGTTTTGGTGATTTCTATCAACCAGTGATGATTTGTTTTTTATGCGGTATTTCTAGTGGTGTAACATGTTGTGGTTGACCTTGGCACGATTTTCGGTGGATGTGATCGTTTGGAAATTTGAATTAGGTCCATGCTATGCAATGTAAATCATAATACTGGTCCGGTGGTCGATCTTTGTATCGTGTAATGTAATTTTTGTATTTATGAGTTGAGGGTTGAGGGTTTAGCCGACCTTGCTATCAAGGTTGATGATTTGTATATATAGGTGATATACTTATGTAATTTAGTTGTTGATGTGATGTCTGCATTATCATAGAGAGTTGTATGAGCGAAAAAAAGATCTATCATTCGGTGAAGTGTTGTGGTGAGATCGGTGTTGCAGAGCAGACAAGTGTACTTAATCGAAACTGTTATTAGGCATATGTAGATGCTACTATTGCAGTTCATTTGTTCCAAATTGTAGTCTGATTCATTTTGTAAGTATGTAGATGCTACTATTGCAGTTCATTTCTTCCAAATTGTAGTCCGATTCATTTTGTAAGTCAGTGAGACTTCCCTGAGGGTTGGAGCCTTCCGGGCATTTATCTTTTGGGTAGTGAGTCTACGTAGTCTGCCTGAATGCATGTGCATTCCCCGTTGTAATATTTTCACATACTACTACAGAGTATCATCTTTGTCTACCAAGAACAAATAATCATCATCTTCATAATCTGACTCATCATCTGAAATACTAACATCATGTTTAACATAGTAGGCTTTCTTATTGAACTTTCTATGTTTTCTTTAAATTTTTGTATTGTTCCTCTCTTCAGACATCTAGATGCATAATGATCAATCTTTCCACACAACATTTAAGAGGTAACATGTAATGTCCCCACTTTGAAATATAATTTAATAATAAATAATTATAATAAAAGTAAAATACAAAAAGAATAAAAATAAAAATAAAAATATAAAAGAATATAATTAAATATAATTAAAATTAATGAATGGTCAAAAGGTATGAAATGATAAGTTGTGACTCCCCCCAAATATGAGGTGTAAAAGGGAGAAGAGAATTCATTTTAAGGGGTGTAATTTGGGAATCAGAAGTGCAGATCTGATTTAAATAAGAAGTGCAGATCACATCATAAAAGGTTGTCTCCGTATCAAAGGGTAGATAAAGAGTTGCACTCTTTCAAAGGGTGCTAATGGTGGAAAGGGCATGTCTCTTGCCAAAGGGCATACATAATGAAGAGGTGTGACCTCTCCCTCACACTGAGAGATATAAAGGAAAGGAATCAAAAGCATCCGGTGACATCACCATCAATCAGATGAGAACTGTTATTAAGTTATAGGCAGTAACATCCTTGTTCTTGGTGGTATGCCTAGGGATGTGTTGAATATGTATGCTTAATATATGACGCTTGATAATGTTGATATATGACGCCTGATAATGTTCTTATACAAAATTTAATAGTAATATTAATATAGATTGCAATATGTATTACAGTGTAATAATGCCTTTCTATCACTAACTGTTCATATGGGGATTAAGTAAATTATATGATGGAGTCTATAATACCTTTCAATCTCACCATCCAATTATGGAGGGAGAATACAAGGAAGCAAGAGCACTAGGCTCCAGTAGGTATGCCAACCCCGAGTGTGGGCCAATAGGCCAAGTTGACGAGGTCCTTGGTGCTCTTGGGCTTGTTGGAGAGAAAGGGATAGACTCGGGGCGCCTTATGTGATTCTCCTTGAGCTTCATAATGGGGACAAGTGTAGGGAGAGAAAGGGTTGTTGAATCCTTCATATAAACTGGGCAATATATAAAGAATGTTGAATATGTGATCTATCATAGCACAATGGAAATGTTGACTAATCTATTGTGCATGTTCCAAACCAAGCTTTAGTTGACAATAACATTCCTCTATTTTATCTACTATGGAGTAAAATTGTGATTCTATACCAAAATATTAGAGGGTTCCATTAGGGGACATTACATAACATACCTTTATACTTTCCGGTACGTCTCTTTCGCTTTCTTACAAAGTTCGCATCCATTTCATTTAGGCCCTCATCATTTGAATTTTCATCCGTAGCTTTTGTGGTTTTAAAGGCTATCTTAGTTCTTGCTTTGTCTTTGCCAAACTTCCTCATCTCAAATGCAGTCAAGATGCCATACAATTGTTCCTTGGTGAACTTGGATGGATCATAAGTTTCTTCAATGGCTGAAATCTTGTCACTGTAACACTTTGATAAAGTCCTCATAATCTTTTCTATCACATCCTTACCATCCAAGGTGCTGCCAAGATCTTTGATCTCATTCACTGCACTGCCAACCTTTTGAAAATAACTTGTTATGTCTTCACCTTCTTCCATCATTAAGTTCTTATATCTGCCTTTAGCAGTCTGTATCTTAGCTAGTTTAACTCTGTCATTTCCTTCATAGATGTTTTTCAATCTTTCCCAGACTTCATAAGCAATATCTAATGCAACAACCTTCGCCAATTTAGTTTTAGATAGGGCACTAAAGCCAGCATACCTAGCTCATTCATTTTCTTCACAAGCTTCAATCTCATCCGAGGTTGTAGGACCATTTGCCGACTTCACATACTTAGTCTCCATAGCTTTCCAAGTTTTGGAACTTAGAGAAATCAAATATCCTCTCATCTTCACTCTCTAGAAACTATAGTCGGATCCTTCAAAAGTAGAAATAGTCAATTTATGTGCCATCTGATCTCCTCGAGCGGTTAGTCTCACTTTCTAGGAACCAAAGCTCTGATACCAATTGTTGAATAACTTGGACAATTGAGGGGTGGGCGGGGGGGTGAATCAGTTGTCAATTAAAATATTTTGCTTATCCTATAGAAACAGATCCGGTAAATTACTTAACCATAAACTGATATAACACTGGTTTTGACGTGGAAAACCCAAGAGGGGAAAATCCACAAAGAATGCTAATTCTCAATAATAAAACACCTGTTATGGTGACACTGGTTAAGGTGATTTTTACAAAGGGTGGCTTACTGCTAGAATGCTCATTGCAGGTGGGCTCACTGCCTGGCTAAAACTGCTAGAAAAGGGCTCACTGCCCAAAAGAAGAAGAAAGAAAAAGAAGGAATCCACCACTGTAGTACAACTGCCACTAAGCTACAATGCCGAAAGAGACCTTTGGTTCACTGCCTTCGGTACCTGACAACATCAGCTCACTACCACACTGCTCAACCACAACTACACACGACCTTGCACAAATTTGCACCAATAGGAGATATATCTTCCTTTTCAATCCACTTGCCTCAATTTTCTTCATTACAATCATCCTTTATTTATACTAATCTATTGAATGAGAAGTCTCCCAAGTTGGCCAAAGAATTTACCGAAACATAATTTGAAATAGGTCTACACTAAACATTCCAATGGTGGAAAGGAATGAGAAGTGGATCACACCACAATGCACTTCATCGACCAAAAGAACATGTTATCCGTACACCACACTCAATAGAGCAAATAGAATCATTCAAGGTCAATCGGACCTAGAATGAACATATCTACAACCACGACTCTGGAGCACATCATCACGTCCTAAATCAAAATAACAAAGATAAAGACATGAGCATCATAAATACAAAATATCACCATCAAGACCAAAAATGTGGAGCATTGCAAACACTGTCAAATATCATCATCATTGCATACACTTCTGGAGCACCAAATCATAAGAATGACATTCCAAGGCAACCTCCAACAATATACCAAATCTTCATGATCACAACTGCTACATATCAGAAATGCGGAGCACAAACCAATCATTGAAACAGAGAATTAATATGTTGACATCAATGAAAACCATATTGACACACCATCAACTTCAAATTTGCAACATCCTATGGGTCCTCAAACTATGAATGGAGAAAATTTGAGAGTAATTGCAAACCAACCTGTATTATCTTAAAGTGGTGTCAATTAATCATTCAACAACTATAAAAGCACTAGCATTTTCAATTACGTCACACATTTGGAAAGGTCCCTTGATTTTATGGATATGATGTGCATTAAGAATTCTACGATGCTTAAGGATGTACCAACATGCCTTACCTTGCAGTGCCTGTACAATCCACTTTCCTGCTAGAGTCATTCCTTGCACTCTTATGTTTAGAATCCCCAACATCTCTTCATCACTTGAAAGATTTCAAACATCTCAAGCAACAAGGGGGAGCCCTTTCCTCCCACCTTGTTTGCCCCATAAGAAACTTCTAAAAACTCAAATTCTTTAAATGTTCCTTGGGCAACCCACATGTTCTAAACTCTTCTTTATTAGAATCTTTGGGCAACCCTTTTTTTCTTCCAATCTTATTCTCTTAACCCTTGAACATGCTAATATAACAAAATAATTAATAATTATATAAAAATAATAATTTATATGTAAATTTATAATTATATAATCAATAGATTAGTTTAATTACATATAACATAATTAGCTAGCAAAGATATTTTAAATGCCCGTGTCTAAGAGATGCTGAGAGATATTAATCTTAAGGCATCTATGTTGAATTTGTGATGTAAGTTAAACAAGCACCTTGAGATTGATATCACTGGGTACCTTTTAAATAGATGCATTCAAGATATCTAGGCTACTTACTTGCAATTTGATATCTACATAAATCTGATATATAAAATTATGTTACTTGCAGCCTGCAAGTATTATGCTGCCATTAATGTAGAGTGTCTTACACATTAATGTTGAGAAAGCATCATAAAGTGGACTAATGGCTCTGGCTGCATTTGGATGGTCATTTTCATATGGCTACTTAACAAAAAGAAACTAAAATATTATTGAGCTGTGATTGCGTAGGTGCAACAAACTGGAGTTATGTTCAGATTCACAATTTAGGAAAATGGCGAGTAGAGTAAATGAGAAAGTGGGTATAGAGGGGCCACATATTGGGGCTGTAATGAGGTTATGTACCCATGAAAGGTTAAACTTACAATAGCATCTTACAATCAGTGCCAATTCATCTGTAACTGCTGGAAGACAAAGTGTCACCTATGAAAGACAACTTCATAGGAGGAATGCTAATCATTACATTTTTATCTTTTGTGCATCTATATAAACATCTTGTATGGCTGATTATGGTCAAGTAGAAGAGATCACAGAGGGTCTACACTTTATCTTTATACCTCTACGTTACTTGCTATATCAGTGTTCATCCAAAGCACCAATATAGTGAGCTGTAACACTGCTTTCTTTTCTCTGTTATATAATAAATTCAGTTGTATATTATCTGCATTTTGTAATTGTGTATTCTGTTGCAATATTCCACTCTAAATTCATTCATCACTTAGTTAATTACAACATAGCAATAATCACGAGTAACTAAAGCAATTCAGATATTAATAGCTACATGGTTAATCAAACAGGCACTAAGCAATTACTTTCAAATTCATTAACAGATCATGCAAAATTCTGTAGGAAAGCTTTCTTTCAATATCTCCACAAGTAACTAATACATATTTTCACCCTTTGTGCTGCAGGGACTCAAAACTTTCAATACCAACCTTGAAATTTTGCATCCTATTCTGACAGAGTGCCGTGTAATCAAATCAGATCTGGAGTTGAATCTATTACGATATGTCAGTGAAGTGAGCTCGGCAGCTCATGTTGAGGTACTGTCTTGTCAACAAAATGCCTTGCATATTAAGATGAATTTGGTGTGAAATTTGACAAGAAAAAGTTTCTATATGGCAATGAAAATTAAATGGCTGTTCTACAGCACATTAACCTTGGATGAGAATATATTTGTTGTAGCAAGTAAAAAAAATTTCTCATGATAACATTATAGTGTACCTAAAAGAGCATTTCTGTGATTGTGGTTGAACACTATTAAAAAGAGGTGCCAAATAAAATTCAAAAAATTATTGCTAGCAAAATAATTAATTACAATTAAATTATGTTTTCAAGAGCAGTGATTGTGTAAGAAAGGTTGTGACTCTTTAAAAAAGAGGAAGATATATATGAGAGATCGTTCCATGAGAAGAAGGCATCGACTGGAAGAAAATACGAAGTGACTTTGCAAGTAAATAATTACAGCCAAAGAGGACACAAACCTTCCAAGGAAAAATCAAGAGATCTAAGGACGAAAACCCTTAATTTCTCCTATCAAGTTATTGGGCAAAAACCTATAACTTGTCTAGTTATCAAGGACAAACATTTAAGGAAATAACTATAAATTTGAAGAAGAAACATAACAGAAAATCAGGAATTATTTGAATATTATAATAAAATTCATGATTTTGATTTAAGTTATATTTATAAATATAAATGCAATTATCATTTTATAATTTTAAAATAGTGTTTCAAGGCAAAAATAAGAAACATTTTAGAAAGGGACATTACAATTGATATCAGAGTAGCAATCTTGCCAGCCTGCGGGGTAAAGCTAAAATGATGGATGGATTCTAATCAAAGAGATTTGAAGGTCTACGAAAGGAAGAGGACATGTATCCTATTCAAGAATTATTGTACAAACTTGAGACCCCCAAAATTATTGACAAGTACCAAAAGTTGTTAGAAGATTTCAAAGCTAGTGTTCCCCTTGATGAGTATTTGGAGGCACTTGGGAACCATTATCTCATCAAAAGGGATCTATATGAATACATAATAAAAATGGCTGAGGAGGAGATTGAGGAGCAAGATCCGAGAGAATCATTAATTACAAGAGAAGATAAGTTAGAATTAGAATCACGAGAAGTTGCTAAAACCAAAGAAGAAGAAGAGAATATAATGTGTTGAAGATGTGTCAATAATTGCAAATGATGTCCAAGAAACATCCTTCCAATTTTCAAGTACGGAAGTAATTGGTTCATGTAAAAATGATTTGTAAGGTATGGAAATGATTGGACCACATGATGACGATGTGCAAGATATTAGTTATGTTGTTTTGCACAATGCAAGTAAAATGTTGCTTTCCCTCTTGTTAATGCATGATAGCTTCGGTAAGATAAATGATTGAATGAGAGATAAATGAAGTCTCTCATTCAATCATTTATCATATCGATAACTATGATAAAAAAACCTTCAAGCAATTAATTCATCCTTGTTAGCCATTCTACATTTGCATATAAACAACCTTTTGATAAACCACACTATGTATTTTGCTCATGTTAATCGATCTAATAAATCTTGCATTTAAATGTATATCGATTAACATAAATAATGATAACACCGATTAATATATATATATATATATATCGGGTTGCATATTATTATATCGGGCTGCATATTATTATATCGGGATGCATACGATATATCGGGTGGCAATATAAAGGTCACCAATAGTTATCGGTTGTCAAGGCTAACACACCGATAACTATTGGCTGTTAGCATTGAGCAAATACTGATAGACTTCGGTTATAATACTAACCCACACCGATTGGCATTTATGGTGAAACATGCATTTGTTAGTATAAATAAAAGGGCACGATCAAGTAATGTCTTGATCGGTCATGACCGATCAAGGCATTGCTTGACCGTGTCCCATTTGTTATATACTTATATTGAGTGGCATTCGTGAGATAGGATATAGAAAAATAAATGCTCCTCTCACCCGCCATACAAAAGAAGATAGTCAGATTTATATTTTAATCAGTAATACATAGAACAAGATAAATTTTAATTCTGATCCATAAATTTAACATGTTATCAGAGCCAAGTTTCCTTCTATAAAGCCTAACCGCCTGAAGGAAGATCCGATTAAGATCAGATTGATATCTCCTTGAAAGTTTGTATTTTAAAATGACGAATGGAATCAGATTCGAAGATAGACTTGAAGGTGCCTCAAACTATGATTCATGGAAACTACGAATGATGTTGGTACTAAGGAAGAATGAGTTAAACAATAATAGAGAATCCTTCTAAACCTTATGGAAAAGACAAACAGAGTCAGTGGAAAAAGGACAAAAAGACATATGGTAATCGATCATTCAAGAAGCCTAGAGACTCCTCTAAAGTACAATGTTTCATATGTGACGAATATTGCCACATTGCAAGAACTTGTCCTCTCAAACTTAAACTACAAGCATGCCTTGCTGAAGTCAGAAATTCAGACGTATGTTCAGAAAAATATATTCTCTAGAAGAAACTCAAGATACCTTGTGATTGAGAGGGAGCTTACTAATAAAGATTGAGCACTTCTGAGGTAAAGATTGTAAATATTAATTATTTTATGGGCTTTGTGTAAATCATAAGGAAGTGACAACTTCCAAATGATTTCCACTTGTATTTTTGAGGTTATTGGAAGGTGACGATCTTACAATAACTCAAGATTGTGGATAGAATCGCCGACTGAGGCACTCCACGTAAGAGCTTGTAGATAGAATTGCCGACAGAGGCAATGCACACAAGAGCTCATGGATAGAATCCCCGACTGAGGCAATCCACGTAAGAGCTTGTGGATAGAATCGCCGACTGAGGCAATCCACGTGAGAGCTCATGGATAGAATCGCCGACTTAGGCAATCCACGTGAGAGCTCATGGATAAAATCGCCGATTGAGGCAATCCACACGAGCATGTGGATGGAATCGCTGACTGAGGCAATCCACACGAGCTTATGGATAGAATCGCCAACAGAGGCTATCCACTCAAGAGTTTGTGAATAGAATCGCCGACAGAGGCAATTCACATCTTGAAACTATGGTCCCAAGATAAGCATCATACGATTTATGAATATTGCTCCCAATACCTTTTATCTTACCTAGCTAAGAGCGAGTGTTAATGCATGATAGCTTTGGTAAGATAAATGATTGAATGAGAGATAAATGAAGTCTCTCATTCAATCATTTATCATATCGATAACTATGATAAAAAAAACTTCAAGCAATTAATTCATCCTTGATAGCCATTCTACATTTGCATATAAACAACCTTTTGATAAATCACACTGTGTATTTTGCTCATGTTAATCGATCTATCGGGCTGCGGGCTGCATATTATTATATCGGGATGCATACGATATGTCGGGTGGCAATATAAAGGTCACCGATAGTTATTGGTGGATTAGTCTACACTGATAGTTATCGGTTGTCAAGGCTAACACACCGATAACTATCGACTGTTAGCATTGAGCAAATACCGATAGACTTCGGTTATAATACTAACCCACACCGATTGGCATTTACGTGAAACATGCATTTGTTAGTATAAACAAAAGGGCATGATCAAGTAATGTCTTGATCGGTCATGAGCGATTAAGGCATTGCTTGACCGTGTCCCATTTGTTATTTACTTATATTGAGTGGCATTCGTGAGATAGGATATAGAAAAATAAATGCTCCTCTCACCTGCCATACAAAAGAAGATAGTCAGATTTATATTTTAATCAGTAATACATAGAACAAGATAAATTTTAATTTTGATCCATAAATTTAACGTGGTATTAGAGCCAAGTTTCCTTCTATAAAGCCTAACCGCCTGAAGGAAGATCCGATTAAGATCAGATTGATATCTCCTTGAAAGTTTGTATTTTAAAATGACGAATGGAATCAGATTCGAAGATAGACTTGAAGGTGCCTCAAACTATGATTCATGGAAACTACGAATGATGTTGGTACGAAGGAAGAATGAGTTAAACAATAATAGAGAATCCTTCTAAACCTGATGGAAAAGACAAACAGAGTCAGTGGAAAAAGGACAAAAAGACATATGGTAATCGATCATTCAAGAAGCCTAGAGACTCCTCTAAAGTACAATGTTTCATATGTGACGAATATTGCCACATTGCAAGAACTTGTCCTCTCAAACTTAAACTACAAGCATCCCTTGCTGAAGTCCAAAATTCAGACGTATGTTCAGAAAAATATGTTCTCTAGAAGAAACTCAAGATACCTTGTGATTGAGAGGGAGCTTACTAATAAAGATTGAGCATTTCTGAGGTAAAGATTATAAATATTAATTATTTTATGGGCTTTGTGTAAATCATAAGGAAGTGACAACTTCCAAATGTTTTCCACTTGTATTTTTGAGGTTATTGGAAGGTGACGTTCTTACAATAACTCAAGATTGTGGATAGAATCGCCGACTGAGGCAATCCACGTAAGAGCTTGTGGATAGAATCGCCGACAGAGGCAATGCACACAAGAGCTCATGGATAGAATCGTCGACTGAGGCAATCCACGTAAGAGCTTGTGGATAGAATCGCCGACTGAGGCAATCCACGTGAGAGCTCATGGATAGAATCGCCGACTGAGGAAATCCACATGAGCTTGTGGATAGAATCGCCGACTGAGGCAATCCGCACAAGAGCTTATGGATAGAATCACCGACAGAGGCAATCCACTCAAGAGTTTGTGAATAGAATCGCCGACAGAGGCAATTCACATCTTGAAACTATGGTCCCAAGATAAGCATCATACGATTTATGAATATTGCTCCCAATACCTTTTATCTTACCTAGCTAAGAGGGAGTGTTAATGCATGATAGCTTTGGTAAGATAAATGATTGAATGAGAGATAAATGAAGTCTCTCATTCAATCATTTATCATACCGATAACTATGATAAAAAAACCTTCAAGCAATTAATTCATCCTTGATAGCCATTCTACATTTGCATATAAACAACCTTTTGATAAATCACACTATGTATTTTGCTCATGTTAATCGATCTACTAAATCTTGCATTTAAATGTATATCGATTAACATAAATAATGATAACACCGATTAATATTATTATATCGGGCTGCATATTATTATATCAGGATGCATACGATATATCGGGTGGCAATATAAAGGTCACCGATAGTTATCAGTGTGTTAGTCTACATTGATAGTTATCGGTTGTCAAGGCTAACACACCGATAACTATCGGCTGTTAGCATTGAGCAAATATCGATAGACTTCGGTTATAATACTAACCCACACCGATTGGCATTTACTGTAATGTCCCCATTTTAGCAGACTTGGATTTTGTGAGATTAGCCTATTCTCCTTACCCTCGTAGGCTAATGTGTTGGGTAGAGGGTCTTTTGAGGATTGGTATCATCTCCAGTGTTCAGAGTGCTTCAGTTTGGTCTTTGTTTGGCATCATTCGGACATCATTTGCTCTACTTCCTATTTTTAGTAAGTCTTGGGATGTTAGAGATTGACCCCTGCTATTTTTAGTAAAGGGGGTATGGTCATATGCAGTCTCCTCATGTTAGCTCCTAGTTCAGATGACGTTTGAAAATACAAAGTATTCATGGAGATATTAATGTTTAATTGGCTCAATTAAACATTAATTATTTGGAGATTATATTATTAAGTTATAAAATGACTTTATATTATAAAGTACTTAAATGAGGGTCTATTTATCATGATAAGGGGGCCAAGTTTATTAATAATTTATGAGCACATAACCCAAGGTTTAATTACATTATTGATGCCAATGAAATATTATAACATTTTAATGTTAATTAAGAGCTTTTTGAAGAAGTTCGAACTTCTTGAGGAAATATAAGTGTGCAAAAGGAATCGAACTTCATTATGTGATTGGAGTTTTTGATTGAAGTTTATCTGGAGCATTGAAGTGTAGAATACCAAGGGTTTCTGCAGGATTCAAGGCTTGTCGGCATTGGAGAGCGTGGCTTCCTCATTGTAACAGCATATAGAGGGTGTGCAATATCATCTGATTATGCTTGTGAGAGTTGGCTTCATTCATAAGTCAATATTGAGCTAATTGGAGGGTTTATTTCAGAGTTTGTTTGCAAATTGAAAGAGACTACAGTGCGCTATAGTGCCGTGAACAGTGCGCATGAACAGTGCGCTATAGTAGTTTGAATTCTATAGAAGGGGATTTAGAAAGGTGAACAGCTATATATATTTGACAAGGGCTTTGCGTATGAGGAGAATCAAACCAATATATCAAGGCAGCCATTGAAATTCCAGGTTTTCTATCTATGGTCATTGTATTAGAAAATCATTACTTCATTGCATCATTTTCTATTATGATTATATCATGAAATACTTGGAGGTTGCATATGTTTAATGGAGATATAAGTTGCATATTCCACATTCATGGTAACTTTCAACATTGATCAGCCACTTAGCTTTCATGCCAGTTGTTTGCTTAAATGCCTAATGGCTGTAGGTATACATTGGGATGCATGACAAGTGTTTGTCTTAATGTCAACTAGCTGTACTAGTTAATTTCAGTCATTACATGTGTGTGTAAAGGTCTAAAACAGCTAGTATATCATTTCTATAACAACTTTGCATTGTTAGAAGCTTTCCATAACTTCATTTGCAGCCTACAAACCCAAAGAAGACAAATAAAGAATTCACTGCAGCGGCTTCAAACATTGTATGCCAAGTGTTTGACAATATTCCTTGGGGTTCAAATAAGCGAAACAAGGTCAGATTAGCCAAGGGATATTATATTTACAGTGAAACATGCATTTGTTAGTATAAACAAAAGGGCACGATCAAGTAATGTCTTGATCAGTCATGACCGATCAAGGCATTGCTTGACCGTGTCCCATTTGTTATATACTTATATTGAGTGGCATTCGTGAGATAGGATATAGAAAAATAAATGCTCCTCTCACCTGCCATACAAAAGAAGATAGTCAGATTTATATTTTAATCAGTAATACATAGAACAAGATAAATTTTAATTCTGATCCATAAATTTAACACCTCTGAAATCTGCTAATGAAAAGTTAACAAAATTGTTAAAGGGGGCTTAATTTCCGCCAATGATGATGCAAATTCTTGATGGATCATTCGCTCTATGTTGTATGCTTGATGAGCACTCAATCTCGACCTTAACATCATAGTGCAAGGTAGACTTCCAAACGCTCTCCAAGAGGCAACATTGTGCAATGGTATTACTCAAACCCATTGTGCAATCCTAGCTTCCATTTGCACCTGGCAAGGCTGAAAGCTCAGACCTGCACACATGTAAATCAGACCTTAAATTACAAAAATCAGGGTTTAAAGCTTAAGCTCAGACCCAAAATTAAACTGCCTATCATAGACTTGTAAAGAGTTTGATTTGCACTTGAAGACTCGTCATCCTTACTAAGTTTGCAACCAGTCACCATAGGAGTGCTAACAAGAGTACAATCTTCCATTTTGAACTTCTTCAACATTTCTCTAATGTACTTAGCTTGGGAAATAAATATACCTACCTTTGATTGATGAATTTGCAGCCCAAGGAAGAAAGATAGCTCTCCCAACATTGACATTTCAAACTCCATCTTCATGTTGGTAGCAAAACCTTTACACATTTGTTCACAATCACTACCAAAAATTAGATCATCAACATAAACAACTATGATCAGCATATGTTTACCTTCCCCTTTAACTTCCAAGTTGATGTTCGCTATGCCTCTTTTGAATCCCTGCTGCTGCAAATAATAATCCAGCTTGTCATACCAAGCATGTGGTGCTTGTTTGAGTCCACAAAGAGCCTTTTTCAGCCTGCATACATAATCTTGATTTGCTGATAACACAAATCCACCAGGTTGTTCCACATAAACTTCTTCATTCAATTGTCCATTCAAGAAGGCAGATTTAACATCCATTTGAAAAACTTTAAAACCCTTAAAGGAGGCAAAAGCTAAAAACATTCTAATTTCCTTTAAACAAACAATAGGTGGAAAGGTTTCATCGAAATCTATACCTTCAACTTGGGCATAACTCATACACACTAACCTTGCTTTGTTTCTCACCACTTGGCCATCCTCATCTTGTTCTTGAAACCCGCTTTGTGCCAATCATGTTCTTGTCCTTAGGCCTTGGGACAAGTTCCTAAGTTTCACTCCTTTGGATCTGATCTAACTCTTCTTTCATGGCTGCAACCCAAGATTTGTCTTCTGTTGTTTCTTCTGAAGTTTTAGGTTCAATCATGGAGAGCAATGAAATATCATCATCTTCATAATAGTTAACTTTTCTCCTTGTTGCTCTAGGTCTCTCCTCTTGCAAGATTGATTGATTGGATGGTTCTTTTCAACAAATCTTGATGAAGTCTTAAGAGAAGTTCTGAATGTAGATCTATTTCCATTAAGTGAAAGCATAGGACCAGCTGATGCATCTGCTGTACTAAACTGATTGTCTACTGTTCCACCTTCAAAATGTGTACCAACACCTTCATTTTGATTGTTTTCAGGGGTACTACTAGCATTGTTACTTGCTGTCCCAACTTGCACACAAGTAGAAGTTGACTGATTAGCACTTTCAGCCTCTCCATTCTGTAAATCATTATCTTAACTTTGCAATTTCTCAAGTGTAAGCAATCTTATGAATTTTCACTTTAGTGCTTTCAACTATCTTATGCATCTCTTGTTAAAACACTTATAGGCCTTACTTTTGAAGAATATCCTAGGAAAAATACCCTCATCAGCTCTAGGATCAAATTTGCTTAAGTTATCCTCATCTCTCCTAATGTAACAAGGGCTGCCAAAGATTTTAAAATGCTTAATAGATGCCGTCTTACCATTCCACAATTCATATGGTGACTTGTTGTGCTTTACTCGAATCAAACCTCTATTCTGAATGTAGACAGCTGTATGAATTGCCCCCTTCCAAAAAAAATCATTCACCTTTGATTCATTCATCATACTTCTTGCCATCTCTTGAACTGATCTGTTCTTCCTCTCAATCACTCCATTTTGTTGAGGTGTCATAGCAGTTGAATATTGTCTTTTGATACCAAACTTTTCACAAAAACTCACAAAATCATTTGAGGTAAATTCACCTCCATTGTTTGTCGTAGGCACTTAATTTTCAGATTCTTCTCATTTTCAACCAAAGCTTTTTTTAAAGCTTTGAACTTCTCCAATGCTTTTGATTTATCCTTCAAAAAGGCCACCCAAGTCATACGTGAGGGATCATCAATTAAAAGCATAAGTATCTCTCACCTTGCATACTACCTGTTTTTGTAGGACCACATAAATCAGTCTATATCAGCTGTAAAGGCATTGTGCTTGAGTATTCCTTTGATTTGAAACTTCTATGAGTTTGTTTGCCCAATTGACAATCCTTGCACACAGTGCAGGGGGTGGGTGCGAGGAGATAGTTGCATCGGGGGTGTTAGGGCTTGCTTCAAAAATAGGGTTTAGATTTATTTATGTTTTCCTTTGAACAATTTAAAAAACCCTAAACCCAGCTTCATGTTTTTTTTTTCAGATGGTTTAGGGAGTTTAGGCAAGTCTCTAACAAGTCCTTTCTTGCTGATTTGAACAAGATCATCAAAATTTAAATTCATCAAGTAAAATCAAACAAGTTTCACTTTTAACATCATCAAGAATAGATAAGTTGTTCGCTGCCCTACTTGCATCAGCAATATGAACACCATCTTTACTAATATTTTGCAACAATCATAACTGAAAGTTAAACTGTGTCCCTAATCACACAACTGACTAACATTGTGCAAATTATGTTTTAAGCCTTCTACAAACAACACATTCTCAACTTTAGTCTTTCCATCATTTAACATAAGAGTACCTTTTCCAGCCACCCTTGCAAATGAATTTCCACCAAATCTTACCTTGCCACCATTGGATTTCTTGAGAGTCGAGAACTTACTATCATTTCCGGTCATGTGTCTGGAGTAGTCGCTATCCACATACCAAATATCTCTCTCATTTTGTCCAAGAAGAGCTGTTTTCACAATCAAAGACACTGTTTAGCCTCTCTCTTTCTTCCTCAACGCTTTGGTTTCCTTAGCATTGTTCTTAACATCTTTGTTAGAGAAATCTGCCCTGCCAATCTTACATAACCTTGCACTATGTCCAATGTTATTGCATTTGTAACAAACATAATTATAACTACTCAAAGGAGCAAAAGAGTTCCGATTCATTAATTTGAAATGATTTCTTAAAGACACTCTACAATTTATTGCCTTGTGTCGAAAGTAATTACAAGCATAATAGTAACCATGAAAGAAGGAATTATTAAACTTGGTTAAGACTGCTTATCTAGTACTAGAAGGCTGCTTAAAACCAGTATTTCTGATTCTTGTTGAAGAAAACTTTGAGCTATTACCATTAAGAGTTTGTTGTTCTTCTTTTGAAGACGAGAGCTTTCACCTTCTTCAAGGCCAACTCCACGTTTGTTTGAAGCCTGTTTTTGAGAGGCAAGATCATCCAAAGATAGTGAACTTTTCAGACTAATCTCTTCTTGATTCAGCAGTGTTGATTATTTGTCTAACTTCCTGAGGGAGACAATTTCAGCCTCTAATCTATCACAACTTTCTTCTTTTATCTTAATCTGATTTTTCAAATCCTCTTGAATCTTCTTAGTTTCTTCAATCTGAATTTTCAGGTCATCTATGAGCTTGTTTGCATCATCTAGAGCTTGCGACTTCCTGATTTTTTCTTTAGTTACTTCTTGAGCAGCAACTTCAAATTTAGATTTTTCTTCTTAAGACTTAATCTCACTGAGAGCACTCAACAATTCTTGTTGAAGATCCACTTCTCCATTTTCTTCATAAAAAATATCTTCATCTTCTTGATTTTTGGTGTGAGTTTCTTCTAGAGCCGTAAACAAAATCTCATCATTCCGAGATTCTTCATCACTTCCTTCAGATGAATCACTTTCCTCCTTTGAATATAAACTCTTTTTGGATTTCCATGTTTTCTTGTCCTTTCCTTTGAACTTCTTTTTGTTAATCTTAGGCTTCCTTTCATAACTGCTGTCTTCATTATTCTCATACGGACATTTGGCTGCAAAATGACCTGCCTTTCCATAATTAAAGCATTTAAGAGGCATCTTCTTCTTTTGTTTGCTGAATTCCTTCTTCACCCTTTTCATGAACAAAGCTTATTTTGAGTCTCAATCATCATCTGAACTATCACTTGAAACTTGTTCCTTTTATTTGCCATTCTTTGAAGCTTTGAAAACAGTCTCCCGTTTTGATGATTCTATGTTTGTCCTCATCTCATATGCAGTCAATATACAATTTATCAAGGTCAACCTTCTCCTCTATGGCTGAGATCTTTGCATCAAATCTTGAAATCTTGATGGTAAGACCTTAAGATTTTCTAAATAACCAAACTATCATCAACTTTCTCTCAAAGACCTTTAAGAGAATTCACCACTTCATCTACTCTTAGAAATTAGGCTGCAACATTCTCATCTTTCATATTTAGACTTTCAAATTGCATTACGTGAGTTTGAAGCTTGGCTTTCGTCACCTTTTGATCTCCTTCATAGGCATTCTTGAGTTTATCCCACACGGCATGAGTAGTATCGTAGTGCATGACTTTAACAAACTCAGATTCGAACAATCCACATAGTATAGCAATCATAGCCTTAGAATTGCTTTCAAACACTTTCTTTTCATCAACAGTGGATGATGGATTTTGTGAAGGCGTAAAGTCAGTCGGAATGCAATTCCAGACATCAAAACCAAGTGGCATCAAGTAAGTTTGCATTTTGACACACCAAAAGGTGTAGTTTGATCCATCAAATAGAGGGGATCTATTTGTTGCAAGATCTTCCAGAGCATTCATTTTGAGACTAATCAAAAACAACCTTCAAGCTTTTAAGCTTTTGCAGAAGGTACTGGCTCTAATACCAATTGAAGAACACTCAAGCAATACTGAGAGGGGGGAAGGGGGGAGGGGTGAATGAGTATTGCGTATTTTCAATAACTTTTGACAACATAAAATCAATTATAAAACTGAGAGAATAAGCATGAAGATAAAACACCATATTTCACATGGAAAACCCTTTCGGGTAAAAAACCACGACATCAAGAAGCTTTCATTAGCACAAAATGGGCACCGACCCAGGTTACAAAAGAGCACCAACTCAAGTTACAAAGAGAGCACCAACTCTATATTTTTCTAGAGCACCAACTCTATATTTTTCTAGAGCACCAACTCAAAAACAAAACAAAGATTCATAAACACTTTAAGATCATTCTAAGTACTTTATACTCAATGCATATACAAAAATAACACTTGTTAGAAGTCTGTATATTTGTCATTGATGTCAAGTTAGATGCATTCATGAAACTTGCAGAGATTCTAAAATTGTAGATGTTCTAATCAGATAGTAGGGTTTAGATGTTCCATATTGAATTAGCCTTGGCTTCTATGGTAGCAGCACATTGAGGGTCTTGTGCCTTAGAGCTGGTAAAGGAAACATGTTGGTATGATGATAAAACAATAAATCAATTTTCAGTAACTTTGATAAAAGGATCAGAGTTTTCTTACCATTTTGTCCTTTGCATTCTCGAACTGATGATTAATGGCAGATTTGTTGCAGAATGTATCTAAGTTTGATTGGTGAATGGGTTTCTATTTATATCTGTGATTTCATCTGAAACATGAAGTAACAACAAAATTTTAATAACATTGGTTAAGAACAGTTATACCTGTTGACAGTTAGCAGTTGTTAGAGGTTGTTAATTGGTTCTAACTGTCTTGGACAGTTAGTCATTTGTTTGGAAACAGTAATGAACAAGAGGAGATGTTGAGAGTGTTGTTTCAAGAGTGCTATAAGTGAACGATATTCAATGAAAGATAAAAGGCTGTAATTGAGCAATCTACAATTGAAAGACAAGTGCTGTAAGTGTAAATAATGTGAAGGATAAATCAGATCAGTTCTTCTTATAGTGAGATATCATGATATTCTTGGCTTGAATTTGTGCATACAGGAAGCTTGAAGGAGATTGTCAATTCTCAGACTTTAACACTTTGTTTGCAGATTGTCAAGTGTAAAGTTGTTTACAGATATCTGAAGATAACAACATCCAGTTTGTGATAATTTGTTTGTATATATCTAATAATGTTAATTGTAATACTTCAGGTCTGAGAATAAGTTATCTAATTTGTAATATTCTATGGTTGGTGCCTCAAGGATGCTGGGTTGGTGCTCAGATTGAAGAGTTTGTGATAGTAAGAGTTGGTGCTCTTTAGTAAGGGATTGGGTGATTCCTTAGGGTTGGTGCCCTTAAAATATTGTAATTAAATTATTCGTGAGGCTGGATTAGGACAGTAGATCCTAGCAGCGTTTCTCACTGTGGTTTTTCCCATCCTGGGTTTCCACGTAAATCTTGTGCATTATCTTTTTGTGTGGCTGCATCTCTTTCTGGTTTTAGTTTTCAGATTGAGGTTTCATAAAGCTCATTAAAGATTTTAATTTGTCCAAAGGACCCGTGTTTCACTAAAGTGCAAGGGCAAAATAGAAAAACATGGCCCTTTTCATGTTTTGTAAGAAATAAAGTAAAAGTCGCGCAATTCATCCCCAAAAGCCGAGTTTTATTCAAAAGTAATGGGCAAATAAATAAAGTTTGGCCTTTTCATGCATTTTGCAAGACTTAAAGCCAAACATGAAGTTGCACTTAAAGCCAAAATAAAAGGATTGCACATTTTGCTAAAAGAGCCTGTCTAACCTAAACTCAGCCTTTTCTCATGTTTTGCGAGAAAGAAAGGCCAAGTTCAAAACTGCGCAATTGCACTTAGAAGGCCGAAGTTGTGCAAACTAAGGAAACCCCCACCTTGAGTCCTTGTTGACGTGTATTTTGTACACTATCAAACACAAAATAAAATACCCAAGGGTACCTTATCCTCTCTTGAGTAAAGCCTCTGAATGCTGAAGATATTGTGAGAAAGGATCAATCAGGGTGACTTCAATGTTCTTCGTTGTAGGATCTCTATGTGTGGATAAGCACCAGTGGTCGTTGTGAATGCTATTTCTTCAAGGGGCCTTACGTTTTCGAATTGCAGGAACAGGATTTTCCTAAAACTAACAAGATCTCAAAAAAGATCAAAAGATAGGGTTTGCAAGAGATGAATTCTAATCTAATCCTAAGAATGACTCAATGTAGGCTAGACTCGGTAAGATTCTACCAATTTCAGTATTGCCAAGGAATTACAACTCTACTGGAATCGATGCGATCTTCTAAGGTGATTAGTAATTTTTCAAAGCATCAAGAATTATAGATACTACCATAAAGATACATATCAATAGTTCAATAATGATTGAAGGTTCAAACAATCCAGATATCTCCAGTTGACCACACAAGGCGTCCTTACAATCAGTAAGAAGCTAGTGGTTTGGAACGTGAATCTCACCAAAGATGAAGCCCAACACTTAGTCCTTCAAACCTAAATACTACTTTGACCGAGAATGATTCAAGAAAGTAAACAACCATGAAGATAGCCACAAGAATTAAAATAAAACACCATAACTTCAATATTTTATTGATCTCCAAGCCAAAATAGACAACAATTGCTTAAAATTCTTTCTTCAATGCTCAATCTTGCTACAAAATAACTTTCTTCTCTCCAAAAGCTCTAACTATCTAATTGCTAATTATCTGACTATGATAAAATGAAAATGAGTGAGGGTATATATAGCATCCTCAATTACAATGAATGGCCCAGATCAAAAGAAGATCAGTGGCTAAGATTCTGACACCTAAACCCTAATTAGGGTTTGTTACAAGAAGTTCCCTTTTAGTTGAACATTATTAAATGCATAGCCAAATATTTAATTGGCACAAAAATCGAGGAAACATAGGCCAATGATAATTAAGGTGCCACATCATCTACAACAACCTCTCTTCTAGAACCTTATTCCCTTTCCAATGTTCCTTCTTGGCATATGCGATGAATCTGGACACAATTCCTTCAATCTCAGCAATAGGAATCTCGGGAAGATTCCTCATTCGTTCCTCCAAGTGGATAACCTGATCAAAGGCCTTGAGCAGAGTTGTATCCCATCCAGGTTCGAGTTCTTTGATCTTTTCAATAAGGAGCATAGTAGTGAACATTAGATCCCGTTGCTCATCTGTGATGATATTCTCATTTTTGCAAAAGATGACCTTGACTCTTTCTTCCAACTCTTGAAGGTCTACATTTGTCTCAACTTTGATCCTCCTGCCAAGAATGGTACATAACACCTCAAACACCTTGTCCTGAATTGGATGGATGACGCCTTCGACTTGATTGCATTTGGTGCTGATGTCCTCGAAAAGAACCTCTTTCATCTGGAGTAGAGTTGACCACTGAAGTAAATTGTGAGCCCCTCCATCCATTATCTTTTCTTGTGCTAGGATCTTCCTTGGTGTTTGCCTGATCACTTGCAGAACAGGAATGATAACATCTCTAGTGTGAGCAAAAGCGGCTACCATTATCATCAGGTTGTGGACGATCTCAAGGACCTGGATAGCTCAGTGGATTGTCTGCATCATTCTTGTTGCAAATTCAACGGCTACTGTGTGGGATTTGTCAATCCAAGAGCTCATAAGCTAAACCAAGCTCTTGACTCTCTCTGCCTCGTCAACTGATTCAAGGGGAAGTGCCTGCACAGGAGACACTGCTGGATCCTGACGTCCCAAGGGCTGATTGAGATGGCTAAAGTAGCCTCTCCAAACACCGACCTCTCTTTCAAGCTTTCTATTCTTTTCCATTTCTTCCTTAAGCTTGTCTTTAAGTACTTCAAACGAATCAGTTGCCTCATCCAGTGCTTGTTCAGCCGTGAGTGGACCAAGCCCAAATGTTTCTACATCATACTCTTCTGCGAATTTCACCTTCATACTTGTCCACTACTGGTGTAGCAATCTTCAATTTCCTGGACTCTGTCTCATCTCTGATTATCTTGGACGTCTTGGTGGCCGCCTTCTTCTCCGTTGTCTCTTGAGAATTTCCTATAAGGCTCTCTAAGTCAATTAAATCATCATCATCTTCAATCACAATCACCCTTGTCAATCTCTCCTTTAACCAATCTGGAATTGCGGATCTCGTCTCTCTAACTTGTATTTCCTTAAGCAATGGTTCGTCTTCTCGGAGAGGAGATGTCTCTTCATTATCATTCTTTTTCCTCATGTAGCTCATCAACTTGGGGGGATTGACTTGATGAATGCTGAGGTGCCTTCCCCTTTTCAGGTTTATCATTCTGTACCATTGACTCCATAGATTCATCAACCTCAAGCATCGTCTTCTCTTGTCCTTCAAATTGACTTGTCCTTTTTTCATGTCGAGGAGATGTACCTGATGAGCGATCTCGATTGGCCTCTTACTTCTTCTTGGAGGGTTCCCTTTTCTCCGGTCTCTCTTTCCTCTTTGCGCTTCTAGGATGAGAATTGCCTTCACTTGCGCTTGCTCCTCCTTCTGGTCTTTCTTCCAAAGTAAAAGTCATTGATATTCTGTTCTCTCAACTTTTGATGTTGTACATCCACCCATCTGCGAGTACATGACAAAATTGGAGCCATCAAAGCTCTCAAGTCTGAAATCTCAGGCTCGTTCCAATCTATCTTCACTGCTTTGTCTTCTTTGTCATAGGATGACTGGAGATGTCTGCCATTGTCTTGAGCTTGATCGGCCACTTTGTAGACTTTGCACTTCCTGATGAAATCTAAAGGTAATCTGGAATGCATCTTTCTTTTCACTTCTAAATCACTTGAGAGATTCATCCAAAAATCTTCTACCTGAAATTCGTGCTTGTACTTTTTACCAGCTGTTTCTTCCATATACCCATAAGGATCAAAATTCTCCCTCAAGGCAAAGAACGTGAATGAATATAAGGCCAACTCTCTTTCTGCATCATCCAAGGCTAGAGCATTAGGACATTACCTCAACTGAATTCCCCAATATGATGGGCACAGGAATTTCATTTCTATGCCTGTGTCTGAATGCCTTCGCATAAGCTGCCAACTGCCTAGTCACCTCAAGTAGCACTATCCTGTCTGTCGGATACCTCGGCAACATGTAGGGAGGTGAAGGACACCCATGAACTCTGATATATGTAAACTTTTGAAATTGGATGAACCAAGCACCATACCTCTTTATTAGCTCTTGTGCATCTGGAGATAGTCGATTGTGAATCCCGCCTTGCAATATCCTTGTGATGTTCATCGTGAAGGTATCATTGACTAACTTGTAGTCACTTCCAGGTGGATGATGCAAATGAACATAAGAGTCACAAACTCTCACCTCCCCGGGTCCTCTTCCGATCACTCCTCTGTGAGGTAGTCCTGCATATTTGAAACTCTTGATCAAGGCATAGATGACGTATGAGCTCATGTGGAATGATTTGGTAGGCTTTAGTCTTCTTAACTGCATGTCCAGGCAATGGCTAATAATTCTAGCCCAATGAATCATTCCTTTCCCTTGAACTATCACCTGGATGAAGTAGAACATCCACTTCTCAAAGTAGAAGGCTTGAGGGGCCCTTGTAACTCGATTGAGCAAAGTTATCAAATCTCTGTACTCCTCCTGGAAGTCGATCCTATGTGGTGTGTTGGGAATCTTGCTCAGGCGAGGACGACTTTTGAGTAACCAATTCTTATTGATAATGCTCAAGCAAGTGTCTGGATCATCTTCATACATTGACCTGGCTCCTTCTAGGCTTTTGTAAATCATGTCTTTATGCTCTGGAAGATGGAAAGCTTCACTTATAGCCTCCTTCGAAAGGTATGCTAAAGTGTTCCCGTCCTTGGATACGATTGATCTTGATTGTGGGTCATAATGGCGAGCACACTCGATCATCAGCTCATGGCACTGGACTGTTGGAGGGAAACCGGCCGTCTTGATGATGCCACTTTCAATTATTTTCTTTGCGACAGGTGATGGCTTGCCAATGTAAGGGATCTCTCGAAACTTCTTGACACTGAAGTTTCCCAAGTTGGTATCTCCAATATTGCTCCACTTGGACATGATCTTGGTCTCCAATTCTTCATTCCTCTGATCTTCCTTCATGAGGGCTGGACGACTAGCAGATGCTCCTGCCTTTGGAGTCGCCATCTTGACACCTACACAACATTTCATAATGAGTAATATACCTTGAAGTGTAGAAATATAAAGTAGAAAGGAAGATTTAAGATTTTAATTAGGAAACTTCATAATAAATCTTGAGTTATCATTTCCTAATTAACTATATCAAACTTAGGATTTTCAAAACAAAGCGCAAAATTCAAATCTTCAATAATGGTGTCAAGGTGATTACGCCATACCTCCACTTGAGAATTAACTCTAAGAAATGATGCAAAAAAAGGAGAATTTGCTAGGCAAAAATATGTAGATCAAAGCTCTCCCTTTAGCAAAATGCGCCTCCTTTAGTCTTCACAAGCATCAACTTCACCACCTCTAGTCTTCAATAAATTTGCTCCAAATAAACCATCTTTCGCACTTCCTCTTGCTCTCCAAATTCGCACTTGAAGTAATGAGTGAATGATTGATTAAACTTGCTCAAAACACACCTATTATATAGGGTGCTCACCACTTTGCCTCCCCATAGGCCGACTTGGCAAAATAGGCCTAAAAAAATAAATAAAATTGAAAAAAGAAGAGGCCGACTTGATAAAATAATAAAAATGATACCTCAAGCGCTCCATTTTTAATTTTAATTTAATAAAAAATTAATTTTAAATGCCTTTATAATAAAAATTCGATTTTCTAAGGCTCAAAATTAATTTATTAAATACCAATGCGCCTCTTATTAAATGCCAAATTAATTAATTTTTTTCAAATATTTCGAAGTTGGCAATTTTGGCATCTAATGCAATTTTGGAGGATATCGACGTTGAAATAAGGCAAAAAATAATGAATGCCACTAACTTCGCCCTGGTCCTTTGGAGAGGGACAGGAGTGAACTTGCAATTTGAACCTTGCATTCTTCATTTATAATCGCCAAAACTTCATCTAGGCATCTAAGGTGGCTTTTTAATTGGAACTTCGATTTTAATTTCACTCGATCTCTAGAAGGGAAGTGCATTAGGACATTTTTGCCCTGGACCCTTAGAGAGGGACAGGGGCGACTTTTTACTTTTGTCCTCAATCCTTCATCTTTTAATTGCCAATTCATGTTGTGGGGTAAGCAATGATCCCTTTCATTCATTCTATGCACGCTCAACTTGTTTTTGCAAGGCAAAATAGGCTCTCCCAAGATTTTCGCCCTGGTCCTCCAGTGAAGGAGAGGAGCGACTTTTGCCTTTTAGCCTAGGATTATCAAATTTTGAAGGCAAATCCTTGTTCACCATGTTTTAGAAGACATTTCCCACTTTGCACAATCCATCCTTAGCATAATCTTGGAGGGAAATTGTTGATTTTATAAAAATCGCCCTGGTCCTTCAGTAAGGGATAGGAGCGCTTTTTGAGTCCTTGTGCAAATTCTCGATCACTTCAACTTCAAATTACCCTCAAGGCATAGGACATCATACTTCACTACCTCTTGAGTCTTGGTAACAAAAATATCATTTCAAAAGTAAGGTAAATGGGCATATTTGGAGATTTTGCCCTGGTCCCTTGGAGAGGGACAGGAGCGCTTTTACCAATTGTCATCAAAATTTGCAAATCTTGCATCTCAATTCACCTCGAAGCATTTTAAACATCATTTCAAACTTGCGCCTTGGCCTAGATTTGCCCAAACTTGGAGAGAAGAGCTAGATAATATGTTTTTCGCCCTGGTCCCTTGGAGAGGGACAGGAGCGATTTTGTAAATTCAAGCTTGTCTGTCCTTTGCTAGCCTTCCAAATTATCTTCAACAGGCTAAACTTGCCTTCTTCCATTCATTTCAATCACAAACTTGCCTTGTTTTTGCAAGAAAATTGTACCTTTTAGAAAATCACTCTGGACCCTTGGAGAGGGACAGGAGCGCTTTTTGCTTCTAGGTGTATTTCTTTGTTCTTTAGACTCTCCAATCGCATTCAAGGTATAAAATATCATTTCTTCCTCCTATCCAAGTCAGGTTTTGCCTCAAAATATCAAATGAAGAGGACAATCTTGAAAAAACACCATGGTCCTTCAGTGAAGGACAGGAGCGCCTATTGCCATTTGGGTTGGTTTCCTCCTCTGTGGACCACTCAAATTATATTCAATGGACAAAACATGCTTCCCTTGATTTCTTAAAATCATAAAATCATTTTGATCTTGCAAAAATAGTGCAAATTTGAAAATCAAGCTCCGATCCTTCAGTGAGGGACAGGAGCGAACTTTGCCATCACGATCAAATCGTTTCACCTTTTCTCACGAAATGTCCTTGCTAGGGAAGATTTCATCTTGTTACACGCCATGAATAAGAATGTGTATATAAAGAATTTCACCCTGGACCCTTAGTGAGGGACAGGAGCGAATTTACCCCTCTAGGCAAAACTCCATCATTTCATTGTCTTTAATCAAGTCTAGATGCTTTATCACGTTCATTTTGTCCTCCACCATGCCCTTGACGTTTCAATTTGACCAAACAAGGCTAGGAATGACTCAAATAAGCCTTTTCGCCCTTGTCCTTCAGTGAGGGACAGGAGTGACTTTCTCTTAATCCTTCAAAATTCATCATTTTCATGCCTTCAAAATCTTCAGAAGCACCAAGTCACGTCCAATCATCTCTCTTGGAGACCCTGCACAAAACGAAGTAGAAAAGTCAGTGACAAATATGCATTAAATAACATTTTCGCCCTGGTCCCTCAGAGAGGGATAGGAGCGATTTTGCCCTTTCTGGCTAAAATATTCAAAATTTAAGTCTCCAGTAACTTCACAAAGCAGAGTTAGGTCATCTTCAAGGCTCGGAACCAGTTAGCAAGCCTTCTCAAAACAAGAAATTGTACTTAGAATGAATTTCGCCCTGGGCTCTCAGTGAAGGACAGGAGCAATTTCTCTGTTTCAGGCATCATCTTGCCTCCAAAATTTGATCAAAATTTACCTAGGCAAGAACATACAATTCCATCTTCAAAATGCTAACACTTAGACAAAATTTGGATTTTACCTCAAAAAAAAAAACCTTGAATCTAGACCTTAACCTAAGACCTACCTGAAACTCCGGACAGGCACACCTTAATTCAACAGTCTCAATCCTCGAGAGGATGCTTAATAACTTTCAAAATTTGCCTGGACTCAGCTTGAATAACATCAGAAAAAACCCCTAAGGTTTAGCCCTAGCCCAGACGACTTACTCACTCAAAACCCTAAAAGCAGAGAGAAGAACAGGCAAAACAAAAGCAGAAAAGAGGGGGTCCCCATTCTAATAGGGCAATGTGTGAAATGGTCACAACAGTCCTGTTGGTTGAAAATTTTGTACACTAGGCGAAATATACAAAATTGTGGTTTCAACCACAACACATGAGTAAAAACTCTCCTAATTAAGGGAAGGCTCCCTCTATCTAACTATAACTTTGAAAATAAAATAGGATGGGACATCAATCTTTCTTCTTCTTTCAAGAAAGACAATATCCTTTTCTCTTCACAGAAAATGATAGCAATCGAATATAAACAGCAATAATCACTTTCCAATGAAATGTGAGAAAGGAAATGAAGTTTCCTGAAAGTGCAAAGACTTCCATCACTTCCTTCGGGATGGGACGACAATATCAAGCTCAAAGACTTGATTATGTGAAGTCCTATCTACCCTTTTCTACACTAATGCTATAAAGAACAAGTTATGACAGCTCAAAGATTGAAAAACACTATTATTTTCTTCTTTAAAACAATGAGAAGTAATGTAACCTCAAAGACTCATAGCTATTTCCCACAAAATCTACTCCTAAATTCTCTTAAGAACAAGTGAAAGCACAAAGACTTGCAGCTTCTCTCAACAAAATATTTAATTTAATCTATGTTAAATTCAACTACTTGCAGCACAAAGACTGCAAATCAGATGTGATTAAGCTCTTTAGGAACACTTTCAAGAAAGATGATATAGAACACGAACTCAAGAATGTAGCACAAAAACTCAAAGCTTGAGCAATTTCCTTCTATTCCTTTCAATTCTTGAATTTACACATGAAAGCTGAAAGACTTCTTTGCTGTAAATTTGGCAGAGTTTTTGCTTGCTTTCCAAAAGATAAAGATTACAATAGACCCCTCAAGTATTTATAGAAGAGGAGTCTTGAGAAAAAGGTGGGAGGATCCTAACTAACTTGAGAGATTCTCTCAACCACCAAGACTTATTCAATAACTAACTAAGATTTAATTAACTAACTAAGACTTATTCCAACTACAGTCCTAATTGGACACAACTTGTAGTTGCCTTACATGTAATTACAAAAGTGCAAGTAATGTGTAACTTGCATTTTATAGAAAATACTTTTACATGTAACTTGTCAAAACAAAATTACAACTAATAGATTACAAAGGTGGAAAAATACAATTAAGTGTTGAAAAACACTTAAGTTGCATTATGTGAAGACACGAATCCTTTAAACTTCTGGATGCTCATTTGTAGTTCCTCGGGATTCGATTCATGGGTGTTCTTGGCAACAACCATGGGCTTCACAATAGTGTCATGACACCGGAGAAGCGCAGAGTTGTTTTTATCCAGGATAGATTGGATTTCATGCAAAAAGGTTTGGTGTTTCATCAATATCTGAATTGAAGCGGCCAAGAATTGTTCGCTCCTCCATTCATTATGAATCCTCATCTGTAAATCAGCAAGAACTTCTTCTTCTGGAATCAGCTCTCCATCCTGACTTACAATGTTACAAGAAACCCTTTCACAATGTGAGACAATATCTCGGACAACTTCACCCCAAAATCTCTTTGCATCACCGATTTCCTCAATGAGGGATTTAAGAACAAGGGCCTTGTTTTCCAGGAGCTCTTCAAACTCCAAGTACATAACCCTGGAAGAGATGATGGCATGCTCCTACAAAACACTCAGTTGTTGTTGGACATGGTACGCCAGATTGTCAAACTTTCTTCAACACTTAACAGATTCTTTTTGAAAGTATTAGAAGTCTGATCCAATTTCTCCTCAATGGTTTCCAACTTAGACATCATCTGAAAAATGTCTTTCATTACCTGTGCACATAGATCATGAAGCTGATCAATCGAGGAATCCAATGCTTGTACTTTCTGAGCAGCCCTTTCCACTCCACGAATTGATTCTTGGGAACCAGAAGAACCTATGGAGTTACTCCCTTCAGCAGCAGGTTTTGTGATTTTATGAATGGCTGCCACAAGTTGTCGGTTTTCATCTTCTAGCTTGTCTTTCTTTGCTAGAAGCTCATCACACCTTTGCACTAGCGAAGCAACAAAAAACTGAGCATCATGTTTAATGACCTCATGCGTTTGTTTGCCCAACTCTATCCTTGTAACCTTATAATCAGCAGCTGACATTTCTTCAAGTGGCTTATCTGCAATAGGTTCCACAATTTCAGCTACCTTCATCTTGTTGCTGTCAACAGTTACTTTGGAAACAGTCTTGGCCTTCTTAGCAACTTTGGATCTGGACTGTTTCAGTTGCTGATAATCAAAGGCATTAGGTGAGATTTCTTGTTTCTTCCTTTTCAGGGTAAAAGAACTAAGCCATGGAGGTAAAGTAATCAACTCCCCTTCAGTAGCAGCTGTAGGCAAAGGAGAAGCAGTTTCTGTTTGAATCACCGTGGTCATCCTGGGAAGAATATCTGTTTGGACAGTGTTGTGACCATTTCACACATCGCCCCATCGCAAATGGGGACCCCCTCTTTTTGCTTGTTTTTCGCTTGTTTTCGCTTTCGTTTTTAGGGTTTTGTTAGTCCGTTAGTCGTCTGGATTTAGGGCCAAGCCTTAGGGTTTTAAATATTGCCTTTTCAAGCCAAAATCCAGTCACTTTTGAGAGCTTTTTGAGCTTCTTTTCTAGAATGCAAATTTTAAATGCAATGAATTCGCCAAAATGGTCTAATTTTCAATTGGAATGTTCATGTAGAGCTTAAACTTGTCTAAATGATGACCGTCAATATGAATTTTTGTCTGACTGAATATTTTGACCAAATTTTGACTTTTTTGAAGTTTGATCCTGGGCATTGGAATTGATTTGTTTTCGCCTCGTGAAGTGTTAAAATGTGAAAAATCTTGTTATTTTGGCCTGTAGGAGCAAAATCGCTCCTGTCCCTCAGTGAAGGACGGGAGCTCATTTTCAAATATCTCATTGTCCTTGCAGAGTCCAGACAAATTTTACGTTTGAAGTGATAGAGAACGACAAGATCTTTCATTTGAATATAAATTGAAGATTTTCATGAGCACAGAAATGCCTCCAGGAGCAAAATCGCCCCTGTCCCTCAGTGAAGGACCGGAGCTACAATTCAAATTTCGCCTTGTCCTTGCAAGATTTTGAAAACTTAATGATTTGAGGACGTCCGAGGGAAGATACTTTGCCAAATGAATATAATTTGAGATGCAAAAAACGAAGGAAAATGACCTATATTGACTAAATCGCTCCTGTCCCTCTCCAAGGGACCAGGGCGAGGTACCTTGTAGCTCTCGTCCCTCTCCTAGGGACCAGAGCGATTTCCTCCATTTTGCAAAATCCAGACAAGGGTCAAGGCAAGTTTACGTTCAAAAACGAAGGAGAACATGAGATGAATGCATTGAATATAAATTGAAGATTTTTGGGACGTCCATACCAATGCTAAATGCCTAGTTCGCTCCTGTCCCTCAGGAAGGGACCAGAGCGATTTTTGATATAATTGCCTTTTTTGCAAAATTACAAATGATGTCAAGGCATGGGCGGATAGAGTAAAGAAGGACGAATCCGTTGAATATAAACTTAGCGCATGGCAAAGTGAGATGAAAGCCACAAGGGAAGGATCGCTCCTGTCCCTCTCCAAGGGACCAGGGCGATACAATGGTGATGATGCGTCCCTCCAAAGTTCAAGGTCGTCCCTCCAAGGTTCAAGGCCGATCCAAGTCAGGACGAAGGGTGGCGAGGACATTTCAAGGCATTTCCATCAAGCGCAACGTTGCAAAGGTCATCACATGGAAGGATTTGCACTCTAAAGACCTAGATCGCTCCTGTCCCTCTCCAAGGGACCAGAGCGATATCTACATAATGGCGTAAATTTCAAAAGGCAAACAAGTTTCAAGTTACCAAGAGGGTCGAAAGGACATCATTCCACGCAATGAAGATGATTGCAAGTTGGTACAAACAAGAACAAGCATGTTATGATGAACTTCGCTCCTGTCCCTCAGGAAGGGACTAGAGCGATATTGATATATTAGATTAATCCATGCAAGATTTACGTAAAGACAAAGATACACAAGGTTACATATGCTCCAGGACATCGTTTGAAGACAATTTGCAAGAGTTTTTAACGTCCAAACATTGCTAATCGAGGTAAAAGTCCCCCATCGCTCCTGTCCTTTGGACAAGGACCAAGGCGATCCTATCAAAACACTCACGTTCCTTCAAAGATCAAGGCGAAATGAGGATAGGAAATGCGAAGGACGACATTTGGAGGACATTGCAAAGAGGATCGAAGTTTAAAAGTTGCCAAGATCAAGGAGAAATAATGGACCGCTCCTGTCCCTCTCCAAGGGACAAGGGCGATGGCCCCTTTAATGCATCCAAACACGTAATGAAAGCCAATGGAAATAAGCGCAAAGGACACGAGCAATGATATTTCGAAGGTCAAAGATACAAGATGAACATAAAAACATGGAGATCGCTCCTGTCCCTCTCCAAGGGACCAGGGCGATAATGGTCATGAGATGCACTTGCTCGCACAAGGAAGAAATTCAAGTTCGAAGGACCACCAGATGATCGATTTGGGACGTGGAAATGAAGGAGTTAAACGTCGAAAACGCAAGAATCTAGACTAAAATCATGGATCGCTCCTGTCCCTCTCCAAGGGACCAGAGCGATGAGGTACGTCCCTTTATTTTCATATTTTGGCGCCAAATTAAAACAATTCAAATTTTCTTTAAATGCTAAATCAATTTAAAAAATTGAAAATCCATTTGTTATTGGCATTTAATATGGCGTTAACATTTATTAATTATTTTTGCCTTATTTAAAAATCGAAATTTGCAATTAAAAAACGCAAGGCATTAGTAATTAATTAATTAATTAATAAAAAAATCGATTTGAGCGCTCATATATAGAGGTCGGCCTTGTTATGTCATTGCAAATCATTTAAAAAATGGTTTTATTTTTATTAAGTCGGCCTAAGGGGTAAAGGATGCAAGCGCTATATAAAGGGGTAAAAGTTATCATTTCTACATCATTATTTTACCTTCCTTTATGCGAGTTGACAAGAGGCGAATATAGTGCGAGTTTCATTTATCCAAGGTGGCAAAGACACTCCAAAGGTGGTGCGAATTGCATTGAAGACCAAGGGTGGCGCGCTTAGACATTCCAAAGGTGGTGCGACTTCAAACCAAAGGTGGCGTAGACATTCCCAAGGTGGTGTGAGGCGTGCGAGGTGTGTTTAAAGAGGTGCGAATTGCATTGAAGATCAAAGGTGGTGCGAATTCGAAGACCACACCAAGAGCAAATTTGAAGACCACACCAAGAGCGAATTTGAAGATCCATCCAAGACCACGCCTAAGGCGAATTTGCTAAGGACTTGGTGATTTATTTGTGCGAAATTGAAGATCACATTCTCTCCAGAGGTGGCGAAATCAAATTTGAGGGGATCATATTGAAGATTATCTTTATACCTCAATTTTGCCTAGGCAAATTTTGTTTTTGCATTCTAGAGTTAGCTCTCTATCGAGGTATGGCGATTTAATTATTATTGTTCTATTCATTCATCGTCATATTTCAAATTTTGAATTTTAAATCTCTTAGCTCAATCGTTGTATTTTAGGAAATGATAACTCTAGGGACTTATCATGAGGTTTCCTAAAATCTATCTCTCTTATCTACGTTATTTATTGCAAAATCTATTTCTTATAATGAAATGTTGTGTAGGTATGGCAACCCCAAAGGCGGGAGCATCCACCAGTCGCTCGGCTCTCATGAAAGAAGATCAGAAGACTGATGAAGTGGAGACCAAGATCGTGTCCAAGTGGAGCAACATTGGAGATACAAACTTGGGGAACTTTAGCACGAAGAAGTTCCGAGAGGTCCCTTACATCGGCAAGCCATCACCTGTCGCCCGAAGAATAATAGAAAGTGGCATCATTAAGGCGGCCGGTTTTCCTCCAGCCATTCAGTGTCACGAGTTGATGATCGAGTGTGCCCGTCATTACAATCCACAGTCCAGGACAATTGTGTCCAATGAGGGAAACATTTTGGCGTACCTTTCAGAGGAGGCCATAAGTGAAGCCTTCCATCTTCCAGAACACAGGGACATGATATACAAGAGCATTGAAGGAGCCAGATCAGTGTACGATGATGATCCAGATGCTTGCTTAAGCATAATCAACAAGAACTGGCTACTCAAGAGTCGTCCCCGTCTGAGCAAAGTACCGAACACACCACACCGGATCGATTTCCAAGAGGAGTACAGAGATTTGATTACCATGCTCAACAGAGTTACAGGAGCACCTCATGCCTTCTATTTTGAGAAATGGATGTTTTATTTCATCCAGGTGATTGTTCAAGGAAAGGGTACAATACATTGGGCTAGAATAATTAGCCATTGCTTAGACGTACAGTTGAGAAGACTCAGGGCTACTAAGTCCTTCCACATGAGTTCATATGTCATCTATGCCTTAATCAGGAGTGTTGAGTACGCAGGACTACCTCACAGAGGAGTGATTGGAAGAGGACCCGGCGAGGTCAGAGTATGTGAATCCTATACCCACTTGCATCATCCACCAGGGAAGAACTACAAGTTAATCAATGATACTTTCACGATGAACATCACCAGGACGCTGCAAGGAGGGATTCACAACAGATTATCTCAGGATGCCCAGGAGTTAATCAAGAGGTACGGTGCTTGGTTCATTCAGTTTCCCAAGTTCACTTACATTAGAGTGTATGGATGTCCTTTACCTCCATACATGTTGCCGAGATACCCGACAGACAGGATTGTGTTACTTGAAGTAACAAGGCAGTTGGCAGCATATGTGAAGGCATTCAGACACAGACGTCAGAATGGAGTTCAGGTACCTATTATTTTGGGTAATTCAGTTGAGGTATGTCCCAATGTCTCAGCCATGGATGACGCAGAGAGGGAGTTAGCCTTGTATCCTTTTTCATCTTTTGCTTGGAGGAATAGTTTTGATCCACATGGACATTTAGAGGAGACGGTCGGTAGAAGATTTAGACATGAGTACCAGATTGAAGATTTTATGATGAATCTCCTAGATGATCTCGAAGTGAAACGTAAGATACATTCTAGATTGCCTTTGGATTTCATCAGGAAATGTAAGATTTACAGAGTAGCTGACCAAGCTCAGGACAACGGCAGGCACATCCAATCTTCATATGATAGAGAGAGCAAAACAATTAGTTTGAATTGGAATGAGCCCGAGGCCGTGGATTTAGATGAATTGATGGCACCAGTCTTGTCTTGTACTCGCAGATGGGTAGACATTCAACATCAGAAGTTGAGAGAACAAGGCATAGCCATGTCTTTTACTTTGGAAGAAAAGCCAGCCGAAGGTGGAGCCAATGTTAGTGAAGGCAATCCTAATCCTAGGAATTCAGGTGAAGGTAACCTTCGATGTGCCAGTGAGGGCAATCTCCATTCGAGAGGTTCAAAGAGAAAGGAAAGATCAGAAAAGAAAGAGCCTTCCAAGAAAAAGCAAGGTGCTAACAAAGATCAAACACTAGGTACTTCTTCCAGGCCAGAAGATAGAACAGTTCGAGTGGAAGAATCCATGGAATCGATGGTACAGAATGACAGACAGGAGGAAGAACAGGCACAGCATGTTTCATCCGATGGATCTCTTCAAGACTATGATTTAGATAATGATAATGAAGTAACATCTCCTCCCAGACAAGAAGAAGTAGTACACAAAGAAATTCAAGTTCAAGAGACAAGATCAAATATCCCAGATTGGTTGAAGGAAAGATTGACTAAGGTGATCGTAATTGAGGACGAGGACAGTGCAATCGATCTAGAGAGCCTTGTTGGACGTTCACATATGACAACAGAGAAGAAGAAGGCTACAAAGATGTCCAAGATGATTCGAGATGAGACTGGATCTAGAAAACTGCAGATAGCTACACCGGCAGCAGACAAATATGAGGGTGAGATCCTAGCAGAGGACTATCATATACAGACTATTGAGTTAGGACCATCCACAGCAGAACAAACTTTAGATGATGCCACCGACACATTTGAGGCATTGAAGGATAAATTTAGAGAAGAAGTAGAAAAGAATAGAAAGCTTGAGAAAGAGGTCGGTGCATGGAGAACATATTTCAGTCACATCAATGAACCTTTGGGACGTCAGGATCCAGTTAGATCACCATTGCAGGCATTGCCCCTTCAATCAATCAATGAAGCAGAAAGATTCAGGAATATGGTCCAGCGTACATGTAATTGGATGGATAGATCTCACACGGTGGCCATTGAGTTTATTACAAGGATGTCGAAGATCACCCACCAGGCTATCCAAGTTCTTGAGATAATCCACAGATTGATGGCAACAGTAGCTGCATTTGCCCATACCAAGGACGTTGTCATTCCTGTCTTGAAAGTTATAAGACATACATCCAGAAGAATTTTAGCACAAGAGAAGATCTTGGAAGGCGATTCTCACAGTTTGTTTCAGTGGTCAACCTTACTCCATATAAAGAGTGTTCTCTTTGAGGACATCAGTATTAGATGTGGTCAAGTTGAGGAGGTGATCAATCCGATCCAGGACAGAGTATTTGAGGTACTTCGTACCATTCTTGGCAGAAGGATCGAGGTCGAGACAGATGTGGATTTACAAGAATTTGAAGATAGAATCAAGATCATCTTTCGCAAGGACGCAGATGTTACAGATGAGCAGTATGATCAGATGTATGCCACCATGCTCCTAATTGATAGAACTAAGGAACTTGAACCCACTTGGGACACAGCTCTTCTAGATGCATTTGATCAGGTTATCCACTTAGAAGAGAGTATCAAGAATCTTCCCGAGATTCCAAGCACAGAAATCGAAGGAATCGTGACAAAATTCATTGCATATGCTAAGAAAGAGAATTGGAAAGGGAATAAGATTCTAGATGAAAGGTTGTTACAGATGACATGACATCTTATTTCTCATTGGCTGATACCTCCTAGATTTTTGTGCCAAATTTAATATTTGGTTATGTATTTAATGTTGTTCAGTAAAAAGGAGGTCATTTGTAACAAACCCTAATTAGGGTTTAGGTGTCATGATCTTGTCCGTTGATTTACTTTCAATCTGGACCTTTCATTGTAATTGGGGATGCTATTTATACCCCCATTTTTCATTTCATTTGTAATAGAATAGTCAATAGAAAATAGAGAATAGAGTTGAGAGATTAGAGTTGTAAGCAATTTTTATTTTGTAGCAAGATTGAGTCTTGAAGAGAGAAATTCAAGCAATTGTATATGATGACTTGGAAATCAATAAAATATTGAAGTTATGGTGTTTTGTTGCAAATTTCTTAAGTTATCTTCATGGTTGTTGGATGTACTTGAATCTCGCTCAATCAAAGTAGTTTGTTAATTTGAAAGGCTAAGTGTGAGATTTGATATTTGGTAGGATTCGCAATCCAAACCACTAGCTTCTTGCTGATTGTAGGAACGCCTTGCGTGGTCGACTGGAAAACACTTTGAGTCCTTAACCTTCAAGCATTTTCGCATCTAGGATATGTACCTTCGTAGTAGTGTCCTTGGTCTTTGATGCATTGAATACCATTATTACCTTAGAAGATCGCACTAATTTTAATTGAGTTGTTATCTTATGGCAAAATTGAAATTGGTTGAGTCTTGCCAAATCTCATTCATGCTAAGTCGTTCATAGGGCTAGATTAGACTTCCTTAAACCCTGTCCTTTTTTTCATTTTTTTTTGAAAGTTCCTTTTAGATTAGTAAAACCTTCGAACTTTTGAATCCGTAAGAAGCCTTGAAGGAAACAACAAATCACATCATACCACTAAAAAGCTTGTCCACACGTGGAGACCCCACTAAAAGAACCTTGGAGTCCATCTAACTGATCCTTTTTGCAGATCTTCAGCAGTTAGAGACTATTTTCTCAAGAGAGGATAAGATGCCTGTCGGTATTTTATTCTGTGTATGATTGTGTACAAAACACACGTCAACAGACAGCGACCACGTTTTGCTCAGTTACCAATGGGCATGAAGATTGCCTCATGAATTCTTCAAAACCAGAAGTGGAAGTATCAATTTCTGACAACTGGATGCAAGTAGGAATATCCTCAGGAACTTCCAACACACTCTCTTGTTGATGATCAGGAGATGGCTCGTATGCTGAAATGGGAATAACATTCTGAGGAGGCTCATCCACAAGCAAATCAGGAGGAGAAAGAGGCGTCTCAATGGCAACTGGAGGAATGATCTCATGAGGCGAGTCTGAAACTGGAGACATAGGAGCATTATCAGATTGCTGCCCTTCTTCTGGATTATCTAGATCGATCACCTGAACATGAAATCGTGATTTTTCCTTTCCACGAACTGTCATCTCCTTAGGAGGAAGCACTACTGCCCGACTTACTCGCAACTTGATCCTTGTGCCCGAAGATGATGCACCCTCCTTGTTGTCAACCTGAATCTCAGACTTACGTCCAAGAGGCCCTGTAGAATCATCTTTTTTTCCAACCTTGATTTTTATAAGTCTAACAACATTATTTTTCACACTTTTCAACTTGGAATTTTAACAAAAAATGGTTAAATTCCTTAACCGTAAGAGAAGAACAAGAATTTCCAGCGAACTTGTAATTGGGATTAAAAATCCCGAATACAAGTAAAGAGGGAATATGGGAAGAACAATGCAATTCAAAAGTTGCATACCAAGGGGAAGATCTCTCTCACAAAAACCCATTTTTGGGGGAAGAACAACATATTTACAAAAATGCAACTAAGAAGGAAAACTAAAAAAAACAAGAAAATAATAAAATGAAGGAAAGAAAGAAAAGATAACATACCTTTCTTCAAACTGACAATGCTTCTCCAAAAAATGCAATCAAACTTGGAATGAAGAAGAATATCCAATAAATAGAGACAAACCGTAATCCCCAAACCCTTGCCACGTTTTTGGAAAAAACGTCTCTAGTTGCAAAAACGTGGTTATAGATGCAAGAAAATAGGGCCAAATCCTTAGGGAAATACCATGTATGCTAGTGTCGAAGCCAAACGCCCAATGAGGAGATGAAGAAATGGCATTAAATCTTTCCAATATGCAGCCAAAGGAGGGTCACATGGAAAAAACGTGGCAACAAATGCTTCTTGAATGGCTCGTTAAATGACTAAAAACTTATCACAAACTCCACGCCTAGGTAAGAGAGGTAAAAACGAACTAGCAAATTGCAGCTTCATGAAGTTTTGATCCCCCAAAATGTGGCATTTTGGAAACACGTGGTTGCTGATTTAGACCAAAAAACCAGTAAATGCAAACCCCAAATGGCATGATAAGTGTTTTCAAATGCATAAGAATAGGGTGAAATCCAAAACGCCTCTCCTTCCTAGAAGATCTCCACAAAAATCGCTTGAAAACTTCAACAAATTTGCTTCCAACTGAAAATCGGGTTTTTTGGAGAAAAAGACAAGTTCGAATTTGCACATACATGTGAAAATCGGGTTTTTTAGAAGATATAACAAGTTCTAATTTTCACTTTTTCCTCAACAAAGCCAAATTCGGGTTTTTTGGAAGATAATGCAAGTTTAAATGTCAAAAATGCACTTTATATGTAAAATCGGGTTTTTTAGACCAAAGTGCAAGTTTAAAATGGTCACTTTTTCACTTACAAGGCAAAATTGGCTTTTTTGGAGAGAGATGGAAGTTTTACTTACTTGTAAAGGGGAAATAAAACCCCTACAACAAGTTATAACTTACTTGCACATATGTAATAGGGGTTTAAAATCCCTATTACATGTAAAAAACATTAAAGTAGGGGTTTTTGGAGAGAACTACAAGTTTACTTGTAATTTAGCCAAAAAATCCCTATCTTAACTAAACAAGCCAAAAAACAATAAAATAATAAAAATAACAAAGGGGAAATTTAAAACAGATTACAAGTATTCATCTTTTAATAAAAGTGCACATGTAATAAGCTAAAAATTCCCCTACAAAGACCAAAACAATGGACATCATTAAAACTTGCAGTTTGAAGAAAATTTTCCACTTGCAGTCGGGATTTTAAAACCCGAAATTGAAGGAAAGACATAGCAAACGAACCTAGAATTCAATGAAATTCGAAACGTAGTTTGAGGATGGACTGAGGATCAAGTCAGTCCAAGGATTAGTCAAAATTCTGCCTCGGGAAGCATGCCATAGAGTAAAATTTTTCATTTTTTCACAAAAAATTTATGTAATGGTCCTTCATTTTTGGAAACAAAAATGAGGACAACAAGTCCAAAAATCACATTTTCGCTAAAATGCCCGAGTTTCTTCTAGGGCAGAAAGCAGAATTAAAATGAAAGTTCGGCATTTTTTGGCAAAATAGATTAAATCACACAAACTCATTCAAAAGCCAAGCTAGGGGGATGTTTTGTTTCAAATCGCTCAAGTATTGCAAATCAACATTCCTCCCTAAATTTGAAGCTTGACATTTTTGGTGGATTACATTGGTTCTTATCAGGCTGAGTTTGTTTTTGTTTCAAATTGCTTTCAAAGGGTCAAGTTTTTTCTTCAAAGTGTCGAGTTTGCAAAGGGAAGGTCGAGGTTTTTGGCTAAAGGGGGCCGGAAATCCCCTTTCAAGGGCTTGTGATTTTGCTTTCAAAACCTGAGGTTAGACGTGCGAAGTGAAAATCTCTCATTTTTATTCAAATTGTCGAGTTTACCTTCCTTTCCTGGAAGCCGAGTCTTCCATTCCAAACCTAGAGGCCAAAATCTCTATTCAATAGCAGAGTATAAAGGGCAAAGTGTTTAAAAGAGAGACCACAACTCTCATTTCTTCCCAAAGGTCCAAGTTCATTCAACATTTGCAGTAGGAAAGCTCTCTACAGTTTCTAGGTATGCTTGAAAGGCTCTCAAATTTTCATATGAATATTTGATGAGTATCCATGTCTTAACTAGGGTTTGTGTGCAAAGAAAATTGTGTAAACTTCAAAACTTAACCCAAGCATCCATCATTTATCAAATTCAGCCTCCAACCTAAGAATTTCAAACTTAGGAAACTTCGGAGATTTTCACTTAAGATAAAAACACCATTCCAAGCGCCTACGAAATGTCTAAATCTCCCTTCACTATCTGGCAAAACGAACAAGTTTGAAAATAAACTGCATTTAAACCAGAAACTTTTGCAAAACAAACCAGCAGTATAGGGAGCATTGCTTTAAAAGCGCATCCAAGTCAACAACCAAGGAATTCAAATTCAAAATGCACCTAGTTCCCATCCCCAGCCGCGCCTCGGAATTCAAATTATTCAAAACATCAAACTGTAGCAATACTTTCAAATTCTGGTTATCACGCTATTTTACAATTATTATGTTTTTGTCCCAATGATTTCAATGCTAATGCCGTCATATGGCACCGCTAACAACTCTGAACTCTTTTAAATCCGCCTTGTAATTCGCGTCCGAGTGTGCAAGGTAGATGCCTCGTAAGCGACAGAATCTTCTAAGGCACCTGACACACTAGGGACATCACAGACACCCAAAGTTGACATTCCTGCAAGCTGGAAAAAATGAAATATCGGTACCAGGGGGTGACACAAGAGTCAAAAGTGCAGAGTAATTGGGAAAACATTGGCGGTACAGATTTCAAACATGCTGATATCCAACATTTCAAATAGTGTATGATCCAAATGTATATGGAAAGGCAAAGCGGATGACAGAAAGTGGCATAGCCTAGGCAACAGGTTTCCTACAAGCTATCAAGAATTATGAGCTTGTTGTGGAGGCTGCTAGGCATTGCCTACTAGATAGTCGAGTTGTGGTTGCAAACGGGGTAATGATGGCTGACTTCACTCCAGAAGCTATTAGAGAAGCCTTTGATATCCCACTTCCCAATGATGCCATCATGGTGATCCTAGAAGAGGCTCAGGCAGCCTATGATGCTAATCCCAATAGGTGCAAGAGGAGGATAAATGAGGAATGGTTCAAGGAAAGAAGACGCCCTAGCACCAGGATCCCAATGAAGGCATACAAGAGTGATTTTTATGAAGAATACAAGGACATGATAACATTGCTCAGCCAAGTCATGGGACTTCCTCACTCCAACCTGTTCGAAGAATGGATGTTCTACTTCACAGAACAGGTCATTTCGGGGAAAATCAAATTTTACTAGGCCTAGATTATGTGACAACATTCATGCACAACTGGTCCAGCTTGCCGAAAAGAAATATTTCACAATGTCCTCCTATCTCGTGTACATGTTTGCTAGACATTTGAAACTGCTACCCGCAACTACACTATTATAATATCAGTCAGCGGGAGAAGAGCAATATAGCCTATGTAGTAGGCCAATATGAGCATGTGAATGATGCATTCATCATGCGCCTGGTCAAGGAGATGTAGGAGGGACTATACCAATAGATATCTAAACCAACCATGGCACTGATAAGGAAGTACAAGACTTGGTTCATCCAGTTTCCCTAGTTCACCTATTTGAGGATTTTTGGCTTTGAAGGTTCTCTGTACTGACTCCCGCGATACCCCACAAACAGGTTGATTCTCCTAGAGGTTGCTAGGCAAGCACACTATAGAGCTAGAGCAAAGCACGAGGATGCGCGCCATCATCGGACAACAAGTTGAAGTCCACCCTCAAGACTGAAGACAAAAGAACACACAAAATGCTACAAGTGTATGCATTCTAAAAAATATACAGCTAGAATTGATTCCATAAAATCAGTTTGTAAAAACTAAATTGTTTTAATGTAAATGGCTACCTATGGGCCCCATTAATGTATTTAAGGCAAGGGGATACACAGGTCAGTTATTCCTCAGCTACTTGATTGACCGAATTGATGCCTAATAGCTGCCAGTAGCTAGGAAAGTGGTTGGGAGGACAACTGAAGATAACTAGGCATGGGTTAAAGCTGCCAAGCTTCTAGAAGGCAGATTGCAACCTTTGGATGCAGTCAATCCTGGCCCTTGATTTGAATTGTAAAATCTATAAAAGGTAGGTGCCTCTCTTTGTAAAGGGTTGGATTTTAGTAGTTAGATAGCTAGAAGTTAGAATTAGTTAGATTTTAGGAGTTACCAGATTAGAAATAGAATAGAACTGCTGTAGGAAATTGTTGTAATGGCAGTTGAAATCAATATATGAACATTGAATATGGTGTTTGTTACCTTTGTTTTCTTCTGTTTGCATGGTTTCCTTTCAGTTGGTTAGTTAGAGTTCAATGATTCTGATGGTGAAATGTGGGGGTATTTGATGTATTTCTGATTTATACCATTGGGGACCTACTAATTGTAGGTCACCATGTATGGTTAGTCTGACCCCAGAACTGTGCTTAGTTCAACTGTGGGTATTTGTTTCAGGCTGCACCAGAATTGGGTGCTTGGAAGAATGTCTATAGTCCGAAAACCTTTAATTTTCTAGGAGCTTGCACTGTTCTTGTCAAGTTGTGAGGGTGTCTTTGGCAAAACAAGGATTAGTTTATGGAAATCTGTCTACCCATTGTATTAATTGTTATTGTCACTATACTTAGGATCCCTAAACACTTCTCTTTTGTTATTTATTTCCCAGTCTGAGAATTGCAGCATCGTTGAATGCAGACCAACTTGTTGTAAACATAAGCCCCTTGTGTTACCAACAAAACACATCAATCGCTGAGCTATCTTGCAGTCAAGACCTGAAATTTGGAACCTTGAGGTTGCCCCCTTTGATCATGTAAAACAACACTAGGGTTTTCCTTATTCAAGAGAGGATAGGATACTCAATATTCTATTCTACGTTGACTGGAGAGAGTTGATAATCCGACTTTAGCCATGTCAACACTACCCATCGCTTTGTATATGCTAGGACTGGCTTCATTAAATCTTTCAAGTTGGTGATCTCCACATCGATCCAATTGACCTTCGCCTCCTTGTCTTTCTCTTGTTCATTTATTGGTTGGAGGCATCTTCCATTATCTTGTGCTTGATCTAGAATGTGAAAGACCTTGCATGCCCTAATGATGTCGGTAGGTAGCCTTGAGCACATTGTTCTTCTTATGTCTAGATCAGCTTGAACATTCATGAAATGATCTTCCAATTGTAACTTGTGTTTGTGCCTTCTTCCACTAGATATTTTGATGCTGGCCTAGGGATCAAAGCTGTCTCTAGAAAAGTATGGAATAAGGAGAGATTTTAACTTTTCTGCTACCTTCTCTACTGCTTGTAAGGATGGACACACTTCCAATGACTATTTAACTGAAATGGGAAATGGAATTCTAGTCTTGTGTCTATTCTTTTGTACTTTGTTGTATGCCATCAACTACCTCACCAACTCAAGTAATACTATCTTGTCGGTAGGATATCTTGGTAACATTTAGGGCGGACAAGAGCATCCTTGTATCCTTATGTAGGTGAACTTGGGAAACTAGATAATCCAAGCACCAAACTTCTCTATTAGTTCTTTTGCCAATGGGGATAATCTTTGATGAATGCCACCTTGCGAAATTCTTGTTATATGCATTGTGAAGGCATCGTTCACTCTTCTGTAATGTGCCCTCCTAGGGTAATGTAACTGTGTGTATGATTCACATGCTCTCAATTCTCCAACTCTCCTACCAACTAGACCTCTACAAATTAATCTTGCATATTCATGAGCTCTGGCAAGCAAATATATGATGTATGAACTCATGTAGAATGTTCTGGTTCGTGCGAGTCTCTTGAGCTGTATATCAATGTTATTGCTTATAATCCTTGCCTAGTTGATCCTCTCCTTCCTGGTCAATATGATCTCCATGAAGTAAAACATCCAATTTTCGAATTGAGATACTTGAGGGGTTCCCATGCTTAGGTTGAGAAAGGTGATCAAATCAGTGAATTCCTTCTTGAAATTAATCCTGTGGATCTTGATGGGTAGCTTAGATATGCCAAGATTGCTCTTCAATAACCAATATTTGTTGATTATGCCGAGGCATTTGTCAAGATCATCATCATAGAATGCTTGTGCTGCTTCTTTGCTTTTGTAGATCATGTCGTTGAATTCAGGTATATGGAAAGCTTCACCGATAGCTCTCTCAGATAGATAGGCAAGTTCTCTTCCATCAGGGGCTACTACTGTCCTTTTGCTTGCATCATAGTGCTTGGCACATTGAACGATCAACTCATCGCATTGTATAGCTAGAGGGAAACCTGCGGCTTTCACTATCCCACTCTCGATCATCATCGTTGAGAATCCGGAAGGCTTGGTGGTATGCAAAGGTCCTTGGAACTTCTTATAATTGATTTGCCGAGGTTGGTGTCTCCTACATTGCCAAAATGATATAATCTTGAACTCCAATGCCTTTGAGTCTTCCTTGATGAGAGCCTTCTGTGCACCTACCATGCTCTACCTGAAAATTAATTCCAAATGGACTGGTAACTCCAAATTTATCGCTCTTTTGGCAAAATTGTCCTTAATCTCAAGACGGTCTTGGTATCAAATGCTGGAGTTTGTCTAATTTCTGATGTAGAACCGCTGTTCTCTCTATTGAATTCTCTGAAATTCAATAAGGAATTTGCTCTCTCCAATTTGCTAATGCTTAATAGACACACTGCCGCTGCTATCAATGGCAAATTCGCTGATTTGGGAAGTCAGTTCGCCGTTGATTGTGACAAATTTCGCTATACCTCAGATGACTTTACCTTGCCTTGATCAAAGTTGCTGTTACCAGCTGAAGAAAAATCACCCAGCAAGAGTAAAATCGCTGATCATAAAGCATAAAATTGTGGATTGATCAAATGAAATGATCAATCCAGCCTATATAGAGATGAAAGGGCGTGTTCATTGGTTGGATTAGACTGACTTTGCATTTCATTTAATGATTTACAATTTAAAGTTTAAAAGCTGACTTGCTTCATCGAATTTGAATTTGAAAAAAATGTTTTTCCTTCATTGTGGGGCCCATTCTCAAGGTGGCACAAGTGTTTAATGTCTCCCCTTCGCCTTGAATATTAAATCGCATTTCCTCTTGGGTGGCGGAGATACTTATCCTTAGTTCTCACTTTTTGGGGAGTCATAGGAAGTTGAAATCCTTAGCTTGTGCTTTTTTTGGTTGACAGGAAGTGATCAAATGCTTAGCTCATGCTTTGAGGCCCTCATCGGAAGTGGAAATGCTTAAGTCGTGTTTAGAAGGGCTCATTTTGTGATGTTCCCACCCAAGACTTCGTCCAGTATGATTAATATTAAGAAAGCTCCTTGTATTATCCTTATAGATGATACACTACATGGATAAGTTATTACAAAGATATTAAGCAGCGATCTCAAAAAGAATATTCAACAATAATGACAAAGAATGGCGAGGTTATGATAAACAGTGAGTATCATAAATATGGTTATATTGATCTTAGACAATGATCAATAAATGAAAGCGATAATATTATTAAGGAAGCATGATGATATCACATTGATCATTATACGGCTATTGCATTGTTGACTTCATGGCAATAAGATCATTATGAAGTGATCTAGACAAAGACAGACTAAGTGTTGATTAAGCAAAAAGATTACCAAAGTCAGTAATCACGTTTACAGTCAGCAATGAAGGGACATATGGGTTGATTAATAAAAAGGTAGTTCGCTGTTAACTTTACCAAGGCAGTCCCGAGAGTTGGAAGAGGCCACCGGTGTCCAAGTGATTGACCATTCAATGACATCATGTCAAGGAGTATCGCACAAATATATATATCCTGGCCAAATTTGCATGAGCATAAGGTATGGAAGTGATTATATAATGATCAAGACAATAAACAATATATTCATTAAGGAACCACATATTCGTTAAGATAATTTTGCTAAGATACTTAGACAGCAATTATAATATGCACTAATTAATATGTTAGCGGTGGATTATATTGATATGGAAATGATTTAGTTAAGAAGGGACACATCGATTATGAGGAGATGGATACCATGGGAAGGGGTGACTCTTCATCCCTTGTTAAGGGATATATCAGATTGGATAATTCTATTGGACTAAAGGAGAACTCAGAAAACATATATTAATTCAGCAGCATTTATAATTATCTTGTGATGTGGAAGCAGATTATAAAGGAAGGAATACCACGTGGGGGGGCCTTTGATCTGACATAGATATCAGAATTAAAGAAAGAGGACTTCAATAGAAATTCAGATTTATTACTATTAGAATAAGTTTGCCAAAAGTGCTTTGTGGGCCCCAAACAATAATTATTCAGATTCCTATAATAAAAGAACCCTCAAACAGTGATTGCAGTAATTAGAAAAGGTTTTGGAGATTACACAATTATTGTTGTGTTTTTAACAGAAGCTCCACTAAATGGAATGGGACCCACTTGGAAGACTTTGAAATTTTGGTTGTGTTTTTTACTTCAACCCCACTTAAGCTTTCACAAGGAATTTGCAGATTATTGATTGTGATTTGAGCAATCAGCATTACCAAAGGGTCAACGAAGGTCTAAGAGGAGTCAACAGCATATTGAAGATTGAGATTTTTGTTTGGGAAAAATTACATGTGTTTTTCACCCTTTCTCCACTACTTGTGGGATACCAATCAGATAAAAGCTGTAGTAAATCATGGTCAATAGTAAGAGTCAACACATGGTTTAGAGGGATGTTTGGAACACCATTGCAGATCTACATTGAAGAAGAGAAGATGGATTAGATCAAACAGACCTGGAAATAAAGGATGAGTATTAAAAAGATCAAGATCTATAAATAATTTTGGAGCAGACTTTGAAGCATTTATAGAAGATTTACAAAGAAGAATGTATGCAGATTGGAGTATAGCAGAATCCATCAAAGCTATTAAGATAAGTTCTATTCTCTGAATTAGTCGTAGACTTTTAAGTTAAAAATTTAAAATGAAATGTAAATTACATTTTACAATTCTCATTTTGAATTGGAATAATTGTCTCAGGACTAATTGAGGTAAATCTGAAACGGGGACATTACGCATTTGAAATGATCAATTCCTTAGTTTGGGGATTTGAGGCTTCATCGGATATCTCATTCCTTAGTTTGTGCTTTGGAGGCTTCATTGGAATGCTAGTTCGCTGATTGGAGGCTTCGTTGGAAATCAAAATCCTTAGTTTGCTCTTTTGAAGCCTCATCGGAAGTGATCAATCCTTAGGTGTGTTTTTGGGCCTTCATTGGAAGTGATCAATCGTCTTCCTTGCTTGCTATCGATTAAGCTTGCAACATCCCTTTGACAACACACTTGGCAAGATCATGATCTCGTTTCAAGCAATAAAATGCTCAAGGCTTAGTTCGCTGATTTGGACCCTCATTGGAAGGGTCAAGGCTTAGTTAGTGCTTTTGGGGCTTCATTGGAAGTCTTAGTATGTGCTTTTGGGGGCTTCATTGAAAGTCTTCTCAAAATGGCAACTCCACTACCTTGATCCTTTTGATCCGATCCTCTTGATGGTGATTCGAATTCTAGCCCGTCTTTCCTTAAAATTTTGACTCTCTAAAATAAGTTTGCCTTAGTCAAATTAACCTTTCATCTCCATTTAAGCAAGCAAAAGATGATGATTATCGCTCACTCCAAAATGTCGAGTACTCGAATCAACTCAAACTTATTCATTCTAAAGGATCGCTTCTATCAATCTAGATTCTAACCTAACAAAACCCTAAAACTGAAAGCAAAAGAGGGGGTCCCCATTTGTGATGGGGCGATGTGTGAAATGGTCACAATAGTCTGGAGGTCTCCAAGGAGGAATGTCACTAAACACCACATTATGGTTATTCAACATGGATTAAATATCCACATGATATCACTCATCACCATGAGAAGGGGTTTTAGAAGAAATCAAACACTGGGCTGCCCAAGCAACATCACCATGTCTGAAGATGCTCTCCATCCTCTTAACCATTAGGATCTTGGGTGCACCGCTTGACATACCTCTTAGAACCACTTATTCCCCATGAACTTTGAATATCAATTCCATTGTCTGGAAGTTTTAAGAATACTTCCCTAATGAGTACAACCATTGAACACCTAAAATAGCATTAGTATCCCCAATGTCTACTTAGGACTTTGGTGACATTATCAGCACTAGATAGCATTGCATTTTATGAATTAGACTATGCTTTTTCCTCATTTTGTCTAAAGCCATGATGCATCTTGCTATTTGTTTGGTGTGTGGCCATAATGCTGGAAGATAATTAGTCTTAGATTCTCCTTCTTCACAAATGGGGAAACTATTAACTTTCAATAATCTCGTTTTCTTCCAAATTGCATTGTGGTTTCTCATTAGGTGTTGGAAAAAGTTAGTGATAGATAGATGCTACTTATAATTCCTTTCAGTGGTTGTTCAAACCTACCATTAACCTACTCAAGAACATCCTTGATTGTACATCTCTATTTTTTCTCTTTTCATTACATTAGTTAATAATAAGATATTTTGAGTATTGTGTGCTCCTCTATTATCATTCAATGCACATTTATAGCACATATATCTATGCATCATGCACTCGTTAGTTAGAAATCTAGGATAATGCCACTATCTATATCACGAAGTCATACTATAATAATTTGTATGTCCATGGGTTATCATAAAAAAACATTTATAGCACGTGCATGCATCATTAGGCAGTTTAATGTCACCATTTGTTATTCATTTTAAAAAATACATCAGTTCTTGCACACAAGATAGTATGCTTCATTCATAGACAACATAAACATCTATCCCTAATTCCATATTTAATACTGTACAGGATCCTCTATACAATGGTTTTACTAAGTGCTACTTTTTGTCCAGGATACTTGGAACCAAAGAAACGAGAATCGCCCGGACTCACCCAAACTCGGCGAGTCTGGGTCAGAGTCATGCCTCCCGAGTCTGCAGAGCTCGGACTCGAACTCGGCTGAGTCCATGAGGCAAAATCGCCAGACTCGCCAAGTTGGCGGTTTGGCCTAAAATTGCCAAATTCGGCAAGTCCAGTTTTTGAAACTCGGCCGTTGGTTGGGTTAAATAAATTGACAAAAAAAAAACATTTTAAAAAGTTTTTTTAAAATGAATGATGTCGTCTTTGTTCACTACAACCTCTGCCTGAGAATGAGAAAAATTAGGGTTACAACATGTCAGCCAATAGAAAAATAACACCCGATGCCTTTATTAAATACTAAAAGTCTTTTTGGCCTCATGGGGCGCTGCCCCTCGACCCCGCCCTTTATTGCGAAGGGGCGCTGCCCCTTGACCCTACCTTGGGGGCGTTGCCCCCAAACCCCTGTCGAAAAATATGGGGGGAAACCGCATCGATAGAAGTAGGGAAAATTTAACCTCCGAGTCTGACACTGATTTGATCGACCATGTAGATATAGAGGTTGAGACTGTAGCCATGGCAGAGGAGGAGCCGGAGGGTGCAGGGTCCTTTGAGCCATAGGCTTGTAGTTGTATTTACCTTTGGCATTTGTATGGAACATTTGATGATGATCATATGATGACATGGATTTTTTATTCCATGAGTTTTGTAATATTGTATACGTTTGACAATATTTATATATCTATGTTTGTTATTTCCTTCAGCTACAATTTGCGTTTATGCTTATGTGATTGATGTATACTTGTGTATGTAATCAAATGAGCCGAGTTTGATGATGTTATTGTGTCTTTAAGGTGTATTCAATAAAGGGTGCATGAAACAAGTTTTAAATCTTTAAAAATCTCTAAATTTCTTGAGTTTTTCACTTTCTCGAGTCCAGCAGAGTCTGAAGCCGAGTCTGACTCCGAGTCCCGAGTCCGAGTTCGGGTTGGCCTTGCCGAGTCCGAGCCGGGTCCGAGTCCCATTTCTTTGCTTGGAACCCATCTAGTTAGAATTGTTTTTCTTGTTTAAATTAACATAGAACTTATTCATTTTGGCTTTCTCTTCATCGGAAACATGGTAATACACTTGTAATTTACATTTAGTGTCCGGAATACCATATTCAGTAATGTGTGGGACCCCTATATGCTAGTTTTAGTGTTTTCTCAATTATACGTGCTACATTTTGTTCTTGATACTTGGAACTCATCTAGTTAGAACTATTTACCTGTCAAAATTTACATGAAACTTACTTATATTGGTTTTCTCTTCATTAGAACATAGTAAAAATGCTTTTAATTGGAGATACATTTCTAGGTGCAATAGTTACTCACATTGTAGAGATTATAAGTCCTTTTGAGAAATAAATTATTGTAAGTGGCCTGTTTTGAGTTATACTTCCTGAAGAAGCTATTATTCTCCATATTTTAATTTTTTTTTTCAAATATTGGAGATGTGATATATCAATAGGGGCAAACATTTAAACTATTTTATTAACTTGTCTATGAAATGTGGTTTAAGAAGATTTATTTCACTTCTAAGATTGGGTTTGGTGGTCATTATAATTTCTTGACTAGGTGATGCGCAGAACAAGAGTAGAGATGAAAGAGTATCAACTGGAAAGTATGTTCTTGAATTACACCTATATGTATGGTGGCTGTAGACATTGCTCCTATACCTGTATTTGTGCAACTGGAGAGAATAGGTAATAAGCAGATCTGCAAAATACTCTATTACTGGAAAGAAATGTGTTTATGGCTTATAACATTTTGTGACTTGACATTTTGCTTAGGGGTTAATGAACTTAATATATGCTGCTCCTAGATTTCATTTTTATATTCCAAATATTAAAGAGAATGTTTTCTAGTAGTTTATGGTTGCATGTAGGTTATTTCTACGCCGTACACAATGCATAAGGACAAGATAAAGAAAGTAATAGATTATATCAGACTTAAGTTAGAAAATCTCATTCTTTATTTTATTGAATTCACATATGTTGATTACTTGCCATCATTTAGTTATATACGTCATAAACTATTTGGTTCATTTTCTCTTAACACGATTTTTATGTAACGAGATTCCTTGCAACAGCACACATAATTACAATCATAACCAAATTCATGAAATTCTAAACCAAGACAATCAAATAAGGCTTTGAGGGTTTTTAAATCTAAACACTCATGTCCAAGGGGTTGGGCTTAATTGGTTTAAAATGTTGAGTTTTCATTGTGGAGACCCAAGTTCAATTCCCCATAGGGGCATCTAAATGTGGAATTCTAAGTGGTGACTCTTGGTGTTCCATAATTGGCTTCTAATATGGAAGTTGTTTCTAAATAAAAGTGGATTTCTAAGTTGTATCTCTTGGTCTTCCATAGGTGATTTCTAATATGTTTGCTTGTATTGGTCTAATGTTGATGCTCGTATGAGCAAGATATTTGTAATAGATATTTGTAATCAATCTTCAATTCAAAAAAAAAATCTAAATACTCATAAAAACAAAATATAACTCAGGATTGACTTATTTTTTCTACCCATTTTATGTGTTCTACCAACCAAGGTCTAGAGAACATTAAAATTCATCATCATCAATGATCACTGTTTACATTATTGAATTTTGACATCAGGGAAAGGACAAGATGACATCAATCATCAATGATCACACAAACTAATAGTAGCTTGTATCTAGTGTGATTTCAGCCTTTAGCTTCTAACGAGGTTAGGGTTAGTGATGATATAAGTTGTCTGTTCTAATCTATTTGATTAAATGGCCATTTGGTGAAATTCCTGGGACCTAGATGATGGAATACAGTGGAGTTTAAGCTATTTGTAGTGCAACTTGTTTTCTAACATATCCATATATAAACACAAATCAGATGGTATGATGTTTCTCTAAATTTATATCTTTTTGTTATGTTTTTATGAATATAGCCAATAATATGATATAATATTATTAAATACTGGAGCATCTATTAAAAAGAGGTTCGTCTCTTTATATAGAGTTAGAGAGATGTAAGTGACAATAAATAAATAAATGTAGATGGTATGATGTTTCTCTAAATTTATATCGTTTTGTTATGTTTTTATGAATATTTTATCATCCTTAAAAAAAGGAGCTAATAATATGATATAATATTATTAAATACTGGAGCATCTTTAAAAAGAGGTTCATTTCTTTATATAGAGTTTGAGATTGTAACTGGCAATAAATAAATAAATGTGCTACTTTTGCAAGATTCTAAATACTATTATTATTATGCACCACTAAGTCACTATAGTGAGTTTATCACAAAAGGTAAGCCTTGTATTCTAACAATCCTTTCAAGGTGCTTGCTATACATTTTTAAAGTGATTTGTGGCCAGTTTACATATTTTAAAAATTGTGTTTGTGACATAAGCATTAAGGATTTTTGACTTTACCCCCTAATTTATCCCATAGTAATGATATAAAATAAGAGAAACAAGCATATATTAATTTCTTTGGGCTTTTGATTGGCTATACTTGTAATGCTTAGGAATTATGTGATGAAGTCATGGATGGAGAGCACCTTAGAGTTAACATAGTGGAAAAGATTCAGAATGGCAGAGGAATTTATGATTGAATCAGTATCTCAAATTGATTATAATTGGCTTATTAGCCTGTCACATGCAGATTAGGAATATGGACTGGTTCATAGGCTGCCACAAGCTTATTACTGTTTTATGATGAGCTTACATTAAAAAATATAACAACTATTGTCACTTTACTACTCTACTACTATCACAAAACTGACTTGCTAAGTACTATCCTCCTAAGATTGATTCTCCATTACCTTCTCTATCCTCCAAATGGATTCTAAGTATGTTTGTAAGTCAGCTCCAATCTTTGGAAATGATCTACATCGACCAAAAGATGTTTCAAATTTCGATGTCCAATGTAACATGTAGTTAAGTCAAAACCCATTGGTGAAGCATTGGGGGTTAAAGAAACTTGATGCAGCTCCTTTTGAAGGCCCCTTTGGTCTTGTATTGCCTTGAGATATGTTGATATGCTGGGCTAAACTCCACAATGCATGGAAAGGTTTTGCAAACCTCACCTGATGAACTGAGTGTTACTTGTCTTGAGCTGTGATCTTTTGACAACAATAACTTTTGCGATTTACCCCAAAACTCCTGAGATTTGGATACAATGTGTATGAGCTATTTAGACTTGATTCTCTGTCATGAGCCAAAATGATGTAATGTGGTGAAATGTGGTCAGCTACACTAGGATGCTCTTGCATCAGACACCTAAAGTTGTTTGAAAAGTGAGTCTCACACTTCGCCTGTTCTAAAGGAAATGCAAAGACTCCACCTCTGCAATGTCCCCATTTTTACGCCTTCCAATATTGATAGGGTTGGCCATTTCCTCGCAGTTTCTAGTTTCTCAAAGAATGATTTGCAGTTGTCTAACATTTTCTGGGGTGATTTTGGGCAACTGGTCTGAGACCTACTATTTTTAGTAAGTATCAGTTTTGATACCATTTGGTCAGTTGGGTCTAAGCTGATTTACTATTTTTAGCAGTTACTATTTATAGTAATTGTTATTTTCGATAGCTGGTCATAGTTTAGTCTTCTCCCAACTTCAACATGAAACATCTTCATTCAATAGCTTTTATGTGTACCTTCTAGAGCTCTTTTTGGTCACTAAATTCATACTTCTATTTATTGTAAGTCACATATGATCAATGGTATCATGGCTAATTCTAGATAGTCAGTTATTGCAAAAGGTGATAGTGTCATGGTGGCTGGAGTTTTATGGATATTATATTAAATAATGTTTGAAAGTTAAATTAAACATTTCATTTTATGTTATTTACTCAGTTATTGGGTTCGCCTATCTGAAGGCGCTAACCCAAACCAGGTTCGCGTGGGTCCTGGTTCGCCTTGGGTTTACGACGGGTTCGGACAAGGTTCACCCTAGGGGTGAATCAGTATTTTAACCTTTCAATAACTGAACATCCATAAAAACAAGGAAATATGAAAGGAGAGCTATCACAACAAAGAGACACAAGTCTTTATCACGTGGAAAACCCTCAAGGGTAAAAAACCACAGTACTCTTCATCCAAAAAGGGGCTCCAACCCAATTTACAAAAGTGAGCTGCAACTCATTGAGAGCATCAACTCTCTTTGAAGCACCAACTTCTTCACAACAAGGCACCAACCTTTACATTACAAAGTTTAACAGATTGAGAAATAGTACAGCTTTTTGATAGCTGTTGATTTTCTCAGTTATGCTCCAGCAAACTCTCCTTATTATAAATTTTTCACTTTCATCATAACATGCTACAATCTATCCTTCCTCCTGATGCCTAGCTTCCTTTGTTTTTGGTCTATATTCATCGACAGGAGTTTGCCTAATGTAATGCCCCGCCAGGAAACCCCGAAGGGATTAAGCCAAATACAAGAATAGAGTGCAATAATTTTTATTTTTATTTTTTTTTAAGTTACAACACATAAGGTGCAACAAGATATCAAAGATTCAGATTACATAGCGGAAGACATCAACTCACACCTAAAGAGTTTCCCAACGAGATTACTTAAATTTCACAATTCACTTAACTCACACAATTAATCCAATAAGCTAATTATATAATAACGAGACAATTCTTAAACAGGATAATTTCTTTCAAAAGATGGAAATATAAATCACAAGCAATGACTCATCATTAAGATCCATTCAAAATCTTCATTCAAGCTTTTCATTTAAAAATTACAACCCATACATCTAATATCTTAACACACTAAAATTTCATCATAACATAAGAGATCTTTCCAAGCATATTTAAATTCCTTACAACAACTGAGCATAATTCATTACTCTAAGTTACATTCTTTCATATTCCAACTTATTGCATTTCAAAAGACGATTGCATACTAGCATCTGCGATAATCTCATCTAAACCACTTACGCATTCGATCAACATGGCATTCAAGAAAGAACTGAATATAAGCATTTATAGTTAATTCCAATTATCCACTTAACCATTCTAACATAAGCTAATCATACATGATAAAGCTGAATAAAGGAAACATAAGAGAATACATCACATAACACCATAATGATCTCAGAGTTCACCCCTAAAGGGCTACATCTCCGGGTCTGCGCAACTGCAAGACCCCTCTGATAAATAATAAAGTTAAGAATACAAGAGGTTACACCAATACAATCCAGCCATCAAGGCGATACATAAGCAATATACAAGCGACCGCATCGGTCCATAAATACATAAACGATCCTTAAAAAGAACAGGATCCAGCTGAACATAGTCAAACTAATACAAAGGTCCAGAAGAGCATCCATAAAACTGGGCCATCACCAGCCAAGGTCTAGCATGAAACCGATACTCACAAGGGCAAAGACAAAAGGACGACCCACAAAGGTACTCTTAACAGGACAAAACAACAACACACTAGCGAACGTAGGGACAAGTGTCATCACACAACCTGGTATGGATACCATGGCAAGTCTTCATAGGTCCCAGCCCCATACACTGGGTCACCCTGGCAACCTAATCCGAGCTTCCGGCCCATCCAAGCCTCATGTGGACCCACACATCCTCTCGTGAAGACAAGGAAGATGGTTTGCCATTTCAGGCCTTCTCACAGCATGTTGAACCTATGATAGCACTCGTCCCATGTGTGAGGCACAATTATCTTACTTAGAGATTATATTCTAATCTACTTAGGTTATCACTTATTAGACTCACTTTCGACGGGTTACCCAGCAGCCACTTTGGGCGCGGCCCCCAATCGAAAGCCACTTTCCCATACGACACTAGACTAAACTCAGACGAACTCAAAACCAAGGAATACACATGGTCTGACGAACGGAGTTCAAGAAGGGAGAGACAATCATCTGGTCAAACACGACTCAAGGGTAATCACTTACTGACGGTACTCTAACTAGAGACCCGACCAACAACGGCCAACCACAATCATCATTCGACTCACACACAAGGAGGATATGACCAAAACGACACTACCACAATACAATAGTCAACTCGGTATCGAGGACTGAAACAGGTACCCCAAGTCAAGCCATACGACAGGGTCCTACTAAACAAAGCAAAACATGCCGTTTCATAATTAAAGGCGAATACAAAAATTAAACTCGCAAAGCAATAATCAGAAAAGACAATATTTCCTGAAATTGATTTAATCATACAAGACGATCAAGTTTTCTACAAGATCCAATCAGATAACAGTTATCTACCTCATCAAGGGATAAGTTATTCTTGGTTTTCTAACTCTTTAAGGTTCAAGGCATAGAACAGACATATGAAGTCATAACGAGTTTTAAACCAATTCATATTAATAAAATACAGACAACCATAATCGACTAAAATAAGATATTTAATCTCCAATCCAAAACGTCATTAACATACTGGTTTAAAATCAATCTCTACAGATTCATAATTTCAATTCCAGTTACATAATACGGATTACGGAAATAAAAATGTAGAAAGAGAATCTAAATGGGGATAGTCATTCCCAATGCATATCATTAAATTTCTAATGCCCAACGATAAATATTTCACTATTTTACAATTACTCAAATGATATGTTCTATGATAAAATTTAACATCATCAAGCAGTAATTACATCGTATTTCAATGATCAAGATCTAGATTCATTAATCCAAGATTGATCAGAATATAATCGACAATATTAAATTGCAAAATAACAGTTTCAGAACTTAATTAAAAGGGATGCATAAATCATGAAATGGAATTGAATAATGATCAATCTATAAACTCCATTACAAACTAATCAATATCAAATTAACATGAATCACGATTACTGCCGCCTTAATCATAATCAGGAACTAATTAAAACTTAGTCATAAACATTAACTTACATTAAGATGATAAATACATATCCCATGCATTTTTTTTGAGAACTAAAAAAATACATAAGAAAAAAAAAATGATTCATAAACTACGTTTTAAAAAACGCATTTAAATTATGTGGCGAGGGCGGGCCGTGCCCTAACCCTTGCCGTAGGTAAGGCTTCGCGCAGGGAAGGCCCGTGGGCGGCGCCACGGTGGTGCCCGCAGGTGCCGCGGCGCCCTGCGGCCACCGCGGCCCCTGCGGCCACCACCGTGAGCCGCAACCGCCACGGCCGCACACACTAGAGCGGAGAACCAGGGAACGGGGGGGGGGAAAGCAAGCAAGGGATGCGCGGGGGAAGGGAGGAGGAGCGGGTGGAGCTCCGCTCCCCGCCCTCCAAACCCCAAACCCTCAGCTCGCTAAAACTAAAAAACGCACAGCGACATAAATATAATATTTTCTTTATTTTTTTGAAACATAGTTCGGAAATAAACACAAACGCCCAGTGCGATATGAAAATAAATATTTTCTTTTCCCCTTTTTTTTTAAAACAGTTCGAACTTGAAAAACAAAACGCCCACTAAGAGAGCTTGCTAATGGATTTCAATTCAATATAATTTCGGTTTAAACGAACTGGTTTAGATATCATATTTTCTTGAAGGTTTCTCATCCTTTCCAATAACAAAGGGTTTCAAACACCCAATAGCAATGAGGAAAATACACATTTTCATTAAAATCTCCAGCCACACTCATAATGGACAAGCAAATTGATTTTTCAAAAACAAATTCAGAATCCTACCTTCATTCGCAATCCTGGTATAGCTGAAGGAGAGCCCACCTGTCAGATCCAGCAAAACTGCCTCCTCTCCAAAAACCCCCAAATTTCCTTCCAAAATTCTCTCCAACCAAAGATTTTCCAAATTTGTCCATCCCCTCCAAATTTCCCCAAATTTGGGTTATATGGAAGAGTTGACCCCAAAAATTCCATTTTTGGAATTAAAATCCTTATTTAAAAATAATTCGCAAAATTTAATTCTTTTTAACTATTAGCAACAATTAACTTGCTGTTCGATAAAAAAATCAATTTCCTCAATTAATACGATTTAACCTTTCAAATATTAAAAGCCAACAGAATGCAATAGAATCTATTGAAATTTAAATACAAAACTTCTTTTCATCAGCATATATAAAATGCATTTAATATTCCAAATCAATCATTTAATCGAATTCACTCCCAATTTAAAATAAGCAATCCAATATCAACGAAAATCGCATAACGAAAATCCGATTAATCTAGCCCATTAATCTTCAATGCACAAACGCATATTTAAACAAGATAATTACTAAGGACTGATTAATCAAATTAACCAAACACACCAAGCATGCAAATCGAGAAAGTCAACCAAACAGACGACTCGCAAACCCAAACAAGAAGGGATTACCGACGACGACTGGCGACGCTCACTTGAGCACGACTAAGGTCGACTAGGGTCTTACGACCACCTAATCCGACTCTAGGGATTAAAAGAGGTACACTCAAACCTGCAATTCCAGGTGAAGATGAACCTCGCACTCATGCGGCGTTGTACCTGAAATATCCTGCAACCAAGAGTCATACATGCATACATATATAAAATTTAACGAAAACGTTAGCCCGATATTAATACCACGAAATAGGAACACCGAGTAACTTGCATACAACTAGTGTGAAAACCACATCAATAGCTATGCGTTAAATCAAACATCTGACTGTAACATCATATTAAGATAAACTAATCAAGATTAAACCAAGGTTAGAGATTGATTAGGGCAGGGGTACTACATTCTCCCCCCCTAGGTTTCGACTTACTCCTGGAAGTCGTAAGGCTAGATGAAGAACATGTCGTACGCATCAGCCCTGAAACTCATTCAACAAAGATCAAATTGCACATAGAAATCTTTCCATAATCAAATGAAATATTATTGCAAAATCCTTTACAAACGCCATTATCCATTGGCAAGATACATTTAAAACCATACATTCCTTAAAATATTCTAGGAATTATCCACAATCATAGCAAAGAAACAAGAAATTTCTTCCTTTCATTTCACCAAATTAAAGCATTACAAAGAGGTAAACAACAATTACCATAATCATCGACCCAAAAATGACAAGAAAACATGCCATCATGATCAATTTCCTTTACCAATCCATCTTTCTCATAAAATTTTATTGAATAGAACTAGCTTCAAGTATCAATTTCTACAACCAAATTAACTTTAAATAAATAAGAGCATCATAAATAACTCAATTGATTACACTTGCCAGGCATAAGAAAACCTTTCTAAAGACTATGTCCCATAACATAGTGACAAGCTAACACAATTTACTCCATGATACAAATAATAACCATCCACATAACTGGAATGCATAACAGAAAAGGCCACATGTGAGCATGTCTAATGCTCGGTCAAGGATAACATGCATGATCAGCATCTCTATGCCTGATCTCATAACAACAATATGATCAAAATATCTAATATCTCACTCAAGGGCTTGATGGTGCTAGGCACACCTTAGCGGTGCTACCTTCCATGCAAGACCTTTGTGAATATCCCTTGTTGAGCAAGGTGGTTAGCCTCCAAGAGATAGTCACCACACATAGGTAGGTAGTGGATACTAGCTGCAACACAGCCTCACATACCTCCATCCTCAAGGTTCCTTGCGTCTACTTCCTCGTATACACTCATCCAAGCCCGTCTCCTACGTTCTTGGAGAGGAATTCACATTGCAACACAAGACCAGCATACAAAAACAACAAGGATAAACCGGTTTAGCCACCAAAGTACACAAGATTAAAGATAATAAATCCTCAATTTCAACAGTAAGGCAAGAAAATAATTTGGAATCTCAACACCAAATCAAAAGTGCAAAAGATCACAAGATCGTGGCTAAACCTTCACAGTCAAAGTAAAATAAATTGCTGGCCCACAAAGAAATAGATAAATAATTAAAAGAAAATCACAATTGCACGTTACATCACTACGTGACTAATAGATAGCCACCAACGAGGAAGGAAGGAACAATCGTCTAGCTATCCTAGTAGCTCATCATGTGGTGTGGCCAAGTCACACATCCACATGGCATGGCAGTGTGCACCTCGACATCGCCCCGCATCACGTCGTCACGTGGCATGGCTCTACCCAATACCTAGCGGTAGGCCGCATGGAAATGTCTACTACATCCCGCATCGTGTCTCAGCACAGCATGCCAATACTCCAAGCGGACAAAGCACGCAATGGACGTATCCCGCATGGCAGTGTACCCCGCGGATAAGGCACGCGCTGGTCACACTCCGCATAGCGATGTTCCTCTCAGGAAACTCACCGTAAGCCAGAGGTATGCATGGCTAAGATCTACCCACAAGTCTACCAACACTGGATGGCTGGCAACTTATGTAAGAACCATAACACGCCTCTCATGAAGACAAGGCAACCGATACTCCAATAGAATCCAACAATATGCTCAAAAACTGCCATCTATATGCTCAAATAAAGGAAGAGGAATAAGCTGGCACACATAAACCTATAAATAGATTCATCAAAAGGGAAAGTATTGAGTACACCTTTGATACAGTTTAGTAGTACAACTATATCATTCCTCGAAGTAGAGAAGCTAAAGTCGCTTCGCGCCGACATTACTCGTACGCCAATCCATACTATTCAAGGAACAGTCGCTTCGAATACTACCCCTTAACATACTGAGTTACCCACAACCCGAGGTTTGGTACTCAGCAGGGAAACAAATAAGCAACATCACATAAACAGTATGGTTTCCCATACTCATAAGCAACATATCCTCCATGGTTGATTACTTCACCAATCCATGGGCACACATAATAAGCACTGATTTCTCACAGCACACACAAATACACCAGCACTGGTTTAGTCACATTTACGGGGAGTACTTTTCAGTACGCTAACATCTATTCAAGGAAAATTCCAATAATGCTTTCTATATAAATAACTGAATCACATTTACTCTAGATTCAAGACAAGCACGGACCAATCCAAATGGATTAGTCTAAAGAGTACAACACTCAAACACCAACATCAAGAAGGCGAAACAAGGTGAGAACACACACACGTTACACACCAGCTAAGGTCTGCTCAATCACTCACATGCAACAGGAGGACAAGCATACACATAAGGTCGATACACCTCACACAATAGAGGGCACACGCGACACTAGAGATCCCAATGTTTGCAACATGGGCTCTGATACCACTTCGGGGTTTCCTATCGGGGCATTACACCTAATCTCCGAGCAACTTACATAGTCTTGACTTTTGTTTTTCTCCAGCCCATCACCACCTTTTGCCACTGGACATGCATTAACCCTCCCTCCTAGATTGTTGTCCATTCCTGAATTGTCATCACTAATACCAGTATTAACACTGGCATTATCCAAAACACCTGAGTCTCGTGCAAGCACATCATCACACTAAGATGTGGCATGAGAAGCACTCGTCTCCCTCCCCATCTCCTATGAAGCTCGAGGGGAGACAATGTGGCTGCCATTTTCCACCACATAATGAGATTCAGAAACATCTTTCCACGACGAGCCCTGCTTTTTTCAATTTTCTTGATCACAGTTAGCAGCAATATGACCCGTCTGGAAGCAATGGCGACATCTAAAGGGGATGCCCTCATAATCCACTGTTTGCAGCCAAATTCCTTCTCCAGACTTCAAAGATAAATCAGTAGGAAAACCTTTTTTTAAATCAATTTCAACTAAGATACGGGCAAAAGTTGTGTGCTGGAACCCTAGGGACACCTCATCCGCTCCCAAGAATTTTCCCAATGAATCTCCAATAGCCTCAAAACATGATTCAAACCAGAATTGCAAAGGGAGGTATGGCAGTCTTACCCATATTGGAACTTTATCAAATGATTCCGTCGTGGGATTTGTTGGTGTAAGTTTTATCATATACTAAACATTAGAATAAAATACCCAAGGAGACTCTATCCTCTCTTGAAAAACCACCACTTATGCTAAGGTTGCAAGAAGACTATATGGCGATTCCAAGGTTTCTTTGGTCAGGTCTTGACGTGTCGATAAGCTCAATGGGCGTTGTGATATGCTGGTAATACACAAAGGGACTTACGCTTGGCTTGTTCAATTCACAATGGAGGTTTATCGTTTGTGGGTTTTGGATTGTGGACTTCAAGAAAACTGAAAAGGAGATATGGTTTAGAAATTCTAATCTATTCCTAAGAATTCAAGAGATGGTAAAGACTGGGTGAAATTAATAACAACACTTTGTTTCGCCACACTTAGGACAACTACGCAAAGCATGTGCAATCTTCTAAGGTTGTGCTCAAGATTTTCACACTTACGAATAACACCAACAATTGAACAATATTAGTCAAAGTAGAAGTTAAGCATCCACATCAAAAGCTCAGGCTAACTTTACATATCGAATGAAAATCATCCATCCAACAAAAGTATGAGCAAAAAGTTTCACCAATCTAAACTATCAAATCCTTCATTCTTCTAACATACATGAAATAAAATCTAAACTATGATGAGGGATAAGAACCATGCCAACTCCAAAATAAAAGAGGTAATCACCATCAATTCGAACAATGCATTACTTATTACTTTGGCAATTGTATGCAACAATTGCTTATCTCAACATGTTTTGCAACATGCTCCCATGATTTACAAATGAGGGGTGAGTTCAATTTATAGGCTCCCCAATTACAATTAAATGGCCAGGATTGATTTCTAATCAACGGTCGAGATTAAAACAACCTAACCCTAATTAGGGTTTCCCAAAATAGATCAAATATCCATCGGATGAGAGACAAGTGGCACAAGATGCTATCTTTTAGGATTGCACCTCCTTCTTCTACTGAGAGGTAGTGTGTTCGATGAACTTGGACATGTTGACTTGAATTCCCCAATTTGTGTCAAAAAATTTGCCTAAGTATGGAAATTTGCCTGGAATACTCTTCTTGCTGCCAATTTATGTTGTACGTGGGAGCTTGTCTTTGACTCTTCAGAAATGAAATCCTTCAAGAAATCCGGAATTTCTTTCCATACTTTCGCAGAGTCTGAAGACTTTTCTTTCTTGATGCTCGGAGACTCTTTCAGGTGCCTTGAATTGGAGAAGAATTTGATTCATCTCCTCTTTATTTTCTTCTTTGTTCTTCTTCTTTCTTCCTGTTCCTCTCCAACATTTAGTCAAAATTTGATTCTTTTGGTTGTGGAAAATTCCACACTTAGCCATTTTTCATGTATCAACCCTTTATCCACTCGTTTGTTTGATTGACCCCTGATTTCATGTGCTTGTCAAATTTATTTTCCTGCTCGATTATTGGTCTGATTTCATGTGAATTTGTTAAAATTAGTCTTTCCTCATAGCGTGCCAGCTTGATGGTCTTCTTGTCTAATGGATCAAATTTGAGGTCCCTGATCCGACATCTTCACATATTTCATTTATGCCTTGGACAAATTCATGTCCGAGTTTGATCAACTTGCTTGGACAATTTTCAGTCCTGTCTTATGTCCTGACCATGAATGTGCCAATTTATTTTTCTCTTAGGTTGTCTTAAACCAGGAACTTGAATGTGTCTGACATATTAAGGTTTGTGTCTTGGAACAAATTTGTGTCAGTCTTTATGTCTTGGCATGCTTCATGTCAATTGGCTTGTCCTCAGACTTGGAATATTCTTGGACAATCATCCTTCATTTTTCATGGATTGGAAAAGTTCTAACAGTCACATGTCCTCTTGTCTTTGGCACATTTCGGAATTATAATCAGACAATTTGTCTTGCTCTTTGTCATGTCATCTTGACAGGCTTCGGAAGTATGATCGGACAAATGGTCTTCCAATTTGTAAGGCCATCTTGTTCTTGGAAAGAAAATTTTCATGCTTTGGATTGTTTGGCATGCTTGAAGGTTTTCCTCTTGGTAGGGCGAAGTTCACATATCCTTGGACAATTTTTTATTTGCTCAAATTTTGTGCTTAGTTTCTTTGGACAAAATCTTTGGACATGTCTTATTCCTCAGCAAATTTTGGATGACTTTCTTCCTTGGATATGAAAGGGCAGACTTTCCACATCTTTGGACAGATTTGGCTGATGCTTCACTTCAAACTTGGAAGGTTATCACATGTATATCGGATATAAACAATCTTCCTCTTCCAAGGAGGGTTTGGAAATGATTAAAACTTTCTTGCTGACCATTATAGCAGCAGTTTGACAATGTGAATTTAGATTACTTTTGTTTTGACAGGGCAGAATTTATTCTTCCTCGGGCAAGTCCACTTTCAATTTGTTGTCTTGGACAATCTTGGATGAATTTTATTTTTTGGCAGATTTGAAAGATTTCTGAGAAATCTATGTGCAGATTTGACTTCTTTTCCCAAGGTAGATTCAAGGATGATCAATGGTGAACTCAGAATTTTATCAGCAAACCTTGGTGATGGCGAACTTGAACCTTTTGAATGTCCCTTTCAAACCCTTGGACCTGCTTTATTCTTCCTTTTGGAGATGTTCAAGGTAAAATTTTCTCCTTCAAACTGTTATCAATGGCGAATTTAAGGAGAATATCAAACTTATTTTATCCAAACCCTTGATTTTTCTTTATTTCTCATCCAAATTCTTCTGAAAATTTGATAATCTAGTTGGATTTTGGAGCTGCTTCCTCTAAAGAATTTGAATTTTTTTTTTCTTCAGACCCTTGAATTTATTTTACTTCTGCAAAGGTAATTTGATAATATGATCAAATTTTGGCATGAATCTAATAATCTTTATGCTTGAGAGCTGTTCACTTTGATTTCCAAACCTGTAAACATGGTAGATTTTGAAGTTGGATAATCTGATCATGCATTGAAACTACTAGCTTCTCTCAACTTTGGCGAATTTTGACAGAGTTTTGATGCTTCCTTCTTTGCTATACAGACTTCTTCTTGGCAAAGAAAGTATTAATGAATGGGCATCATGTCTTTATAGCTTCTTAGCAATTTCTAGAAGCTTTGTGTTTTATTCTATCTTTAGAAAATTGAAACCCTTTGCCTTCTTCTAGAAGGAAGCTTGGAAGATTCTCAAAAATTAGAAAGTTTTATTGTTTTATCCTCCCTCTAAGAAGTTGGAATTTATCCTTAGAAGCTTCCATCATGTTTTAGAAAGTTTTATTTGTTTTAAATCTCCTTCTAGAAATTCGAATTTGAGGATGGCATGCCACAATATATATATACATATTTTTTCTATTATTTATTTATTTTATTATATTATTATGTGACTTTAATTGCCAAGTCATCTTACTTGCCATTTTTAATTCTCGTGGAATGCCATATCATCTTTTATTGCCAACTAGGAAATTTATATTTTTTTTTTCTGTGCCATCTTCAAGTGGGCCCTACATTCTTTCTCAAGCTTTGGCGAATTTTGCACATCTTCCTTATGCCATGTTTTTAAAGTGGACTTGGAAAGAATTTCTTGTTTGTGCCATGTTTTTAAAGTGGACTTGGAAAGAATTTCTAGCTTGGACATGAGGTGCACTTTAAAAATTGTCAGACATTTTTGGTGCATGAATAAGCTTAACCTTAGGCAGGAGTTAAGTAATCCTTGCCATGAGTTAGTTAACCCTCAGTAGGAGTTTAATATTTGTCAGACAATTTTTAAATTGATCCCGCTCAAATTTCTTCCACATTTTAACTTATCGTCTGCCATTCTACCCTTGAACCTTGTTGAACTTGTCTGCCATTTTTATTTCAACCTCGACGAAATTTTCAATGTGCCATTCCACTTGCCTTCTTTTGACTTGGTCAATAGTGTTCATGCCATGTTCATACCTTGCTGGTTCATTTGGACAAAAACCCTAATCTGGATTTCCATTTTGCTTTTTGCACTTGGAGACCTCATTTTTGAAATCTGAGATCGTGGGTAGGAATAATTCGGCATGGGGATCAAAATCCTAATCTCAGAAAAAGAAAAATTTTCACACCCTTGCTTTTTACATGTAGAAGCAAAATTTTTTGAATCTGAAGACATGGATAGGATCAGAATAACCTAAAGAACAAAACCCTAATCTCAGAAAAAAACAAAATTTTTGAGGCCCTGCTTTTTTTTTTTTATCTAGAGGCGAGATTTTCAAATTCCGACAAATTGGGTAGTAATAAAATAGTTCAAATAACAAAACCCAAATGTCAGTTTTAAAAAAGCAAAAAAAGCAGAAAAAAGCAAAAAATTTCAAAAATAGCAGGTTGTCAGAAATGGCTCAAAGCAATTGCGATTTTCGTCCTTTAGACCTTTTGAACACTACGGCAGCATTCAAATTCAATTATGAGCATAAATTCTTTATCTAGCCCGGATGACCTCAAAACTAACTCTAAACTCTCATTGTAAAAAGACTGGTGATTAGCAGATGCGAAGCCAAAACAAAACCCTAAAAAACAAAAAAAAAGGGGGTCCCCATTTGCAATGGGGCGATGTGTGAAATAGGTCACAACAGGATTGTAGGCCGAATACCATGGTTTCAGCAATAGCATATACTTGTCCTCCCAACTCCATTGGTACTCACAGAGGACCCTCTTCCGATCCTCCTCATAGTCAAATACCACCACGAAATACCCTCTTGCCCATGGGAAAATCTGGACATCCCCCTCAAGAATGGGTTTCCAAAACATTGAGATCCACTTGTGAAGTTCGCTTAAGCTTGGCCAAAAAGCTTTGAGTCTCCCAATCAATCTAAGCTCAAAGAAATATTTTTCATTTTCTATGACTTCATTAGCTATCTCAACCCCAAAGTGCACAGTTGGCCTTTTTGTAGTTGGGATACCCAGAAAAGTATCCCTAGATTTCATATTGCATCTGTCGGCCCCCAATCTTCGTCCTCTATCTCTTTTGCCAGTTGAAAAATCCATCTCACTATCCTCCATACCTTGTAACACATTCCTACACATTCCCTTATCTCTCACATTATCATGCTTGGACCTTTTACCCCATTCATCATTTTTGCCAGAGCCATGCAAGGAGCGAAAACCCTGGTTTGATCGTGTTGCTGTAAAACTCTTGGACCCATGATCCCATTCTTCTCCTCTGCTAAATCCATGTTGGGGGCGATGCCCTTGGTCAGGTCGTGCGTTGATAAAACCCTTTCCCACACCATTGCCAAAGCCATCGTGACCAAGAACTGCCCCACCCTTCCTTGCCCAATTGGGAACGCCTAGAAAAGCTCTTTGAACATCGTCGTGCTTAACTACAGAGGCCCAACTCCTTCGCGAACTGGTAATGAAAGTTTCCTGCAGAAAGCGGCACTCCCTTTGGAGCCCTAACAGTCGGAGCTTGCAACAACATTCTTCCTAAGTTTTATCAATTTATTTTCCCATCATTGAATCGTAACTTTTCCCTCGTTTAATAGTGGGATATGAACTGTTATCAGCAAGGTAAACATCTCTACCATCATATGCTTGAGATGAAGAGAACCACTCCTTATGTGGATTCATCTGGTATGAGCATCCTAAGTCAATCAACCAATTTTCATTAGAAACATTATTACATGAAATGATTAAAGCCTCATTAATTGCATTGGATTTTTTTATGGAAGAATTCCAATTCTTGATCTTATTTTTGCCCTTTTCTTTACATGCCCTTTATTTCTACAATTGCAAACTCTGTTCTTTCAAGGTGTTTTAGAATAGCACTTGAATTTGTCTTTGGACCCCTTATCATCTCATTTTGGCCCTCTTTCTTTAGGCCTTTCCCTAACATGAAGATCATCCTTGCTTGCATCCAAACTGGATTTCTGCTTTGTTTCTTCTTAAAGTAAAGTAGCAACAAGGTTGTCCATCTTGGGATGATCTGTCAAGTTAGCACTAAATGATCATATTCTCCCATGACAGGCAAATAACATAGCAAAATGATACATTTATCCTCTTCATCAAATCAAATTGAAAGAATTCAAATGCTCAGCTACCAAATCACCACCTTTCATCTTGAGAGAAAACGCTTTTCTTTTAAATAAAGCTTATTTATCAAATTTCTAGTTTGATATATCTGACCCACTTTTTCCACAAGGCATTGGCAGTCATCTCTTTTGATATGTTTAGAAAAACAAAATCAGCAGTGCATAACCTTATTGTACCTCAGTACTTCTTGTCCATTTTCTCCCATTCATCTTGATTGATTGAAGTCGGCTTCTTCTCATTTTAAGAAGCCATGCATTGATCTACCTCCTCCTGAAGGTCCTCTATTTTTAGTTTTCATAACTCATAGTTGGTATCATTGAATTTCTCCAAATCCAACCGTGAAGTTGATGTAGCAATGGCTTCTACCCACAATTCTGCAAAACAAAATTACTAGAGATGCAATTGTAGTACAAAAAACCTTGCCTTTCCACCCAGTGCTAATACCAAAGGTTAGGAATAAAGGTGAACACCATAAATAGAAATCTGAAAATCTGATTACAAATCTAAAATGAAACCCTTATGATCATGAAAAACCATTCAGCCAAAAGAGCTTAATTGTCAAATGTTGTCGAGAAACAAATATATGATAAAATCAGCAAATCTCATAGAATCAACACATAATATCTGAATTACATGGAGAAACCATTATAGGAAAAAACTCCACAAGAAGAGGCCAAGTTGATTAAACTTCAAATACATGAGAGATATACAATAATATTCCTTCTACTCCCAATTCCAGCAGCTTCTATGTACTTCTAAAACACTTTTCACATGCACCATCCTAGATGTAATGTCCCCGCTTTGAAATATAATTTAATGGTGCTAATGGTGGAAAGGGTGTGTCTCTTGCCAAAGGGCCATACATGATGAAGAGGTGCGACCTCTCCCTGACATTGGAGGATATAAAGTGGAGAAGCTTTCATTTGAGAAGGAAGGATCCATGGAATAGAAAAAATATTTGAAGCATTAGAAGTAGATTTAGGAGCAGACCTAAATTAGAATTATTAGAAAATCTGGAAGAATGATATAAACATTTATCAAAGAGATCAGAACACAAATACAAATCTGCGAACAATAATAAAGCAGGCATTAAAGGAAAAGAAGAGGAAATGTTAAATCAATAACCTGAGAATCAGACCTGATGGAATAGAAAGTATTCTCTCTCTCTCCCTCACAGACACACACACACACATGAGCATAGGCAGTAGATCAAACTGATATATACAACAGACCTGTGTATTTAAATAGGGAAACAACATCGAGTTAAATATGTCCAAATTACCACAACAGACTGAAAATAGATAACCTGCATTAATTCTACAAGTATACTGGGCAAGATTTAGTGTCCTCCCAAAAGGGGACATTACAAGTGGTATCAGAGCATGATCCTGCCAGCCTGCAGGGTAAGGATAAATCAATTATGCATTCTAATCAATTAATTCGGTCCAAAAATAAGGCAACAGCTAAATGACAATGGCAAGACAACATGAGAAATTGTTGAGCATATGTGTATACACCAGATTTAAGAGATAATATTATATTAAGATCTAAGGTGAAGTATATGAAGAGTTTGTAACAGACTTTGAGAAGAGATTGTGGATACTTTATAACAATCTTATGATCAGATTATACAAGACTGTATAGCGAATTTGTGGAAGAGATTTATTGTGAATTGTGGAATAATGATCTGGCCCAAGAGATGGTTCTGGTCCTGGTTGGACGCTCCTGCCTTATGTGGATTGGTTACTCCAAGAAATGGTTTTGGTTCTGGTTGGACGCTCCTGCCTTTTGTGGATTGGTTACTCCAAGAAATGGTTTTGGTCCTGGTTGGACACTCCTGCCTCTTGTGAGTAAAGTGATGTGGCCCAAGAGATGGTTCTGGTCCTGGTTGGTCGCTCCTGCCTCTTGTGGATTGGTTACTCCAAGAGATGGTTTTGGTCCTGGTTGGACACTCCTGGCTCTTGTGAGTAAAATGATTTGGCCCAAGAGATGGTTCTGGTCCTGGTTGGACGCTCCTGCCTCTTGTGGATTGGTTACTCCAAGAGATGGTTTTGGTCTTGGTTGGACACTTCGGCCTCTTGTGAGTAAAGTGGTTTGGCCCAAGAGATGGTTCTGGTCCTGGTTGGACGCCCCTGCCTCTTGTGGGTTGGTTACTCCGAGAGATGGTTTTAGTCTTGGTTGGATGCTCCTACCTCTTTAGAGTGAAGTGATTTGGCTCAAGAGATGGTTTTGGTCCTGGTTGGATGCTCCTACCTCTTGTGGATTCGTTACTCGAAGAGATGGTTCTAGTCTTGGTTGGACGCTCCTCCCTCTTGTGAGTAAAGTGAGTTGGCCCAAGAGATGGTTCTGGTCCTGGTTGGATGCTCCTATCTCGTGGATAAAATGAATTGGCCCAAGGGATAGTTTTGGTCCTGGTTGGACGTTCCTGCTTCTTGTGGACCAAGTAAACTATATCTAAATGTGTATACTTGTATCTATCCATGTGTCTACTTTGTGTATGCTTCATGTTTTCATGTGTATGCTCCGTGTTTTATTTGTAAACTCCGTGTCGGGCATATCAACTACATGGATATTTATGATTACTGATTTCTATCATTGTGAATTCTATTTTTTTTTGACCTAGAAAGATGAGTTTATTTAGGAAAGAATATTGCAATTAAGGTCTTACATGTGTGTCATGCTTCTAATCTTCTTCTTAATGAATGAGGATTCCACCTTTGTTTGTCTCAAGGAAACAACCAAACACAAATTACAATTGATGAGAGAGAACTTGTCCTAAGATTACAAATCTTCAGGGGTTAGTTAGGAATCCTGCATAGGGAAAATTTGGTTAAATTGATCACTGCTTGAGGACAAGCAATCTTGAGTGGGGTGGGTTGTAATGTCCCCACTTTGAAATATAATTTAATGGCGCTAATGGTGGAAAGGGCGTGTCTCTTGCCAAAGGGGCATACATGATGAAGAGGTGTGACCTCTCCCTCACATTGGAGGATATAAAGTGGAGAAGCTTTCATTTGAGAAGGAAGGATCCATGGAATAGAAAAAATATTTGAAGCATTAGAAGTAGATTTAGGAGCAGACCTAAATTAGAATTATTAGAAAATCTGGAAGAATGATATAAACATTTATCGAAGAGATCAGAACACAAATACAAATCTGCGAACAATAATAAAGCAGGCATTGAAGGAAAAGAAGAGGAAATGTTAAATCAATAACCTGAGAATCATACCTGATGGAATAGAAAGGATTCTCTCTCTCTCTCTCTCTCTCTCTCTCTCTCTCACACACACACACACACACACACACACACACACATTAGCATAGGCACTAGATCAGACTGATATAAACAGCAGACCTGTGCATTTAAATAGGGAAATAACATCGAGTTAAATCTGTCCAAATTACCACAGCAGACTGTAAATAGATAACCTGCAATAATTCTACAAGTATATTGGGCAAGATTTAGTGTCCTCCCAAAAGGGGACATTACACTAGAACCCCAATATATAGAGTTGTAGAGAAGCCTTATGGGCCCAAAATGGGCACCCAAATTTGCCTCTTGAATTCTCCATGCCTTGTCCATCGGTTTTACCTCCTTGGAATGTGAAACAACATTCTAATTCCCTCCCATAACTCTGTTTTCTAGGCGCCAAACTTGGGAAGTTTGATAGTCATCTTTTATTTTATTATTGTGTTTTATTACCCCCTTTCTAGGCATCCACATGACAGAATAAGAAACAAGGAATAATTAAATTACAATTGCCTCTTAATCCTTCCTTATGAGTGCATCTACAACATATGATTGGGATATTAATATAATGACATAGGAGAAGGATGATGGTACCTTATCTTAACACAATTACCTCCTTATTTGCATTTAGTTCTTAATAGACTTTTACTTTGCGCCAGCTCCTCAAGTGTTTCTTTTTCTGTAATAATGTCTCCTTGTCATCAATGATTCACCCTTCTCAGGTTTTCCCACTGAACATGGTGATCCAATAGGTTCTTCCTTTGCATATGCTGCCCTTGCACTATTCTTTGCCCTTTTGCTAGCACTTGCTTGGTAGCATTCAAATGCCCTATGTCCTCCACAATTGAAACAGGTTCCTTTGAATTGTCTCTTATCAAATCCTTTTTTGCCTCTCTAATATACTTTATTGTGCTAGGTATTGCTGCCTCTCTGCTATTGCAGTAGGAACTTCTATCATTGCTTGCGGTAGGAACTTCTATCATTGCTTCCTTGATGATAGAGATTATTACCCCTTTGTTCACTGCGGTTTGGTCTTTCTTCCATAATATGTACTGTATGTGACCTTCCCTCATCACTTTGTGATCTACTTCTCTAGAATCTCCCCCCTCTACCTCTTTGCTTATGCTCAAATCTTTTGTTCAACTTTTGCTCAACTTTTCGCACAAGCTGGTATGCTTCTTTTAAATTATGGTGATCCTTACCAAGCTGTATTCTTCTCGATTTTGTCCTTGTTATCTTCACTGTGTCCAGCTTTGATGATCACCTTATGAAACTTCGTAGTGTACTCCATTGATTTTTCCTTTGTCCTTCGGTTTTTCAATCTCTTCAGAAGGTCAAGCTCATAATCAGAAGGTATGACTTGATTCTTCAATTTTGTCACTGTTCTATCCCACTTTATGATTATTTATTTTCCTCTCCTATTTATGATGTCATTTCAACTTGGCTTTCACAAACCTCACTCTTTCAATATCTTTGATTTCTTTATACTCAAAGAATTCTTCCACATCATTTATCCAATCAATCAACTTACCAAGATCCAATCATCCATATAATTATAAATCTCAATTATAGGTCTCTTACCTATCTTTGAAATAGCTTTCAACATTTTGATCTGATATGATTCTTCCTCTTCTAGGTTTTCTTCATCTCAGTCTACTATTGAGTTCCAAGTTCTCACTATATTACAGGTCAGAGAGATGGATGCATAGAGGAGAGCTGAAGCAGATCTCTGGTTGTGATTTCCTTCCTTTGCCATGTTTCTGAGTTGACACCAGCAAAGCAACAAGTTCTACAGATAAGTAACTTGGCACTTAGAATTAGAACACCAGCCGTGGGAGAGTATAGGCAGCTAGTGCAAAGACATGTCAACAAGGGCACCAATCATAATCCGTCACCAATGGCGCCACTTTAGGGCATCAATATCGTGTTTGATAACTTGAAGATAGTCACAGGCAGCGACCATTGGGAGATTTGATTGTACACAAGGCGGGTTCTAGTTTCCTGAATCTGTTAATATCATATGCCAGGCAACGAATGTCCAGTATGGATTTCTTTATCTCTGAAATGGCATAATTAAGTCAGTTTGTTTGTATATCAGATTTCTATTTATTAGAGACTTGTCTATGGTCATGTTTATGTTTGAATGTTTAACCAAATAGATAATTCCGCGCTGTTGTTTATATTCTGATTTTTAGAGTATAAACAGTGCAGAAGATTTATTAGAATATTTAATTATTATTTAATTAGTATTTTAATGGTCATTAGAGTATTTTTTGCTTTGTTTAGTTTTCTATTTTTGGCTTCTAGTTTTTAGGAGGGGTTGTTTCTTTTTAGAAACATCACCATTTGTAATCATCTATTTAAACGGCTCTACAATTGAATAAAGTAATCTGAATATTTTGAGCAATCAATTTTTCATGGTATCAGAGCGGGTCGATGGGGTTTGTCAGGATTTGGCGAATTTTTAAATAATTCTTTTTTTGCCTCTTTACCTGGATATTATTTCCAAAAACAAAATTTACCAATTTTTTTATGAAAAGATTGTTAAGAAGTTTTCGAGATTTGTTTTTGACGAGCTAGGATTTTTTGTTTGAAATTTTTAGGACATCCTTTTCTGGAAATTTTCGAAGGTTTTTTTCTTTTGAAAAACACAGGTATTTTTTTGCAAGTTGTGGATTTTGGAAATCGCGCAGCTAGGGCACACGAAGCCTATTTTTCAAGCAAGGGACACTTCTCGTTTTTGTTTCCGATGCATTCAGAATCCGTGTTTTGACTTGTGGCAGCGGCCTTTTTTTTTTTCTGAAATCGTGCTTTTTTGTGCTCGCTATTTTCGGCAAGATTTTTTTTTTTCTACGACCTTCTGTAGAAATTTTTCCACGTTTTTTCTGGGGCTCACAAATTTTTGTGTTTGATGTTAGCCCCTTCTGGATTTGCAGATTTGGAAATTTTTCCTCCATTTTTTTAGGCGTTTTCGTGGGTTTTCCATACTCGCGTGGGCATCTTACTTATTTTACGAATTTTTTATGGGTTTCTTCTGTGCGAATTTATTTGTTTGTCGCCGCGACCAACAACATTTTGGAGGCTCTGCAATTTGTTTCGACTTGTTGTTTTTACGAATTTCACTTGGCTACCGACACTTAGGGTTTCTATTCCTTCAACTTGTGGCCTATTTTTTGCAGAAATGAAGATGATTTTTCTAGGGTTTTATAATTTTTTTTCCTCAAAAAAGTTATTCAGGGTTTTATTAATTTTGCCCCTTAAAAAATTTATTATGGGTTTTATTAAGTTTTTCCACAAAAATTATTATGTTATTCTGGGCAAGGCCTCTCCTTTTACAAGTCTCAGGGTTTTCACGATTTTTTCGTGAAAAATTGTTTGTGGGTTATTTGATTTTTCGCCATAAAAATCATGGGAGGGTTTTGCTTGACTTTTTCCTCAAAAATCAGGGTTTTACTACGTGATGTGTGGAGTTTTGTCACGTGATGTCTAGTGTTCTACTACGCGATGTCTGATGTTTTACCCCGTGATGTCTGGTGTTTTACCATGTGATGTTTTAGGTCTTTCCACGCAACATTTCAAGGTTTTGTTCGATTTTTTCCTCAAAAATCATTTCAGGGTTTTTGGTCCTGTTTAGGGTTTTACCACATGATGTCTGGTGTTTTGCCACGTGATGTCTAGTGTTCTACTGCATGATGTTTGATGTTTTACTGCGTGATGTTTTAGGTCTTGCAGCGCGACGTTTCAAGGTTTTGTTTGATTTTTTCCTCAAAAATCGTTTTAGGGTTTTGGTCCTGTTTAGGGTTTTTACCTTTTTTTCCACAAAAAATGATGATTTGTTTCTTCAATTTTAGAGGGTTTGCCGATTTTTCCTCAAAATTGTGGTTTCAAGTTTCAATTTGGTTGCCCAACATCAGGTTGGGTGGATTCTGGTATTCTTGATCATAAACACTTTGTAGATCCTGGGAGGGTCTCTGTCGCAACACAATGTTCTTTCCATTTGTAATCAAAAGACCTACAGTAGGTCTTTTGTAGGGTAGTTAGTAGATAGAATGACCATTAAGGGAGGGTATTAGAATATTTAATTAGTATTTTAATGGTCATTAGAGTATTTTTTGCTTTATTTAGTTTTCTATTTTTGGCTTCTATTTTTTAGGAGTAGTTGTTTCTTTTTTAGAAACATCACTGTTTGTAATCATCTATTTAAACAACTCTACAATTGAATAAAGTAACCCGAATATTTTGAGCAATCAATTTTTCAAGCTTTAAGTATGACCTAGTGAAATAAAATCTAAGTTCATAAAGTAAATTTCCTTTTTTCAACTTTTAAGTATGACCTATTTTTCAAGCTTTAAGTATGACCTAGTGAAATAAAATCCAAGTTTATAAAGCAAATTTCCATTTCTATGAATATCGTTGTTTTGTAAATTCAGTTTTTTAATATAACTAAGTACAATTTGGAAGTCTGTTTATTGTTGAGATTTTTATGACAATATTTTAAACATTGGCCATTTCATGCATCCTTTTTTGTGGCATTTTTCCTTGGATCTAGTGCAACTACCTTAGGCCAGCGCTTTAGCTACAAGGTTGCATCTACCTCATAGTCAACGTTCTATTCACAAATAGTTGTAGGCTGCCTCAAGTCTGCAGTATATTCACTCTTGGATTTGCTGGAATGTCCACTCAATAGATCAAAAAATCACTTTGATACCACTTGATGTGGCCATGGATGGAGAACCCAAAGGACTGCTGAACCATTCAACTTAAAGAGTTAATAAAATGGAAAAGATTTAGAATAGTAAAGCAATGTATCATTGATTTAGTTGGCCTGACCGTTGATGTGTCTTTTGTACACAACCAAACACAGAATAAAATACCTAAAGGTACCTATCCTCTCTTGAACAAAGTTTCCTGACTGCTGAAGATCTTGCCGAAGGATTAGTCGGAGTAACTCCAAGGTTCTGATATGTAGGTTCTCTACGTGTGGATAAGCTCTTTACGGTACGATGTGATTTTGCTGGAATCACAAGGGGACTTACATTTGACTGCCTGAGCATCTGATGTACTGGAACTCAAGTCCTATCTACTGGTTGGAAGATAAAGAAATCGCAAAAGGTACAGAGTTTAGAGAGTCTAGTCTAAGATCTAGAATGCAAGAAGATGGATGAATGACTAGGTGGAGTCCTACTGGGCTGGGTCTCACCATTAGGCTTGAACAATCCGACACCAACTCAGTGTGATCTTCTGAGGGATGTTTCAAATATATTGAAATCAGATACCATCTGATACTGATCATCATTCAAATTAATGCATGAATAATAGACGTGTAACGACTTGAGATTAAGCTCATTCTATGCCAGTTGACCACGCAAGGCGCACTTACAGTCAGCAAGAGGCTAGTGGGATTCCATGCGAATACATTCAATAAATTCTTTCATTCAATCTAATCATTTATCATCTACAATGAAGATTCAACAAGAGACCATGCATATTGCAAAGAAACGACACATTTCACCATAGCTTCAATGAAAAGGGGGTTCATTTACAATCAAGGCAACAATTTCTTGCCTTTTCTTCCTAATCTACTCTAGTTGCTATTCTATTACCTATTCTCTATTAATTAATCTCTGACTATTATCTATTAACCCCCTATTAACCTTTACAAATGAGGAGCCAAGGCTTTATATAGAGAACCCTTTACAAACTGACGGCTCTGATTGACTTAGAATCAATGGCTAGGATTACAAGATAGAAACCCTAATTAGGGTTTGTTACAACAAACTTCCTTAGCCAATTAGAAAATTACATTCCAAGGGTGAGGACCAATAGGAACTAGGGGTAGGTACATCAAAGTTTGTGCCGCCTCCAGTAAATTAGGTACATTGAATCTGGTCATGCTGAGGTGGACCAATTCGACTGGCGGAATGATGATTGGGATGCCACCTTGTCTAGTACTTGCTCGTTCCTCTTTTAATATTCAATTTGATGCTGCTGAAAAGTTAACTTTGATTAACTCTTCTGAAACTATCTGCTTCTTCAACGTACCCTTGCATTGACCTTGGTTGATCCTCCTTTGTCTTTAATGTGCTTGATGAACGGTGTGCCTTTCTTTGACTCCCATGTGTCTGATGAGGTTTCCTGACTATCAAGTCGTCCTTCTCCGAAAGTACACCTCACCTTGAAGTGTTGGCAAAGCCTTTCTTTGTTATCTTGTGGTAGAATGAGGTCTTGAGGCTAACTTGAACTCCTTGAACACTCCTAGTCATCCAATGCCTCCAAGCATCTTGAGTCTTCCCCTTTTGCTTGTGGAACGTCCTTGATGATGATGGACTGGAAGTGGTCGTCCATGCCCTGGCCTGGTCTTCTTCCATCTGCAAAATAAACCAAGGATGATTAAGGACACATAATAAATTCATTCAACATAGCATTTTCTACCTTAAAACATCAACAAGAGTTATCAAAATGAAGTTCGCTTGAGATCCTTCATAGGGACAGGCCCCATAAAATTTTGCTCTAGACCTTGGCCAAGGACAGGGACCTATAAGGGATTTCGCCCTGGACCCTTTGGAAGGGTCAGGAGCGACATTCTCCTTCTAGGTTGATTTCCATCATTTCAGCGCCTCAAACCTCCTCTCCAAGGTAAATATGCATCCAAGTCTTCCAAACCATGCCTTAGAAGTTCCAAACTTGGTCAAGTTAAAGAGCAAAATAGAGGAAATATGAATTTCGCTCTGGACCCTTTGGAAAGGTCAGGAGCGAAATTCTTGTCTTGGTCAAAAATCCTTCACTCCTTCACATTCTATCACTTGGAAAGGCAAAGACACATCATTTCCCTTCCAAATATGCCCAAAGAACAAGGTTGGTAGTCTAAGCAAGGAAGCAAATGAGGCTTATGAAGAATTTCGCTCTAGACCCTTTGGAAGGGTTAGGAGCAAAATTCCTATTTTAGGCTAAAATCCTTCACTCCTTCACTTTTAGTCACTCCCTAAGGCAAGAACATATCCATCTAGCCCCACCACGACCAAGGAACAAGGAACAAGGCTTTCAGTGCAAACAAGGAGGAAAAAAGGGGTCTTCTAAGTATTTTGCTCTGGACCCTTTGGAAGGGTCAGGAGCGAAATTTCTTTTAGGCTCAAATCTTGACTTCATCTCTCACATTTCTTCACTCCAAATAAGTGTTTTGCCCTCAATAATGCCTGGGAATGAGTTAGTTCTAAGTTTGGGTCAAAGTAGAATGTCTTATGGAGAATTTCGCTCTGGACTCTTGGGAAGGGTCAAGAGCGAAATTGAAATTCGCTTTGGACCCTTTGGAAGGGTCAGGAGCGAAATTTGACATTTTGGTCTCTCCATCAGGATTCATATATGGAATATAACATTTAAGTATAAGTCTTATACTTTAAGTTATATTCCATATATACTGTCAGGATGTTTGAGAGTGGTTTCGGACCTCCAGGAGTTATAATGCAAAATCTAGTTTTTGGAGGATTCTTTAATTTTCCAGACAGTCAAATTTCAGGATCAGGATGACATTCCAGACAGCCAAATTTCAGGACATTTGAAGATCAGGATGACATTCCAAACTTCATCACTCACCAATTTGACCTAACTCATACCTTCAAAGATGATATTCACTCACCAAGCTTCATTGACCTCTTCAAACTCAAACAAGACACAATTAGCAACAAGAGCAAAACCTTGTCCTAAGGGAGACTTTCAAAGAAACCCTAATTCTAGAGCATCATGAACTCACCTTGGCTCGAGTAGAGCCTACCATCCGGGTAACACTCAACATGCAAAGGCTAACAGACAAAACCCTAAAAGACTTAGAAACAAACCCCAGAAAGCAAAAAAAAAGTAGGGGTCCCCATTTGCAATGGGGCGATGTGTGAATACGTCACAACACTGACACATGCAGATTATGAATATGGATTGGCGCACAGGCCACCTCAAGTTTATTACAAGTTAATGGCAGGCTTACATCCAAAGATATAACAACTATTGTCCTTCTACTACTCTACTACTATCATGAACTAACTTACTAAGCATTATCCTCATAAGATTAATTCTCCATTAGCTTCTTTGTCCTCCAAATGGATTCCAACGATGTTTATCTATCAACTTTAGTCTTTGAAAATGATCCACATAGGCTACAAGTTCCAAATCTTGACGTCCATTGTAACGTGTAGGCTAGCCAACACCCACTGGTGAAGCATTGGGTGTTGGTGTTGGAAATAAGCCACAATTTGTGTTGGAAATAAGCCACACCCAGACCGACAATGGACTGGTCCAAGAGGGGCCAGTAGCTCAGTAGTAGAGCACTCCAGCAACGTATGGAAGGTCCTAGGTTCGAGTCCTAGCTGGTCCATGTCTCAACATGGTATCAGAGCCAAGTCCAGGCTAGGAGCCCCAAGCACACGAGAGGTGTGGCTTAAGGGGGGTGTTGGTGTTGGAAATAAGCCACACCTGGACCGACGATGGATTGGTCCAAGAGGGGCCAGTAGCTTAGTGGTAGAGCACTCCAGTAGTGTATGGAAGGTCCTAGGTTTGAGTCCTAGCTGGTCCATGTCTCAACATTGGGTGTTGAAGAAACTATACAGTTCTATTTGAAGGTCGCTTGGGTTCCATATTGCCTTGAGATATGTTGGGTTGAAATCTACAAGGTATGGAAGGGTATCGCAAACCTTGTGCGATGAAGTGTTGCTTGTTTTGAGCTATGATCTTCTGAAAACACTAATTTTTGTAATTTACCCCAAAACTCTTGAGATTTGGATATGATGTCTATGAGCTATTGTTGAACTTTGATTCTCTGCCATGAGCCAAAATGTTGTAATGCAGTAAAATGTTGTAAGCTACACTATGATGCTCCTACATCACTATGGAAGTTGTGGCTTTGTAAGAACTCTGAATGAATACATTAGTTGTTATCCTATTGCATAAAGGCCATCCTACATCTCTTGACCCTACTTAAGGGTATTGAATTGTTTAAGAAATTGTGTGATTAGGTCGAAATGCATGATAGTTGTTTTCCAAGAAAGAATGTTTATGGAAACTTGTCTTTTATTTTCTTTCATCATCAATCTCTAACTCATAAACATTACAACATATATTTCTGAAAATAAAGGCAAATTTATATATATATTGAAGAGAAGTATTACAACAACAACTCAGCGCCCACCCATGATAGGACTTGGAATTGGGAGAGGTACAAAAAAGTATATTGCAAGAGCTTGTACTGGAAGACCACATGAAGGATGGACATTCTAAATAGTCTAACAAGGAAAGAGGAAACAAAGCTATCGGTTTGGAAATCATTTGCATATTCTCTTATCCAAATTATTTTTAGATTATCTAGATAAGCTGCATAAACAATAAAGAGAAATCACACTAAAATAATTTGTTGATTGATGGATGAGAGAGCTCTTTGTATGATCTAGAGATGATGTGTGATCTAATAAATGAGAACTCGAGAGGGGAATGTGAACATTTAGTAGGTTGACTAAATGGGTTTGGCTGATGTTGTCCTATTTTTACTTTTTCCAAGGACCATAGTGTTGCCTCTTTCTTGTATGATCTTTGCATATTAGCATTTGTCGGGTCATAAAGCACATCCTCGATGACCCAAATGAGGGGTTGCTGGTTCGTTCTAATTACAAGCTACAATTGACTTTCTTGGCAACCAAGTGGAGGATCCGGTTTTGGAGGAAAAGGGCATTGACTTTGTTTTCTTTGGCCACTATTAATAGTAGAATTCAATCTTTTGATGGAATTGATGATAATTGGAGTGGTGGTGCCAAGGTTATGTTGAGCATGGTGAGGGATGCTAATCCTTTTGGTAGAAGGAATGTGCTGATTTAGTTGGAAGGGAAATCCAAAATCCATTGAATTGGGGCACAAGATATCCAACATTTGTGTTTGTATAATGGCTGGCTTCTTTCATAAGTATGGGGAATTGTAGCTATTGCTTTGAGTGGGCACTTAGGTTGCAAAGTACCTTTTGGGTATAGGTGGATGGCTAGAAAGTTAGAAATTCTTGGAAAAAATCACACAAAGTTCAATAAGGGTACTCATCCTATGAGTTGACATCTTTGAGTGAGTGTTGGAGTAAGAGGGTTGGGGAGGTGAGAAGTTCATGCCTTGAGTAAAACATTTTTGAGAGGTGCCAAAAAATTGATGTCATTGGGCTCGAGTTTACAAATTAGGTACAATGGGGGTTGTGATCATCAATCTTTATGGGTAGCTATCTTTGAAGGTCTCTAACTGCAGTTTTCATCATGCCTCTAATTTGTGCTAGGTGAGGGTAGTATTGCATGATTTCTTTGTCTTTAACTTTACTCTCATAGATACCAATGACTTTTTTACTTTTTAGTTTGTCTCTGCATGTACTTAAAATTTTTAGGTTTTTGCAGACCTTAGCAAAGAGTTGAGAGAATCTTCTAAGGCCATGATTAATCTTGTCAAAAGAATGATCCTTATGTTATGATTATGGCACAACGGATTGTTGATATGATAACATGATCTTCCTTGAGTTGTGGGGTCCTTTTCATTTTCCTTTAATCTCTTTTATTTCTTTGCCTCTTTTCTCCTTTTCATTTTGTGGTTGGAGGATTTCGTTGTTGAAGGTATGATGTGGTTAGTAGATGGCATTTCAAGGTGTGTGTAATATTGATGACTAGGTTCCCCAACGTATAGTTTCTTGTAAAAATCAAGCCATGTTCCTTGATTCTATAATGGTCCTTGTGCTTCCATGTTCATGACAATTCGCATTAGCAACCCTATTTGATGAGTGTGCAAGTGGCTTCACAATGGAGGTGAATAAATATAGCATTGATTCTTTATTTTCCATACTCCCCTCTTTGCATACCCATTTTAGCTTCCTCTCAATTTTCTTTTTAACTAAGTGCTGACGTGGCTAAAATTGTATTGCTACAACTCTATTCGGCCAACGCAGAATAGAATATTCTCGTTGAGTATCCTATCCTCTCTTGTGTAAGGAATCCCTAATGTTGTTTTTAATTGATCAATGGGGACAACCTCAAGGTTCCAAATGTCAGTTCATGAGTGCGGGATAGCGCAATGGTTGATGTGTTTTGCTGGGAGCACAAGGGGCTTTACGTTTGCAACAAGTTGGTCTGCATCTAAAATGATGTTGTGTTTCTCAAGCTGGGGAATAAAAGAAAAGGAGAAGGGTTTAGGAGACCTAAAATTAACAAGACTGGTGTGCAAGTAGACGGATTCAACATAACCAATCCCCGCTTTGCCAGAATAACTCACAACCTCACAAGAACGGTGCAATCTTCAAGGGGACTTAGAAGATTTTCAAACTGCAGTTGCATGCCTAAGCACCCAATTCTAGCACGACTCAGAGGGACACCTGCAATTGAACTAAACACAATTTTAAAGGCTCAGACTAACTATACACAAGGATGCACAATCAACATATCCCCAATGGTATGAACCCAGATCCATCAAATACATGCACACCAAAAACGATCTATCTAAACCTGCTGAAGGAAACCATGCAAACAAAATAAAACCAAGACAATAAACACCAAATCAATGTCCATATATTGATTTCAGCTGCTATTATAACAGTTTCTGCAGCATTTCTATGCTATTCCTAACTACTAAAATCTACAAAAACTCTAACCTTCTCTTAACTCTAAAAAATCTAACTAGAATCTAACAATCTAACCCTTTACAATGAGAGGCATCCTGCCGTTTATAGATTTTACAAATTGAACCAGAGGCCAGGATTGACTACATCCAATAGTCCTGATCTACCATCTAGAACTTGGCAGCTTTAACCCATGCCCATTCAATCCTCATTTATCCTCCCAACCATATTCTCAACTACCTACAATTGTTTGACTTTAATCTGGTCAATCAGGTAATTGGACATAACCATTTTGTGTCCCCTTGTTTTAAAATATCTTGAACGAGACCCACAGGCAGTCTTTTACATTTAAACAACTTAGTTTTTCAAACTGACTTTCTGGAATTAAATCCAACTGTGTAATTCTGAGTTTGCACATTTTGAGTACTCCTGCATGTTCTTTGTCTTCAGTCTTGAGGATGGATTTCAACTCGTAGTTCAGGTGGTGGCGCTTCTTCGTGCTTCATTGTCGCTTTGTGGTGCATTTTCCTTTAGCAGTGCCTGGCTTTGTCATTTTGATCTCGTGCTCCTTGTTCCCAACTTTAATCGCTGTCAAGTCTTCAATCCGCATTTGGATTTTCACTTTAGCTCTTCCCGACGTCGTCCTGCAAACAATGAATTCCACTTTTAATAATCAGTTTGAAAAATTAAATAAATTAATTTAACAAATATCAAATTTTATGCGATGTCGGGCTTTGTCTTGACAAAGAACGAAGATGAAAGATGTTTTCTTTTAAAACAATATAAGTCCCCTCCTTTGTGAATTTAGGGTTTTAAGCGAACTTCTCTTGCTAGCAAACTCGGCCAATTTAGTGAAATGTATGACCTTTTGGTTGGCAATTTTCAAACTTTAAAGTGCCCTTCTCCTATGTCGTAGATTCGGCCACTTCAAGTGTTTTATAAAGTTCGGCCTTCCAAGTGGAAATGCGTGATTCCTTGTTTGGGTGATTGGAGTCTTGCAATATGTGTTAAATCGCCGAATTTTTGAAACACCCCCAACTCCTTGATGAAATTCGGGCTCTTTGGGTTACTTGTGCGATTTAGACTCTTTCTTTGTTATATGTATGAGCTCGACTTGGCGCGACTTGATCTTTTATCATTTTCGGTCTATGAAGCAAAAATTCGCGACTTAGAACTTGCTAATCATTTTCGACTTAATGAGCCCTTTTTGCGAGTTGTCTTCTAATTTCAGCCAAATGAAGTTAAAATGCGAACTTACCTTATTGATTTCATTTTCAACTCAAATGCTCTTTTGCACAACTTTGAACTCTTTTTCAATTTTCGGCCTAGAGAGTCGTTTTGCATGATGTGGGAGGCTTTAGTTCATCTTCGGCGTATATGGGGATTTTATGCGATTCACCTTTTAAGCTTTTTGTGAGTTTTCGAACTTTGTTCTTTTTCGGCATTTTAAGCCGATTTTGAGTGGTTTAATGTTTTTTAAGCCTTAGAGGTCGAATTTGCAAATTTGGGCTTTTTATGGTTTTCGGCTCATAGAGCCATTTTGCGCGATTTGATTCGTGGAGTCGTTTTTGGCCTAAAAGCTGATTTTGTGAGATTTTTAAGCCTTTGAAACTTTCGGCTTAAATGGTCATTTTGCGCGAATTTGAACTTTTAAAGTTTTTGACAAATTTCGGCCTACTTAGGTATTTTGCGCGATTTGATTCCTTTTTGTAATTTTCGGCTTACAAACCGATTTTGGGAGATTTACCTCACATTTTGTCCTTTTGGGCCGATTTGTGAGTTTTTAAGTTTTCAGCATTTTAGGCTGATTTGAGAGGAGATATTTTAGCTTTGAATGCCTAACTCTTTCTCTGCGAAACTCGCCAATTTTGGGAATAATGCGTGATTTTGGACAAATGCTGGACCTCCTTTCTCTGTGGCGTCGACATAAGGTTTTGCAGATTTGAGATTGATTATGGTTTCGAATTGCAGGGTCCTCATTCTCTCCTACCATGCAGGCAGACCAGACTTAAAATGGGGGGTCCCCTGTCCAAGACAGGGTGGGGTGTGCATAACGCACAACACTAAGTTACGAGTTCAAGTACGAGTCTGTGCACAAATATCAGAATTCAGAATGACGCAATTTTGTTTCCTTGGGTGTATATATATATAATGTTCAAAAAATTTAAATAATAAAAATAATGGTACTTATAATTGCTAGTAAATAGAATATTTGAATTCCTTGTATCGATGATTTGCAAAAATGATAATTCAAATTACAATCAATATTTAATAGTTTGCATTTTCTTCTTCATTAAAAGGATCAAGGTAAACGTTTGGTTGAATTTCATTTGAAACACACTCAATTGGATTGCCACTCGTACTAGTTGTGTCAAGTGCAGAAGCTGCCTCATCTATAGAAACTTCAGCAAGCCGTGCGATTGTAACATCTAAAACAGCACACCCAGAGGTTTGATTCCAGTTCTTGGTCACACCATCATTGTATTCTGAATTCTTATTCGACAAGAGATGAAGGTTGGAGTGTATATAGAGCAAATTCTCTACTTTTTTTGCAACCAAATGGTTGCTTTTGACCAAGTGGATGAAGTATGCACTCCAATTCTGCTCAATTGAAGAACTTGCAACCTATTGAGTTTGCATACAACATTTAGTGTATAATTTTATAAATTATAAAATATAATATATAGCATAATAGTATCAAATGAAAAAAATGAGGAAAGGAAAAGATACATGGGAGACAATCTAATTGCAACCTTAATACAACAACAATCTTCTACTTTTTCAATTTTAATACCATAAGCATATCAATTGCACAATATCAATAACATAAGATGCAACAATCATACAACACAAGTAGAACACGCAATTTATGTGGAAACTCTTTTGGGAGTAAACCATGGTGAAATATTGCTTATATATAAAAATCTCTCTTACAATCTTTGTAGGAACCAATCCCCTCTTATACAATGTGTGAGTAGCAACTGCCACTATTTGTAGGCACCAACCCCCACAGCTAAGCACAAACTTATTAAGAGACACCAGTCTCTTCTATTGAGAGGCGCCAACCTCTAACACAACAAAACTTTTGTCTTCTTGATATTGCTTCTTCAAAGCATGAGAGTTTTCTTCATAAAATCTGCCTTAAATGTGCTACAAAATGTGCTCTTATGTCTATTGTAAATCTGCTCTTAGGTTTCCTATAAATCTGCCCTTACGTCTGCTCCAAATCTGCTATAAATCACCTTTTAGGTCTGTTCCAGATATTCTATAAATCACCTCCTAGGTCTGCTCCAGATCTGGTCTTAATCACCTCTTAGGTCTTCTCTAGATCTGTCATAAATCACATCTTAGGCCTTCTCCAGATCTGCTATAAATTTCCTCGATGATCTGCTATAAATCTGCTAGTCAGTTTGCCTCAAGTCTTCTTGTAGATCTGCTTTAATTCTGCTCTGAAATCTACTTATAGATGCTGCAGCATTCTTCATACACGCTCTCCTCAAATCTGATTGCAAATCCTTCACATATATTTCTGCACTAAATCTTCTCTGGATTTGTTATAGGTCTGCTCTAATTCAAATGATTTCACATTTTATTTATTGCATTTTCTTGCCACACTTCAACTTGTATTTATATACAAATCATGCCTTTTCACCTAATAGGGTTGGTCTTGTCAAGGAGGTTGGCCTCATCGATAAGTATTAAAATTAATTTCTTAACTCCAAAGTAAGTGCCAAACATACATAGGTCGGCCAGCTTTATTTTCTCTTTAATTTAACTCCAAAGGAGACACCAAACATACATAGGTTGGCCAGGTTTAAATATTTAACCTCGAAATTCAATAACTATTTTCTCTTTCATTTTAACCTTCTTAGCATTTATTCCCCTCCTTTGACATCAATAGATTGTCTTGGTATTAATCTTCTTTTGAAATCAATGACAATGATATTTCCAACATTCTATATTTGTCTAAAAGAGCGGAAACATCATATTTAGACTATAGGTGCAACTGCCCTACATTTTTTAGACCTCACCATTTCAATGAATTCTATGAGGATATTGGCAATGGAACTTGTATCTTTTACTTGCCCCTCACTATCCACTACCTTCAAAAACATCCCCCGTTTTGGGGACACTACTACAACATTGATCAATGTTCTATGTTTACAGTCTTTCCATCCATAAAAAATGATGGACACACTTGTTTTGAACCATGTATCCTTGATTACTCTCAATGATGTCTCTACTGATACTTTCTCCTCTGTCAATAAGGTTGTTCAGACCTTTTCATACCGAAGACTAGCATAATCATGAGGTGTATTGCAAAGGTTTGTTACCACATCCCACCAATAAGGTGATCTAACAATGTTGAAAATAAGCCCATTAACATAAATGCAATGTGCAATTCTCTGATCTACAACCTCCATCACTTCATTTTTGAAGGCCTTCTCTAATGGGCCTCTTATTCTTGAAACCAAAATATTTCCTTCTTTAGAAGATGGTGGCATTGGCATGAAAGGATGTGCGATAGCTGGTTCTGAGAAACCACTAGGAGGTTTTTGCAAGCTTCTCTTGGCAATGGGATGTGCAAGATCTTTTGATCTATAGCTTGCCATTTTGACATCCTCTTGTTCTTTAATATTAGCCAATATTTGTTCCTTTGGCAAACCTTTTTATATGGGCAAGGAAAAAAAATTATTCCTTGTAAACAAATTGTGTAGAAGTGAGCTTTCACTTGAAAATATGAGCTCTTATACTCTTTCCCACATTGGCTACAACACCAAAGATAACCCCCACCACCAAGAAGTTGTTGAATCATTGTTTTATGTTGTCAAAGAGGTGACCTTGCATCAAAATTAAAAGAACACTACATTTTGAGAGATTGAACGAGAACTTCCAGCCATTTTGTATGAACCTAAGATAAAAAAAATTTATAAATTAACAACACTACAATTGATTTTATTTTTTGAAAAAAATCCACATTATAACCCCTTATCATGCATGAAAATTTAAAAAAAAATAAAATCAAAACTTACCATTTTTGTAAAAAAAAACTTGATTTTTTTTAAAATAACTTAAAAATCTTAAAATAATTATTGAAAACTAGACAAAAATGAAATATTTCTCACCTTTGATGGCTAAATCTTCCCTGTACAGCAGTTCCTAACCTTTTATGCAGGTCATACTCCCCCTAGCCCTCTCCTTAGAAAAAAATGAAGCAACTTTCAAAATCCAACAATGGCCAGCTTGGAGGGAAAAGATGATCTTCTTGGGGTTTTGTGTTTTTCGAATGAGTTGCAAACAAAAAATACCCTTACTGTAGGGGAAATGGATGCATTGGGGGGCATTGTAGATTTTAAAAATGTTCTATTTTTAATTGTAAAAAGTTCCTTTTTTGGCATTCCTAACTGCAGGTAAGCTAGGGTCTTCCTAGCCCCTAGGCACACCTTCTGTGAAGGATCCATAGTGAACTTGAGTGCCTAGGTGATACCCTTGGCATACCTGAGGTGAACCGGGATCGAACCTGTATGCAAACCCAACGCAAAATAGGCATACCCGATAACATAGCATTTTAATATTCACTAGGATGTAGATGATGAATACTGAAATAATTATGAATTTATTTTCTTGTAAATTTTTGTTGTATTACATCTGCTAATAATCTGCTAGCTATTAGAATCTGTTGTGACCTGCTGTACCAACTAAAACCTTTAACAATTTTGCTTGAGTTTGGACCCTGTTACCTATGTGTGATCTAGGATGTATCCCAGATTGAATGGGATGAGAATAATTTGAGACTCTAAGAAGGTAAGGAAAAAACCATTAGAATGTGTTCAGATTCAGTTGTAAGAGAAATTTACAATATTTTGAGGAAGGCTACATCATGTTTTCAATTTATTTATACAGGATTTTATATATTAAGTGTTGAAGTTCATGAAATTTCTAACCTAACTGTTAATTGATTTTAGGACTACAGTCCTCCTATTTAAGATAAGAGCTTGGAATTGGTTTTTTATGTTATTTTTTTACTATAAATACATATATTTACTCTATTAAAAAAGTGTTTACATAAACCCTCCACAACTGTAATATTCAACAAGATAATAGAATTTGAAAATATGCACACTCTGCAATCAGCCTGGACTTGTATGGACAAGTTGTACTCACATGTTGTATATATACTTTGAGGAAGTTGATATCTACCATAAACAGTGCAGGCTTACTTGTGGATACAGTATACCCTGACATAATGCCCTCAAACATATATTCTGTTAAGTTGATAAGCGAAACGGGAATTTTTTTCACGTTGGGTGAACTTTGTTGTAAGAGTTCATGAGTTAAGAATGTTTGTCATTAAAACTTAGACAGAGCTGTGGAATATAAGTCAAAGTTGACATGTGGATAGATTGTTATGAGTCAACTGGCTTGAAATTCCGTTTATTAAACCTTGGAGTTAGTTTAGGTGTGGCAATCAGTTATAAGTGTGGATTAGTCTGTATAAGAGAGAAAATTTTGGACAAGTCAATTACATTTAACCTGGAATTTTATTAGTGTTGGTTTTTCAATTAGAGCTCTTAATTCCTGTTTTGAAGTTATGAAGGCTGTGTAGTAGGTGGTTAAAGCAATAAATTAGGATGGACTAACAAGTGCCAACAATCTTTACATTTTGGAAGACAATTTTGGAGAAGGATTTTACATTTAAGATGGAATTTTCCTAGTGTCAGTTTTTCAATTAGAGTTCATGATTCTCATTTTGAAGTTATGTGGAGTTTATGTTCTAGGTGATTGAAGACATGAACTACGATGGACTATTCCCATTATTACCCTCATATTGCACAGATGGCATACTTTTTTTATTACCATCATGATCATACTAATACTCAATTTTACATTGTGCGACTATGCAAAAACTTGACAAACCAATATTTCACTTCAAATCGGCATCTCAGGAGCTTATAAAATACTTAAATTCTTTTTAAAAACATAAATGCTATGTAAAAATACAGTTACAAAGCTATGAAATGTTTGGCATTTCAAACATAAATGAATAGCATTAATATTTAAAGTAAAATGACACTTTTGATTATTGTAATAATATCATGGAGAATATTTATATTGCATATCAAAGGCAACAGGCTGTACAACCAAAGGATGCTAAGGGTGAGCATGCAGCAAGAAAGGCACTTACACAACAAGACATTCACTTTGCACACCAAACTGCTTTACTATGCAGCCACTTGAAACCCTTGCGGAACAACTAGGAATGTCATGTCAACAACTAGGATCTCACAGTGTCATATGATTTACAAATTACATATTTATATTAATATTTAACAAATTTTGTCTATGGAAAACATAGGCCCAAAACAATTTTTATTTTTTGCTTTTTAGAAATGAAAGTGGGGGTCTGGGGGTGATAGCCCCTAAGCGAGGTTGAAGGACAGCATCCGTTGCAAGGTTCAGAGGCAGTGCCCATGATGTGTACTCTGTTGTGATACAAGGTGCGGTCGAGGGGCAAAGGCTCCACAACCAAGCCCAAATTAAGGCCTTAGAGACCAAATTGACCTTCATAGTGCATGCCATTTTTCAAATATAGCTGAAAACTCTCTAACATGGCACAAATATGCTCACATTGGTCAGATTTTCTAAAAAAGGCAAAGCATTTGTGTTTGTACTGTATTTTTGCTGCATTTTCATGTTTACCTATGCAGTATCTTTTTCCCAATTAGTCATTTTTATCTTATATGATTATTGAAGGTTATTTTAATATTTTTCTCATAGGAGATATATTGAGTAGCAATTTTGATTATAAATTGTTCACAACCAATTCAATATTTTTTTTGTGTTGACAGTTAGTTTTAATAAATAGTTCATTTGGCCCTTTGATAAATACATGGTGAAAATGAATTGTTTTCTGATATTAAATTTTCATTCTAATTGTCTTATCTTCTGCATTTTTTGTAGTTCTGTGCTTCATTATGGACATGCTGCGGCTCCAAATGATAGGGTGAGTTGATGCAAACTTTCAAAATGCAATCATTGATTTAAGATAAACTTTGTATTTAGAAAAACCTTGTAAAAAAGATTGAACCAGAATATTTGAAGACTAGGAATCTGTGGGATGATATTGGTAACTAGTAGTTTTTCCACACGAGACCCAGGAGAGATTTCAACTTCCTTTGTATCTCTATTTTGTGAAAGATTCTTGTAGGTAACATATCTGCAACAATATGCTGAATTAGAAAAGGTGGTGAAAGAAAAATATAAAAATTTAAGTATACCATCAAAACGAAGTTGCCAAATTGATATACCATTAACAGAATATTTATTAAGGCACTTCTCGTCATTTAAAGGAAGATCTTTAATATGCAGGTTCATTGGTCTATAATCTTGATACTGTGGAAGTGGACTGTATTCTGACAAAGAATTCAGATTATTATTGTCCTGAGGGGATATACTACAGTACTTTCACCTCAATAAAATTGAGAGTTTTTTTAGGAACGTTGTTGAGTAAATGGGCAAGGCTATATTTATGAAGTTCTAGACCATATGATATAACTGAGCAGATGAACTGCCTTCAGTTGCTCCTCATAAGGTCATCATTTCTGCTTTAGCAACAAAATTTTGGACAGATTGGACTCTCAAACCATAAGAAATCATTGTTGGAAATTACAGCTGCATATCCACCAAACGAACAACAGTTACATAATGCATTAACAAAAAGTACATTCTTTTGGCTGAATACAAAAAAGACCGTTTCTTCTTCTTGGGAAGCATTCTCTTCGAATGAAGAAATAACTGTCCAGAAAGGCCCACAATTATATGGTATAAGAGCTGAAATATTTATGTGCCTGTGGAGCTGAGAGAAAAGATGGGAACTGAGAAAAATATTTTGTTGGTATACCTATGTGGAGATTGCTGCAAATATTTCAGAACTTCTGAGGTCTTTGATGAATGCACAAATTGAAGATCACTGTTGGAAAAGGTGTGAGTAATTTTCAAGGGATTCTTAAATATTTTATATTAAAAAATGTTTTAGTGTAATGGAAACAATTTTTCCTTTTCTTAAATGGGTGATCTAGGGATTTGAAGAGTAATAGGATGTAGCTCTTAGATTCTATTTGAAGTTGAATCTGTGAGAAATGAGTTTAGAATTTTTTTGTTTGTGCTTCATCATTGAGTTGATCCTAGACAATGAAAATATGTGTTTAAGTGATTGAGAATCGGTTGCAATGAAGGACATTTGCTGGCTACTGAAGCTGTGTAGCAAATGAGTTGTGACTACTAAAGTATGAAAAAGAAGCCAATGGTATTCATTTTGAAAATAATGTAGCAAATAGCTCGTATGAGTTGCCAACCAAGTACTGTCAAACAATTTGGGTGTGAAGGCTTTGCTTGGGTAAGGTTGCAGTTCTGGTGAAACTCTGAACCACTTTATTGGAAGAGAGAGAGCCTATTTCTGGCACAAAGTGGGGATCTAGTTGTTTTAGTGATGCAATATGATTTTTTTAAGTTGATTTTGTCTGAATGCAAGAGGAATCATGGTTATATCTTTAACAGAGGGGAATATTATTAATTACAGCTGCAATAAGAGCTGTGGTAAGTCATGTGGAGGGTGAAAAGTCTTCTGTCAGTGTTGCCCTCTGGAGCTCTGCTTCTGGCTGTGGTTTGTCTTGAATTGTTCTTGCTGATGGAGATCCATTGATTCTTGCTTTCTGGGTTGTTGATTTGGGGTGTGTTGGGTGGCTATTTAATGTTTTTTGTTTTTTGTTTTCTCCAGCCTGCATGGCTTTTGCTTGTGTCATTTTGCATTTAAGGTGGTTTGCTCTGCTTGTCCTTAGGTATTGCATTGCGTGTGAGTTTTTTTTACTTTATTTTTAATTTTTAATGTTAGAAATTGCTTTTATTTACCCCATGCCACCAACAAAGAATGTGTTAATGTAGATTAGATTTCTTAGTAGGTAGAAATAAGGGTATCTATTAATTTTATGTTTCACAAATGATGCTCTTACTAACTTACGAGTCTTGCAGGTTGCTGCAAGTATAAGGCGGAAATAGTATATGCACACAGTAAGTTGATTCGTCAAGTATGATAATATTGCTGAGTGTTGAGAATGGACCGATCTTCAAAGGCATGCACTAATGGATTGCTGCGCACCTTTCACTGATCTATTCGTGGATTATATATATGGGTGAGAAGACATATCAATGGATGGACATGTCTCCACACGTGTGGAGACATGTCTCTCCACCGATATGTCTATTCATTAATTATTACAAACATCATACCGATTCATAATCGGTAGTTTATAATCCATGAACACAAAACCGATTCATTTACAAAACTGATTCTAATCGATAGTTTACAATTCATTTAACACAACCAATTCACAATCGGTATGTTAAAATGATGAATCATTAATCGATATACATTATCGATTATGGTAAATTGATACACATTATCGATTATAGTGAATTGATTAAAGTAGTCGATACACACTATCGACTGGATTTAGATCATGCACGATGTAGATTGGTAAACACAGATTTATACTTGGAAGAACTATAGTGATGATGATCGATGTATGATCAGCCATTTGATCATTCAATCGAATTTATGCTTATTCATAACATGATTATTAATGTATGTATATTAATATATATAATAATAATAAACTCAATTATTATTATGTATATTGGTATACATATATAAATCATTCCAATGATGTAACTCTCATTCATGATTATATTTATTTGACCAAAGCTATCATCATTAATACTCCCTCTTAACTAGGGAGGATAAAATCTATCCAATAGTATAACACAATAGATCCATTAATTGTGCAGGAAGAGAGATACCTTATCGAGATATTAGGAGATATGGTATAACCAAGAATATCAAGTCTCATGATATTCACCATATCTCATAAATATCCATCTTTATGGTATGTGCTCTTGGCACCATGTCTCATGATGCCTACCATAATGGATATCAAATCATGGCATATCCACGGATATTAAGACTCATAATATCCACCATGATGATCTCTTGCAGAGTTATTATGGTTTATTTAATGACATCAAGTCTCATGATATCTACCATAATGAAGAGATATTAACTATCATGTTATGTCCACGGATATCAAGTAATATGATATCCATCATGATAGTAAAATTGATCATTGTAAAGTCATCACCTCACAATATCAATTAGATACAAGTGTTCATTATTGAAAAATATTCACCTTTCAACAATGTCCATAGGGGCCCATGAAGTCATGGAGTCACACACATGACAATAAAAGAGTTTACACATTAAACATCTTTAAATATTAGTACAAATAAAATAATTAAAGACTCAATCTCAAATTTAATTTACATTTTCAACCATACCAAGTTTATTTCGAAAGTGTTCAACTTTTATCTTGGAGAGTGGCTTGGTGAGGATGTCTGTTGTTTGATCACTTGTACTAATATACTCCAACTGGATCACATTCCTTTCTACCATGTTTCTAACATAGTGATAAGGAGTCTCAATGTGTTTTGATCTATCATGAAACAATGGGTTCGTTGAAAGCTTGATGCAACTCTGGTTGTCACAATGGATGATAGTAGGGTTCAAGGGCTGACCAAACAGTCCTACAAGCAATTTCCTAAGTCACACTGCTTCTCTTGCTCCCATGGAGGCTGCAATGTACTCATCTTCCGTAGAGCTCTGTGCAACTGAGGATTGTTTTCTACTGATCCATGGGATAATTGTTGATCCTAAATTGAAGCAACATCCTGATGTGCTCTTCCTGTCAACCACATTTCCAGCCCAATCTAATTCAGTGTATCCATGTAGATCTAGGTCTATATGTTTTTATCTAAGACCATATCCAATTGAGCCTCAAAGGTATCTCAGAATGTGTTTTGCTGCAACAAGATGTATCTCCTTTGGTTCACACACAAACTGGCTAAGTGCATTCACTGCATAACAAATATCAGGTCTAGTGTTGACCAAATACATCAAGGATCCAATAATTTGTCTGTAGAGAGTGGGATCTACAAATTTTGAGTCTATTGTTGCTTCCTTCAATTTGTGCAGATTTGTTTCCATAGGTGTAGACATGGGTCTGCACTCCATCATTCCAAACCTCTTCAAAATGTCAATAGTATACTTTCCTTGATTTAGAGTGATGCCATCTGCCTGTTGCCAAACTTCTAATCCAAGGAAGTAATGTAGGATACCCAAATCCTTCATATCAAATTTTGAAGCTAAGTCCTTTTTACACTGGGTAATTAGGTGATCTTCTCCTGTGATTAACAGGTCATCAACATATAAAATAAGAATTATCAATTAACATATCACTATCAATTACCTTAAAGTAGAGGTTTGGATCTGCATCATTCTTGGAAAACCCTAACCCCAAGAGGTAGTGATCAATTCTTTCATACCAGGCTCTAGGGGCCTATTTGAGCCCATACAAAGCTTTCTTCAATCTGCAAACATGTGATTCAGCCTTAAGTATAACAAATCCTTCAGGTTGCTCTAGATAGACTTCCTCCTCAATCGTGCCATTCAGGAATGCAGTTTTCACATCCATTTGATGGATCTTCCATCCCTTTGATGCTGCAATAGCAATTACGGCTCTAACTGAAGTGTATCAGGCAATAGGGGCAAAAGTCTCTTCATAATCAATTCCCTCTTTCTTAGAGAAACCTCTGGCAACAAATCGGGCTTTGTGTTTTTCAATGCTACCATCTGCAGCATGTTTGATCTTGAAGAGCCATTTTGATGAAACACCAGATTTTTCTTTAGGTCTTGGTACGATGTCCCAGACATCATTTTTTATAATGGACTAATACTCTTCTGACATAGCATCTTTCCACACTTGATGATTGAGAGCTTCTTTAACACGAGATGGTTCTGAATTTATGATATCACTCATCAAGGCAACATAACTAGAGAATCTATGAGGTCTCTTGCTTTCCCTGAAGGTTCCCTTTGGTGTTGTATAATTCTTGGCTTCTTGAATCATCTTCCTAGCCCAAAGAGGTCTCTTTCGGTTTTCATTACTGGGTTCATTTAAAGGAGCAATCTGACCTTCACTACCAATTTCTTCAGGAGCCTCTCTCTGAATCTCAGGAGCATGATCCTCTTCCATATTGTTAGGAGGATCTTGATCTTCTATCTCAAGAGAGCTTTTGGATCTCCTGAAAGCAATGTCTTCCTCAAAAATGACATCTCTGCTAAGTTCAATTAATCTTTGACCAGGTATGTATATCCTATAGGCTTAGATGTTTCACTATAGCCTACAAACACTCCTTCCCTGCTTGAGGGTTCTAACTTAGACCTCTTTTCCTTAGGTATATGTAAGTAGACAAGACAACCAAAGATTCTTAGATGACTTATATCAGGTTTGATGCCAGTGAATGCTTCTTCAGGTGTTTTGTTGTCTAGAAGTGAATGTGGACATCTATTTTGGATGTAGACAATTGTCCTAGAGGCTTCGGCCCAAAATGAAGTTTCTATGTTTTGATCATACATCATAGCTCTAGCAGCTTCTACTATAGTTCTATTCTTTCTTTCAGCCACCCCATTTTGTTGGGGATTATAAGGTATAGTAAACTCCCTCCTAATCCCAACATTTACACAAAACTCCTTAAAAATGTCTGAAGTATATTCCCCCCCATTGTCTGTTCTTAATGTTTTGATTTTCTTCCCTGATATGTTTTCTACAAGAGCTTTGAATTCCTTGAACCTCATAAGGATTTCTTCAGACTCTTTACATTTAAGAAAATATATCCAAGTTTTCCTAGAGAAGTCATCTACAAATATCACATGGTACAAGAATCCTCCTATAGAGGTTACAAACATGGGTCCACATAAATCAAAATGAATTAGTTCTAATACATTTTTAGATTTGCTATTACTATTGTGGAAAGTTCCTTTTGTATTCTTTCCTAGGGCACAACCCTTTCATGTTCCTTCATGATTTTGGTTTAGCTTATGTAATGACCCCTTCTCAAACCTGATCCTTTCTGCAACCGTTGGTCTCTTTCTAGGAAGCTCGGAGGCCAGTCGGAGGGTAAAATTAGGGTTTCCTATTTTTGAGGAGGTCTTTTTGGATGGGTTCATCGTCGGTTTTTTCTGATGGTTCAGAGGGCTTCGCAACGATGTCTTCATCTCAGTTTTTGGAGCAGTTTTCAGAATTTACTATTTTTAGTAAGTTCTATTTTTGGCAGGGCTCGCGTGGCATCGGGCAATCTCTACATCCTGTTCAGTTAACTCCAGGAGCATGGTCAGGTTCTAGCTTCAGATTTTGGAGTTGTGTGGTCAAGTAACTTTATTTTAATTAAATAATCATTATAATTATAAAGTTGCTTATCCCCCCTTGGCCTAGTCCAACAACTTAAAAACATCACTTAAAAGGGGGACTTTATGGGTGGCGCCCTCATGGAGGATTTAATTAATATTTTATCCTTGGCCAAAGTCAAAACATGGCGAAACTTACCAAGGTGATATTTTTATATTATTTCATTGACTTTTTGGCTAGGTGTGATGGCGCCATGTTGAGGAGGGGATTAGGGTTTGCCTTGGAAATCGAATTAGGGTTTTGAGGAGGCAAGTGAAGCTATTTATTGGAGTCTTGGGAGGATTGAAGGGATCTTTTGGCAGAATTTGTATTTGGGCAGCCGTCTGGCTCTGGACATGCTTCAAGGAATGGAAGCCTTCTAGCATAGGCATCTCTTCTTGCTTGAAAAATAGCAACTAGGGTGATTATATTCTCTATGTAATTGCATTTAGCCGTAGTTTATCATCAGAGTTTTCATTGTAATCATTTAGGCTTATAGTTCATTCAGTTTTCTGCATCTAGAATTCCCGCGACTAATTTCATGTTTTGTTCACAACCAGAAAATACAAAAAAATTGCATTGTGGGTATTAGTTCTTTGCATTTGCCTCACCTCGGCGTTGCATTTCCTAGGGTTTCAGCAAGTTTGGTTCATGCATTTATTTTTAATGACAAATCGTATTTTGCAGCCAGCCGTACCATTTTAAATGCATTGGAAAACGTGCCATTTTTCATTGTGAGGGTTTTGCAGTGTTGTTTGAGTCTTTCGCAGGTTTCCACGTCACCAAGGCATTTTGCAATTAGTTTCCGGAGGAAAGAAGATTGTACGAGGACGAAATGAGCTGTTGGCAGTGATCCATGGGTTCGCGGCTGAATGTGCAGATTTATGTTGAATCAGAAACTCTCTTCTAAAAGGGGAGTTGTGAAAGAATTTCTTTTGATTGTACTCTGACCAGTAGTACTGGCAGTCTTGAACTATGATCTTGATTGTAATTGTCAAGCTAACCAAACTTATCTTATCTACCTCCATCCTATGGTAGCTCCTCTCCCTGTTGGGATTGAAAGCACATCCTGGATGTCGAGTGTCTTTTCAGTTTCTGCAATCAATTAAATTCAAGCATTTAAGTTTCACTCCGTCATATGGTAGCCCCTATCCGTCTGGAGTGGGTAGCACATACTTGGCGTTGAGTTCCTTCCAGTTCTAGATTTCAGGGACCCTCTGACCAATGCTCGCCATCCCGGCGCCATACTGGTTAGAGTTCTTTGCATAAGCAACTAAGATCCTCTGACCAATGCTCATCCACACGGTGCCATTCTGGTTAGGGTTGCTTCAGCAAATCAAATACTTTTTCTCAGAACTAATTGATCACTCATATAGTTGTTGTAATTAAGTTGATCAAAAATTTCAAAAAAATTGGCTAGGGATATTTCAGTGGTATCAGAGCCAAGATCCTGCCATCCTGTGAGCAAGTCTGTATATGAGTGACAGAGAAAAAAGATACTGGGCAAGAGAAGATAAGAAGGTTGGGAAACAATTCCAGTTTCATCAACCTCCTGAGGGTCAGACAGCCTCAGAAGTCTTAAGGGCTCACTGGGAATCTTCCGGGGAATCTAACATGGCTGAAGGAGAAAGGTCAATCGGGGAAAATGAGGGGTTCACCCGCAACAGAGATGATAGTGGAAAGGAAAGAGAAAGATCTCTGAGTCCTGGGAAGAGATTTGAAAGGAAGATGGATGCTTTAATGGACATGGTATCCCTCATGATGGGAAGAGTGGGTCAGAACACCACTCCTCAGAGTAACTCAGGCCATAGAGGAGAATATAGTGCCTCCAAACCCCAAGATGAACATGCAGGCCGGGTAGTACCTAATAATACCAACATATCTTCCAGGCCCTTTAAACCCACTTTCCTGGCACCTACAATCAACCAGCCAGATCCCGAGGAGAATGCTTCATTTGTGGAGCAGTTGAGACTCGGTAGAGCAGAGTATGATTCTCTGCCTGATGACATCAAAATGGATATGTCCTATAATGATTTTATGGATCATAAAAGGAAAAACAAAGGACAAGGGAGGTATTATGACCAAAGGAGATCATTCAATCAAGGGGATTTGTACCAAGCTGTCAACAAAGTTATCCTTCCACACTTTGACGGAAGTGAGACTAATTCAGCCCGAGCTTGGATTCAGAAGCTGGATAACTATCTAGCTCTTAGGCCAATGGCAGAAGAAGAAGCGATTAAGTTCGCTACGCTGCACCTGGACGGAGTAGCGCACGAGTGGTGGTACCATGGCCTCATTACTCTTGGTCATCGATCTATCACAACGTATGATGAGTTCACCACTAGGCTCATCGAGAGGTTTGAGAAGAAGGATCCTGAAATCCATTTCAGAGAGCTTGCTCAACTGAGACAATATAGTACGGTCGAGGCTTACATTGCAGAGTTTCAAAGGCTCTCAGTCATGGTGACTGGAATCACGGAAAGGAGACTGGTGATTTTGTTTAGTGAAGGGTTGACAAAACCTCTCAAAGGTTGGATCAAAGCCTTTGACCCTCCATCACTGCAAGAAGCCATGAAAAAGGCAAGGAACATGGAGTGGGCTGCTCCTAAGGCCAAGTTTCAGTCAAATTCCCCCTTTCAGAAAAGGGATAAGGGAAAAAGGCCTCAGCATAGACCACCCTTGAGACCTCAACACCAAGAGTTCAAGAACCGCAATCCAAATGTTACCAGATTGGATCCAGAAACCCTGAATGAACTCAGAAGGAAAGGGTTATGTTTTCGGTGTAGAGAAAAATGGTCTCAAGATCATGTTTGCCAAAAGGGGGTTAAGTTCAATCAGATTGAATATTATTCTGCTGGTGAAAGTGGGTCTGATTTATCCGACCAGCAATCTGATTATGAAGAAAGTGAAGGTGATAGAGCCCCAGAAGAATCTGGAGATGAAAAGGAGTGTGGTGGAGTCTTGGCCCAGCTCTCTAGTTTTCAAAGAAACGAATCATTCAAGGTTCGTGGGATGATCAAAGGGCAGCGAATTGTTGCCTTGATCGACACCGGAGCAACACATAACTTCATTGATGAAGTTGTAGTAGCCAAGAAGGGGCTGCAAACTGAAGAGTTTGAAGGGTTCAAGGTCATGGTTGCAGATGGATTTCATATCTCTTGCACCAAGAAGATTTCAAACATGACCATGCAGTTGGGAAACTACGAAGTCAAGGATGACTTCTACGTAGTACACATTGGGGATACTGATGCTGTCTTAGGTATTCAATGGCTGCGATCTCTTGGAGAGATCTCCTTGAATCTGCAAACTATGGAGTTAAAGTTTCAATCAGATGGGAAGAGAGTAGTTCTAAGAGGCATGTCTAATGGAGGTCCGCGAGTGGTGTCATTCAAAAGAATGGCAAGACTGATCCGTCATGATCAAGTTGAATGGGTTGCCGAATGTATGATCCTCCCTGCAAGTCCCATTGAGGCTAAGCGTGATCAACCTCCTGATATCCAGTCTCTGCTTGCAAAGAAGAGTGCAGTTTTTGCCGACTTGCCTCCTGGACCTCCCCCTGAACGGGGTTCAGAACACATTATAGAGCTCAAGGAAGGAGCTAAACCAGTGATCACAACTCCATACTGGTATCCAAAGAGGCAGAAGGATGAAATAGAAAGGAATATTCAAGAACTCCTGGAGATGGGTTTCATTCGCCCAAGCAAGAGTCCCTTTGCTTCAGCAGTAGTGCTTGTTAAGAAAAAAGATGGGACCATGCGCATGTGCGTGGACTATCGTGCTTTGAATCAAAGCACCATCAAAAATAGATACCCCATTCCCAGAATTGATGAACTCATTGATGAGTTACATGGGGCCAAGTTCTTTTCGAAGATCGATCTGAGGTCGGGCTACCACCAGATTCGGATGAGGGGATCTGACGTGGAAAAGACAGCCTTCAGATGCCACTATGGCCATTTTGAATTCCTAGTCATGCCCTTTGGGTTGACTAATGCTCCAGCCACCTTCCAGTCTTGCATGAACCGTGTCTTTCAGAATCAGTTAAGGAAATTTGTGCTGATATTTTTTGATGACATCCTGATTTACAGCAAGACTTGGGATGAGCACCTTAAACATTTGGAGGTAGTGCTTAGTACCCTAGAGTCAGAAAGTTTGTTTGCAAAAGCTTCCAAATGTGAATTTGGAATGGAGGAGTTATTGTACTTGGGTCACATAATCAGTGCTGGGGGAGTAAAGGTGGATCCGGAGAAAATAAAAGCAGTAATGGATTGGCCACCTCCCGAGAACTTGACTCAATTAAAAGGATTTCTAGGTCTATGTGGTTTTTATCGGAGGTTTGTTAAGGGGTATTCCCAGAATGCAGCTCCTCTTACTGATCTCACCAAAAAGGGGGCCTTTGTTTGGTCCGAAAGAGCTCAAGAGGTGTTTGATAAATTTAAGAAAATCATGAGCTCGTGTCCAGTTCTAGCCATTCCAGACTTTTCCAAACCATTTGAGTTGCAGTGTGACGCATCAGGTGAAGGAGTTGGCGCTGTCCTGATGCAAGACAAACACCCTATCGTGTTTGAGAGCAGAAAATTGAGGGGTGTGGAGAGATCCTATTCAATTTATGACAAAGAAATGCTTGCCATTATGCATGCATTAGCCAAGTTCAGGTAGTACTTGGTGGGAAACAAGTTCGTGGTAAAAACAGACCACAATAGCCTCAAGCATTTTATGCACCAGAAGGATTTAAATGAGAGGCAACAGAAATGGGTGAGTAAGCTGCAAGCTTACGACTTTGACATTGAATATGTCAAAGGGAAAAATAATGTCGTGGCCGATGCTCTCTCCCGACGGCCTCATCTTAGCTCATTGTGTGAGCTTACTGCAGATTGGAGAGACATGTTGCTTGCTGATTATGCCAAAAATCAGTTTGCAACCAGCATTTTAGAAGGTACTTTCCATGATGAGAAGTATCAGGTGGTTGAGGGATTGATTCACTATAAGGGAAGAATCTTTTTGGTGGCTGATTCTAAGCTCAAAAGAAAGATCCTTGTGAATTTTCATGACATCCTAGTTGCTGGCCATCAAGGTTTTTTCAAGACCTATAGGCAGATCCGCGAAAGGTTTTCTTGGAAAGGTCTGAAGAAGGAGGTGCAACGCTACATTCAGGAATGTCCTGTTTGTCAAGCGAATAAGAATGAGCATACATTGCCCGCCGGATTGCTGCAACCACTTCCCATTCCCAATCAAAAATGGGAAAGCATTTCAATGGATTTCATCACTGGGTTGCCCAAGGCCCAAGGGAGGGATTGCATTTACGTGGTGGTTGACAGATTAACCAAGTTTGCTCATTTCTTTGCCATTACTAGTACTTTTTCTGCAGCCCAAGTTGCAGATTTATTTTTTCGAGAAGTGTTTAGGCTTCATGGATTGCCAAAGAATATTGTAAGTGATAGGGACAGTAAGTTCCTAAGTACATTTTGGCAGGAAGTCTTTAGAATGAGTGGTACTGTGCTGACTCCAAGCACAAGTTATCACCCCCAAACTGATGGGCAAACTGAAGTTGTGAACAAGTGGCTGGAAGGCTACTTGAGAAATTATGTGTCAGAGCAGCAGAAAGCTTGGGTTAAGTGGCTGCATATAGGCGAGTATTGCTACAACTCTACCTATCATATGTCAATCAAAATGTCTCCCTTCTTGGCACTTTATGGGTATGAAGCACCCAGCTTTGCAGATTTGGTGTTTGGGGATAGCAAAGCCCCTTTAGCCAAGGATTTATTGCAGCAGAGTCAAGACATAATGAGGTCCTTAAAGGATAATTTGCAGATTGCACAGAATCAGCAGAAGTTATATGCTGATCAGAGACGGGTAGAGCGTTCTTTTGAGGTTGGGGACATGGTCTACCTCCGGTTACAACCTTATAGACAGTCTACTCTCAAGAAGAGTGGAGCTGAGAAGCTGAAACCGCGCTTCTATGGACCATTTAGGGTCATCAGGAAGATTGGGGCTGTAGCTTATGAATTAGAGCTACCTTCAGATAGCAGAGTGCATAACGTCTTCCACGTGTCTCGCCTCAAGAAGGCACTTGGACACAATGTGGTTGCTTCTTCACAGTTGCCACCGTTGGACGAAGAAGGACTATTGATTCTAGTTCCCGAGGATATACTTGATGTCAGAGAACGTTCTTTGAGGAATAGAACTGTCAGAGAATATTTAGTGAAGTGGAAGAACCTACCTTTGGAGGATGCAACATGGGAAAATGATGAGATATTGCAGCATCCTGGGTTGCGATTGCTTGAGGGCAAGCAATCTTGGGGAGGGCGGACTGTAATGACCCCTTCTCAAACCTGATCTTTTCTGCAACCGTTGGTCTCTTTCTAGGAAGCTCGGAGGCCAGTCGGAGGGTAAAATTAGGGTTTCCTATTTTTGAGGAGGTCTTTTTGGATGGGTTCATCGTCGGTTTTTTCTGATGGTTCAGAGGGCTTCGCAACGATGTCTTCATCTCAGTTTTTGGAGCAGTTTTCAGAATTTACTATTTTTAGTAAGTTCTATTTTTGGCAGGGCTCGCGTGGCATCGGGCAATCTCTACATCCTGTTCAGTTAACTCCAGGAGCATGGTCAGGTTCTAGCTTCAGATTTTGGAGTTGTGTGGTCAAGTAACTTTATTTTAATTAAATAATCATTATAATTATAAAGTTGCTTATCCCCCCTTGGCCTAGTCCAACAACTTAAAAACATCACTTAAAAGGGGGACTTTATGGGTGGCGCCCTCATGGAGGATTTAATTAATATTTTATCCTTGGCCAAAGTCAAAACATGGCGAAACTTACCAAGGTGATATTTTTATATTATTTCATTGACTTTTTGGCTAGGTGTGATGGCGCCATGTTGAGGAGGGGATTAGGGTTTGCCTTGGAAATCGAATTAGGGTTTTGAGGAGGCAAGTGAAGCTATTTATTGGAGTCTTGGGAGGATTGAAGGGATCTTTTGGCAGAATTTGTATTTGGGCAGCCGTCTGGCTCTGGACATGCTTCAAGGAATGGAAGCCTTCTAGCATAGGCATCTCTTCTTGCTTGAAAAATAGCAACTAGGGTGATTATATTCTCTATGTAATTGCATTTAGCCGTAGTTTATCATCAGAGTTTTCATTGTAATCATTTAGGCTTATAGTTCATTCAGTTTTCTGCATCTAGAATTCCCGCGACTAATTTCATGTTTTGTTCACAACCAGAAAATACAAAAAAATTGCATTGTGGGTATTAGTTCTTTGCATTTGCCTCACCTCGGCGTTGCATTTCCTAGGGTTTCAGCAAGTTTGGTTCATGCATTTATTTTTAATGACAAATCGTATTTTGCAGCCAGCCGTACCATTTTAAATGCATTGGAAAACGTGCCATTTTTCATTGTGAGGGTTTTGCAGTGTTGTTTGAGTCTTTCGCAGGTTTCCACGTCACCAAGGCATTTTGCAATTAGTTTCCGGAGGAAAGAAGATTGTACGAGGACGAAATGAGCTGTTGGCAGTGATCCATGGGTTCGCGGCTGAATGTGCAGATTTATGTTGAATCAGAAACTCTCTTCTAAAAGGGGAGTTGTGAAAGAATTTCTTTTGATTGTACTCTGACCAGTAGTACTGGCAGTCTTGAACTGTGATCTTGATTGTAATTGTCAAGCTAACCAAACTTATCTTATCTACCTCCATCCTATGGTAGCTCCTCTCCCTGTTGGGATTGAAAGCACATCCTGGATGTCGAGTGTCTTTTCAGTTTCTGCAATCAATTAAATTCAAGCATTTAAGTTTCACTCCGTCATATGGTAGCCCCTATCCGTCTGGAGTGGGTAGCACATACTTGGCGTTGAGTTCCTTCCAGTTCTAGATTTCAGGGACCCTCTGACCAATGCTCGCCATCCCGGCGCCATACTGGTTAGAGTTCTTTGCATAAGCAACTAAGATCCTCTGACCAATGCTCATCCACACGGTGCCATTCTGGTTAGGGTTGCTTCAGCAAATCAAATACTTTTTCTCAGAACTAATTGATCACTCATATAGTTGTTGTAATTAAGTTGATCAAAAATTTCAAAAAAATTGGCTAGGGATATTTCAGCTTAGGCAAACCAATCACCATTTTCTCTATGGAGGGTAGAGCATGAAAATGGAGATGCCCTAGTCTTTTGTGCCAAATCTCGTTTGAATTTGAAGTCTCATGAATTAGGGCTTGAGTGGGAGTAGTGCATAGTTTGTAAAGGCATCTGTGTCTGACTCCTATTGTATGATCCTTCTTGATTATGGAGTTCTTTAGCCATGCTAGAACTTTGCCTTCCATAAAGGTTATCCTATACCTTTGTCTTCAAGTGCAGAAATGGATACTAGATTTCTCTTTATCCCTGACACAAATAATACTCTTTTGAGTTGTAGAGATATGCCTGATTTCAGATTAATGTTACAGGTTCCAATCCCTTTGACTGGGTAGTTAGAATCGTCCCCAATGGTCACTTCCTCATCAGAATTCTCCACCATAGTGTCTAGGTGTTCTCTGAATCCGGTGATATGACACAAGGCTCCATTGTTGAGACTTGGCTTGATAAGGCTGAATAGAAGACAAACTTCTCGGGTTCATTCTCCATGCTAGCTTTTTCAATTTCAACAACGGAGGCTTGTTGTTTTGGCCTTTCCAAACACTTCATGGCATAATGTCCATACTTATCACATCTGAAACACTGCACTTGGGATATGTCCCTCCTCCTTTTGGAAGAGCCTTTTCTATTGCTGCCCTTGTCCTTCTTCCTCTTGAAGTTCCTCTTTTTCCCTTTCTTGTGCGAGTGAGTTCAACACATGAATTTTTTCAGTGGTGATATTTTGGTCAATCCCCCTGGTGATCAATCTAGATTCTTCTTGAATGCAATCCATCTTCAACCGATCAAACTTGGGGAGCTTTGAACGTGCACTTATTCCTTGAATAAATGATTCCCATGATGTTGGGAGTCCATTTAGAGCCATCAACATTAATTCCTTGTTGTCAATTAGATGACCAATTTTAGAAAGTTGGTCCCTTAATTCAGTGATCCTCATAAAATATGATGTGACAGTTTCTCCCTTATTTATCTTCACATGATGGAGTCGTCTTTTCAACGTGAGAGCTCTGCTAGTATTGTTTATTTCATACATGTCTTCAAGTGATTTGAACATGAGGTATTCTATGTCATACTTTGAAATAAATGGAACTATATGGTCTCTAACTACATCCACGATCACTTTCATGGCTTTTCAATTGTTCTTGTTCCATTGAATTTTCTCAACATCATCGTCTGGTTCAAGTATGTTTCCCTTTATAAATCAATCTAGTTCATTTTCCTTCAAGGTAAGCATGATCCTAAACTTCCATGATACAAAGTTAGATGTTCCTTCAAGACAATCTTCGAATTTGACTCCGCTTGCCATTATAAAGAAAGGAATGTGATTTTTCTTAAGAACAAAATGATAGTCTAGATAATCTACTATCTCAAATCTAATTGGATCTTCCTTGACCTTGCTTTGATACTATGTTAATGTAGATTAGATTTCTTAGTAGATAGAAATATGGGTATCTTTTAATTTTATGTTTCACAAATGATGCTCTTACTGACTTACGAATCTTGCAGGTTGTTGCAAGTATAAGGCGGAAATAGTATATGCACACAGTAAGTTGATTCACCAAGTATGATGTAATGTCCCCTTTTTAGCGCAACATGATATGGGGTGTTGTTAGCCTATTCTGACATGGTCCCGAAGGCTAACAAGGACATTGGTGGGATCCTGAGGTGTTTTGGCCTAGGTGTTTTCAGTTTCAGGCCAATCGGTGCTGCTTTGACAGGGTTTCTAGACACTTACTATTTATAGTAAGTTAGTCCCCAAGCAGTGACTTGAAATTTTTAGTGTTTCCCTGGTTGGCATAATTATCAGTAAAAAATGTTTGAAGGCGACAATGATTTAAAGAGATTATCAACAAGGTTTTAATATTTAACGATAAAGTGTAAAGTTAAATTAAATATTTAACTTTATCGTTATATTATAAGGTTGGGAATATAAAGTAATGTTTGAAATATTAAAAGTTCCCTTTAATGTGTACATTGTGGGAAATAATATTTTATTCTAAAATGTATTATCCCACATTTAGGAAATGAAGTGTTTTGCATCCAGGAAGAAGATATAAATGGAGGTTGAGAGCTCTCTTTTGGGGTATGCTGGGATGAGATTAATGTTATGCTGTTGGATTTCGTAGAGATCTGATTATTGGGCTTGGAGGATGGAATCCCTCTTTGCTAGCATTCTCTTAGCTGTTGAAAGACACAGTCAGGAGGATTAATGGTGTTTTCATTCAGGAAACACATTGGGCTTCATCTGGTGCTCCCGCATGAAGTTTTTACAAGGGTTTGAAAGTGCAGATTTGAAGATAGTGATTTTGCTACAGTACCGCGTGAATAGTGTTTTTGCTACAGTACCGAGTGAATAGTGTTTTTGCTATAGTACCGCGTGAATAGTGTTTTGCTACAGTGCCGCGTGAATAGTAAAAATGCTACAGTGCCGTGAATAGTGCAGCTACAGTGTGTGAACAGTGTTTCAGCAGGTTCTATACTTGTGGAGTTCAGGTTTGAATTTGTTTATTATCATATAGTCTGTAATGCTCTTCAGATCTGATTTGTATGCTTGAAGTTGGAATTAAATAAATACCATCAGCATTAATCTTCTTGTTTTTGGTATTTGATATGTCTGGTTGTTTTTATATTGAATAAACTTTGAAAGCTTTACAATAATATATCAGCTTATCCAATTTATCCTATTGCAAATCAAGAACCAAAAAATCCAATAGTCAACTTGCAAGCCAACTGTTTGACAAAATTACACTAAGTAAACAGGACATAAATTTAGTGCCGAACAGGGGGTGTCCATTACATATGATAATATTGCTGAGTGTTGAGAATGGACTGATCTTCAAAGGCATGCACTAATGGATTGTTGTGCACCTTTCATCGATCTATTCGTGGATTATATATATGGGTGAGAAGACATATCGATGGATAGACATGTCTCCACACGTGTGGAGACATGTCTCTCCACCGATATGTCTATTCATTAATTATTACAAACATCGTACCGATCAATAATCGGTAGTTTATAATCCATTAACACAAAACCGATTCATTTACAAAACCGATTCTAATCAATAGTTTACAATTCATTTAACACAACCGATTCACAATCGGTATGTTAAAATGATGAATCATTAATCAATATACATTATTGATTATGGTAAATCGATTCACATTATTGATTATAGTGAATCGATGAAAGTAGTCGATACACACTATCGACTGGGTTTAGATCATGCACGATGCAGATTGGTAAACACAGATTTATACTTGGAAGAACAATAGTGATGATGATCGATGTATGATCAGCCATTTGATCATTCAATCAAATTTATGCTTATTCATAGTATGATTATTAATGTATGTATATTAATATATATAATAATAATAAACTCAATTACTATTATTATGTATATTGATATACATATATGTCATTCCAATCATGTAAGTCTCATTCATGATTATATTTATCTGACCGAAGCTATCATCATTAACAGAATGGTCATTGTTTTAGCCGGGAAAATTAATGGATATTAGTAATTCTATCCTCAACAATGAGATTATTGGTGTGGATGTTGTAGCGGAGGATTTAATTATGGAAAGTTCTGGAGATAAGATTCTTGTACAAGAAGAGGCTCCGGGATAGTTGTTGTACAAGGAAGCTCTTGATGGAAAAAATATTGAAATTGTTTTTTTGCTTGTTTTTCAGTGATTTCAACTGGCAGTAGTAAAGGAGGATGGGTGGGAGGTGACTCCAACGTCAAAGGTGAGTGACCCAGCAAAGGATAACATGGTAAGTTGTCCTCTCATTATGATTCCCTCACCATTTCTCCCAATGTATATACGTTCCAGGCTCTAAAGGAAGAGGAAACTAGGTTGAGTGACATAGTTATGTTTTTTGGTTTGCCTTGGAAATAATATGCTCCCCTTGAGGGGGTCTTTGATGATTGGCTTGGTAAAGTCTGGGGTAGAAAATTGGGGTTTTATGCTAACTATTGTAGAATGATTCAAAAGGAGATTTTGTAATTTTTTTGAACAATTATAATAAAAATCCTTGATGGCCGAGCAAAGGTTATCTGAGAAATGGAGCTTGATAAGACCCCACAAGATCATAGTTTCAGGGCTAGTCGAGTACTTGGGAAGACTTGCCTAACTCACCTTAGGGCAGCCAAGGCAATTTGACTAGGACTCTTGAGCCCAATTTAGCCAAGTCTAGCCAAGTAATCAACCAAGCCCTGCTCCAGGACTCCTTCATCTTAGGCTCAGACACCCAAGTCCTAAGCCTAAACTCTTATGGCGCTTGAACAAAATAGACATAGTGACTGAAATTTCAAATTTTGAGATTTTGAGGGTCATATGACAGGTGTATTGTTTGAATTGTGACAAATTGATAGTCAAACTAGACTTCTATGTTCTAAATCCATTGATTTCTTTTTTTAGTGTAATTATGAGGTTTTCTTTGTCGAGTTTGTGTCAAGTTATTTGCCGAGATCATGGTGAGTCCCAAGTCCAAGTCAAGATTTTGGGCTGCTGTAATGTCCCCTTCTGTAGTTCTTAAGAATTTGGGTCGATTAACTCAAAAATCAATTGCAAGAGATGATTTCTTGTCAAAAACACAAAATCCTTATGAATGCTGATAATAAATATTTAATAAAATGACTGTATATCAATTCTGAAACATATAATCCATATATGATAATACAAGTATTATATAATCTACAAATAGTACTTGATTGATTGGATGTAATATATCTGCTGTCTCTGATATAACCTTGGGAATTATGCAACGGTAAGATGATCCAAGTTGCAATATAGAGAGATCTCTGCTCTTCCTGATGTATCGATGTGAGATATGCTATGAGCCTCCTTCTAATCCGATGATAGCAATGATGCTATGTTGCTGTGTCTGATTGATCTTTGGAAATATGCAAATACAGTGGTGTTGTTTCTGATTTCTCATTTGAAGTATGCAACCTGATTTAATGCCAAAAGACCGGTGCTCAATTGAGCCAATCTAATAAAGGATATGAATAGAAGTAAAAGACAAATTCCGATGATTTGGAAATGAGTACTGATCCACTTAAGTATCCAGATTTAAGAAATGATAAGAGGTATCTTTCATTGCAGCCTAAGTGGGAGACTCTTCATTGTGCCTTTTGTTGACGATTAATCAATCTTCTAGAGATCCCAACTTTCTTCCTCTAACTAATCGATGCCTGTGTCTTAACTAATGATTAACTATTCTATGAATAACTAATCAATTGATTAGTTAGTCGTTGACTACAATCATCTCTTTGGCAATAGTTGATATTTGTTTAGATGATTTGAAACTAAGTCTTCTTCACATGAATAACTGATATTAGAATGATTATAATAATCACTCAACATACAGTCAGCTTCTCTTGTCACTATCTTTTGGCATGGTGGGATCATCACTGTTAACATGATGATATTGATATGTTTTGCTGATTGCCTTCGTACTTCCTTGGAGACTGTAGGGTCAATACAATATAATCTCTCCTCCTTAATGTAAGAGTTCTCCTTGAATGAAATCCTAAATATCTGCTACAATATATGTCTGCAATCCCTTGATCATCTCTTAGTCTTAAATAGTCTCGATACTGTATCTTCTTATGCGTTCACTCGATTCTAGATAGAAAAATAGCCTTATTGATAAGGCTTCACGATTTTTCCTTGATAAGATCTCAATGCTTTTGACTTTATTGAGAGAATATGCAAAAGCACCTTCTTGATATTCTAAATGCTATGTATAATTTGTCAATTTCTATTTACTAACTATCTTGACTCTTGAGCTACTCAAGTTCTGTCACCCCTTGACCACATATGTACTTTATGGCTGTCCTATTATTAGGTCAAGGATGGGGACATTACCGCTGTCTAGTCGAGTCCAAGTCTGAGTTTTCAACCTACAGTAACAAAAATAATAGAGAAACAATAGTTCAGTTTAAACCCTAAGCCCAAAGTTACTTAGGAATTTGTTGACACTTGTCCAAAATTGACCCTTATGGGAGAGGAAGAATATGATATTATTCCAGCCAAAAAAAAACCTCAGGGTAATGCTATCCCTATTGGTCCTCCAAAAGTTAAGAGGCAAAAAAAATGCCCAACAATTGGCTCTCAAGAAAATTAGAGCTTAAGGGGCTAACAAGGCCTATGAGTCCTCACATATATTGTCAAAAACTGATGGAGCCATGGAGGAAGCTAATAGTGAAAAACCTCAAACTCTCATTACAAAAAGGCAGTGAATAAAAGCTTGAGCATGATAATTCCCTCATTATAAAAGAGGATGTAGTTTTGGGTGATAAATCCCCAAGTGAAGACAATAAGAAAAGGAAGCCTTTAGAATAGGAGGGAGAGGGAAAAAAGATAATAAGAAGGGTAAAGAAGAAAACATTCCAAAATGTTTTGACAAGTTGTATAAAAATTAAAAAAACAGTGTTTTTCTCTTTCCAACTAAATGAGTCCATTGTGTAAGCGGTGAGAAATGGGGTTTCCCCCTATAATAGACTAGTGTGGGTTATCTTGAACAAAGATGGAGTTGAATTCGGTATTTGGTCTATTTTATGCATCAATTGACAATAAGGAAGGAAGGTGTTGTGGAATTGGATGGTTCATTATGTACCTAACATTCCATGGATTGTTACAAGAGATATCAACATGGTGGAACTTAAAGAAGGCGGTAAAGAAGCCCGGAAAGGAAATGAATTGTTCTTCTGGTCCAAAATGAAAAGAATGTTCAACATTAGGAATCCTCTTGAAATTAAGAACAATAGGGAAAGAATTTGATTTACTTGGTGTAATAACCAAAGACCAAGAAAGAGAATGTTCTTTGAATTGGACAGATTTTATGGTAATATTTATTGCTTTGATTTTATAGAGGAGGCCAATGAATATTTAGAGTGATTGCATATATGGTGTTTGATCATTCCTCCATTGAAACTTGGACCACTGTCAACATTAGATGACTCAAATTTTCCTTGAACTTGACAAGCTGATTTATGATTAGTATCCTTCTGTCATTATTGTGAGCTGTATCATTCTTGTCAATGTTGTTTCTGCTTCTTTGCATTAATGTTTCAGATCACACTATGTGATCCATCATCAGGATGAAGATGTTAAGTTTTGATCAGATTATAATAGGTAGGTAATTTTAAATTTTATTTCCCCTTTAATGTCCGTTTGATGTCAATTCAAACTATATACGATGGAGATCCAATCTGCAGAATGCATATCGAATTCACTGCAAGTGAATATCACAAACTAAATGTGTATATGTCAAAGACTGCTGTATATGTATCCACCTTTTATTGCTTATAGTTCTCTATATGAACAGTGTATTTATTGCTAGCTGCTGATTATATCTCCGCCTTATCGTATCATGTATATATTGCTGTCTGCTTATTATATCTCCGCCTTATTGTATCCCATATATATATTCCTCCCAAAGGAATTGCATTGTATGATATAGGATACCCGAGGTCTTGACTCTACACGTAGGGACATGATACCTTTGGAGGCAAACCGATACATTAATGCAATCGGTATTTATAACTAAACCAATTTAAACATAATCAGTTATGTGCAATAACATACATCACCGATAATTAGACAATACGGTAATAATAAAAATCGATAATGTAATATAGATATCGATAGTCGATTATACATATCAACATCAATCATTTGCTAATGTTTTTCATATCGATTATATATATAGGCATTAACAATATCGATTATATATAAATAGGCATTAACTAATATCTATTTTAATATTGTTTAATATATTAGGCATTTAATATCGGTTTTCATTAATAGCTGGTATACGTAATTGTCTAAGGCCGATAGGCCAATTAGACAATTACGTTGTCTCTGACCATCCTAATAGATTCTGACCGTAGCTATTCTAATATTATTTAACAATATAACATTCATTTGTAAACTAAGCTGTCTAAGGCTGATTAGACAACTTAGTTTACACTGTCAGATCAGATTATTGACTGACGCTAATCTTCAACAGAAGAGTGTATTATTCTTCATTGGTACAATGTTCCATAACATTGTTATTAGTACTGTTATTAGTTAATATGAGCACCATTATTGCTGTCATAATAGTATAGGAAATGCTGCTGATTGTAATGGTTAATATAAAACATTGATGTTAACATGAGACATTGCCATTGTAAAATGTTAGGCATGATTGTTGCCACTTATCTAAACTTAAAAGAGTTATTTGAAGAGGTTAGGGTGGCTGCTATTGTCAATTTTAACACTGCAATGACCATTTCGTCTATAGATCAGTTTCTTGGACTTGATGCTTAAGGACAATGGTAGGATTAACAGGTCTTATTTACTTTAGTTGTGTTTTATTGCATGAAGGATTCATTAAAAATTATCTATCACTGTTAAAAAGATTTATATTACAGCTATCTTTAATCAGTGATCTCAAAATTAATGACAAAAATCTATATTTCAATATTCATCATGTACACTCTCATTTACTTTCACCTCTGAGTCTCTAAGCATTATGACGGCTTTAAATTTAAAAAACATCTGTTATTTCTGTTTTGTATTTGATATTGTGTTCTTTGGGTTGCAAGATCCTGGTTTTTTGTGGATAATATCCCAAGAAATTGGAAAATCTTATATTGGTATGCCAAAAAAATTCCAAGAAAGTTTTTTGCTTCTATGACATACTTAAACATCTTATTTGCTTAGAATCTCCAAAGTATTCATTAAGACATGTTTCTTAAGACTTGATTGCTAATGATTGGATCGTTGCTTTTTATATCTTTGATTATAGACCTTAAAAGATGGGGACATGGCATTATTGGATATGGGAGCAGAGTACCACTTTTACGGCTCTGATATTACATGTTCATTTCCTGTGAGTAAACTTTTGAAGCCAATTTATAAGATATATCTTGAAAATTTTGTAATTTGCTGGCTCTAAATTTAAGCATCTTTCTGATTATTTAATTTGGCAAAGGAAGCTTTGGTATTTTTTGAGCTCAAAATGTGAAGATCAAAATGTAAATATGAAACAACAGAAAGTATTAGAATAGCACACATTTACAATTCTAGGGGTACTCAATACCAGAGTTTGCACTTTACAATGGATTATTTTGGGTCTTATCTCACTAGTGATTCCAATTTAGTGTATTGTCCCCTTTTAGGAGGAAACTAAATCTTGCCCAATATACTTGTAGAATTATTGCAAGTTATGTATTTTCAGTCAGCTGTTGTAATTTGGACAGATTTAATTCGATATTGTTTCCCTCTTTAAATGCACAGGTCTGCTGTTTATATCAATCGGATCTACTGCCAATACTCAGATATATATGTGTGTATGAGAATCCTTTCTATTGCATCAAGTCTGATTCTCTGGCTATTATTTAACATTTCCTCTTCTTTTCCTTCAATGCTTGCTTTATTATTGTTTGCAGACTTGTATTTGTGTTCTTATCTCTTTGATAAATGCTCATATCATTCTTCCAAATTTTCTTATAATTCTGATTTAGGTCTGCTCCTAAATCTGCTTCTATTGCTTCAGATATTTTGTTCTATTCCATGGATCCTTCCCTCTCAAATGAACACTTATCCACTTTATATCCTCCAATGTCAGGGAGAGGTCGCACCTCTTCATTATGGATGCCATTTGGCAAGAGACACACCCTTTCACCATTAGCACCCTTTGAAAGAGTGCAATTCTTCATCACTTCTGCCCTTTGAGAGGGACACAACCTTTCACAATCAGGTCTGCACTTTTTATTTAAATCAGATTTTCACTTCTGATTCCCCCAAATTATCCCCCCTCAAATGAGGTTCTCTTCTCCCTTTTATATCTCATGTTTGAGGGAGTCACAACTTTTCCTTCCATGTCTTTTGACCTTCATCAACTTATTAAATTTTAATTATATTTAGTTATAATCTTTTATATTTTAATTTTAATTTTATTTGTATTCTTGTGCATTTTAATTTTATTACTATTATTTATTATTAAATTCTATACCAAAGTGGGGACATTACATTCCACCCCACTCAAAATTGCTTATCCTCAAGCAATTGACAATTTTCTTAAACCGAATCATTTCCCAAATAAAATACAAAGTGTACATATTAATATATGAAACAACACAAAGTATAGACATGAATGCATGAATACACAACGAATACACTTAAAAACACCAAGAATACACATGAAAACACGAAGTGGACACATGGATATATTCAGATACAAGCATACGCATGTAGATATAATTTAATTGGTCTACAAGAAGCAGGAACGTCCATGTTAGCGGCAATATTGTAAGCAAATAAAACTAGTTAATTAAGTTGTAAGTTGTAATTGTCTTGGTTAGTGGCAACCGAGGGATGGTAGTTGCGGTGCGACGGTTGGCGCTCGCACGCCTCGGTATCTTTATATACTTCCGAATGTAACTTGTGACACACGATTATGAATGGAATAACATCTCTTATATTTTGTCTGATATCTATGGCATTATTATTCTACATTATGTGTTTTATCTGTGTACCTTAAGTTATTCACCCGAGAGGGTAAATATTTGGCGTCGTTGCCTAGACATACTTGGGAACGGAAGACGCGGATGGCGCACGGACACGATGGGCCTACCCGTTGGTGAGATAAACCCAGAGGCCAATGACGCGCAAACAAAGCTCTACAGTGGAGAAGACACTGCGACGAGGGAATTTTCAATCCTGCTCCAAGTAGCCATCGAGACCTACGTCCGACGAGAGGCCACGGAGGCTGAAAGCCCACCAAGTGCCGTGTGGACAGCACTAGAGGTTAGCCTGACAGTAAATCGGTTGATGAACCACCTCCCCCGGTTGCTTGCACAAGCATCGCTGGCACAACAAGCTCGCCTGGAGGAGATTGCCCGGGAAGAGCGACGCCAACAAATCCTCCAACAGTACAGAGAAAGCAGCCGTCGGGAAGCAGAGTGGGATGGCACGAGGCCAAGAAGGAATTGAACTCTGAATCCCATAGGGATAAAGGAACATTCTATATTCAAATAAAGGTGTCATAATATTGACATGAGTTGTATCTGACGAAATGAATTAATAAAGGCGTGTTCTGGTTTATGTGTTGTGAATTATGGAAATGTATGGGAATTAATGCCCAACCTATTAAACAAAGATAGAAATAAGAAAGCAGAAACGGACGAGTGGGAGGCCGCACAGAGGGCCTTGATTCTGGAACAACGAGTAGAACGTAGACGGAGGCTGAGGCAACTTGCCGAAGGACGACCTGCCGAGGGGTTGCAGATTCAAATGAAATTTGGCATAGAAGATTAGGTCATTTAAACTTTTGTGCTTTATGTTCAATGGAAAAATTAGTAATTGGTTTGCCTAAGTTAAAACAATACCATTCTGGTACATGTAAGGGGTGTGCCCTAGGCAAAAATACTAAAAGTTCCTTTCAGAATAGTTCTAGCAAAACAAGCAATGTTTTAGAGCTAGTTCACTTTGACCTATGTGGGCCAATGTCTGTACCATCATTAGGGGGGGTGCCTTTACTATGTAATATTCATTGATGACTTCTCCAGGATGACCTGTATCTATTTTCTTAAACGTAAAGAATCTGAAGAGATTCTCAAGAGATTTAAGGAATTCAAATCCCTCTCTGAAAATTCCTCCGGAAGGAGAATAAAAACCTAAGGACTGATAATGGGAGGGAATACACCTCAGACATTTTTAGATAATTTTGTAAAGATGCTGGGATTAAGAGGGAGTTCACTGCCCCCTACAACCCCCAACAAACTGGGGTTGCTGAGAGAAAAAATAGAACCATTGTAGAGGCAGCCAAAGCCATGCTTCTTGATCAAAACTTAGAAACTCATCTTTGGGTAGAAGCCTCCAACACTGCTGTATACATACAAAATAGATGCCCTCACTCCCACATTGAAGATAAAACTCCTGAAGAACTCTTCACAGGTATAAAACCTGATATCACTCACTTTAGGATATTTGGATGCCCTGTCTACTTTCATATACCTAAAGAGAAAAGAACAAAACTAGAACCCTCTGGAAGAAAAGGAATATTTGTTGGATACAATGAAACCTCTAAAGCCTACAAAATATTTGTGCCTGGACATAGCAATATTGAACTTAGTAGAGGTGTAATATTTGAAGAAGACATAGCCTTCAAAAGAGCCAAATACTCTATTGAGTCAGAAATCTATGTTCCATCTTCAGACATAGAAGAGCATTCCACTCTTGAGATTCAGAGGGAGTACTCAGAAGAAAATGAAGAACAAATTCCTCCCCAAGAAATCACTAAGAAAAGACCTCTGTGGGTTCACAAAACAATGGAAGATGCAAGGGATTTTGCAACTCCTTCAAGGACCTTTAGAGAAAGTAAGAGGCCCCGAAGATTCACTAGCTATGTAGCCCTAATGAATAATCTCTCTAAATCAGAACCTTTTAGTGTACTAGATGCTCTTGAACATCAAGTTTGGAGAGTTGCCATGTCAGAAGAATATAAATCCATCCTCAACAATGATGTATGGGAAATTGTTCCTAGGCCAAAAGGGAAATCCATTGTCTCATCCAAGTGGCTATTCAAAATCAAACATGCTGCAGATGGTAGCATAGAGAAACATAAAGCCAGATTTGTTGCCCGGGGATTCTCTTAGAAAGAAGGAATAGACTATGATGAGACATTTGCTCCAATTGCTAGATACACCTCTGTCAGAATAGTAGTACTGGCCATTGCAGCAGCCAAAGGTTGGAGAGTCCATCAAATGGATGTGAAAACTGCTTTCTTGAATGGTGAAATTGAGGAGGAAGTCTACTTAGAACAACCAAAAGGGTTTGAGATCCACAATACAGAGACACATGCGTGCAAATTAAAGGAAGCTCTATATGGTCTAAAACAAGCTCCCAGGGCCTGGTATGAAAGAATTGGCAGCTATCTGCTGGGATTGGGATTCTTAAAGAATGATGTAGATCCAAATCTTTACTTCAAGAAAGTCAAAAGTGACATGCTGATATTAATCTTATATGTTGATGATATTCTGAGTACGGGAGAAAATCACCTTATTGGTCAATGTAAGAAAGACCTTGAAAAGGAGTTTGACATGAAGGATTTAGGCCTTCTACATTACTTCCTTGGATTAGAGGTTTGGCAAAACTCTAACAACATTATACTTAATCAAGGAAAATACACCTTAGACATATTGAAGAGATTTGGTATGATGAACTGCAGACCCATGACTTCTCCCATGGAAACTAATCTTCGCAAACTGAAGGAGGCAGCAACAAATTCCCCATTGGAAGATCCTACGCTCTACAGACAGATGATTGGATCATTAATGTACCTGGTCAATACTAGACCTGATATCTGTTATCCAATAAATGCTTTAAGTCAATTCATGTGTGAACCTGTGATATCCCTACTGCACCACATGATGTAAGCCCTTTTAACACAAATAATAACAAAATCAATTATTAAATGAGGTAATAGTGTTAATACACTATTGAGGAAATAATACTAATAAATCATTAGAAAATAATTAATTAATTATATTTATATTCAATTAATCTAATATAGTTAATATGTTTAAAGTATATTGATATTTAATAATTAATAGTTAAGGTAATTATTAAATATACTTACATTGAACTAGGAATCACTCTTTTTAATAAATTAATAATTAATGTATTTTTTATATTGAAATGAGTAAATAAATTAGGAGGGACCACCCCCCCCCCCCCCCCCGCGTGAAGTGGTGGGACGGGAAGCCGTAGCCCAAGCTGTGACTACCGTCACACCTCTTCCTTCGGAAGGGAAGTGGTGTGATGGTAGCCGCAGCTTAGGTTGCGGGCCGTCACATCCCTTCCCACGAAAGGGTGCCCATGGAGGGACACGACCACTCCCCTCCACGGATATTAAACCCAATCAATCTGTAGGGGTCAAGGGAGGTAGAAGGTAAAAAGAGAAAAGCAGAAAGAAGACGGAGGCACTACAGACCAGACTGCAGACAGACAGGTAAGAAGTCTGAGGTGTATGTATAAAAATAGGCAATGATATTTAATATATATATATATATTAATGAATATAGGAATAGTTTAATATATATATATTAATAAATATAAATAAAGAACTTGTTGTATGCATATGTAATGAAGGGTTCTTAAATGTTAAGGAATGTGTATAAACATAAATAGTAAATACATATTAGGATAGTAGGAATGTATGGTAAGAAATACATGTGAATATTGGTTAATGAACATTTTTATGAGTATATGTAATGAATACATTATATTTCAGGACTATGTACATGTGGGTTATGGAATAGGGAAATAGTGATAAGAATGCAAAAAAATGTATTATAAATGTAATCACATGATGGAGGCTATAGGGAGGAAACTCCCTTAGTCTAAGGGAGGGTTTATGATAATCCCTAGGGTAGTATATACTGAACATTGATATGCATATGTATGGCTTTGTTGATTAAGTTCAACCAAGAAGAGACGGATTTGGCCAGTCCCCTCTGAGGACTTGGATGATGGGATGCATCACCCAAGGCAAGGAATGGACATAGGGTCTTCCTTGGATGGCTTGGGTATAAGAGGTTACACCCAAGACAGGAATTGAATTAACCTTCGATTTCCTGGAGGCTTTGATGTAAGAAATTACATTCAAGACAGGAGTCGAATTCACCTTCGACTTCCTGGAGGGCTTGGAACCAATATGGGTTCCAAGAAGGCGAGCTTCACAGCCGCCTAAGGACATACTTTGGTATGGCATTCGTATCCTTTTTATTAGATAAAAATTATGATTATGTTAATTAAGTATTTTTAAGTTAGATTGCAATTTAGATTAATTATATATATATATATATATGTCTGTTATATTCTAACCAACTATTTTGCAGGACAGTGATCTCTAACTAGTAGGGACATTACAAAACCTAAGGAGATTCATCTTATGGCAGTAAAACATATAATGAGATACCTTCAAGGTACTCTCAACTATGGACTCAAGTATGAGAATATTGACTTGAATCTTCATGGGTTCACTGATTCAGATTGGGCTGGAAGTGTGACTGACAAAAAAAGCACCTCAAGGTGCTGCTTCAGCTTGGGTTCAGCCATGATATCTTGGATTAGCAGGAAAAAGTCTTCAATAGCTCAGAGCTCTACAAAGGCCAAATATATCGCAGCTTCCATGGCTGCACGAGAAGCTATATGGCTACGAAAGCTAGTTGTGGGATTATTCGGAGAACCAATGAAGCCTACTATAATTCATTGTGACAACCAGAGTTGCATAAAACTCTCTGTGAACCCTGTATTTCACGATAGATCCAAACACATTGAGATCCCTTATCACTATGTGAGAGATATGGTGGATAGGAATGCGATTCAGTTGCAGTATATCAGTTTAGGAGACCAGACAACAGACATACTAACCAAGCCTCTAGCCAAAGTGAAAGTTGAACACTTTAGAAAAGGTCTTGGTATGATTGAGTTATAATCAGTTTTTGTAATCTGTACTAATATATGAGATGTTTAACATGTAAACTTCTTTTGTCGTGTTATGACTTTATGGGCTCCACCCCCTGTGTACATTTCTGAAAGGTGATGATCTTTTAGACTATGAACACTTGTATTAAACATTATGAGGTGACGATTTTGTAATGTTGATATCATGCTGACTTGATATCACTCTGACTCATGGATGTGCCATGATATGTTATGGTAGACATTATGTGACATAATGTCAGTGCACATACCATAACCTGGATATAAGGGAATTCAACATTCTCAAGTATTTTATATCCAAGGTATCACGTGTTATACGATGCTGATATCACGTGTTATGTGGTATCTATATCACGAGATGATGTTATATATCCCAATGTCACTCATTACGTGATGCATCATGTCACGAGCATATGTGATATGATCCTTTGTATTATGTAAACGTGTAATACATTTTATTATGAGAAATATGATGCTTATTTTTCATAGGTCTTTAGTTATCTTCCCTAGCTAAGAGGGAGTGTTGAAACTTAGTAGCTTCGGTAAGATAAATGATTGAATGAGACACTTCATTTATCTCTCATTCAATCGTCTACCTTATCGATATAACTACAATATAAATGTAGACCTCATGATTAAATAAATGAACTTGCTATAATCATCTTATATGCATAATCGATCATATTACTTGTGCTGTGATCAGACCAGACTTATAACTATCATAGCTATCATATGATAGCATCGATTGATGCTATCATATGATAACTATAATAGTTATCATTCTAATCACACATTAATACCAATCGGCTGGCTGACAATTATATTTGACTTAACCCGATCATTTATCGGATGACTTTATTAATTGACGTGCCCTGATTATTAATCGGTGTAACATGTTAAAAGACGTGACCGATAGTTATCAGTATAAAACACGTTAATATGGCAATCTTAAGTGAAGCAGTGCCTATGCACCGATCAAGACATGTCTTGATCGGGCATGTCAAAAGACATGAACGGTCAAGGCATGCCTTGATCGGTGAGCATAGACTATAAGTCAATGAAGTGCTGTAGATGCATCGAAATAATTAATGTTATCTTCAGCAACCTATGGCATAAGAAGGAACAGAAAACATCAGTAAAAGAATAATAATAATATATATAACTTCAGACTTGAACATAAATTTGAATATCATTTACAATATCAATCTAATCTACTGCCAATACTCAGATATATATATATATATGTGTGCGTATGAGAATCCTTTCTATTCCATCAGGTCTGAATCTCCGGTTATTGATTTAATGTTTTCTCTTCTTTTCCTTCAATGCTTGCTTTATTATTGTTTGCAGACTTGTATTTGTGTTCTGATCTCTTTGATAAATGCTCATATCATCCTTCAAGATTTTCTTATAATTCTGATTTAGGTCTGCTACTAAATCTGCTTCTAATGCTTCAGATATTTTGTTCTATTCCATGGATCCTTCCCTCTCAAATGAAAACTTCTCCACATTATATCCTCCAATGTCAGGGAGAGGTCGCACCTCTTCATTATGGATGCCCTTTGGCAAGAGACACGCCCTTTCACCATTAGCACCCTTTGAAAGAGTGCAACTCTTCATCACTTCTGCCCTTTGAGAGGGACACAACCTTTCACAATCAGATCTGCACTTTTTATTTAAATCAGATCTTCATTTCTGATTCCCCCAAATTATCCTCCCTCAAATGAGGTTCTCTTCTCCCTTTTATATCTCATGTTTGATGGAGTCACAACTTTTTCTTCCATGTCTTTTGACCCTTCGTTTTAATTATATTTAGTTATATGCTTTTATATTTTAATTTTAATTTTATTTTTATTCTTGTGTATTTTAATTTTATTATTATTATTATTTATTATTAAATTTATTCCAAAGTGGGGACATTATATTTAGGAAGTACTATAATACCACATCTCTTTTTTGTTTTGGCTAGTGATAGATTGCACCAAGAACCCATAGTTTTTTATGCCTAACTATTGTTATAACAATTAACAAATACTATCATAGAATAATCAAAAGAATCCTATTTCCATGCTATGGTATCGAATCTTCTTTCAAATTAAAGGTCGCAACTCTCTGTAATTATCTCTTGAAAAGTCATCAATCAATATTTTAATGTTACGACACAGTACACTCCATTGCACTAAGTCAACAATAATCTATCAAACAAACACATGGCTCTATCACTTAGGGCTATCGTGAATTTTTTCATAGTCAATGTTATTATCTAGATTATGGATCTATGTGTTTAATTGTTGAGTCTCATAAAGGTCTAGTTGTTCTACCTCAAAAGTCTTGAATATTAGCAGAACTTACAATGAAAGATCCCCAGCCAATGTGTAATGAAATTTTCTGATTTGTATGCTGCTGAATTGAAGGTTTTAATGTTGTTTTGTTTTTGAGTTTTGTGCTAGGGTTTTGATGCCAATTTATTGCAATGAATTTAATCATACATAGAGCCAATGAATCACAATTTTGGAATTCAAATTGCAGAAATAAGATGACTGATGATTAATTTCAGAATTCTGATTTAAGAACAGCAGAAGAATAATTTTCAGAATTAAGAAATCTATTTCACCAGGATAATAGACTTGCATACCAAGAGTCCAACGCCCAACCTGGGAAGGTTTTATTGAAGAATTAATGCAGAATACAATCTAAGAGTACCCAAAAGCTGGAAATGGCTCTAATGAGCTTTATTTGTCCTTACAATAATTACCAAAAAAAAATACTCTAGGTTACTGGATTCTCCTAGGCTGCCTTGGATTCAGGTCCTGGTTCTCTTCGGGTCCTAGTTCGAGCCTGGTCCTCCGTGGATTCTTCTCGGGTTCCTCCCAGGCAGCTGGATTCTCAGACTTGGTGAAAACTTGGCAAAGTTGTTTTGTGACTAAGACTCAAATCCAGCAGAAAAACTCAACAAAAACTTAATGAAATCTGGTAATAAAAAAAAAGAACATATAGCCTTTTAATGGTTTTGTTTGAAAATTTCATGTTGATTTTCTATTCTTCCTACAGTCTCTGCGAGCATGCAAATTAGGGCTGCAGACTAGCTACACATGACATGGACTCAGATCTGTAAGTCTCAGCACTATGTGAAAAACTACATAAGAATAACATCATTTCTCATAAAACATCCAAAGCCTGAGGCAAGCTAACGCTCAGAATAAAAAATAAACAAGTATCTGCAAGTCTCAACACTATTCAAAAAACTACGTAAGAATAACATCATTGCTCGTAAAACATCCAAAGCTTGAGGTAAGCTAATGCTCTGAATAAAAAATAAACAAGTAGGCTAGTAAACCATCAAAATCATTAAGGAGGACATCAATCAATGTAACACTATCATGGTTCTTTCGAACAAGAAACATTCCTTAATCAGGAAATTTGTACTACAAAAGCCATTAACAAGCACCAGTTGATTAAAAATGCACTAAGACTTGTTTCCATGCAAACAATAAGTTATTTATATGTCTTTTATATGATTGAAGAGTAGTTTATATAATTATATTTTATAATTTTGATGTTTGAACATATATATATATATATATATATATATATATACAGATGTACCCGTACCCGTACCCGAATCGGTAACTTAGCAAATACTTGAATTCCACTAATTTCTATGCCTGGCTCCCAAGAGGATTATTCGATCTACTAAACAAAACAATAATCTGGAAGAGAATTTTTCTTGTAACCAATAAAATCACTGGATTACTCATGTGCAATGCTGGTCATCCAATTTGTATGGAACTCATGCCCTCAATTGGTTGGATCGATTGAGTTTGGGCTTCTAGGAAACCTCCCAATGGTACGTCTACATAAGAAGGTTGTACGGCTGATTTAGAAGATGAAATGGCTGTCCTCTAAGTCTCCAAACCCTCACCAATCTGCATACAATCCTCTGTATCTGCTGAATTAAATCTGAATTGAAGCACAATTAGGAATTCTGAATGAATTCCTCCAACCTGTGAATTGGGGTATTGTCGAAATCCACCTATCTTCAAGGAGTTTTTGTTCCTCAAAGCTACTACACTACTGAAATGAGTTGCAAAGCTCAATTCCCGAAAAGTTGATTGTAAAAATGATTGAAAGATACCAAAATGAAGACTCCACATGTCTTTTTAACAACTCCAAACCCTAATTTGATTTTAGGCTTGCAAGACTTTATTTAAATAAAGTTTATTAAACTTTATTTCATCCTCTTATTAACTTTATTTTATTCCCTTATTTCTCCCTCAAGATGTATGACACCCCTTAGGCTCCCTTTATTAATAAAATTAAGTTGTTTTTAAAAACAACTTAACTCATGTCTCCTCGGCATCATGGAACAAGGGGGGCCCCTTTATTATAATTTATTATAATATAAAGTGACTTAATTAAATCACTTTTATTTTTATTTAAATCAAGCTTTAGACAATAATTTATTTAATCCAAATTTATTCATAAATCTATCACCTGGACTCCAAACTGAAAACTGTTGACACCCATGCCATCATGGTGATATCTAAAAATAGCAGGTGAACAAGCAGTGTCCTAGAAAATAGGGATTCGCCTAAAAGTTAGGAGACTATCTCCAATCAACTGAAAATGCACGTAAGGGCTTTGGCTCCACTTCCCTGTCTTTTGAGTGGTCAACTAGTCAACTGGCAGTCCTCCCTAAAAAGTAGGAGCTGGTCTCAAATTATTCGAAATGGTCCGTAGACATCCTGGAACCAACTCTCAGTCATTCCCTAAAAAGTAGGGATCCCTCCTAAAAAATAGGAAGTACCTCTGAACATCCAAAATGGCTTATAAAGCCCCTGCACAACTCCACAAGCCTCAGTATGAGTTCCATCTTCACTCCACTGGCCTACAAGAACCTAATGATAGGCCAATCCCTGCTCAACTACCTGGCACCTAGGAAGGGGACATTACATACAGCCAAAAAAAGGAATTGTAAGCAGTGATAATTAAATCTGACAAAATTGTGTCTTATGGCTCAAAACTAAAACCAGCAATAAATCATGTTTAAATATTTGTGGCAACTGAACTTGAATACACTGGCCATGGCCCAATAACATAATCTAATGTTATTATAAAAAATACCTTTTCATGTACTAAGTCATATCCATAAATGCATTTCTATAAGACAATATAATGTCCATTCTTTCATTAATATAACAGTCTTCAGCATATATCCAATATGGATATAATTTATCTAGTTTAGGGCACTCATTGCTAGTAGAATAAAATCCCTTGTACTTAAGGACCAAAGCTTTTTGTTGTGTCATATAAATCAATGGCAAATAGCTATATTCTATGCTTTTATATAAGTAGCCTGTTTTTTTAGTCACTCTTAGAATCCATGAGCTTTATAAATAAACTATATATTTTCCTTTAAAAGCAAGGCCGTTTTTCTTATATAAAAGTGGACAGCAAAATTAGGGTTGGTAAACACGGAACTTTTGCAAGATAGGTTGCAGAAGTTCATATGCTTGGACGAACACAGATCTTAGCTCTATGAGAAATTGAAGTAGAGTAAACACAAAGGAAAGTTTATCTTAAATGCCTTGAAGATGAGATTAGAGCTACAAATGCTGCTTTTACAATATACCAAAAAACTAGATAGGAAGGGTAGAAAGTGAAGATGGTTAGGATGTTACATGGTCGAATTGTGTTATGATATCTCTTGGCAACAAATGCAAAAATCAGTAGTGCACCACTTTGAGGGGGTGACCTCCAATAATTAGATAATTATATGCAAATTCAATAATAGATGATAAGATGCTATGGGAGAGCGTTCTCATCCTTATTTATAGGCTTAACTATGTAGGGACATAGCCTTTCATCTTAATGAAGATGGATTAGCGTATTAACTAATATTTATGTTAGGGTTAAGCATGTCACAAGTGCTTAACCTGTTAAACTTAGGAATATATAATATATGCTTATGAGTACAGAATATATGATATTAAGATGATAACAAATTGATAAATATGTCCGGAAATCTTTTCAAAAATATCATTCTTTCAAGTAAGCTTAAAAATAATCTTATTCCATTAATGCTAATGAGATATTTTGCAGTGATTAAAGTGTGTTTAAGATCTAGAAAGGTGATCTGCCCTTAAGAAGTTTCCATCTACGACCCATCCTATGCTCAAAGTTCAAACAACCCTAGTACCATTTTCCTTCAAACTCCCATCCCCTAGTCCAGATCTAATTTTAGCAAAGTGCTGTTCCACTCTTGGGCAGCCTGCATGAAGCCATGGTCTCTTCCCAGGCATCATCTTCATTTAGTCAAACTTATAACTTTCAATCAGCTGTAACCAACAAAACAGTTCACATATTGAAGGTGGAACCGAGGCACTTCAATATCATGCAAGAAAGAACATGACTAGGGCAAACTTCTCAACCAAAAAGGAAAATGGCTATTATCCAAAGCAGGAAATGCCTCCAAAGGTCTCTCAGCTGTGAAAGAGATGGAACACTGTGGTTGGTCCTTTGAAATATAATGCACTAATATTTAGATTCATGAAAGCCTTTGTTGGAAATATTGTCATTTATGTCCAAAGTATAAAGGCAAATGTTTGTCATTGATGTCAAAGGTAAGAAGGCAAGGATATTAGAATAATATTAAATTATTAAAAGATAAGGCTTATAATTGTAATAAAGTCACCTTAGTGGCAAGTTTTATCCTAATTTTTTTAAGTTTACTTTTAATCTTTGAGTCATGTAATGTTTATTTGTTCAGATGGTTTCGTTCTCCACTCTTTATATAAGGAGATAAACCTCATTGTAATTGTATCCAGTTTAATTAATAGAATAATCAAATATTGTGTTCTACTAATTTTGCAATATAAACCCTTAGGCACACCCTTCTATATGACAGTTTTAAGCTTTTGAATTCATTAAATCGCCGTTTAGTCAAATGTGTGCTTGAGAGTACTACATGCACCTAAGTGACATAAGTATTGATTTCAAATTTGATAATGAAAACTCCCTTGTAAGGTGTGCTCCTAGATGCCAAGCAGGTACTTGTGTTTAGACATTTAACTTGATGTCATTTCCCATTCATTTATACAAGTGCACGCTTGCCCCTACCATGCACACCTCTAAATTATCCTTTGACTTTGAATCCAATTCTTTATGCTTAGGTGCATGACTCTTCCTTAAGTGCATCTCTAAACATGAGAAATTTAATTATAACTTCTCATGCAAGTGCCTAAATATTAAGAAATCTTATTTCAGCTTCTCGTGTAGGTGTGCCCTTTAGTGCCACACTTCAGAAATTTACCGATTCTCAATATCTCACTTTTTTTATACCTCTTTCTTTTCCTCAAGTACACTTTTGAGATCATACTTAGAAACTTCTTTGTTAGCAACCTCTTCCTTCCACCATCATGAATGACTTCAAAAATACAATTCCATGACCTTGCAAAGATTAGAAAAGCGTAAAGGACAACAAGACAAAGCAAACTAGACAAGACCTAAAACATAATTTGCACTTGGGAGGATGACCAAGTTTAGCTTGAAATTTGACTCAATATGAGAATTTAGAATTGGTACAACAAAATTAAAATAACAGTATTATTTTGGTAGTGCTTGTGTGGCATGTGTGGGGAGGGCGGTGTTGTGGTGGACTAGTGTGAGGGCAACATAATTGGTAGTGATTGGCAGAATGGAGCAGTGTTGTTGGCATTGCAATGGAGCACCAGCATGGTAGTTGTGTTTTCAACTTTTCACACAAGAAAAGTAGAGGTGACACTATAGTAGGGTTGAGCACCTCTGTCATTGCAGCGAGGTTGACCATTGGTTGTAGTAGTGGCATAGTGGTGGTTGTACGAGGCTAATGTAGTGTAGACATCAACAATTACATAGTGTTGTATAGATGCTATACAATCTACAACAATTTTTATCACTATTTGGAGTCACCTACTTGGAATTTTGACAATTTGGCACTCAATTTATAGGTTTTTGGCAGCTTTGAACACAATGGTACTGTTTGGTTTGTGCCAAAAATACTGTGAAATGCATACAACCTACAAATATATCGAATCAAACCTTATAGGAGATTAATTAGCTAGTAGACTTAAGTATCCAATTTGGACAAAATGAGGGTTTACCCTAACTAATTTGAGCCTTATGATTGCAATGGAACTACTTATTTTTCCATAAAGGTTTCCTACAATGGGTGATAAAAAATAATGCAAACTACATGACTGTAAACCCAGGATAAAGAATAGACTACCCTAGATTTTAAAATCAATTGTCACCTAATCTACCTTGCTCCAATATCATAGTAGATTTAATAAAGCTATGCAATATAAATCTATTTACAAACAAAACAACATTATGATGACAAAATTAAATGCAAACAAGAAAGACAGTGATCTAAGAAGTCAAATATTTGAATTCAATAAGATGATAAATGGGAGGAGAGAGCTATAATATATAGCATCGAGTTTCCAAATCTGATAATGATGAGGATAAATTAGAATCCTGAGTTTCCAAATCCAAAGAGTATAACAAAAAAAAATTCAGTACTCACTATCCTATCGTACTGAAGTAATAAAAAAGAACCTACCTAAGTAAAAATAATATAATGGGTGCAATAATTAATTACACCAACACTTCCCATGCTTAACAATCATTTGCCTTGGAGATCTTGTGGCAAATTTAGGCAATTGTGGGACTGAGATTTTAGAGATTTTTGAAGATCTTTCAAGTAGGAGTTCAAGATAGAGCAAGAGAAGAAGATGAAATAGACCATTTTGGATGGTTATTGGCACATTAAGCACAATTAAGGCACCTCATTTGGGATCCAACATTGTAAATGGTCAGTGAGTATTGAAGGCTGTTAATGAGTATTGATTGATGTCAAATATGTGCATCATGGTACATGAATCCATTGTTTCATTTTAATTTCATTTTGACTGTTATTTATTTGGCAAGGATTCTCTATTCTTCTTGGTGGCGACTTCTGTTGATTTCCCCAGGTTTTATTGGATGTATTTTAATGTATATATCTGATTCAATTTGATACTTGCATTCTTGGAATTCTATGTGTTCTCAAATTGAATAACATTATACTATATATATTCCTTTGGAGAGGCATGTCCTTGAACCAACATGTCTCTCCTTTAATTATAATAATTTAATCAATATTATAATGTTTCATCAATCAATTATTAATTTAGAATAATATAATAGATTAATATTGAATATTAAATTTATATGATTAATAATAATATAATATAACATGATAATATATTATTATTAGTCAACATATATTATATGTATTCTAAATGATCATTCGACTGAAGCTACAAACATTAACATTCCCTCTTAGCTAGGGAGGATGATCAGACAAAATGTGTAGTGATCTCCCATGTCAACACTTATGGCCCTCACCATAGCTACACAAAACATAATTAACACTCCCTCTTAGCTAGGGAAGATAAAATCAATGCAAATGCATTAAGTCTAGATTAATTATGGAATAGAGAAAATATTATCTCACTATGATATCAGGAAGTATGGTATAAACAAGAATATCAAGGCACATGATATTCACCATAACTCAAAAATATCATCTCATGATATTGGGAGTATTTTCATCAACCATATGATGCTCATCACAGGGGACCATAGTCTCAAGGTGTGAATTTGCCTCCGTCGGTGATTCTATCCACAAGCTCTTACGTGGATTGCCTCAGTCAGCGATTCTATCCATGAGCTCTCACGTGGATTGCCTCAGTCAGCGATTCTATCCACAAGCTCTTACGTGGATTGCCTCAGTCGACGATTCTATCCATGAGCTCTCATGTGGATTGTCTCAGTCAGCGATTCTATCCATGAGCTCTCACGTGGATTGCCTCAGTCGGCGATTCTATCCACAAGCTCTTACGTGGATTGCCTCAGTGGGCGATTCTATCCATGAGCTCTCACGTGGATTGCCTCAGTCAGCGATTCTATCCATGAGCTCTCATGTGGATTGCCTCAATCGGCGATTCTATCCATGAGCTCTCACGTGGATTGCCTCAGTCGGCGATTCTATCCATTAGCTCTCACGTGGATTGCCTCAGTCGGCGATTCTATCCATGAGCTCTCACGTGAATTGCCTCAATCGGCGATTCTATCCATGAGCTCTCACGTGGATTGCCTCAGTCGGCAATTCTATCCACAAGCTCTTACGTGGATTGCCTCAGTCGGCGATTCTATCCATAAGCTCTCATGTGGATTGCCTCAGTTGGCGATTCTATCCATAAGCTCTCATGTGGATTGCCTCAGTCGGCGATTCTATCCACAAGCTCTTATGTGGATTGCCTTAGTCGGTGATTATATCCACGAGCTCTCATGTGGATTGCCTCTGTCAGCGATTCTATCCACAAGCTCAAGTTATTGTAAGATCGTCACCTTCCAATAACCTCAAAAATACAAGTGGAAATCATTTGGAAGTCGTCACTTCCTTATGATTTACACAGGGCCGATAAGGCATTAAATGATTTCATTAGTATAATAATCAATTGAATCAAGTTTTACCTCATAAGTATTTCACCTTCAATAGTGAAAATTCCTCTCAATCACTATGATCGAAATTGTCACAAGTTGACTGAACCATCTGCTCCCTCTGAAGCTCAAGTTATTGTATCAACCTCTTGTCCTCCTTTGAAATGTCAGACTCCCTCTGCATCTGGTCTCAATCATCAATTCGTTTGTAAGCATCAATTTATTTCTTCCTTTAATTCAATTTTATTGTGCTTTCGTCTTGAAGGTATGTTAGAGAGAGATTACAAATAGCTCATAAACTAAATTATCTCGAACAGAAATACCAATGATAGAAGCATACAAGATTTTACTAGCCAATATTCTAGCATAAATTACAAACTCAATAATTCATGTGCCTTAATAAAACATGGAATACTTATCTCAAGTTTAAAACATTTCCTTTCGTAAGGTAAGCCCATATAAGAAATATCACGCATGAATCATCTCTCATCATAATTCCCTTTGAATGATGTAGAACATTTTTATAATTTTGATCAACACTTTCATTATGATCCACCACACACAGTCGTTAATAACTTTTGCAATTTACCAAATCTATCCAATCTCTTCGGTGAGATGTTAGAAATTCTAATTACAAACATTTCCTCCAAGTTATAGCCAGATCCAACGGTTAAAACAAAAGTTATGACATTTTTCCCAAAACTGCTAACCCTAGGTAGGGTTTCAAGTGACCTGCACCAAAGTCGTCATATCTTGCACAAAACTGAATCAAATTTGATGAGATAAACATATTTGAAAACTAGAAACACAGATCTTTCCATCCATATATTATAGTACTCATTTTGAGGCCAACCAAAGGGCGTACAATGGCATATTTCAGACTGAAAATTCTAGAAAAAACTGAATTCTCCAACTTTCTCCAACCTCCAAATTAAACTTCACAGGCCTGAGCTCTGATACCATGTTGATTTTCCCAGGTTTTATTGGATGTATTTTAATGTATATATCTGATTCAATTTGATATTTGCATTCTTGGAATTCTATGTGTTCTCAAATTGAATAACATTATGTCAAAGACAAAGGCCATAGGGATAAGGGCAGATTCATAAGTCACTGTTTCTCCTCTTGAAGCACACGTTTAAGAAGCACCATAAACCCCTACTATCTATAAGGGCACTTGATTGAGTGAAAGCATCAATAGCTTTGGTATAGAACACAAAAGCTATATATATTCCTTTGGAGAGGCATGTCCTTGAACGGACATGTCTGTCCTTTAATTATAATAATTTAATCAATATTATAATGTTTCATCAATGAATTATTAATTTAGAATAATATAATAGATTAATATTGAATATTAAATTTTATATGATTAATAATAATATAATATAACATAATAATATATTATTATTAATCAACATATATTATATGTATTCTAAATGATCATTCGACTGAAGCTACAAACATTAACAACTTCATCTAGCCATCCATGAAGTTCGCTTGTCTCCTTTTTCCTCCACACCAGCCCCATGGGGTAGAAAGGTAAATAAATGACGAGAAAGACTTAACAACAAATATAAAGGTTTTAAATTTGTGGAGCTCTAAGCTTTTGTTTGTACACCCCAAATTTGCAACCCTTAAATATAATGTAGTCTACGTGATAATGGCAAGCACATAGAAAATATGAATTATATGAAAATAGGTGATCAATTAAGGACTCTTACCAGTTAATTTGCAACCTATTAATATTTATCAATTAAAGTAAAATTTTAACATCTTGCCTTTCACACCACTTTTATAATAATTAATTATTACATGTTTTGGAAGATGAATGTGATGATTAAATGGTTCATGTTTTCTTTCAGCTTTTTAATAGTATGTTTAAGAACTTTAGAAGTTATCACCACAAGTTTACATAAATTATTGAACAGTTGCGAGAGGTTCTATTGACAACGCTTTTTATCTTTACGATCTAATAAAATGTTTTGATGTTCCTATCTTGTGTAGCATAGAACAAAATTATTTTTGGCTTATTTCTTTTGGCAAGTGATGTTCATTACATACTCAATTTGTTTGTATACATGTTTGTGCTTTTGTTCTTTTGCTTGGTTTTGAAATTTTATGTAAGTTTTCATTTCCTGATGAGAGAATATTTTGTAGCAATAATATTCTAACCAAACTTGACATAACAGAGTTGTAAACTTTCCTAGATCTCATGGATCTAATTTACAACTATGCAATTAATGCATTCTATTGTCTTTTTTCTTTTGAGGAAAATGATTTTTTTGTCCAGTTTCTCTGGATGACGAGGACCTTAGGCAGTTGAAACAGATTCTATTTTCTTCTTTGATATGCATACAAGAGCAAATATTTCTTTGTGACTTATCTTATTGAACTTCATCCATTCTACTTCAGGTTAATGGAAAATTCACGAATGACCAAAAAATGGTGTATAATGTAAGAGTTTTCTCTCATATTGTTCTCAACATATAATTGTGCTTTTTTCTCTCATTTGAAACTATTCAATTGGATATCCAAGAAGATATAGTGAGATTTATATCTTGTTTTTAAGGTTTTATTTAATGAACTTTTGAGCAGATCATAAAAATTATTGATACTCCCTTAACTCATTTAATATACTTAGAATGTCAATTACATGGAACTGTCATCCTATCTTGTTTTATCTTACACTTACTTTTCTTGATTCTTGTGCATACGTATTTTCACAGGCAGTTCTTAGTGCTCACAAAGCTGTCATTTCTGCAATGAAGCCTGGAGTAAGCTGGGTGGACATGCACAAGTATAATTTCAATAAAATCCTTCGTTCATTTATTTTTTAGATTGAGCATGAATTGTCAAATATTGCCCAAGGCTCTTTGGGTTTTTCCTATGCCTAACTTTTCAAGCATGTCTGAGGATGAAACATTGTTCTTATTGAATACGAGATATAAAGTAAAGTGTAAATTTAATGCAAATGGAAAAAGAAATATAAAACATTTGTGCTACATCATTCTAGGAAGCCTGGGCCTTAATCAATTAACTGGCAAACATGCATTTATTAAATAAAATAATTTTTTTAGCTTCACATGCATTATGTATTTGGTTTCATTTGATTTTTATATATCTTTTTTGGTGTTTCTCTCATATCAAGAGTTTTCATACACAAATTATGGGGTAATGTTAATTCCACAACACTTAATAGTTGTTTCAATTTACTTTTATATGATTGATGATAGTTTTCAAAATTTTCAATTTTTTTGTTAGATCCACCTTTAAATCATCAAAGGTGTTAAGGTGAAGGAAACATGTCTTATAGCTAATCTACAAAAGAATGCAGTGATTTCCAAGTGTTTGTTACAAGTTGCTTTTGTGTTATCTACAAATGCAAACCAATCTTGGGACTTGGTTAGCATGCAATTCAATCTGACTCATGTCTGATAGCTTAAATGCACTAATTAAATATTACTGAACACCCAAAGTGAGGACTGCAGTATGGCCATCACAAAACTTTCTGTTACAATTACTGGCATATACTATTTATTGTTAAATGCTTGTAGAGTTTCTGGCACACTAATTTGTGGCTCCAATCATCTACATCAATCTGTCAGCCCCAACACATTTCAAAGGTATGACATTCAACTCCTCATCTAGAGAGATTAAATCAACCCACAAACCAGATCTTCAGTGCTAGGGACTCTTCAATACCCAACTTTAGCCAGGTGCCTAATGAATCTTTTATATCCAAGGTATTGGCTCCATTTGCATATCCCAAGAAAAAAAGATATTACAGCATCCTATGGCCATGCATTTTCAGTTTCACGTGTATATTCATTTCCATAAACAGATTCATTATCTATGACATTTTTAGCAATTTCATAACAGAGTTATCAAAAAAGATGCTAGAATACTCCAGAATCATAGCATAAAAAGAAAATGGTGAAATGGATATGATGACAATATCATCCTGCATTAAATGTCAAAATCTGAACGTTGAAAAGTTAAAAGCTTTGCTTAATACCAGATTACTGTTGCTCTTAAAAAATTATTGTATGACTTTTGTAAGCACGTTTTGTTGCTTTTTTGGCGAGGTATGGTTTATGCATTCCTATGATTATCATTGCTTAACATACTTTTGAGTCTTGTTGACATTTCTTGGTCATCCACTGGCATTAATGTACATTCTCTGTTTCATTCTTCCCTGGTATTTAATTTTGGGTAATGTAATTTGCTACAGTTTGTCATCTCATGATCTACTTGTTCCTTCTACATAAAATTCTTTGTGGCTCATTATACAAGGGCTAATTTGATTCTCATGCATCACAAGTGTGATTTTGGTGGAGAAACGAGTATCTTTTTCCTAGAAGTTCTGCTTAAGAAAATAATGTTTCTGGTAATTGGTTCATGAGGGGGAAAAGTTTTAAGGATTTCTTTTAATTCCAGAAAAGAAAACTGTCTAGGATAGCTCACAAACTATTGGAAAAGTTTAAATGTGATTGAGTACATGTGATCAATGTTAATTTGTTATTTTGCAGATTAGCAGAGAAAGTCATTCTAGAGTCCCTGAAGGATGCCAACATTCTTTTAGGGTATATTTCTTCCCATTTATCATATCAGATTATTTTGCTAGATTTATTTTATGATATTTTATATCAGATTATTTTGCTAGATTTATTTTATGATATTTTGTATCTACTTCAGAGCTGTTGAACAAATGATGGAAAAAAGACTAGGGGCGGTGTTCATGCCACATGGTCTTGGACATTTCCTTGGGCTTGACACTCATGATCCAGGAGGCTATTTAGAGGTCAGTAATGTAGCATTAGACTCTTTATTCTTGACTTGATCTTGAAATATCCTCAACTTGTATAAGATACACAAGTTATAATTAACATGTAGGTGGTGAAGATGTTTTAGAAAGTTAAGCTCCATACGAGAAAACTATTTTTGGACAGTAAGCAGGATACTGTAGGATCCTCAACTTCTATTGCTCTCCTCTGATTGTGCAAGTCGTCAGAAATAATCATTGCCATTTTCCCTTTCTCCTCTTATTTGTTTGTAGAGTTACTAATTTGTTATCTATGATGTGCTAAATATCCTGTGAATGCTTCTTAATATGTTATCAGAGCTTCAGTAAATGCAAGATAAAATGTTCTTGTTAAAAGAAAATTGAATGGAGTTTTTCACAGGGACTGGAGAGACCTAAAGAACCTGGATTGAGATCATTGCGGACTGTTCGTGTTCTTCGTGAAGGAATGGTGAGATTCTAAGCTAGGGTTTTCACTAAGTTACTGTTCACGCATTCATTCTAATCTTGACTACAGCCTTATTTTGACGGAGAATGGTTGAATTCCCAAGAACTGGAGCAAGCTACATGTTTAGTATATACTTTCCTTGATACCTAATCAGGAAGCTGACATGAAATGTTTTTGCAGGAAATCATGAGGATAATTCTATATATATAAGGAATTAAGGTGTGAATGGAGACATTAATAAATTAATAATAAACATTAACAATATATTTACCAAGCAAAATTGATTGACCATGTATATGGAACAACGTTAAATACTGATTAATAGATTGACAAGCTTTTGCTTTATAATGGCAGATTGGCAGTAATACAATGAAGGTGTTTCTGGATGTGTCCTCAACAGCACCCTTGAAAACAATATCACACAAAATGTCAAATGATAGTCTATTGACATAAAAGATGAAATGTTGGTCACCAAAAAGTTTTGGTAAAGTACTAATGCTGCATTGACATTTCTAAATGCAAAGGGTCCCTTATAACTAGTAAGATGAGTTAGATATAACCCTAGGGTCCAGTTTCTCATGATTTCAGTTCTTAGAAATTAGAAGCACATTTAGTGCTCGAATTTGTTTAACAAAATAAGAGACAAATTTCAACAACATGATGACATTATGCTTGCATTGCCATCACCAGTACGCCAACAAGATCCGTGTATGAAAACAAAAATATTAACAAATATAATAATAAATAGGATAAGGCAACAAATGAATGGCACAAAGTCAACCTGCAAACACACCCAAGGTATGAACCTGGACCAAAAGTCTAACTTGATGAAAATGAAAATGATTTGGTACTTAATTTGACAACTAGTATTAAGGTACATTGTGAAAAAAGACAACAATTTGGTTGTTCTTGTCCCAGATCCCAAACAATCATTGCAAAAGGTTGAGATTTGCTAAAGAACTATTTCCATAGTTCTTAAATTTGCATTACTATTTCTTTATATGCGCTATCCAAACCAACTTATCTATAAATGTTTTTTTTCAAGTATGACAAATTTCAATATCCACTTACAGAGAATACTCAAGAACTACTGAACAAAAACATCATTTCCTGGTTAGTGGAAGCCAATAAACACTTTACAAAGGGAATCATACTAAGAGTATCCAAACGGAATGAATCTAGGTCAATCAATCTGCTTATTAAAATTAATGTTACCCAAATGGTTGAATATATACAGTTCAATTATCAATTAAAAAACACTTTAGCTTTCTTCACTGTTGCATGCAAATTTTATTATCTTGTTACTGCACATGCAGGTCATAACAGTAGAACCTGGATGTTACTTTATCGGTGCAACATTGATTCCAGCTATGGAGAACTCAGATACATCATGCTTCATAAACAAGCAAGCCATTTCCACGTTTCAAGATTTTGGAGGAGTGCGAATTGAAAGTGATGTGGTAGAGATCATTACCTTCCATTTTTTATAGTAAAAATATGTTTTTTAGAATTTATTTTCTCTATAATACTTACAAAAGGGAATGAAACAAAGTGATGGATGAGCATCATATGCAGTTTGTAATCGCACATTATTCCTTATTTCCAAAAAAGGCTAGTGTATAGGTAAAATTTGAAGACTTGATAGCTGAATACCATGGATAATATTAATTGCTTAGTAAATGGGTTAACTATTGTTGATCTTGATATTAATAAATGTCTCAGAAAGAAAGATAATTCAATATATCAGAAAAATAAATTAGCTATGAATCATGAATCAGGGACTTTAGGGTTGATTCTGAATTGTCGTCACGATTCCATAACTGTCATGTAATGGACTTGAACAACATGCTCTCACTTGATAATGCTATCAAATTAAACAATTTCAGAGTAACTTTTTTTCTAAACTGTAATGTCCCCTTTTTCTATGCCCTAGTTTTTTCCCTTTCAGATCTGCTCAATAATATATTTATGTCTGTTACAACAATATATCCATATTTGCTGTAAGGGTCTATTCAGGTCTGCTGTAATGATGTATTTATATCTGCTGCAATATATGTCTGCTCTGATTTTCTGCTCTTAGTTGGATAGCTGTTCCCTGAATAAATCCCCCCAATTGACCTCCTAAAAGTCTCATTATATATACCATCGATGACTTTTCTCCCAAAGGTCACATCCTTTCAAGGAGGTTGTCCCAGCAACAATGAACATAATTTATTATATTAATTTCCTTGCCCAAGATGGGCATTTGAACATGGAGGGTCAGCCAATATATTAATTAACATTTTGAAAACAATCTAAAAACCTTTCACATGCCCCTTAATTAGCTGTTGTACCTTATTCAAACAGGTCAGCCCTTATCAAAATTAGATTCAATTTGTTTTAAATATAAATAGATCGGATAGCCTGGATAAACTAAGTCAGCCCCTTTAATTTTTTTATTACTTTGTATATAAAATGCCATCATGGCAGGGTCATGACATTCTACCCTTCCCAAGATTGCTTGTCCTGAAGCAATGTAAGTTTCTATGAACTGAATAAATCAACCCAAGGCAATAATTGTAAAGACTAATGGAATAGTCATGCTGAAAACACATCAGGCATGAACTAAACACAGAGCATACACATAAAAATACGGAGCATACACATGAATATATGTAGACATAGTGAACAGGTAGATTACAATAAACATTATGACCAGTGAATTAACCTATAACCAATCATTGCTTAGTTCAGTGAGAAACTCAAAAGGGTGCCAGTAAACTGCCCAACTCAACTAAGCCCAAGAGCTCGTAACATCCAAATCATGGCCATTCGCCTCACATCCCACAAGCGGCAGGAACGTCCAACTATGATCAGTTCCATCCCTTGGGGTAATCAATTCATCACTTGGCCCACAAGAGACAGGAATGTCCAACTATGACCAGTTCCATCCCTTGGGTAATCAATTCTGATTGGACAAAACTGCAGCTGAAAATTGAGACTAAATTGTTCTTCAAAGACTGTTGAATTGACTTATTTGATTCTACAAAAGATCCTTTATTGTCTATCTCAGTTTGTTCCTAAGTTTCAATTCAGGACTTCGTAAGCTTTAGAAAGGTATTGGGGCTATCTGTTGAAGGGCTGAGAGGAGTAAGCTAAGTGGGGATGCAATGCAGCTATTCACACTTCTGAAATTAAGAGATTATCTAAGTGTTTTGTTTCCTATCACAACTGTGCCTGGATCTGCAACAGGGACTCCTACGGGCTAGTGAAATAATAGTTCAATTAAGGCTCTACTTGAATTCCAGAATGCTCAGAAACAGATGAACAACCTTAGAACACTAATGCTAAAAGTAAAAGAAACCAAGAACAAATTGGATGGCAAGCTAAATAAGAAACACACCTAAAAACTTCCTGCAGTTGAAACCTTATTAAAATGACTCAATACAAACCACACGTAACAGAGATTAAAATAAAGTAATACATACTACTAAATAGAAAATGAAAGATCACCGGGTAACCTTGGAGTGGGCCCTGTCTCCTCAATTGTCTGACGATAATGCTGATTCTAAACTACTTCAAATCCACGCTCACACAAAGTAATCTTTCACAAAATAAGAGTTTCAGATTTGCAACAAAATATTGATTACATAACATATGAGTCTCTGCACGTATACATATTTATATCGTGCCATGTACTATAGTTACCATATGTTTTAAAACAACATAGTTTGTTTTTTATATAAACAGAATTGGCTAAAGATGGCCGCTAAAGGCTGTAGGCCACTATATCAAAAATAGATTAACAAAATATCAAGTAAGACTTGTTGTGACAGCTATCATCCAGTTCTCTTGTGTCCTCTTTCTCCCACGTAAGCAGCAAAAACTGATCACAAATAGATCAATACATAGCAAACTTAAACTATCAATTCGTCGTTTTAATTTCCTTTTATTGTTCATTAAATATTCCTATTTCCTTAACAAATGGTGACAAGAAGCCAAAAGACATGAGGGTAAAAGATAAATGAAGGGTAAAAATAATAGGTAAGTTTTGTACTCATCAAATTCATCACTTGACCCACAAGAGGAAGGAACGTCCAACTATGACCAGTTCAATCCCTTGGGGTAATCAATTCATCACTTGGCCCACAAGAGGCAGGAACATCCAACTATGACCAGTTCCATCCCTTGGGATAATCAATTCATCGCTTGGCCCACAAGAGGCAGGAATATTTAACTATGACCAGTTCCATCCCTTGGGGTAATCATTATTCCACAATTCACAATAAATCTCTTCCACAAATCTGCTTTAAATTCTTCTATAATCTGATCATAGGACTGTCATAAAGTATCCACAATCTCTTCTCAAAAGTCTATTACAAAATCTTTATATACTTCACCTTAGATCTTCATATAATATTCTCTCTTAATCTGGTGTATATATTATATATTTGATTGTATTCTTCACACACAACAATACACCCCTCACTCTTCACTCATAATTCTTATCTCATTTATACCCCCTTGTATGTCTTTAAGGATGGAGATGACTCTTCAAAAAGAGGCAACTTTATGAAGTGACAACCTTCAAGAGTTGTGTCTTTTAGAGTAATTATTGTTTTCGCTGAACAGATTGCACCTTTCCTTAATTGTTGCTTCTTCACTTTTTAATGTTTGCTAAAATAAGACTTCCTTTCTTATAAAAGATCGATGCTTATAGTCATTAAATAGATCTTCTAATGCTGTTTTGCATCCTTAGCTCTTCTAAACATCATCACACCTTTTCTTGCTGTAATGAAATCACATTAATCATTATTTACTTACTGAAATCGCACCATGTGAGCATATAGATCAAGCATTATTTACTTAATGCTGTGTAAGTGTAATCGCTGCCTTAAGTCACATTAATCATTATTTACTTACTGAAATTGCACCATGTGAGCATATAGATCAAGCATTATTTACTTAATGCTGTGTAAGTGTAATCGCTGCCTTAAGTTAGGTATATGCAAATTGCTGCCTTAGTTGTTCCTTAATATATCACTGTATATATTGATTAATATTTTCACCTTATATTTTTCTTGGAGAATTAACTACATTGAAGAGTTGATTATATAAGAAATCAACTATTTATCCATTTAATCGCTGTTCATTGTCAACTCTTTCTTGGTTCAAGATCAGTGCATTATCTTTACATTGGTAATACATTTCTTTAAACGATAGATCGGAAAATTGCCAAGAACTCGCCAAACTCGGCGAGTCCGAGTACGATTCATGCCCCCCGAGTCTGGCGAGCTCGGACTCGGACTCATTCGAGTCCAAGGGACGAACTCGCCAGACTCGCCGAGTTGGCGAGTTTGGCATAAACTTGCCAAACTCGATGAGTCTTGTGCCTCTTGACCCCACCTTGGGGGTGCTGCCCCCAAACCCCCGTTGAAAAATATGGGGGGAAACTGCGTCGATAGAAGTCGGGAAATTTAACCTCCAAGTCTGACACTGATTGGATCGACCAGGTAGATATAGAGGTTGAGACTGTAGCCATGGCAAAGGTGGAGTGGAGAGCATGATCAAAGATAGGAGATTCAGAGGTAGATAGTGACACAGATGTTCCTGATGTTGGTGAGCATGGCATGGTGTCACGGGGGGTGACTATGGCTGTCGAATCATCCAGGACCTACCTTAGATGCCTTCGCAGGGGGGTGGGGCCGGAGGGTGCAGGCTCCTTTGAGCCGTAGGCTTGTAGTTGTATTTACCTTTGGTATTTGTATGGAACATTTGATGCTGATCATATGATAACATGGATTTTTTATTCCATATGTTTTGTAATATTGTATGCATTTGACAATATTTATAAATCTATGTTTGTTATTTCCTTCACCTACAATTTGCGTTTATGCTTATGTGATTGATGTATACTTGTGTATGTAATCAAATGAGCCGAGTTTGATGATGTTATTGTGTCTTTAAGGTGTATTCAATAAAGGGTGCATGAAACAAATTTTAAATCTTTAAAATCTCTAAATTTCTTGAGTTTTTCACTTTCCTGAGTCCAGCTGAGTTTGACTCAAAGTCCCGAGTCCGAGTCCGGGTCGGCCTTGCCGAGTCCGAGTCCCGTTTCTTTGCTTTAAACACTAATCTGCCACTTTGCTGTGCATATTATATCACTATTTATAACCAAATCACATCTCTTGAACCATAATCAAGTTGCCTGTCTGCCTCATAAAGTCGATCATATGTTTAGCATAACTATTTAGAATCAACCTTCCTATAAGAGCTTTGAACTATTAATTATTGTATCATATTAACTGCTGTTGTATATCTTCAATTTGTATACCAACAATCTACCGAGAAAGCCATTGCATCGACCTTCATACAAAACATGCCTTTATGTAAATACCTATGTAATTATGATTACAATCTACTCTCTGTTCCCTCAGGCTGGCAGGAATGGTGCTCTGATATCATTTATAACATCCCCTTTTCCAATGCCCTAGTTTTTGCCCTTTAAGATCTGCTCAATAATATTTTTGTCTGTTGCAACATTATGTCCATGTCTTCTGTAATGATGTATTTATATCTGCTGCTATTTATGTCTGCTCTGGTTTTCTGCTTTTCATTGGATAGGTATTCCCTGAATGAATCCTCCGAATTGAGCTCCTAAATTTCTCATTATACATGTGAAAGATGACTATTCCCCTAAAGGTCGCATCCTTTCAAGGAGGTCAGCTCAGCAACAATAAACATAATTTATTATATTAATTTCCTTGCCCAAGATGGGCATTTGAACATGGAGGGTTGGCCAATATATTAATTAATATTTTGAAAACAATTTAAAAACCTTTCACATGCCTCTTTATTGGTGGTTGCACCTTGTTCAAACAGGTCAGCCCTTATCAAGATTAGATTTAACGGCTAGCCTTGATAAACTCAGTTGGCCCCTTGTAAATTTTTTAATACTTCCTTTGTATATAAAATGCCATCATGGCGGGGGCATGACATAAGGACCCTAAAAGTAAATTACAATGATGTTTATGCTTATCAAAGTCTAGTGGCTTATTTGATATTTGAATAATCATTCAGACTAATGCTTGCTATCATTTTAAATAGGATAACGCCTTTCATTGATGATCAACAAGATCTTGAAACGAATTGATAATTATAGAACAATATATATTCAAAACCATAACTTGATTGACAATCTTAGACTGATGTTTAGGATCATTCTCAAATTATTTTATGAGCACATTGATTCTTGATGGATCTGTATAACTATGCAAGTGTGTGTTGACATGGATGGGCGGGGGCCAAGCCAAGTTGATGGGGGTGTGCTCTATTTCATGGAGTTCACTGCTGTTTGATGATGGTGCACTAACTGATAAAAAGACAATATGGCTAGATGTCTATTGAGAAGAATAGAAGAGCCAAGTAGCAATCACTATGAATGGTAGAAAAATTTAGACTACTTAATGTATTTGGCATATCCAAGGACTGAGGTAAATAGATTAGATTATAGAGCAATCTTGAAAATAGAAGCATGCATGGTGTTGTGGACAAGAGGAAACAAGTCAATGAGTGGTGAAAAAGAAGGCAAGCTGAATTGTTAAATTGGGGAGCACCAAAAAGGAGGCAAAAATGACAACTAGGATACACTACCAAAAAAATGCTCATTTAGAAGAACATAAGATTTTGCATGACTATTCTAAATTTTAAGGATCCCACCCAATTTGACCATAAGATTTGGGAAGGAGAAACTTATAAATTATTATAAATATCATGAGGTTTTGACGGATAGAAATTGCTGAATTACTGAGCACTCATGTGTAGAACAGCTATGTTGAAAGAAGCAAAAGAAGCAAAGTTAATCAAAGAAGGTGACAGCAAAATATTTTGATAAGGTATAATGTGGTGCTGAAATTGTCAATGAATCTAAGACCAGTGTCTTGTCTATGCATACCAAGGTTGAAGCTTGATTTGTTTTAGTCTATGACTAAATTCATGTATGCTTGTGTTCTCATGTCTTGACATGTACTTGGGTTAAAGCTGGTGTATTACATTTGTGATTGGATATCCTGTGTATGTAGTCTTGTGCATTGTGGTGTTATGTCTATGACATGATTCTTATTAATTTGTATAAACTATTAAGCATAGGATGCATATGAACGTTTGACATGGAAGACTTTGTGAGAAAAATGTACTAATCAGTCATGAGGCCTTGGTGGATTTGTATAGTCACCATTATGTAGAGAGTGGAGCTTTGTGGTCACCAATGCTTAATTTTCAGATGATATTCATTTGTGGTGAGACCAATAACTACACATGGTCATCCTTGTGAAGGTTGGATAATGGCATCTTAGTGAGAAGCTAGATAATGTTGCCTTGTAGCAAGGTGTTGCTTTGTTGTGGTACAACAAGAAGCTTCCTTGGTCATGTTTACGTGGGCCCATCGAGAGGTGGTACCCATCATAATCTGTACTATTTGTCCAATGAATGTTTGGATGTTACATCTTTAATGTGTGTGTCTATGTATTGCAAATGAGCATGTGGTTGTAGCAGCAAGCAAGTCTCATTGTTGAAGTGATTATGTAGTGGCTTCCACAGTGATGAAATTGCTATATGCAAATCCACGCTGATGATGCTAGCTTTTAATGCTTCAAGAGTCATGCACCTCAATGACACTCCCTATGAAGCAAGTACCTATTGTGACCTTTTTTCACACATTGCCCCATTGCAAATGGGGACCCCGTGTTTTTGCTTTTTAGGGTTTTGCTTTGGCATCGCAACTGCTAATTACTAGTCTTTTTACAATAAGGAGTTAGAGTTTTTGAGAATTCATCCCAAGCCAAGTTGAGAGATCATGCTCAGAATCATGTATGAATGTTGTCAAAGTGCTCAGAAGGTCCAAAGGATGAGGATCACAATTGCTTTGGGTCATTTTTGACAACCTGCTATTTTTCAGAAATTTTTGCTTTTTCTGCTTTTTTGAAAGTGGCATATGGGTTTTGTTCCTCAAGTCATTTTATTACTACCCATTTTGTCGGAATTTGAAAATCCTGCCTCTAGGTATAAAAGGCAGGGCTTCCAAATTTTTGCTTTTTTTTGAGATTAGGGTTTTGTTCTTAAGGTCATATCAATCTTGTCCATGTCTTCAGATTCGAAAAATTTTGCTTCTATGTATAAAAAGAAAGGGTTTGAAATTTTTGCTTTTTTTCCGAGATTAGAGTTTTGATCTTCATGCCAAATTATTACTACCCATGTTCTCAAATTTCAAAAATGAGGTCTCCAAGTGCAAAAAGCAAAGTGGAAACCCTAATTAGGGTTTTATTCTAGATGAACCAACATGGTATCAACATGGCATGAACTGTTGATCAAGTATAGAGGAAGAGTTTGGGTATGGCACATTGAAAATTTCGCCTAAGTTGGAGAAGTTAAAATGGCAGATGCTTAGACAAGCCTGTCAAGGCTCAAAGTCAAACAAATGGAATGGCAGATATACCATGTTGGAAGAAAAAATAAAATAAAATAAGGCATGGAAGTGTAAAGCAAGTTGAAAAATAAATTTGTTACATAAAAAATTTTAAATTATTTTCCAAAATTCAGATTATTTTCAAGGATTATTTTTCAACACTTGGAATTATTTCAAAAAAAAAAACTTCAAGAATTTTGGTAATGAAAAGTTCTAGAAGATTCCTTGATAAAGATGAATTTGAGAGATAAAATAAAACTTTCCATTTTGGAAAGATTAAAACAAAAAAAACACAAAAAAATAATAAAATAATTTAAAAACAAACAAAAAACTTCTAAATTTAAAAATCCTAGACTATATATTTTCAACCAACTCATTTTCACAATTCATTATTCAGGTTGAGAATTTAGAGAGCAATTGAGAAAAAGTTCTCTCGAAATTTGTGAATTTTGGAGAGATTTTCTAGAAGTGAATTCTTCTGAGTGTTAGAAATCAAGAAATTAAGTGCTTTTTTCGATTTTAAGACAGAATTTCAGAATTGAAGGTAGATTTTGTAGTCGGGAATAATCAATTATGTTATTGTGTAGTCATTATGTTGTGTCATCATCGGTAATTGTGTGTTATGGGAGTCAGTTAGTTCACCCGAAGGGCAGTTGGACGCGACGATTGGTCGCACCCCCTCGGGTATTATATATTGTATCTTGTTCCCTCGGGAAATCAGGATTGTAACTGGAGACTATATGAAGGCAAATATACTTGTTCTTTGGAGTTATAACACTTATCTTATGGCATACTAGCATCTCTTATTCTGTATTGTGCATTTACTTCTTATGTCTCTGAAATAGTTTCCATAGGCGAAACATCTGGCACCAGTGCCTAGACATACTCGGGAAAGGAAGGAGCGGATGGCGTACAGACACGATGGGCCTAACCGTCGGTGAGATTAACCCAGAGGCCGATGACGCACAAACGAAATTCTATGACGAAGAGGACACTGCAACAAGGGAATTCTCAATCCTGCTTCAAGCGGCCATCGAGACCTACGTCCGAAGAGAGGCCACGAAGGCTAAAGTCCCAACAAGTGCTGTGTGGACTGCACTGGAAGTTAGCCCCGCAGCGAATTGGTTGATGAACCACCTCCCTCGGTTGCTTGCACAGGCATCACTGGCACATCGAACCCGCCTGGAGGAGATTGCCCGTGAGGAGTGACGCCAACAGGGCCTCCGACAGTACGAAGAAAACAATCGTCGTTGGGAAGCAGAGCGTGATGGCAAGAGGCGAAGGGGAAATTAAACCCTAAACCTCCGGGAGGAATAAAGCAATACTGTAATAATCCCGGCACATTGTTGACATAAATTGTGGCTGAAAGGGAAAATAATAAAAGTTTTTTTGTTTTGTTTACATGGTGTGTGCTTGCTATGTACGGAAGTGATTTATGCCCGATATACTAAATAAGGACAAAAATAAAAAGATACAAAGTGACGAATGGGAAGTGGCACAAAGAGCATTGAATCTTAGACAATAGATAGAACGAAGGTGTAGGCTAAGGCAGCTTGTCGAGGGACGACCGGCCGAGGGGTTGCTCGAAGGGAACCCAGGAGGTGTCACGGAGGTTGCGGAGGCAGAGATAGACGGAGAGAATTACACTCTCTACACTGTCGTAGGGTTGCCCGAAGGGAAACTCTACAGCTCACCAGAATACAACCGTAGGGTAAGAAGTAGCGAAAAGTTGGTGGAACAAACAAGGCGAAGTCTAAACCTGATCGATGGTACCAGACCTACTAAAGAACTTGTCCATTTCGGAGGACAACCGGGGGGAGACAACCAATCGGACGGAGACGCCCGAAGGTGCCGGGGGAGCACAAGGGTACCGTACGGGAGGCAATTTGTTCGGTTCAGGGTCAGCAACCTTCTCCGGAGGACCCACAAGTGGAGGGTCAGGTGTGGGAGGCGGAGACGGAGGATCACTAGGTACAAGCACACAAGGCGTCGGAGGAGTGAGACCAAGCGGTGGGATGGCAAGTAAGCAGAAGCTGTCGAAGTTCAACGACGATGGGAAGGAAGATCCCATCCGCCATTGCCGCACTTGCGAAACCATATGGTCAGCGAACGGTGTTATTGACCAGGACAAATGGGTAACACAATATCCAGCAACCTTAAGGGGAGTGGCCATCGACTGGTACTCCAATACAGATAAGGCCAAAGTCGGCACATGGCCCAACCTGAAGAAGGAGTTCGAGATAGAGTTCTGCCTCCTCAAAGATGACAATGAAATGGTAGCCGAAATCTATGGCACAAAGCAGAACAAGAACGAGACGGTTCGAGCCTATAGTCGTCGGCTCAAGGAACTATTGGGGAAAATGCAGAGTCAACCAGCGGATGGGTTGAAAAAGAGATGGTTCATGGAGGGACTGAAACAATTCCTCCGGAAGAAGATAAAAATTGTTCCACCAACCTCATACGAAGATGCATATAATAGAGCGATGGATCTCCAGAGTGAGACCAAGACATCCAAGAAGAAAAAGAAGAAGGATAGCTCGTCCGAGGACGATGACTCTTCCGAGGGAAGCAACAGTGATCGCGAGTCCGGCAAAAAGGTGCAAGCCTTGCAGAAGGATATGCTAAGGATGATGAAAGAGCTGAAGGTTATGAAGGGAGGTCCGAGCAAGACCGACGAAGGGAAGCTTTGGTGCACGGAATGTAAGACGGACGGCCACACGAAAGGCTCTTTCCCAAAGAAGGCCTATTGTGAGATATGCCAGTTGATGGGGCATCCCACTAGGGAATGCCCCTACAACATGAAGACACAGAATGCACAAGTGCTATTCACTAAGCAAGCCACAACATCCGCAACAACGGGTACGGCCCAACAGAACAACACAATGACATCCTCTGGAGGGTACCGGGACAATAGACGCTGCGGAAGGAATAATAATAATAATAACAATAACCGGAGCCGTATCCAGTATGATGCCAAGGGCCGACCTATGATCCAGTGTAGGGCCTGCCGTCAGTGGGGCACTTCTCTCGAGATTGCACAAAGGGGGCTAACCAGCAGCATCTCTATCGATGGTGTGGATCGGGGGACCATGAGGATACAAACAACCGAAACCCGAAGTCAATCTTTTGAACATTGAACCCACTCACGCAGAGGTATTGGCGGTTACGAGGGCGCAGGCAAAGATGGCCTCTTACCCAGACCTCTGCATAGAAAGGGAACGAGTACAGGAAGCAAGGGCGGAGATTATGAAGGAGATGACCGCACAAGAGAGAAATAGCGGGGAGGCCACAAGAACGTCCCAGACTAAGGGGGAAGACAACATCCTGAGGCAAATCCTACAAATGGAAGTACCCGTGAGAGTCCAAGACCTCCTCGAAACCATGCCGCACTTAAAAACGGCTATCCTAAATACAGTGCCCGCACAAAGTCACCAAGCGAAGAAGGCTGAAAGCTGTGCGGTCGACCCAATGTTGTTAGTTGTTAACAGTGGACACCACCCAACCATGGTAGAAATGGGCATCCTTGGGACCACCTTGACAGACACCATCGTGGACGGAGGGTCAGGAGTAAATGTGGTCCCAGAGGAGACATGGAAGAAACTGGGGAAGCCCACCTTTAATCTATTAGGAGCAGAACAGCATGGGATTAAACCCCTCGGGACACTCATGGTATAGCAAGTGATGATCGGTACACAACCATTCGTGCTGGATTTTGTAGTGATCCCGTTAAAACAAAAAGGATACGACGCCATCCTCGGACGGGGGTGGCTAATTGCCGCCAAGGCAAAGCATGACTGGAAGAGAAATACACTCTCGTTAGAGAGCATGGAGAGAAAGTACGTGATAGACCTCCGAACGCAGATGGTGAGCTAGGAGTTGGCATCCTCCTCCGAGTCGGAGTCGGACGGAGATCGGTTGGAGGAAGATGAAGGCCGATGGCGAATGGAGCCCAACAACGAAGGGGTTCTAGAATTAGAAGCATGCTCGAGGGATGATGGGGATTCTATGAACGACCTCTTCCATTAGCAGATGGAGGATTATGAATGGTTCACACCCTCGTGTAATGTGTTGAGCATCGAAGAACAATCGGAGGTATTTCCCCCAGAGTAGGGAGAATATAGGGAGGGGGAGGCCCGTGTGAATGACACTCCGGCACACCAATTTCCCAAAGACGGACCCATCAGATACAAGGAAGCCAAGTTGAAAGAAACAAATTTAGGAGAGGCAAGCGATCCCAAGAAGATTCTTGTGGGAGATGATTGGAACCCAGTGCTGAAGGCTGCAGCATTTAAAATTTTCCTAGAATATAAGGATGTGTTCGCGTGGACCTGAAGGGTGTACCCCCGGAACTATGCGTACACCGCATTACATTGGTACTCGGAGCTCAACCCGTAAGGAAGCGACCCTACCGTATGAATAAAAACTATGCCGCACGGGTGAATGAATAAATTGAATGGATGCTGGAAGCAGGGATAATTTTCAAAGTACAGACAAATGAATGGGTGTCCCCCATTGTGATCTCACTCAAAAAGGACAGCAACCAGATCCGGATTTGTGTAGACTTTCGATGTCTGAATGCAATCACCATCGAGGACCCCTTTCCTATCCCCTTCACCGACAGTATCTTAGAAGAAGTGGCTGGACACGAGATGTATTCTTCATGGATTGGTTCTCTGGGTACAACCAGATATCCATTGTGGAGGAAGACAAGCTAAAGACAACCTTCGTAGTGGAAGACGGTGTATATGCATACAATCAAATGCCCTTCGGCCTGTGTAATGCACCGACGACCTTCCAGCGTATCATTTTGCACATCTTCGACAAGATGTCTATAGGGAACTTCAAGGCCTTCCTGGACGCTTGGTCCATTTATAGCAGTCAGGACACACATCTCAAAGCCCTCAGGGAGTGCATGGAGAGATGTTGAAGAGCACGGCTAGCCCTCAATCCAAAAAAATGCAGGTTCATGGTGCCGCAGGGAAGGTTACTCGGGCATATTGTGTGCAAGGAGGGACTAAAAACAGACCCTAACAAAATAAGAGTCATAGTAGAGATGGAAGCCCCGACAAACGTCACTGGAGTGAAGTCTTTCCTTGGCCATGTGGGGTACTACAGGAGGTTCATCAAGAACTTCACCAAAGTGTCCCACCCCTTGGACAGACTTACACGAAAGGGGGAGCCATATGTCTGGACGAAGCTACAGAGCAACGCATTCAAAGAGTTGAAGGCAAGATTGCTGGGAGCCCCCATACTCACCTACCCGAACTGAGACAAGGAATTCCGCGTCCACATGGATGCATTGAATTATGCCATTGGAGCTACACTAGCTCAGGTAGGGGGCACGGGCTGGATCACCCAATATAGTTTGCAAGTAGATTGCTCTCTAAGGCCGAGAAGAACTATAGCACCACAGAGCGCGAGGCCCTCGGCATGGTCTACTCCGTGCAGAAGTTCAAGCACTACCTGTTGGCTACACCATTCACCTTTTATGTAGACCATCAGGCACTTATGTATTTGGTGAACAAGCCCATCATCCAGGGAAGGGTAAGTCGTTGGCTCTTGTTGCTTCAAGAGTTTACATTCACAATCGTGATGAGACTAAGACAGAGCCATATCATAGCAGATCAGTTGTCCCGGATCAAGTCAGGGGAACCTCCAGAGGGAGTCAATGATGACTTCCCAGATGCACACCTGTTTTGGATAGCCGTACTTTCCTCGTGGTACAAAAATATTGGGGAGTACTTGTCGTCATCTCGATTTCCGAAGGACATGCCTCCAGGGGAACGAAGGAAACTAGTGTTAAGGAGCAGGACTTTCCAGTTAATTAATGGCCTACAATATAAAATGGGAGCAAACCAAGTACTAAGGCGCTGCGTTATGGAGGAGGAAGTCCCCAATGTCTTTAGGGAGGCACATGAGGGCCCTGCAGGCGGACATATGGGCCTAGACACGACAACACGGAAGGTGTTGCTAGCAAGGCTATGGTGGCCCACGGTACACAACGATGCTTGAGAGTGGGTCGTGGGGTGTGACACTTGCCAACGGGCAAGCAAACCCTTGAAGCGGGACTTTATGCCCTTAAACCCTTCACACGCACAAGAACTGTTCGAACAGTGGGGATTTGACTTCGTAGGGCCTCTCAAGGCTAGCCGCACATGCCGATGCCGTTACATTGTGGTCGCTACAGAATACTTAACGAAATGGGTGGAGGCTAGGGCTCTCCCGGACAACTCTGCAATAAGTACGTCTAGATTCATCTATGAGCAGATTGTTACCAGATACGGCATCCCTATTCAATTGACCAGTGACAGAGGAGGACATTTCGTCAACCATGTGGTAAAGTTATTAATGACTGAATTCAAAAAAATTCATTCTCTATCGAGTCCCTACTACCCTCGGGCGAATAGACAAGCCGAGGCCACAAACAAAATCTTGGTCACGATTATCTACAAGTCTTGTGGAGTTGAAGGGGAGGATTGGGAGGAAAGGTTACCATCAAACCTGTGGGCCTACCGCACGACCTACAAGACCACCACCGGCCACACACCCTTCCAGTTGATGTATGGGCAGGAGGTCGTAGTCCCTGTGGAATTCATGGTACCAAGTTTGTGGATCGCTATTGACAATAAACTCGGGGATATGGAAAGCCTACGAGAGCGATTGCACGCCCTCAACAAACTCGAGGAGCGGAGGATGCTGGCACAATGGGCAACCGAGGTCGCGCAGTAGCGAATGAAGCACTGGCACGACAAGCACCTCTGGAAGATGGGCTTTACCTTGGGTCAGTTGGTGTTGAAATATAGTGGAAAACATTGGATAAAACCAAGGAAATTTAAAGTAAAGTGGTTGGGGCCCTACAGAGTCCGGGAAGTTGGGGCAAATGGGTCAGTCAAATTGGGGATGCTTGACGGCAAGGAGATTCCAAAGGCCGTCAGCGGGTCCAAGCTGAAAATCTATCATGAACGGAGATAGGACATGGGCCCCACCCAGCCCGACGAAGATACCTGTAACACTTTTTAAAAAAATAAAAAACAAGTGACCACGGTGGCACCACTATGCGGTGGGACCACCGCGAAAGAAGTATAAACACTCACGCCCAACCAAGCCCAGGGAAAACAAATGGAAGTGCCCATGCCCAGCGGAAAAAAATCAAAGTGCCCATGTCAAGCAGGAGGTGGTGGCAACAGAACCCTGACAACCATGAAGTAAAAAATTGGTTTAGGAAGGCAAGAGTGCATTGGGTGGTTCAGATGCTGGTTTTTTAGATCAAGAAATTTGAGCCACCAATGCGGACAATGATAGCATCATTCGACCCCAACACCAGGAAAATCACTTTTGAGTATATGAAGCACACAGTCACAGTCTCCTTCACGGCAGCCGACTTCACTAGGGTATTTGGCATACTCGGGAGGAATGGGAAGAAAGTAGATATGAAGGTGCAAAAGATGAACGCGGACCAGAAAGAACATTGGATACGCATGGTCTCCAAAAATCTTACACGAGCGAAATTTGATTCCATAGCCAAGGCCACTAAGGGGAGAGGGATGAAGAAATCTTTTGTGGCAGAAGGGCCATGGCGCTGCATCATGGACGTGGTTAAGTGCAGGTTGATGGAGTCCAGTCGGGCATCGAACATAGCGCTCCCACAAATCATCTTGATGAACGGGTTGATGAATGGGGTACAGTATGACTAGGCATCAGTACTGGCGGATAGAATGTTCGAGTTCATGACATTGCAGCATCGCACGTTTTATATGCCGCACTACGCCATCGGGTTATTTCTGGAGGTGATGCTTTCATAGCTTCCAGCAAACAAGTTGGAAATTCGGCCGGAGGGGAACTTCGCAACCGGCGAGCCACCTATTTTTCTGTGGAGGCATCTTGACATAGGGCTGGTACCCGGGGTGGGGCAGAAACGACAAAGGCAGGAGGTGTCAGAGTCTGAGGATATTGACAGTGGGAGGGATGAGACCTCAAAGGCCTCGAGTGACTTAGAGGGAGATAGCGAGGAGAGCCTAGCAGAGACCGTACGGGCATCCACACTAGTCTTGTTTGCTACGCCCATGTTGACACCCTCAACACACTTGAGTCCGCCGACGGTGACGGTTGCATCTATCCCTGCCCTCGGCTAGCAGAGGCCGCCAGTAGTGGCAACAGAGGACGTGAGAAAGGCAGTACCATCTGAGGGTGTGGGGGAGTCCGTACTGTAGAGGCGCAGGAATTGGGGATGGATCAGACAGGTACTATGGGCGAAGAGGAATGTTGGCTGAGGGAGATGGAGATAACACCTATGTCGCCTAGGCCGGCTACTACCATTTCTCCCCCACGGGTGACTTCTGGGAACAGGGACCCTTGGGAGGACGTAGAGGTGGTTGACATAGACAGCCACGGTCCCCCTAGAGATATGGCACATTCGACAGAAGTGCAGAGGAGGGAGTTGACACTTGAATAGAAGACAAAGGTCCCGTCAAACAGAGTGGAAGTTCACATAGAGAGCAGGCACCCAGGCAAGGTAGACGTCATAAAGAGGACCCAAAATCTGAATTTCACTGAATTTTCTTACCATTCTGTCTTATTTTATCAATTTCTTGATCAATTCCTTCACTTTCAGTTTCCTTTTTCGCAGAAATTTAACCTTTTAATAGGTTGAAAGTGAAATTTTCAAAAAAGAGGATTAAAAATCAGAATTAAAATCTGAAAATAATATTAAATTTTCATGTGTTTTTGCAGGTTAAGGCAGCAAAGTACCAATGAGTTTCGCTAGCCATAAAGAAAAGCATGATGGGAATTGATCAGAATATGGCGATCAGACTTCTTCCAAATCCGCCATGATGAAGACAAATTAAGGTTGGCAAGAGGTTTTCAAACTTCACCCAGCCTAAGGAAAATATGAAGGTGGTCACGACAAAGAGCAAACACAAATTGACAAAGCCTTTGCCAAGTCCGCCATGTCTAAGAACTATCCAAGTCCACCTTGAACATGTCCGACAATCTTCCAAGTCCGCCTTGGCATGGAGTCTTCCAAGTTGGCGTGACAAGGAGAAGAATTCCTTCCAAGCATGATCAAGGTTTGCCTATGCAAGTAAAATTGTCAGACACATGGTAAAATCCTACCATTGGTTAATTAACTCTTGGCAAGAGTTAGTCAAACTCCTACATGAGGTCAAGCAAGCAAAATTAAGTTGAAAATAAAGTAAGGTATGGATGAGGTCAAGAAACTTGGAAGGTGATTGTCCAAAGTTTGTCCAAGGCAACAAAGCATGAGCACATGGCAAAGTCTTTGGCCAAGTCTGCCTAGACATGTTCAAATCCACCTTCCAAGTTGGTAATGAACATGTCAAGACATCATCCACGTTCACCAAAGTTGGAGCATAAGCCTATGTCAAGAATTTGCCAAGGATGAGCAAAGTAAGCAACTTCCAAACATGATAGAACCTGATCAGATTATCAAACTTCAGACTGAGACAACAAAATTCGCATGGAGATAGGAAACAAAGCATTCCAAAAAGTTGAAGGAACCACTCAATAAGTTCAACATGTCCAAGACTCATCCAAGTTCATCGTAGACAACGAATTAAAAGATAGCAGATTGGAAGTTTGATGAGCATAAAGACAAAGTAATATGTCTTAGCATATTCCAATTCGCCTACAAAGAAGAACATCTCGTCTTCCAAGTCCGCCTGAGAAGGAATGACTAATGATCTTCCAAGAATAAATCATTCATGTCCAAGATTCAAGAAAGTCCACCCTACCAGGATTAAGGAAGAATGTTATGCAAATTTGTTTTGGAATAAAGCAAAGCAAACTGTCTAAACTTCCAAGCAATCAAGTTGGATAATAAAAAGGGAAGGCTTGGAGAATGATCTTCCAAGCACATGACATGGAAAGAATAAATAAAGCCTAGTGATCAGACCTCCAAATCTGATCCATGAAGACAGGGCAATCCAAGTTCGCCTTGGAAGGAAAAGATTAGCCAAGGTTTGTCCAATAAAATAAGACACAAATTGAAACTTGTCCAAGGATGTGTAAATTCCGCCTTGCCAAGAGGAAATTTGCTAAGCAGGCATAAGGATGGCATGTATTCTTCCAAGATCGCCATAAATCAAGATCAAGGAAAACTGGAAAACAAATTGTCTAATCATACTGTCCAAACTTTTCCAAGTCCACCAAACACAAGGAGATGATTGTTCGAACTCTTTCCAAGGCATAAAACAGATTAAGGCAAATTGAAGGATGATTGTCCAAGAACATTCCAAGTCCAAGGGCAAACAAATTGACACGAAGCATGCCAAGGCATGGAAGAAAGATTAAAGCATAAACAAAGGTTGGTTGGACTTCAACCAAGTCTTCCATTCCAGGAAGAAATAAATTTGACAAGACAAGCACATGAATCAAATTCTTCTCCAAATTCAAGGCACCTGAAAGAGTCTCCAGGCATCAAGAAGGAAAAGTCTTCAGACTTGGTGAAAGTATGGAAAGAAATTCTAGATTTCTTGAAGGATTTCATTTCTAAAGAGTCAAAGACAAGCTCCTACGCGCAACATAAACTGGCGGCAAGAAGAGTATTCTAGACAAATTTCCGTACTTAGGCAAATTTTTCGGCACAAATTGGGGAATTCAAGTCAACACGTCCAGGTTCATTGAACACACTACCTCTCAACAAAAGAAGGGGGTGCAATCCTAAAAAATAGCATCTTGTACCACTTGTCTCTCATCCGACGGATATTTGACCTATTTTGGGAAACCCTAATTAGGGTTAGGTTGTTTTAATCTCGACCGTTGATTAGAAATCAATCTTGGCCATTGAATTGTAATTGGGGAGCCTATAAATTTAGTTCAACCCTCATTTGTAAATTATGGGAGCACGTTGCAAAACATGTTGAGATAAGTAAATTGTTGCATACAATTGCCAAAGTAATAAGTAATGCATTGTTCGAATTGATGGTGATTACCTCTTTTATTTTGGAGTTGGCATGGTTCTTATCCCTCATCATGGTTTAGATTTTATTTCATGTATGCTAGATGAATGAAGGATTTAATAGTTTAGATTGGTGAAACTTTTGCTCATACTTTTGTTGGATGGATGATTTTCATTCAATGTGTAAAGTTAGCTTGAGCTTTGATGTGGATGCCTAACTTCTACTTTGAGTAATATTGTTCAATTGTTGGTATTATTCATAGTGTGAAAATCTTAAGCACAACCTTAGAAGATTGCACATGCTTTGCGTAGTTGTCCTAAGTGTGGTGAAACAAAGTGTTATTAGTGTCACCTAATCTTTACCATCTCTTGAATTCTTAGGAATAGATTAGAATTTCTAAACCATATCTCCTTTTTAGTTTTCTTGAAATCCATGATCCAGAACCCAAACAATAAATCTCCATTATGAATTGAATGAGCCAAGCGTAAGTCCCTTTGTGTATTACCAGCATATTACAACACCCATTGAGCTTATCCACACATCAAGACCTAACAAAAGAAACGTTGGAATCACCCTCTTAGCATAAGTGGTGTTTTTTCAAGAGAGGATAAAGTATCCTTGGGTATTTTATTCTAATGTTCAATATATGATAAAACATACACCAACAGAAATTGGTGTTAGGAGGGTTGACATCTGGTCGTTTATTCAAGTGGAGAAATTCAATTGAATGGAAGCAGTATGAACTTTGAATTGCCAAATCAGAGATATGTTAGATCTCTTTTGTGTCAAAAAATAAAAATAAAATAAATAAATTGAAAAAAATAAATAAATAAATAGAAAACGGAAAATCAAAAAAGAGATTCCTGGATGGATGGGTGACCGTTTCATATTTCCTGCTGTCAAGACAGTCTTCTTGTGGACATCACTTAGATTCAAGAAAATTTGAATGCACAACTGCACCCTAGGAATTTGTCTCGGTTTGCCATACCAGGGAGATGCCAAATTCATGATATATGATAAAACGTACACCAAGAGTACCCTGCTATGAGAGTGGTCAAGATTTGGCCTTCAAATAAAGTCCTCCACACTCTAGTGATAAATGGGTAACACCTATTATTATATCCTATGTATTATATGTTGTTTTGGTTGTAATAGCTGAGTGATTATTATCCATAAAATCATGACTCTAATCATGATTATGGTTAATCACATGACTTAACTTTATAATCATTATTGCCTAGTATAATTAAAATTGAGAAAGGGAAGATGATGTTAAGACGTCACAAATGTCATCAGACTTGTGCAACAAGAAACATGAATTCAGCAATACTTAAGTAGCAAGTCAATTGTTTTGGATGCTAGGAGCCCATATTGTCCCTATGAATAATCATATTGACCCAATCGTTATCTCCAATCAAATTCACATATGTAAATGCTAGAATTTAATTACCTCAAGGGAGACCATGTTCCTATAGCATCTAATTAGGATTACCTATAATTGTATTGACCTGGCGAGAAAAAATTAAATAGGGAATGTAGCTTAGTTAGTAAGGCTTTGAAATAACTCCTCGGAATTTAGGACTTAACCTATCTGTTATGCAAGATTAAAAATGGTAGCAAGAGGAAATGCAGAGTTTCTTCATCTACTAGTGTGAAATGGTGGCATGTCTAACTCTAGAGATGTGAACGTAGATGGAGGTAATGCTAACAAGTAATACTTCTCTTGCTATCGTTGTTGGGTGGAAGGTAAGTCGTTTCTGCTTCTTTCAACCCCCTGCAATGTCGTAGGAGTTTCTTTGGATGAGGTCATTGAGGAGGTCACCAAACATGGGAAGAGCTTTGGCTTTAGCAGCAACAACCCTATCAATGGAGATGGTGTTGGTGTTGTGCTAGAGGCTCTAGAGGTTGATGTTGAGGTTTTTTGGGGGAAGATAATTTCAAAAATTGTTGGTTGAAAACTTTGTACACCTGGGGGATGTGCAAAATTATGGTTTCAGCCACAGTGTGTGAGTATGATACTCTCCTAATTTAGGGAAGGCTTCCCCTATCTACAAATCTAATATGGGTGAGACATCAGTCTTTCTTCTTCTTTCAAGAAAAACAATACTCTTTTCTCTTCACAGAAAAGCAATAGCAATTGGAAATAAATAACAACAATACATAAATTAGACTTTTTTGTAGGATTTTGGAACATAAAGGGAAGAAAAGTTTCCATGAAGGCACAAAGACCTCCGTCACTTCCCCGGGACAGGAAAACAAAAATGAAACCATAGAGTCTTCAACACTTCTACTGTCCTATCAACCTTTGCAGATGATTTTTTGGTAACTAAGCACAATATGTAGCAGCTTAAAGTCTAACCACATGATACACCTCTTATGGACAAACAAAGAAAATAAAAGCAGCACAAAGTCTACAAGCTACCCCTTTGCTTGAGTGTCCAACAATAGTTTCAGACTTGACAAGCAACTCAAAGTTTGCAGTATCAAATTTTAAAACCAATCAAAAAATTCTAAACACAATAAGCAGCTCAAAGTTTGCAAGATTGAGCTTGAATCCCTCTTGTATAACACCTCAAAACTCACAATCAATCTCAAGAAAATGTCGTCACATAGCACCTTGAATCAACACAAAGTTTGAAAGCAATTTGCCTCTTTTAATTGACTGCAATCTGATTTACATCCAAGCCCAAAGTCTTAGAGTGTACATACAAACTAGCAGAGTTCTTTTGCATTGCCAAAAGATAAAAATTACAATCGATCCCCTCAAGTATTTATAGGAGGAGGCTTCAGAAAAAGGTGGGAGGATCCCAATTAACATGAGAAATTCTCTCAACCACCATGACTTATTCCACTACAGTCCTAATTCAACTCAACTTGTAGTTACTTTACATGTAATTACATTTTTACAAAATGCAAGTAAAAGTGACACTTGCAATTACACTTTTTTGACATTACATGTAATTTGTCAAAACAAAATTACAAATGCATAATTAATCTAAGTGTCCAAAGACACGACTCCAACTACATCATCCTTTGTCTGTAATGATCTTCATGCCGCTTCAGGATGCTAGAACTTGAAGTATTCTGGATTGGTGAAGACATCTTGAATCGGAACGGGAATTTGCATCCTTAATGATCTTTATGTCCTTGGCCAAGGAACTTCGTCCTCATCTTCTTGCTTGGGGTGGTACTGTCTTTTTAGGAGGGAAGTTCTTTGCAAGGCTGAAGTAAAAAACCTTTCTTTATCTTGAAAGCATTCTATGCTCTCAATCATTCACATCACTTATTCATCTCCTTGTGTGGCTCTGTCACGTTGTTGTTCTCTCTTTGTATCATCCTGCAATCTTGGAATCTGCTTGCAAAATAAGGCCCATGCCTTAATTTATTGATTTGATAGGTCGTGTGCGCAAACAGGACTGACATGGGAAGGGCTAAATTGATGCAAAATTGGGCTCACAAGTGAATGTCGGGTTCTGGAAACTGCATTACGTGTGTGGAAAAACAACAGCATTAACTTGCAATTGTGGAGAACAAATATGCAACTTCATATGTGTAATGGGAAAACACAAGTTTGCACTTGTAATTGCATGCTAGAAACTCATTTTCAAGTGTTTTTGAGTGCATTTTTCACCAATTTCGGGTTCTGAAAGGCTGACTGCAAGTGAAGACACAACTGCAATCGGGTTTTAAAATTCCGGTTGCAAGTGGACTTGTAATGGGAAAAATGATACCAACCGGTAATGGCAAACTTTATGTGACCATGGATAGATATGGAGAGGGACATTCTCATCTTGGCAATTTGGAAAATGGGAAAAACTCTTCAACATTGTAATTTTTGTAAAAAGAAGGTTAACTCTTTTTACCAAAGGGAAGGACAACATAACCAAAGCTACTTATAATCAGGTTTTGAAATTCCGAATACAAGTAGAAATGAAAAGGGGGAAAATCTTGCACATTCACAAATTGTTTTGCAAATAACTTATCAATTTGGAGAAGATCTTCAAGAAACCCAAAATCTGAGCAAGAGCAAATGCGCTAGAGCAAAGCAAATGGACTTGAAAGAAACCGAAATGCTCTTTAAATAGGTTAGGAAGCCACCACATTATGATTGCAACCAGCAAACCGAATCGGTTTTGTCTTCAAATTTTCCCACTAAAAACGGCTTGCGGGAAGAAAGATACTTGATCTCAAACACTCATCAATGGGGGACGTGTTGCAAATGTGGCAAGAAGGAGATTCATGCCCCCAAAATGTGGCAACACCCAGCAAAGATGTCTTCCAAAAACGTCTATAAAAACACCTTCTATAATGCAAAACGTGGCAACAAACATTAATCTCCAATGATTTTGCATGCATATTGGACAGATTTAGTGGAGAAACGCCATAAGAAACAAATTTGGAAGAACAAATGTGCAGATTAGGTTCTTCAATTGCAACTACAAGCAAAATGTGCCCTCCAAAAGATGCATTCGGGTTTCTAAAACCCCTTTACAAGTTTTAAATTACATCATTTTTTCCATCATTTGGGCAAATTCAGGGTTTAAAGGAAGAAGAACACAAAAACAAAGAGCAAAACAACTTGTAATAGGGAAATAAAATCCCCATTACAAGTTTTAAAAACAAAACATAAAGGAACAAAAAGACTTGTAATAGGGAAATAAAATGCCCTTTACAAGTTAAAAATGACTTAAAGGACATAAAACATGTGATAGGGAAATAAAAACCCCATTACAAGTAAAAAGAACATTAAAACTTGTAATAGAGTAAAAGAATCCTGTTGTGCATTCTGCACACATACCCCGATCTTGGCGGGGACCCTCATATTTTGCAGTCTGCCCAGGAAGAGAGAGATAGGGCATTTCAAATTAGACAAACCAAAGAGCTTTGCAAAGGACCAAAACCCTTTTATAGCCCGAAAATCCTTTTGTGCAAGGGGCGAAATAACCAAGTGAAAATGCATCTCAAAATCGCACCATTTGTCTCAAATTCCCAAAGGTCGCAGAGGCAAAAGGACGTTCAAACCTAGGTCACGCTGAATCCTCAAGAATCCCGAATTTGCAAAAAGGAAAGCATTTTAGACTTGAGGAATATAAATCGCGCAAAACACTTCATTTGCCTAAAAGTCATCCAAGTCGCACAAATCCTCGAAAATCATTGAGTGAAGGGTCGGGCATGAAGAAGCAAGTCTCAATCGTGCAAAGGACCAAAATTGCTGAAAATGGGGAAGAAGTTCAAGTTCGCACAAAGGAGCCTAAAAATCGTACAAATCACCTCATTTAGCCGAAAATGGCACAAAACCTCTAAGTCGCGCATGAAGTCTTTTAAGCCACAAAGTTCAACAACTCAAAGTTTGCAAAATCACCTTAAAGGCCGAAATTAGCAAACAACTAAAACTTGCAAAGTGGAGTAGTAGGCCGAACAGATCGAAATGCAAGTTCGATGAAGCTTTCCAAAATCGGCCTCTAAGGCGAAAATAAGAAAATCGTGAAACTTGCAAAGGAGAGGATAAGGAGCTGAAAAGCAACAAAAGCTCCCAATATGGTCTCTAAGGCCGAATTTTAAAAAAACACCTAGAAACCCAATTCGTGTAAAGTCAAATTAGAAGCTGAAGTTGAACAAAAGAGCCAAAGCTCACAAAACCAATTTAAAGCCCGAAAATTGTAAAGGGTAAAATTGCGCAAAGTCCTCTTATTTGCCGAAAAAGAGAAAGAAGACATTAAGTCTAGATCGCGGGAGTTCAGTTCGCACAGATCATCTTCCAAGACGAATTTTGTCTAAGGGGCGTTTAAGCATAAAAAAAGAACATCTCACAAAAGGTGGAAATAACCCTAGTTTGCCAAAAGAGAAAAGGGGGCGAGTTTTCAAAACGTTTTAAAAGCTGAGCTAAAAAGGGGGATGATTTAGAAGTTTTTCAAAGCGTCCAAAGACCGAGCTTTTCAAGGCATCCAAGGTTCGCATTTTCTCTTGTAGGCTCAAGTTTGCAAGCAAAGGGAGATGTTTGAAACAGGAGGTCGCCCATTTTCTTTTGAATAGCCGAGTTTACAAGATTAAAGGGGAAGGCATTTATAAGAAATCTCACATTTTTACCCCAAGAGCCAAGTTTGCTCCCTTTGATAGCAAAGTCGCATTTTTCCTTGAAGAGCCGAGTTTCTCCATTTGAATGGCAAAGTGCTAAATCAAAAGGTGAAGCGAAAAGGGGGAGGGTTCATTAAAAAACGCTTTTTATTTTTTTGCATGGTCAAAAATTTCCCCAAGTGTTATGAAAGTAATAATAAAAGAGCTGAGGTGAGGACTCAAAAAGCTCGGATTGAAGGCATGTTAAGTTAAGATTGCAAATCTAAGGACCGCCCATTTCATACACAATATCCGAGTTTTGTATCAAAGAGAAAATAACAAAGTTTTCTCATTTGTATTCAAAAGCTTGGATTTCATTCTAAAGCAAGGAGGCATTTAAAATAGAGGAGTTCGAGTTTGCAATATGTTCTAAATGGCCGAATTTTAACAAATGATAAGTTAGGTGTCTGTATTTTCACCATAAACGCCGAGTCAAAAGGAAGTCAAGCCATTGCCTCTCAAGGCCTAAGTTTCCCCTTAAAGCGACGCAATTTCAGGACAAAATGAAACAAAAAACGGTTCAAATTGTTTAAAAACACCTTTCATACTCGCCAAACAAAGCCCAACATTGACTAAAATTTAATATTTGTTAAATTAATTTATTTAATTTTTCAAAAATGATTAATGCGGATCAAAATTGATTGTTTGCAGGCGTAGTTGGGAAGAATCAGGAAAAAGCCTAAAACGTCAAGGAGATCTAATCGTGATCGACACCGAGGAGTAAAGATGCAGCGCAGTATCAAAGCGATGAAACATCGAGAAGCACGTCATCATGGACCACAAAGTTGAAATCTACCAATGAGATTGAAGACCAAGAACACAAAATGCTACAAAATGTGTATTCTCAAAAATGCATAGCTGGAATTAATTCCAGAAATTCTATTTAAAGAACTGAAATTGTTTAATGTAAAGCTACCTATGGGTCCCACTCAAGATATTTTGAAACAAAGGGGAAACGGGTCTGTTGTGGACAGCTATCTCCAACTACCAAATTGACTAAATTAAAGCCAAATAGTGGTAGGTAGTGGAGATAGTGGTTGGGTGGATAATTGAGAATTAAGTAGGCATGGGTTAAAGCTGCCAAATTCTAGAAGGCAGATCAGGACTATTGGATGCAGTCAATCCTGGCCTCTGATTCAAATTGTAAATTCTATAAAAGGCAAGGGCCTTTCTCTTGTGAAGGGTTAGATAGTTAGATTATTGTTAGATTTTTAGACTGTTAGAATAGGTTAGAGTTTTGCAGAAAGTAAGATTTTAAGAGTAGCATAGAAATGCTGCAAAGAATTGTTGTAAGGGCAGTCAAAATCAATATATAAACATTGAAGAATGGTGTTTGTTATCTTGGTTTTCTTCTGTTTGCATGGTTTTCTTCAGCAGTTTAGATAGATCTTCTTGGTGTGCAGGTATCTGATGGATTTAGGCTCATACCATTGAGGATATGTTGATTGTGTATCCTTTTGTATGGTTAGCTTGAGCCTTTAAATCGTGTTTAGTTCAATTGCAGGTGTTTTTCTGAGCTATGCCAAAATTGGGGTGCTTAGCCATGCATTAGCAGTCTGAAAATCTTCCCAGTCCCCTTGAAGATTGCACTGTTCCTACGAGGTTGTGAGCCATTTTGGCCAAGCAGGGATTGGTTATGTTGAATCCGTCTACCCGCATACCAATCTTATCAATTTTTCAGGTTTCCTAAACTCTTCTCTTTTGCTTTTATTTCCCAGTTCAAGAATCAGATACTGACTAGCTTGTTGCAAAACATAAGGCCCCTTGTGCTCCCAGCAAAACACATTGACCGTTGAGTTATCCTACAATCATGACCTGACATTTGGAACCTTGAGGTTGTCCCCTTTGATCAATTAAAAACAGCATTAGGGATTCCTTATACAAGAGAGGATATGATACTCATCGAGAACATTCTATTCTGTGTTGGCCGGATAGAGTCGTAGCAATGCGACTTTAGACATGTCAACAAATCCTTACCGCAACTTAAAATCACTTAAGTAGGAACTTTAATAAGAAATTACAAGTTCTTTTTAAACTTAGAATTTTAAATTCGCTTGGAATTTGTCCAAGAAGTTCCTACAACAACTTAAAAGACATAAAGAGCAAGGGGGAAATAAAAAGTAAGTTACACGTGACAAGTTTTAAATAAAGTGCACTTGTAATTGTTTTAAAATTTCCCCACAACACTAAAACAAGAGAAAATTAAAACTTGCAATCCAAGGAAAATTTCCCACCTGCAGTCAAGAAGAAGCAAAAATTTCCCACCTGAAATGTGGATCGAGGATGGACCAAAGATTAGTCCAGTCCAACATGAAGCAAAAATTTTGCCTTGGGAAGCGTGCCTTAAGAGTAAAATCTTCAAATTGCAGTGATTGCTCTGAAACCTAAAATTGCACAAGAAGCTAGGAAAATGAAGACCAAAACTCACCAAAACTTGGACAATGATGGCAAAGACACTCCCCAATGATTTGACACTAACAAATGTGAGTTTTATACCTCATAAAACGTGCCTTGGAGACAAAAATGACACATTTTAAGCAAAAATTTGTAAGGGTTGTCATATTTTTGAAAATTCAAAAATGAGGACAACAACTAGCTCTAACTGGGGAACTTCCTTTGATTGTTGGAATGATTGAAGGGAGTAGAATCCAGAACTCTAAGTGCCTTAGTATCCATTGGGTTACAGAGTCGAGCAACAAAGACACAGACGACAAGAAGGATAATATGACTGACGCAAAGAAAGTACTTAAAACAAGACACTTATTGAAAACGGAAACCTACCTATCCTAAACTAGCCACAAAAAAAACCTTTGAAATGAAACTTTTCACTGGCTCAACAAAATAGTTGCCTTTCTTCAACAGCTTGCAGTGCCTTGCATGATCATTAGCAGCCACAACCAATTGAAGCACGAACACGTGTACGAGAACTTGATGCAACACTCCTTGGAAAAGATGAACAAATTCACCTTCCTCTTGAAATGAATCATATGGGCTACTGCTCCAAAGTAGATCAATGAATCCAAACTGCTCTTGCTTAACTGAAAATGCATGTTTGGCCTCTTCCTCGAGTGTATCTTCAAGCTCATGTTCAGAACAAGTGAAACCTTTGTCCTCCCATTGGCTTCCAACCAACCAAGATGTTTGATAGGACATCCTCTTGATGGGACGAAAACAAAATTCGTCTTGCTAATTACAACTTTATCAGATGCTTCTTCAATCACAACCTCATGCTGAAAAGAATAAGTTTCTTCATGTGAGTCAATTGAAAACATGACTGCATTGCTTACCTCAACATGTTCACAAACTTCAGATTTGGGAGAGTTGTCATCAAGACTTGAACAAAATTCCTCTATTATGTTTGTGAAAAGGGCTTCATCTAGTTCCTTACTATCTTCTACATGCACAATATTTTCAAGTTGATGGCCTTGAAATATAGGTGCAGTCTTCTCATGCATGATCATCTTTTCATATCTCATGATATGACTGTCCTTTTTTACCAGCACCTTGGAAAAGTATCCTTCAACCCCTTGTTGTGCATTGTTCATGGTATCCAGCATGGTCCATTCTTTTTGTTCATCAACATTCTGATACTACATAAACCAGATTTGAGAGTCGCCAGCTACGTCTGCTTCCTCCTCTTCTTGGAAAAAACCAACAAGATCACTTTGTTCAAATTCAGAATCCTCCATTGTTGCATTTGTTGGTGGTGCCTCAAGAGCAAGCCCTTCTGGTGTTGAAGGAAGCTTGTCTTGACTTTCAGCTACATAACTAGGAGCAGCATTTGGGTATGGCCTCCTTGGAATGTCTTCTTCATAAGGGGAAGAGAATACACCTTGAGCTATTTTCCTTTTGAGGGCAACCAGCTCATTAGCCAACCTCTGCACCATGGGATATGTTCTCATGGTAGCCCATGATCCCAATGAAGAGATTTCTTTGGACCCATTTGGCTCTATCTTTATCTTACCAGCAAGGATAAGATCATCTTCAATATCAATTGCTATGGCTTGCGTTGCTGCAAGGTCTCTTAGAACAACCCTTCTCAACAAGAAACACACCTCAGGCACTTGAGCATTGATGAAGAAGCATTTCAAATTTGCAGTGGTAGGCTGAGGAATGTTTAGTCCTTAATGTAAGGTTCGTAAACGAACAGATAACACAACATTTTCCACACGGATCAAATACTCATGTAACAAAACAGTCATATATCACATCATAGATACTAATGATAATAATTAGACCAGAAGAGTTATATCTTTATTGAAGTATCCAGAATATCCATACATAATCTCCCCTGCGGAGGTTCCATCCAAACAATATATAGACCCGATGGTTGGCCAAGTTGCCAATCGCCACCAACTCCCAACTACCCAAAGGGAACCTCTCGACGATGCAACACATTCATAAACATCACATAAACACAATTATAACTATCATTCCTACTAACATCAGTTATTTACCCCTAACATTAGCCCCCCCCTAAAAAAAACAGTCGTCTTCCAGACGACTCAAACAATAGGAGCTGAAACACAAAAGATAAACTAGGATCGAGAAGAGGGAGGAGGCGTCCCTGTAGTGGCCGCAGGACAAGATTGTTGTCCGATGTGAAGTCTCAGGTTCTTTTATGCCAGCAGCTACCGTTTCAGTGCCTTCTTTACCATGTGGGCAGCTTCCAATAGCTTCTTATCTTTTTGTTCTATCTGTGATGTGAGCTCTGCCACTTGGGCTGCTAGTACTTGCACCTACTTCTCCTACATGCTGCAACGGGCCTCATTGGTGGTCATCTTCATTTCCAACTCATTCCACAGGTTCCTTTCTACTGCAGCTAACTGTGCATGCTTCTCTCCTTCTCCAGTTTTGTTATGTATAGCTATTGAGCTTCTTGCTCTACCTGGTGCTGCCACATCCGCAAGTACACATCTCGGAAGGCCCCCTCCATGCTACAGAAGATGGTGCCTAAAGTGCCTGTGCCTCCTACCAGGTGCCTGTGAGTCCATTCCTAAATCATCTCTGGCGTACTATGGTTCGGCCACCCTTGTTGCTCGAAGTGGCGTTTGAACTCTGCACACCCCATAGTCATGAAGTGACAGAGTTGCGTAGCGTCGGCGGAGTTGCCGACCTCCATCTACCCAATCAACTGTGCTATTCCCCATGCAACATCAGAGAGCCCTTGTAGCTCTCGCAAGAGTCGCTGGAGTGAGCTTGCTGGATCACTTGGATCTGATGGAGTGATGTGGAGCCCTGCTAGTGATCCTTCTAGCCCGCTGCTCTTTTGGTCCTACCCGCCATTCCCTGGGGTCTGGTGCTCTCGATCAACAGGTCTTCCCCCATCCTGGTCTGAGACGGTAATAGTTATGTCCGGTGTCAGACGCACCCGAATGGCCATGCTGTGTGGTGCAGAGTGAGTGCGAACTGCCCCAGCCATCCATCCAGCGAGGCATCTATATCTTCGTCCGTGAGTGTCTCCAGTGCTGCCAACGCCTCCAAGCCATCCCCAGTCATCGATATATTTCCTGCCTCCTTCCTTGTTGGAGTCGTACTAACACCCGGTGTGGCTGCTGGTGTCGTACTAGTACATGTTGGTGTCGTACCAGTACCTGTTTCGGACCGTACCAGTACCTGTTGGGATCGTACCAATATCTATTAGAATCGTACCAATATCTGTTGGGAGTGTACCAGTACCTGTTGGGAGTGCACCAATACCTGTTGGGACCGTACCAATACCTGGTGAAGTTGTACCCGTACCTCTTGGTACCATACCCATATCTTCCGTACTAGAACCTGGACCTGTCGTACCAGTTCCCTGCTCGGCCATTATGTTTGTTCTTGGTATGACCTCCCCTGTTACTGTCTGGCCTATCGTACTGGTATCCTCTGTGGCTTCTGGTGCAAGTACAGCCAAGCTGATTTGTGGTAATGATACCCGTTGTTGTGCTGGTGGTTCCCCTTCGTTGATTTTTCGAAACAGCAACCCTACTGGTCGCACGTCTCCCAAAGGGCTGACCACTGTAAGTGTTCCCTGCGGTACCAAGTGTGCCCAAGATAATTTTGGAGGTGTGAACTTCACCCTTGTACTCTTCCATTGTGCCCATAATCCTTCATGTTGATCCTCCTCTTGCTCCTCTTCTTGCTGTTGCGACTCTACTTCCCCTTCATCCTCTGCAATTGTGTGTGGTGCCATGCGAAACCCCTCATCACCACTTTCCTGTTCTTTAGTCTCCTCTGCCTCCTCCTCAGACTCTTCAGCACTACTAACATCTTCGACCTCTATAGATGTGTCCCATCTTTTTCCTCCTTTTGGTCGGTTGCGCGGTGTCACCTAATGTGTGTAGGTGGGTATAGTAGTACATAGTAGGTTTGTTCGGTTCCACCCGTCCGTGCGGTTTGAATGTTCCCCACATTTCTGGTGGTACTTGCAAGCGTACGACGTCCAGGAATAAGCTGATAGCATGATGGCACATGTAGAACGTCTTGTGTTCCAGTCTGAGAAAATCATGAATTCGTTCTGCCAGGAGTTGTACCCAGTTGTACACCTTCCCACAAAATCCCATTCATCAATCCAATCATCCAGATAGCTATGTCAGATGCATGGCTGGCTCCGGTAAGGTGACTTTTTACCAGGTCCATTAACATCCTCCATTCTCCTGGTGCGATAAACGCACGCTTCACTCCTTTGTCGTTAGACCAAGCACTCTTCCACTGTTCCTCCATGAGATCGTCCCTACATACCAAATCCATCAACCATTTCTTTTTTTCCTTAGTGAGTTTTTTGGTTGGTTTGGCCGCAGATGCCCCTTTCTCGGGTATACCAAATACCCTCCTGAAATCCTCTGGTTTAAATGAAACTCGCACCGTGCACCCTTGAAACTGAATGATAGAAGCTCGTTCCTGTGGGTTGTAACCAGACACCATGGTTCGCAGAACTGGCTCGAATTCCTTCATGCTAAATGTGGGCATTTGGATGGCATGGTCGACCTGGGCCTTCCTGAGAGAATCCTTGATCACATGGTCCGGAGAGGTTTCTTCCCACCAGGTGCGACATTCACTGTCGGTCATACTCTCAAATACTACATTCTCTGTCGTGACCCCCTCTGGATCCTTCTGTACCCTTGGCCGGTTCTCGACTTTCTTGCTGCTATTGGCGGGCTCTGTGGCCGTCATGGCTACACTCCAACTGCCTTGCTCTGTTTTTCTGCCTTTACCCCGTCCTTGGTCGTTATTATAACTCTCTGAAAGTGTGGCTCGCCAATTGGTACGAACCATTAGACCAACTGATACCTCTCTAGTGTATTGATGAGCTTGTCTACTTCCTTTCCCAGACCCTCCAGACGTTTTTATGCACGTTGATTCTAACTCCGTACGGATTATGCACATTGATTCCAACTCCGTACGGATGGTACAAGTCGCCTCCTATAGCGTTGCCTAGCGTGTACGGACTACCATATGTGTTTCCTTGTAGCTTCCTCCTAATGTCGTATGGAATCCTACCGTACATGTCATCCCTTCTGCTCCGTACGACATATTTCTTTTCGTCCTTCGTTTGATCGTACGGTCATTGAACTGCAGGTGCTGTTCCATACGGGATGTGTACGATTCCTCCTTTCCATACGATGTCTCTTGCTACTATGCGCTCGTGCGTCATACGGATACACCATACGGTTCTGCCGGAGGATGCAATTGCCCAGGTTGTACGACTCCACCGTACGGAGCCTCCTATGATGTTAACCTCTGTACTAACTTCCTATATGCTTCGCCAAAATCATCATACGGCTGGCTACCACCTTCGTACGGCCTGCCTCGTGCTGCTTTGATACTTTTAATCCGTACGTCGTATGGATTCTCCTTATCTGTATCGTATGGCTTTCCCTTGCTTGCGTTTTCGCTAGAACTTGCTTCCTTGATCCTTCGCGCTTGCCTGTGTGTTGTGTAAAAATGGACCTCTGGGGAGTTTTTATAATCCTTCGCTCTTTTCAAGGTTAGGGTTAGGCTCCAATACTTTATTAATTTTTTACAAAATAATTGCCTTTTTACCAGTCGCAATTTTTCCTTACTTATTTCCTTTATTTTTGCCTAGCATTTTAATTTTTTTATACTTGCCGACGTTGATTTTTCCCTCTCCATATCTTTCCCTTCCCTAACTTCCAACACCCCCTTTTTTAAAAGTTGTTTTAATTCCTTTATTTGACAATATTTTTTAAATTCAATTCCCCGTACCTTCAGTTTACCAAGGTATCCCTTGGTCAAGTTGTGTAGTTTAAATGATCCTTTAAGGTCCACTGGCCAGTTTATTGTGTCGACCATTGTTGACTAATCTTTCTGCCCCCTTTGTTTCCTCTTTGTTGGTCAAATGCTATGCTTCTTCGCTCTTTCCTCGTGACCTGTCCTGTCTTCCTTCAACTTTTTGTTTGGTTCCTAGTCGGTCTCCCCATCCCTACTGTTGTTCCTTTTCACTCCTGAGGGGTCGTTTTGAGTCTTCATTTTTATCTCTAAATCGTGCAACCACATGCAGACATGCGACAGTCTTCTATAACATTCTTGTGCACAACACGTCTCTACGTACTCTAGGTCCCATATCTTGTCAACTAACGGAGCGGGTCCCACCCCCTTATATCACTCGTCAATGTAGCGACCCCCATACTGTCGGTACCATTTCACGCTCTCTGCGTCACCTGGCTCGGAGGCGATGATCCTCTCTTTTCAACACCATTTTTAAATTGGGACCTAGGATTGCTCCATACACCTCTTAATCAAGCTCCTCCAAGTCTACCTGTGCCTCCTCTTTATTTGCACTCTCTGCTCTCCTCTGGGCCTCTACTTCTTCATCAATATCATAAGCCACGTACCCTTCCCGAAGTCCTTCGTATGGGGCCCGCTTCTTCCAGTGCCTTGAGACCCGCACCCACACAGCCAGGTCTCCAAAATACGCATTCGTGAGGTGCTTGTGGATCCTCAAGACCACCACACCTTCTACCTGTTTTAGCACCAGCCGTTCTTCTATAGCCGTAAAAGGCTTTGCCCACTCTTCATCCCTTCGGAAGGGTTCTTCTTTTATCACCAAGTCTTCGTCCACTTCCTTCTTCTGGCCAATGCTCCAGTGCCCCTTGGTGGCATATCCCAGCATGTTAATCTCAATGACAGGTTTGCTTCGTTCTTTGTAGATTTTAGTTTGGAACCATTCACTAGTTTCCTGATTGGATTGTTGTCCAGAGTCTAGAGCTTCACTACCCCATTCTTACCGACCTTGCTGATCTTATAGGGTCCGAGCCAACGGACTTTAAACTTCCCCGGTCGGAGTTCTTCCGGCCGTTATACTTCAAAACTAACTACCCCAGCCATAAGTTGGCCGGCCATAAGTGTTGGTCATGCCAATGCTTCTGTCGGCGTTGCACCACCTCTGTCGCCCATTGTGCCATCAGCCTTTGTTCGTCTAGTTTTATCAGGCTGCCAAGCCTTGTACTCAAGCTTTCTTCGTCACCGAGCCTATTATCCAGCACCACCCGAAGGCTAGGTACGGTGTACTCAGCTAGTACTACTGCCTCCTGCTCGTACATGAGCTGGAACGGGGTATGCCCGGTAGTGACCTTGTATGTTGTACGGTACGCCCATAACACAACTGGTAGTCTTTCCTCCCAGTCTTCCTGTTCCACCCCACATGATTTGTAGATTATTGACACCAACACCTTGTTGGTTGCTTCTGCCTGCCCATTAGCCCGAGGATAGTACAGACTAGATAGGTTGTGAAATATTTTAAACTCTATGGTCAATGGTACGAATTACTTGATTGACAAAGTGCACTCCCCTGTCACTAGTGATTTGGAGGGGTATCTCGTACCTTGTGACGATTTGTTCGTACAAGAACCGTGCCATACTCAGAGCCATGTTGTTCGGCAAGGCCCTCACTTCTGCCCACTTGGTGAGGTATTTCGTGGCTACTACAATATATTTACACCTGTGCATGTTACTTGGCTTCAAAGGTCCCACAAAGTCCAGACCCCACCATTCGAATAACTCCTGTGACTGTGAAGGAAAGAGAGGGATGAAGTCCCTCTTGAGTGGTTTTCTCGCCCGTTGCCAAGTGTCACACCCAATCACCCACTCTCGAGCGTCGGTGTGTAGAGTTGGCCACCATAGGCCAGCCAGAAGCACTTTCCTGGCGGTTGGATCTGGTCCCATGTGTCCGCCTGCTAGCCTGTCATGTGCCTCCTTCAACACACCGGGAATTTCCTCCTCCATAACATACCTCAAGATTTGGTTGGGACCCATTTTATACAAAAGTCCATTGATTAGTTGGAAGGTCTTACTCTTCAGTGCCAACTTCCTCCGTTCCCCTGAAGGCATCTCTCTTGGAAATGTGGAGGTAGATAGGTATTGGCCGATCTTTTCATACCAGGCTAGTAGTATTGCAATTTGGAACAAGTGTGCATTTGGAAAGTCTTTGTTCACCCCCTCAGCTAGTTCCCCTGATCTGATCCTTGATAGTTGGTTGGCTATTACATTGGACTTTCCTGGCCGTACGATAATGGTGAAGGTGAATTCCTACAGGAGTAGTAGCCATCGACTTACCCTACTTTGGATGATTGGTTTATTTACCAGGTACATTAGTGCCTGATGGTCCACATAAAATGTAAATGACGTAGCTAACAGGTAGTGTCGGAACTTTTGTATTGCGTACACCATCCCTAGTGCCTCCCGGTCTATTGTGTTGTAGTTCCGTTCAGCCCTTGATAGGAGTCGTCTCGCAAAAAAAACGGAATGGTCCAGTGCTTGTGTCCCTACCTGTGCGAGGGTAGCACCAATTGCAAAGTTGGAGGCATTGACGTGTACATGAAACTCCTTGTTCCAATCCATGCCAATATTGGTGCACTCACCAGCCGATCTTTCAATTCTTTGAAGGCTTCTTCCTACTCCGTACCCCATACGAATGGCTCTCCCTTCCTTGTTAGCTTATCTAAGAGTTAGGAAACCTGTGCAAAGCCTTTGATGAATCTCCAGCAGTAGCCAACATGGCCCAGGAATGATTTCACCCATCACATTTGTTGGGCTTTCCATGTTGACAATCACTCCTATCTTGTCTGGGTCTGTCTTCAGACCTTCCTTACAAACGATGTGGCCCAAAAGCTTCCCTTGTGGTACCATAAATCTGCATTTCCTTGGGTTTAGGGATAGCCTAGCCTTCCGACACCTCTCCATGCACTCCCCCAAAGCCTTCAAATGGGTGTCCTAATTGCTAAAAATCGACCAGTCATCCAGGAATGCCCTGAAGTTTCCTACGGACATCTTGTCAAAAATGTGTAAAATTATTCTCTGGAAGGTTGCAGGTGCATTACAGAGTCCGAAGGGCATGCGATTATAGGCGTACACCCCTTCCTCCACCACGAATGTGGTCTTCAACTTGTATTCTTCCGCGACACTTATCTGGTTGTACCCGAAGAATCCATCCAGGAATGTGTATATCTCATGCTCGGTGACTTCTTCCAGGATGCTGTCAATGAATGGAATCGGAAATGGATCCTTGATGGTTACTGCGTTCAGGTACCTGAAGTCTACGCATATCCTTATCTGATTAGCTTCCTTCTTAAGAGAGATGACTATTGGGGAAACCCAGTCACTAGTTTCTACTTTGAATATGATCCCTGCTTCTAGCATTTTGTTGATCTCCTCATTTAGTTTGGCTGCGTAGTTTTTGTTCTTCCTGTACGACCTCCTTCGTACCGGTTGGGCTCCTGGTACGAGGGTTATGCGATGTATGCATATCTCTGGCGCTATCCCCTTCAAGTCCTTGTAGGTCCAGGCAAAGACATCCTTATATTCCAGAAATATCTTGAAGGCTGTTGCCTTCAGTACAGGGTTCTAGTCATCCCCTACAAGTATCATCTGTTGTTCTTCCTCATTGCCGAGATTAACCTTCTTCACATCTCTTTCCTCATACTTGATGGGTTTATCTCATTCAAACTAGTGGGTTGGTGTGTCGTCCATCCACGCCACTCCCTCCTGGTACCTACCGTACTCCGGGGGAAATGACTATTCTTCCATACCGCCACTTGTTTCCCCTATCTCACATATTTGCAACATGTGACACTCCGAGTGGAAGACCTCATAGTCCTCCATTTGCCAATGAAAGAGTCCGGCCAATGAACTAGTTCCATCTTCGGAACATCCGTCCAGTTCCAACGCTCCTTCCTCGTTGGGTTCTTTCCCTCCTCTATCTCCTTTAGAACCCCACTCCCATCTATTTGAATCTTCCGAGTCAGAGTCGGATGACGCGAGCTCTTCACTGACGGACTGGTTCCTTAGATCGATTGCATACTTATGACCGTCACTCTCAATTGAGAGCATATTCTTCTTCCAGTTATGATTGGCTCTGGCCATGATCAGCCATCCCCTTCCAAGGAGGGCATCATATGCTTTTCTTTCTAGTGGGATGACTACAAAATCCAGAAGGAATTGTTGTGTCCCGATTACCACCTTTTGTGCCATGAGAGTACCGAGAGGTTTGATACCATGTTGTTCTGCATCGACCAGGTGGAATGTTGGTGGCCAGAGTGTAGGCTTGCCAAGGCTTCTCCAAGTTTCCTCCGGTAATACGTTGACTCCGGACCCACCATCCACAATGGTGTTTGTGAGCTTTTGTCCCATTATATCCATCTCTACTACTGTCGGTTTCCGTCCAATGCTTACCGTGAGTAGCATAGGGTTCATGGCATCCATACAAGGTTCCTTCACCGGGTCCGTACTACATGGTTCCATCATCGTTTGGTGTTCTTGGTCGAGGGTGGTGTCACCAGTTGCATTTGTCAGGGCCATCCTCAACTGTGGCATGGTCTGTAGAAGGTCGGATACCCGTACGGGTATTGTGGTCTGTAACATCTGCTTAATGATAATTTTCTCCGGTCCTGACTAGAGTGGTGTACTGGTAGCCGGGTGCGAGGCCCTCCGCTCTTCTGCCACCGCACGCTCAATATCCGCCCTTGCTTCCTGGAGTCTTTCCTTCTCCGTGTGAGGGTCAGGATACATGGCTTTTTTGTTTTGCAATCTTGTGATTGCCAATACGCCTTCCCTCAGTCCTTCCACTTCCAGCATATTCACCCCTTTTTGCCTTGGGCAGTCTATGTCCTCATGATTTCCTGGACCGCACCATTTGCACAGCAAACTTCCTGCGTCTCCCCCGTTTTGACATTCCCGCGCAAAGTGACCCCATTCATTGCACTTCCTACATTGAATCATGGGTCATCCCTTCGCGTCATATTGAATTCTGCTCCTTGGCGTGTTATTATTGGACCTATTGTTACCCTGCCGATTGTTTTTGTATCCTCCAGGAAAGGCGTCAGAGTTTCTTGCCGGCTTCGGAGGTGTCACTGGCGGTGTGGCTTGGTCGAGCTGGGCGTAGAGCACTTGTGTGCTCCATGTTTTCAAGTTGTACGGGCATTCCTTAATGGAATGTCCCATTACTTGGCAGATGTCACAGAAGGCTTTGCGGGGACAACTCCCCTTAGTGTGTCCTTCCGTCTTGCAGTCAATGCACCATAGCTCCTTTCCTTCCCTGCCACCTTCTTTGTTAGCCTTTAGTTCTTTCATCATTCTTATCATATCTCTTTGGAGTGCTTGCACGGTTTTGGACTCCCCATCACTGTCTTCATCCGTACTATCACCATCGCTCACCCGGCGCTTCCCTCGAGATGTCTTATTTTTGCTTTCAATATCCATCGCATGGTTGTATGCTTCATATAAGAGGGCGGGGGGACCACCTTCATCTTCCGTCTGAGGGATGGTACCAATCCTTCAACGAACCATCTCTTCTTGAGGCCATCAGCTGGCTGGTTCCCCATTTTATTGAGCAGTTCCCTCAGCCTTCTACTATATGCCCGCACGCTTTCACTTTTTCCCTGCTTGGTATTGTAAATCTCCGCCACAATTTCATTGTCGTCCCGTAGGAGTTTGAACTCCTCTTCGAAAGCCTTCTTCAGACTGTTCCAAGACGTTTTATACTAGGCATCCAGGTCCATATACCAGTCAATGGCTATTCCTCGCAGAGTGGCTGGAAATGCCTTCAACCAGTAATCCCGATCGTCCTGGCCATTTGCCTCCCAAATGGTCACGCATGTCTTACAATGTCGTACGGGGTCCTCCGACCCATTGCCCATGAATTTTGGAAGCTTTTGTTTCTCTGGGGTGTGCCATTGTTCTTGCCTGGAGGGTTTTATGTAGCGCTTGGAAGTGACTATATGCCAGAAAGGTATTATGTGTCCGAGAGGTACCATACGCTCTTGGTCTGGTTGGGCCCCTGTCCGCAAGGCTTTGGTCACCCTCGCTCCTATAGTCCCTCCTTCCCGGGGTTTCTGGATCTGACCCTCCTATTTTGATGCCCTTTGACAAGGACAAATTCTTGATGCCAGATAATGTTGCTTCAAAAATAGTAGTGATCTCTTCGTGCAGGTCTCGTACCGCCTACTCTCCTTGTTTAGAATATTTCGACGGGTTGCTCTACGACTTGGCTCCGGAGTCCTCTTCACTTGACGTCGAGTGTGGGGCCTGGTCGGCGAGATCTTCCTCCGATACGTCTAGAAGTGGCAGGTTCCTGGCGACCTCGGCCAACTCCTTCCACATACACGGCCTTTGTCTCTCCCGACTACAACTCCGACTTCTGTTGTGTCTCTTCGAGTCAACAACCTCCCTTAGCCGCCGTCTCCTTTCGGCCTGTTCTTTTATGCGAAGAGATCTCCATACAGTTCCCTCGTCTACTCCTTCGGTGGCAGTGGTACGTTTGTCCTTGTTTGGCCATAGGGGCATCAATTGCCAGAGGTAGGGCATCAACTAGCCTCCCTCTCCTCTTCCTCCCTACGGCTCTGCTCCTCGTACCTTCGGAGTACTTGTTGCCAACGAAGTTCTCGTGTAGTTTCCTCCCTTAGGTCTTGAAGTGTAATCAGATTTTTGGCAAGCAACCTTGGAATACTTCCGAGTAGGTCAAAGACGAGAGTGCTAACGGTTATTGAAGTATCCAAAATATCCATACATAATCTCCCCTGCCGAGGTTCCATCCAAACAATATATAGACCCGACGGTTGGCCAAGTTGCCAACAGCCACCAACTCCCAACTACCTGACGAGAACCTCTCGGCGAACACAATCATAAACATCACATAAACACAATTATAACTATCATTCCTACTAACATTAGTTATTTACCCCTAACAAGGAATAGTTGGAATTCTATCACACAACTTATTGAATTTAGCCACACACTCCCGCATGGGTTCATGTGACTCTTTTTTCATTTGAGCCAACTGAGCTAACAATGCATGCACATCTTCTACAGGGTTGAATCTTTCTTCAAACTTTTCTTTAAGCGTGACCCAAGGTATAATCGAACTGGCAGAAATGTTATAAAACCAATCAGTTGCAATACCTTGGAGAGTTTCCACAAATAGCCTTACAGATACATCTTCGTATTCAACACCGTGAACACCACATGCAATGTAGAAAGCAGCAATGTGTTCGTCAAGGTGTTGCTGTCCATCTCCAAAGAACATGGGAAAGCTCTTGCTCGAACCATCAGGAAGAGCATGTAATGGCGGAGTCAAATTTAACGGACCAAAACATTCCCCCAAGGCCCTTGAGCAGCCATCTTTCATATCCTTGGTGAAAGCTTGAAAAACTGCAATAAATGAAATTACGACGAATAGGATACCAGTATACTTCAAACAAAAGCATGAGGCTTTTGGATGCATATTGTATATCAGCAGAGTCGCCAATGGTGACTTGAATAGGTCAATTTGCTAAACAGGGATTCTAAGATAGAATTAACCAAATACTTCAAATCTCTTTTTTAGTAGAAACCCAAAAAAAGTTATTCCGAAAACAACAAGAAACTAGACTTCAAACGAAAGCATGACGCTTTCAAATACATTCGTGTCCCCAACAGAGTTGCCAAAAATTGTTGGTTGAAAATTTTGTACACCTGGGGTATGTGCAAAATTGTGGTTCCAGCCACAATGTGCGAGTATGATACTCTCATAATTTAGGGAAGGCTCCCCCTATCTACAAACTAAACTAATCTAATATGGGTGAGACAGCAGTCTTTCTTCTTCTTTCAAGAAAAACTACTCTCTTTTCTCTTCACAGAAAAGCAATAGCAATTGGAAATAAATAACAACAAATACATAAATGTGACTATTTTTGTAGGATTTTGGAACATAAAGGGAAGCAAAGTTTCCTTGAAGGCATAAAGACCTCTGTCACTTCCTTGGGATGGGAAAACAAAAATGAAAGCACAAAGTCTTCAACACTTCTACTGTCCTATCAACCTTTGTAGATGATTTTTCTAGTAACTAAGCACAATATGTAGCAGCTCAAAGTCTAACCACATGATGCACCTCTTATGCACAAACATAGAAAATAAAAGCAGCACAAAGTCTGCAAGTTACCCCTTTGCTTGAGCGTCCTACAATAGTTTCAGATGTGGCAAGCAGCTCAAAGTCTGCAGTATCAAATCTTAAAACCAATCTAAAATTCCAAACACAATAAGCAGCTCAAAGTCTGCAAGATTGAGCTTGAATCCCTCGTGTAACAACTCAAAACTCACAATCAATCTCTAGAAAATGTCGTCACGTCACGTAGCACCTTGAATCAACACAAAGTTTGAAAGCAATTTACCTCTTTTAATTGACTACAATCTGATTTACATCCAAGCTCAAAGTTTTATTGCATTGCCAAAAGATACAAATTACAATAGATCCCCTTAAGTATTTATAGGAGAGGAGGCTTGAGAAAAAGTTGGGAGGATCCCAACTAACTTGAGAAATACTCTCAACCACCATGACTTATTCCAACTACAGTCCTAATTCAACTCAACTTGTAGTTGCTTTACATGTAATTACATTTTAGAAAATGCAAATTACAAATGCATAATTAATCTAAGTGTCTAAAGAAACGACTCCAACTGCATCATCCTTTGTCTGTGATGATCTTCATGCCGCTTCAGGATGCTAGAACTTGAAGTATTCTGGATTGGTGAAGACATCTTGAACCGGAATGGGAATTTGCATCCTTAATGATCTTTATGTCCTTGGCCAACGAACTCCATCCTCATTTTCTTGCTTGGGGTAGTACTGGCTTTTCAGGAGGGAAATTCTTGCAAGGCTGAAGAAAGAAACCTATCTCTATTTTGAAAGCATTCTATGCTCTCAATCATTCACATCACTTATTCATCTCCTTGCATGGCTCCGTCATATTGTTGTTCTCTTTGTATCATCCTCCAATCTTGGAATCTGCTTGCAAAATAAGGCCCATGCCTTAATTTATTGATTGTGCAAACATGACTGGCATGGGAAGGGCTAAATTGATGCAAAAATGGGCTGACAAGTGAATTTCAGATTCTGGAAACTGCATTACATGTGTCGAAAAACAACAACATTAACTTGCAATTGTGGAGAACAAACATGCAACTTCATATGTGTAATGGGAAAACACAAGTTTGCACTTGTAATTGCATGCTAGAAACTCATTTTCAAGTGTTTTTGAGTGCATTTTTGACCAATTTCGGGTTTTGGAAGGCTGATTGCAAGTGAAGACACAACTGCAATCGGGTTTTAAAATTCCAGTTGCAAATGGACTTGTAATGGGAAAAATGATACCAACTGGTAATGGCAAACTTTATGTGACCATGGATAGATATGGAGAGGGACATTCTCATCTTGGCAATTTGGAAAATGGGAAAAACTCTTCAACATTGTAATTTTTGTAAAAAGAAGGTTAACTCTTTTTACCAAAGGGAAGGACAACATAACCAAAGCTACTTGTAATTAGGTTTTGAAATTCCGAATACAAGTAGAATTGAAAAGGGGGAAAATCTTGCACATTCACAAATTACTTTGCAAATAACTTATCAATTTGGAGAAGATCTTGAAGAAACCCGAAATCTGAGCAAGAGCAAATGCCCTAGATCAAAGCAAATGGACTTGAAAGAAACCGAAATGCTCTTTAAATAGGTTAGGAAGCCACCACATTATGATTGCAACCAGCAAACCAAATTGGTTTTGTCTTCAAATCTCCCCACTAAAAACAGCTTGCAGGAAGAAAGATACTTGATCTCAAACACTCATCAATGGGGGACGTGTTGCAAATTTGGCAAGGAGATTCATACCCCCAAAACATGGCAACACCCAGCAAAGATGTCTTCCAAAAACGTCTATAAAAACACCTTCTATAATGCAAAACGTGTTTGCCCAATCCGTTTTTGATGAAAAACGTGGCAACAAACATTAATCTCCAACGATTTTGCATGCATATTGGACTGATTTAGTGGAGAAACGCCATAAGAAACTGATTTGGAAGAACAAATGTGCAGATCGGGTTCTTCATTTGCAACTACATGCAAATTGTGCCCTCCAAAAGATGCATTCGGGTTTCTAAAACCCCTTTACAAGTTTTAAATTACATTATTTTTTCCTTCATTTGGGCAAATTCGAGTTTTAAAGGAAGAAGAACACAAAAACAAAGAGCAAAACAACTTGTAATAGGGAAATAAAATCCCCATTACAAGTTTTATAAACAAAACATAAAGGAACAAAAAGACTTGTAATGGGGAAATAAAATCCCCTTTACAAGTTAAAAATGACTTAAAAGGACATAAAACATGTGATAGGGAAATAAAAACCCTATTACAAGTAAAAAGAACATTAAAACTTGTTATAGAGAAAAAGAATCCCTACCATAACTTAAAATCACTTAAGTACGAACTTTTATAAGAAATTGCAAGTTCTTTTTAAACTTTGAATTTTAAATTCACTTGTAATTTGTCCAAAAGTTCCTACAATTTAAAAGACATAAAAAGCATGGGGGAAATAAAAAGTAAGTTACAAGTGACAAGTTTTAAATAAAGTGCACTTGTAATTGTTTTAAAACTTTCCTACAACACAAAAACAAAAGAAAATTAAAACTTGCAATCCAAAAGAAATTTCCCACCTACAATCAGGAAGAAAAAACCCGACATTGAAGGAAAGACATAGAAAACGAACTCGAAACGCGATGAAATTTGAAACGTGGATCGAGGATGGACCGAAGATTAGTCCAATCTAGCAAGAAGCAAGATTTTTGCCTCGAGAAGCGTGCCTTGAGATTAAAATCTTCAACCTGCACTGATTGCTTTGAAACCCGAAATTGCACAAGCAGCTAGGAAAATGAAGACCAAAACTCACCAAACCTTGGACAATGATGGCAAAGATACCCCCCAATGATTTGACACTAACAGATGTGAGTTTTGTACCTTGTAAAACATGCCTTGGAGACAAAAATGACACATTTTAAGCAAAATTTTTGCAAGGGTTGTCACATTTTTTAGGACAACAATAATGTTGATGCTTTTGAGGTGGATGAGGAGGCTCTCTAGAGCGAGTCTAAAGATGAGTTTCTATTGGACATTCTCCTTGAAGCTTGGCATCATAGTGCCTTCTCTGTCCCAAGCACTGATTTGATGGACATTCCTACCCTCTCCTCCAACTTTAGTCTATGTAGGGTCTTCCTTTCCCCTACTATGGCTTCTGCTTTGTCCTATTAAGGGCCTTCTTTAAGTAGAGGATTCGTGTGTTGATGTCTCTATTAGGGACCAGCAGGGTTGCTCTCCTTCCACTTAAGATTTTGTAATTTTTACGACTATTAATAAATTTAATATTATATTATGTTATTATTCTATTGTTTTAATCTTGTTATGTTATTAAAATTTAATAGTATTAAATTAGGGGAGCATAATGCTAACCTAACTAAGAGCTATTTAAAAATTACTTAAAGAGTAAAAGATTTTTAAGAGCATGTTTTTCTAGTATTGATGATATGAAGGCTCAAGAGATTGCTTCTCAAATTATTGGAGGGGCTCTTGAGATTCCTTTTATTCCCATGTCTAGGGATTTGGAGGAGCCTGTTCCTTTGGATGTTGCTTCTCTCAGAGTTGTTGGTGGTCCCCTTGTTGCCGACATTGTTTTTATTCGAAATAAGGAGTGCTATATGTTATTTGGTGGTTCCAATGATGTCAAGGTTTGGGGTACCCTTTGTAGATACCTCACTCTAGTGTTGATGGGGTTGAAACCTCAAATTGGTTGCCTCATGCTCCTGCTCCTTTCTCTCTAAGTATTCTTGGTGGATGGATAGATAGAGCTCCTGCAGGTTTGCATTATGCTCTCATTGGGAGATTTTTGGGCTTTAGACCGAATATTGACATTATTTGCAATTGGGCTTTTGATTGTGACAAGCTCCCAATCTTAGCATTGTTTCTCTAATGAATGGTTATCTATTATTCACTTTTCATTCCTTGGAGGACTTTACTCACGTTTGCCAAGGAGGTCCCTTGTTTTTGGGTAAGACCTTTCTTCATTTGCAACAACGGTATGCTGGTTTTGACGCTACCAAAATTATCTTCATCCCCATGTGGGTTTGTCTCCTAGAGCTCCCTTTGGAGTTTTGGAATGATATTATTAAAGGTATTACTGATTCTATTGTTGAGTTTATCACCTTTGACAATATTACTAAATCTAGAACCAACTTTCTTTTTGCTAGATTTTGTGTCGTGGTGGAGTTTGGTTTGATGTTTCCCAATTGTATGAAACTTTGCTCTAGGATTGGGGTTTAGAAGCAAGATCTACACTATGAGACCTCTCATCTATTCCACTTGCACAAGGTTGGGCACTTCTTCAAGATTTGTAACTATGATAGTCACGATATTGTGCATAGCAGTTAGGTCTCTTTAGAAGCGAGTTGTCTTTAGCCTCATATTGATAAGTTGGTCTTTGATTCTACAGTGTGTGAACAATTGGGCAATTATCCTATTTCTCCTAAGAAACAAACTATTATTGAGAGCCAATTCTACAGTGTGTGAATAAATGGGCAATTGCCCTATTTCTCTTAAGGAACAAACTATTATCGAGAGCCTTTCCATGGAAAACTCCATTGGTGACGACATTGAGTGCAAGATTAAAAGGAAAATTGTTGAAGCTCTTGGGAATCCTTTGGCTAAGTTTCCTAAGAAGATTGGGAGGTCTTAACACTCCTATCCTATCCCTTATTCGAAGCCCTGGTTGAATTTTGGTTTCAAGACATGTTGAATTTCTTGTAATTTTGACCAAAGTGCTTTTGATTGTGTTGTTGCTGTTTCTTTGGCCATTGGCTTGTTGCTTTGTAGTTGTTTTCAGTACGCTTATTGGTTTATGTCTCACTTCTAGTGAGACTCGTTTTGGTTTCCTCCTTGGCTTTTTTGCCTTCTTGGATTTTGTATTTGGGTTCATAGCTCCAATCAAAAGTGCTTACCCTAATCAAAACCTATCTATTATGCATTATATCTAAGGGAAAGAAGATTAAGATAATTTCATCATAGTCTTTATAAATCCACTCCATTATAATGGCAATTTTGAGTCATGGATCCTGAATTCCTTACCTCCCAAATGTTATGAATTAGAATGTTTCTTATAGGAATCAAATATGTCTTATGTTCAATTTGAAAGGCCAATAGTTAAGCATGAGTGAAACTCCCTAACTAATGATATTGTGAGCAGAATTGTAGCCATTGATCAACAATCATGAGTCAACATGTGTCCACAAGTTAAACTTATAAAGACTCAGAACTAAAATTGAGTTAAGCTAGATGTTATAAGGAGTCTCGTCTCTGAAAGAATTCCCGGAAGTAAAAATTTTAATACCCAGACTTGATGGCATTAGTACATCAAGATCATAGCAACCTCGCATCCATCAAGTGCTCTACGATATTTCTTTTCAGTTTCGGACTTCAATTGCCTTCAAAATTATGATGTAGCAGTGTTTTTACACCTACCTAATCAACACTATCTTGAAAATAGATAAGATTGAGTCATGGTTCATGGTTAAGTAAAGGTGCATTAGCTAGTAATGTTTCAAATGATAAATTTATACACAAAAAAAAAGTTATATATTTTTATGGTAGCCCAAATTATACTTAAAGTCATAATGAAGTGTCATGTTCCCGTCAAGGAATGTACCAGATCACAGCATTAATAAAAGCATGATCACAGCCTTACTGATTAAATCAAAATTGCAGTCTTAAATTATATTCTAGACAGCTGACTAAACGATGACAGTAGTTTAATTAAGAGTCATTTAATATTAATTTAAGGGAAAACATCATTAAGAATAAATAAAGAAAATACTTTAATAAAAGATAATTAGATTGTAATTAAGGGTCAAGAGTAGTGACTCTTTCAGAAGAGCAAAATAATAAAAAGGCATGACGACTCCCTCATATGGGAAGATATAAAAGGGAGAAGAGAACTTCATTTGAGAGGGGATAATTTGGGAATCAGAAGTGCAGATCTGATTGTGGAAGGTGGTGTCCCTTTCAAAGGGCATAAATAATGAAGAGCTGCACTCTTTCAAAGGGTGCTAATGGTGGAAAGGGTGTATCTCTTGCCAAAGGACATACATGATGAAGAGTTGTGACCTCTCCCTCACATTGAGAGATATAAAGGAAAGGAATCAAAGCATCCAGTAACATCACCATCAATCAGATCAGATCAGATCAGAACCGTTATTAAGTTACAGGCAGTAACATCTTTGTTCTTGGTGCTATGCATGGAGATGTGCTTAATATATGAAGCCTGATAATCTTCTTATGCAGAATTTAGTAGTAATATTAATATAGACTGCAATATGTATGACAGTCATACTTAATTTCATATACATTCATAGTACATGTAAGGCTGTAATATTAATAGACCATTCCTTAATACTTCTGCTAATGCCTATGGAGGATGGGAATGAATTGTGTAGGGAAAGGCGGTCTAAATCCTCTCAAGTCAGGCAATACCAAGATGGAGCAAGGACAGGTATGCCGGAAACCCCGAGGTAGTAGTCCCAAGATGGGCTAAGGGCCTGCATCCGGAAACCTTGAGGGAGCCTGCTTGTTGATTGGTCTCTAAGCATCCTAGCACAATAATTTTCCCTCCTCTGTTTGGGTTAGAGAAGTAACAGGGATAAGACCTTGATATATAGGGCCATGGAATTGTATTATTAAGAAGTAAATGCCTACTAATCTAAACATTTAATTAAGATGTTATAATATTTAATGATGCATTCAATAATATAGATTAATTGTTGATAAACAGCCTGCCTCCAAGTAGGGGACATTACATGAAGTGAGTCCTTCAAATATTGGAGCATATGTTTTCTAGTAGTCCATTCAACCATAAACTAAATTTGTCAATTGCAAAATAAGTATCAGGTCTAATATTGACCAAGTACATGAGAGAGCCTATCGACTAACTATATACAAAAGAATCCACCAAATCCAATTCTAATTCTATAGTCGATTTCAGATTTGGAACCATTGGAGTAAAGGGGGATACAATTGAACATCTAAAATAGTTTTGCAATATCCATACTTCAAGGTCCAAGAAATGGTGCATAAGGTAGATACCCTGCATATCAAATTTAGATGCCAACTCACTCTTGTACCTTCCAATGAGCTTCTTAATACTTCATATAAGAATTAGATTATTTACATACAAGACTAAAACTAATAGATTACACTTATCAAATGAATAATAAAGATTAGGATCTGCAATAGTTTTGATGAAGTGCAAGTTTTATACTCATCAACCCATGAGTAGCAAACGTAGGGTGCTTGCTTCAATCTATATAGTCTTTCTCAACCTATATACATGGGTTTCTCACCCATGTACCTTAATTCCTCTATGCAGATTTGTGGAAACTTCTTCCTCTATGATAAATTGTAAACAATATCACAATATATTGGTGAAAATTTTGGTCAGAAGTCACAATAAATGATATTTTGAAAAACTCAATTGTTTTAGGTATTGTAATATTTTGAAGATATTTGCTTCTATAACCCAAACCATAGTAGGACAACTAGGTAAGTACTTGGCTGACATACTACAACTCACGAGTTTTCCAACTTGCTGCACCAAATCAAGGGTGAGTCAAGTACGCAACCGAGTTTTCAATTAAGTCTCAAGAGTTCCTAGTGCAGACTCATGTGGCTATGGGATAAAATTGAACCCATGTGATTTTCATTGTTTCGCTTCATTTTTAGAGATTTTATGGGTCTTATTTTTGGAGCATAAAGTATATTAAACATTCAACATCCACATGACAAAAACACCCTAAAAGAAGAAATTGGAAAAATGAAGATTTGGTTAGAAATTGTGAGGACTTGGTGCTGGAGAAAAGTTGAAATAATAATGATGGCATTTGCCATGAAGGTCCATGTGGTCTCGAATGCCTTAATTTGGTCTTGGTGATGAGAGATCCACCCCTTGACCTTGCCTAGGGAACCAACCAAGGGTGCTGCCCTTAGGTTCTATGAGGAGCACTGCCCCTCAACCCCATTGGAGGTTCCACCCCTAGGCCCTTGCTTTTCATTGTCCCCAATTCCAAGCCCTTGGGCCTCCCTCTTCGGAGACTCCATGGAACTATCATTTATCGATTTGAAGGTCTTATGACACATAGTATTTGAATTGTGATAAATTGATGATCAAAATAATCTTATATGTTCTTAAAATGCAGTAGTGTCTATTTTTTGTGTAATCATACTTTTTGGTTTTTTCTTTTGCTTAATTTCACGGAGTCCCAAGTCTGAATCAAAATTTTGGGTTACCAGTATAATTTATATCATGTTTATAAATTTTATTTTCTAACAGGGCTTAGATGTAAAATTGACAGGATAAAAGCACAAGGGCTTTGTCATTAGTCATTTGAACTTCTAATAGAATAATAGATCAGTGGAAGCTTTATCTCAAAAAACCCTAGTAAAATAAAGAATGAAGTCAATCATGGCACCATTCTTGGTATCACAATACAAGTTGCAAGACAAAACAAATATAATCCTTTAAATCTTTGGATAGTAATCGTGCATGTAATTGTTGTTTGTGACCTCAGTATCAACCATTTGTAATTTTGTATCATTAGCCTGACCAAATTGGTAGATTTTTAACTTCATTTTCGGAAGTTTCTTAACTCCATCTCATCCATTCTTGTCTCAACTCAATGTAGTAACCACAAACATATGGCTTTACTTCTTTATATTATGATGAAGCTTCATTTTGAAACAACTTAGTGTTAATTAATTGTGGTGGTCTTAAAATGAAAGGTATACATTTCCAAAGTAGTTATGTTCCTATGTTTTTGTCTCGTTTCAATATATTTTCTGTATCTTTCATCTGGTGTGTACATCAGAACTCGAGGAAGCTTTTGACCATTAAAGATGGGATCTAGTCTTATGCATGACTTGGTGGCAATGCAGATTGTAACTGGAGATGGATGTGAGAACCTTACCAACTGCCCTCGAGAGACTTGGGAAATTGAAGCAGTAATGAATGGTGAGCCATGGCCTCTTAAAAGGTGAATCAGGTCACCTGTCGATAAATGTAGGAATCGCATCAGCTGCCCCTGTGAAAAGGAAAATGAAGCACTTGTGTGTGGTGAACCATGGTGTTTTATAAGTAAGCATTATGATGTTTTAAGAGTTCTGCAGTCCACGTCCATGTCATAACTCCTTTCTGAGGAGGAATAAACAGAAATGCATCTAAGTTAGATCTTACTGTGAAGCGACTGAAATTAGATCATTGGAACTCTACTTTTTAGTTGAATTTTTCAAGTACTGGAAAATTATTGCGTATCATTTCATTCACAAATAGACGCAGAAGTGTATGGTATTGACAAAAACTGCTAGAAAGCAATATTATTCAGAAATAAAAACAGGGATCATGTTATAAAAGAAATGCCGGAAAAAGTATATTTTTCTATCGACTATGTTTGCTATTATTAAAAATTAAAACTTTTAAAAATATATATACTGTCACAAATGTTGCATATAAATTTGTACCTCTTGCTGTGTTTGTACCTTTTTCTAGCTGAATCAGTTGAAAAATCCAATTTAAGATTTTAATTACATAAATGGAAACTTTTTTTTCTACTCTTCATTATAATTTTGTTGTTTGTTAGAAAAGCTCATTTTTAGCTCCACAAATAAATGCACATTATTAATGGTCTAACTATATTGGCCCATGGGCACATCAAGAAGTTCAAAAACAAAAATATATATAAAAATTTTGGTCTATGGCGCACACTAAGAAACTCAAAGACAAAAATACATGCATAGATTTTGTCAGCATGATAATTAATGCAACATCTTAAATATGGAAACTGGTCATGTTAGCGAGAACAATTAAGATGCATGAATTCATTAAGTACTATTTGCGTGTTTAGCTTCTATTTTGCTCACCCTGTCATTTTTTAAGTAAACACTTAACAACAAAACAGTTTGCACCTACAGTTCTATTTAAGATTTTGTTGCTTCCCTTAGGTCAACCTCAAATAAAGTTGTTAAATATTAATTATATTATGCGAGACTAGACTTTGAACCTTGGTAAGGGACACAATGTTGATTTTAATAGCTCGGAGAGCACCATAGCTAACCATTTCCCTTTCCATACGAATTGTTTTGATTCTATTTCTTTGTAAGAAAAAGAAGAGTTATACTTGAATGTGAACTTGGGAGAGCATCGATTTCAAACCCCAGAATTTTATTGGTTATTTCATGTCATGTGCCTGGGTAGTCAATTGATTTATATTCCGCTACCTCTTTGTAGTTGAATGAAACAAATTTTAGGGCAATTGTCTCATTTATTGTGATCCATCTTAGAAGAGTGATTCAATTTATAAATTGAAAATGGGTGATTTTCAATTTGTTGAAGATATTCATTTGCGATTATTTTCAGGGTTCAATTATAGTTTCATTTGTAAAGATACACTTTTTTCACTCTTTTCAAGATTTGAATAACATAGTTGAGATTTTATTTATTAAATTTGAGAATCAAGTCTGCTAAAGCAACTCCAAATTCTTTACTCTTATTATTCAATAAACCCAATTTTTACACAACTATACACCAAAAAGAGGTGGCCCTCGATACGATACCCATCAAATCCAAATTGTAGAAGTGTTATGTTGATGATACCAACATATGTTGGCTTCATAACCTTAAGAATTTAGAAGATTTTTGCTCATCCTAAGATTGACATCATATTTATAATTTATTAAAGAAGGTTAAATTCTCTCAATCACAATCTTTATTGGGATCGAAATTACATGGCATGTTTATATGATGAATAAGTGTAAGGCCTTGTATGAAATCAAAGAAAACCAAAATTATGCTTTGCCCAATGTTATGCAAATGTCATGCAAGTCTTACTTTCAATCTATTTGTTATCATCTTTTGAACAATTTTGTAGACAATATATATAACTAAAAGTATTGGATCTTATGCATCAGAATATTTGTGCTTTATTCTCTTATAAAATGGAGGACAAGAAGGCAATTGTTTCATGCATTTGAATGGCCTTTTTAATACCTTTTTCAATTTCTTCTACTAAATCCCCCACAATATACAAAAACTTAATTAAGGATCTTATTTTAAAATCTTTAGCTCTTAGGGCCTTGTTAAGTCCAATATTAAATACATAAATTATAACTTCTTTTAGGGTTAAGGACACCCTCGTGGATGTATTCTATCTTTTCTGCAAAAAAAAATTCCCTTGCATTTCATTTTGGACTATAATGATTGTACTCAATGGACTTTTAATCTTATTGATTATAATAATTTTAGTGTATATTTTTAATTTTATTTCTAAAAGGTTTTTTTAATTGTAAAGAGTTTGTTGATTTATTAATTCAATTATATTTTAAGACTTATTGTAATAGATCTAGGTTTGTTGGCAATATAATATAAAACAAATACACAATATAAATCTAGTGGCCTATAGCTATCAATTAAGTTATCTTGTCTCATAAACCCTCTTGAGGTTGGAGTAAGATATATTGATGTTCCTTCATATGCTTATCCACATGAGAACTCTCATTTGAATCTTCTTCTACCTTTCAATCATTAAGTCTAACTTGTTATTCTTTGACACATGCATCTTCTTACTTTTCAATCTTGGTCTCAAAGTGCATCATCTCCATATCATTTTCCCTTGATTGTATAGGAGATAATAATACTCATAAGTTTCCTAAAAATCACATCCTTGGAATAACCCTTAATGTGTTCAACATATGAAAAAACATACATTTTTGGGCTTTGGGATCTAACTTATTCATTTTTCATTTAGAACGTGAACTTAAGCTTCTTAGTAAAAATCTCTTACATGTGAAATAAGGGATTTATTATCTATCCATAATTCATATGGTGTCTTCTCTACCAAATCTAAACAAGGAGATCCATTTACTATATAACAAGTTTCATTCACAAATTTAGCCCAAAAACATCAATCTAATTGTGTAGCCCTCAATCTTCTTCTCACTCTATCCACTAATGTTTGGTTTAAAGAGCCATATTTTGCGTTTTGCATGTTGTGGCACCAAATAAAAAATGCTACCATGTCTAGGTGGGCAAACTAATGTTATTAGGAATCACAAATCTTTTTGCCTATATCAATCTAACATGGTATCTTAAGATCCATAAGATTGAAATATAACCAAGCTTGACACGAATATCATTTGAAATCATGATGCCTAACAATATTCTATCTAAATTTCATAACTAGACATCAATTTAATCTACCAAATTGTCTTGATAATATTCTTCCGGTGGTAGAAAACACGTCATAACTTTTTTTATCTACATCTTATGGCATCAAATTGAAAACACTATAAAATCTTGGTAGGTTGGTAGATTCTATAAGAGGTATCATTTTTTGCCAAGCATATAAATCTTTTCCAACTACATTAATCAAATCCTCTATCAAAAGAGCCTTGAGAGAAAAAATATGTCAAACCTTGATAGAAACATTCTTGAAATCCATAAAATCATAGCCATTCCATCTAAAACTATAGCTAACCATTAGGTCAATCTACAAAAGCCTCTCTCAATTTCATTAACTCTTTACAATTTTCTTATAGTGGTAATAAATGCAATGTTATTGTTGCAAGGTGTGCACTCTTGGTCTCCTTATGTTGTGCAACACAGTGCTCGAGTTTGTAAGATGCCTTAACTGCGTCCTGTGGATTCTATAAGTCTAGTGGTTGTATCAAGCATTGATAGGACGATCTTTTGGTGCAACGACAATTGTACTTCTAACAAGTGGTATTAGAGCTTGGGTCGCAGGTTCAAACCCTCTCACTTGCACTGAGGGGGATTGTTGCAAGGTGTGCACCCTTGATCTCCTTGTGTTGTGCATCACAACACTTGGGTTTGTGACATGGCTTAACTGCCTCTTGTGGATTTTATAAGTTTAGTGGTTGCATCAAGCATAAATAGGTTGATCTTTTGGTGCAACAACAATCGTACTTCTAATAGTTACAAGATGTTTTTTTTAGTGCAAGGTTATGAAGATAAATATTTTGTGTTATTCATGAAAATAAACCAAAATTTTCAACATATCTAAGTGAATTGTCTAATGTTGCTAGTGTGTCATTTTCTACCCAAGAATCACAATCCTTTCAAGCTAGATTAGGTTGAAACATTCACTTAAGTACCTTGTGTTTAAAAAAGTTACAAACTTTGATGTGATTTTTCTCTCAATATGTGCCACTTATAGATATACACTAGATTAATATACAAAATCCTATCTTATCTCCCATACTCTTGATATTTTTCCTTGGTGGCAAATAAAATGTTGCAAAAAGAATTAGTTTGTTGTAGTGTTATAGTCTTCAAAATTCTATCTTGCAATCCACACTTCATGGAACCAAATTGATAGCATCATTTTAGTTCCTAAGAATCTCAGTCCTTCTATGCTACAGTGGTTTTACAAGTCTCTTAGTATCCCTAAGATTAAAAAAAAAAACATCAAACATTGATGCAATTGTTCTCACAAATCATGACACATTATATTTAAACCTATAGCTAGATATTGGTTTGATATATAAAATTATATTTTGACTCCCAAATTCCTAAATATTTCTTCATGGTGGGAGTAAACACAATGTTTAAAAAATGTTTGTTTTCTTTAATGTTATGGTTTTGAGAGTGTTAGCTTGCAATCGCATTCTATGGCACCATACTAATAACATCAACACATCTAGGTGGGTCATAGATATTACTAAATCCCTCATTTTATTTTTGATCTATTTTGATCCTCTTAGGCTACATCAGACTAATGATGTCCCTTAAGAAACATGTCACCAAAAAAGTGCCAAACTTTAGTCTGACTATTCTTTGAAACAACAAAGCCTACAAATAGTTAATTTGAACTTATAGATAAGAATTAGGTCAATCTAAAAATTACTCTCTTGGATTTACCCAACTCCTTATGGTTTTATCATTGTGGAAGCACATATAATGTTACAAAAAACATAAGTTTGCTTTAATGTTATGATCTCAAGTTTTATTTTGTAATTCACACCTTGTGGTACCATAATAAAAGAACAAGCATTTTTTATGCACTTGTAAATTCTACTAGAGGCCTAATTTCATTTTCTGAGAATCTCAATCCTTTTGTTCTATATATGCTTGATGATGTCTCTCAAGAGATTGAGAGCTAAAAAATTATTAAACTTTGATGAAAAATTTTCTATAATCCATGACACCTATGAATATTCCATCTAAAATATAATTGGGCATCAAGTTAATAAACCATCTGAATTATTTTTTAGTTTTGCCCCAACTCATGTAGTTTTCTAGTAGTGAAAACAAATGTAATGTTGAAAAAGTTTCAGATTGTTTCAATGTTATGATCTTAAGACTATTCTTTCAATATACACCTCATGGAAGTGCACTATTAGTACAACACATCTAGTTGGCTTGATGTCTATTAAGATTTTTGAGAGCATAAAAATGATAATCTTTGATGGGAATTTTCTTACAATCTATGATAATTGAGATTTTTTTATTTGATTCTACAATTGAATATTGGGTTAAACTATAAAATACTCTCTCAATTTACCCAACTCTTGATAGCTTTCTCACAAACATAATACATGTAATGCATGGAATGTTTTAAAACTATTAGTTTTCTTCAATATTAAGATATTGTGAGTGCTATCTTGCAATTTTCACATATTGAAATCCCATGAAACATAACAAATATATTAAAAATGATTATGTATATATGTACAAAGTGTAGGGTGCATTTTTCAATCATTCTCCTCTAGAAATTTTTAAGAGATCTTACAAACCTTTTAAAGCATTTCGACATAAATATTGGAAGAAGAAAATAATTTTAAAACTAGCAATTGCACCTTGGTGTGCACTGTGTATACCAAAGAGGTTTTGAAGGTTAATTAGGATAATTTTTGGTCTATTAGTTACATAAATTTGTATAGTACATGAGGTCAATTGGTAAGACATTTATAAAATGATTTTGTGTGCACACGAAAGGGCTCAATGGAGAAGTGATAGATTCAATTAGACTATATGCGTCCACTTACAAGTATTAGTTAAAAAACCTTTGAGAGAGAGAGAGAGAGAGAGAGAGAGAGAGAGAGAGAGAGAGAGAGAGAGAGAGAGAGAGAGAGAGAGAGAGAGAGAGAGAGAGGCGGGGGGAGCGAGGGAGGGAGGGGGTAGAGAGATAGATATATATGAAAGTGATAAATATACTATGATGGTGAGGGAAATAATGAGAGGGAGAGATAGTTCATGATAAAGATGACGATATCAAATGATACATAGAGTGAGGGAGAGGGGGAGATATAGGAGTGAAGAGAGATGGATATGTAGTGAGATAGAGATAGAGGGATAAATGGAAAAAGAAGCATTGAGAGATAGATAGAGAGGAAAAAAGATTTAGGTGTAAAGGTGTAGGAAGAGGGAGAGGGAGAGGGAGAGAGATGGATGGATAGAGAGGGGGCTCCATACATGTTCTAGAAAGATGGGGACAATGAGAGAGGAGGAGATGGAGAGATAGAAAGTTAAAGATATAGGAAGTGATATATATAGAGAGGTAAAGAGAGGGATATACATTGATAGAAAGAGAGCAAGAGATGGAGATATAGAGTGAATAAGAGAGAGATAATGAGATGTAGATAGGGAAGGAGAGGAAGAGATCAAAAGATAGAGATAGAGATAAACAAGCTGAGAGAGAGAGAAAGGAGGTTCGAGAAACAATATAATATTATTAATACAAGGCCTACTATGTCTAAAGGTGACTAGTGATGAGACTCAAATCAAAAATCATCATGTGAAACCCAACAACATTGAAAGGAGTTTCTTCAAATCAATCAAAATATCAAACTTATAATATTCTTGTAGAAATAAATTTAATAATTTATGTTATATAATATAATAAACAATAATACAACTTAATTTATACTATATAAAATATATATTATATATTAGTATAATTTGTATTAAATAGAATATTATATAAAATAATGAATATAATTATATCAAAATAATTTAATTTATAATTAATTATAAACTCTAATATTTTTTTAAAATATCATATAAAAATGATTTAACCAAATTATCAAAATTTTATAAAACTAATCATATATAATTAATTTCTATAACGGTTAAAAAAACAAGCCAATTACAAGGAATTAAATAATGTATTAAGATAAGTTGAATCAGCAAGGAATTTTCAATGCTTCATTGAATACTATTTGAGTATTGAACCAAAGCAGACCTTTATTCATCAATCAATTTCTTATTTTCACTTTAATAATATCTTCTTAATAATCAACGCGGTTATCATGTCAATACCACTTGTGGTAGAAGTAGGTAAGAAAAGTGTTAACGATTGTGGGCAAAGTTTGTAGGGCAAAGAAAAAATCGACAAAAAAAATGATGAAAATTGTTCAACGATTGCAGACATTTCAATCATCTTGCATGTACCTTTAGACAAATGTGGACCAGTGATTTTCTATATCAGATCGTTCATTTCAAATAGTGAGACGCTTTCAACATAATTACATAAATTAATTGAATATTATATTATATTAAATAATAAATGTAACTATAATATATATTTTTTATATAGAATAAACATATAATTAACTAACAATATATATGAATATTTAATAAAAAATTAATTTTATGATATTCTATTATTGAACATATCTAATAATTTATTAATAAATATAATTATATTAAAAATTTATATATAAATTAAATATAACCAAATAATAAATATAGAACATATTTTATATTCCACTTTGTAAGGGAATCATTTTAGTTTTCAAAAAGGAAATAAAGTTAACGTTAAATATAAACATTTTTTATTATTATAAAGTCCAAGTAAATGAACTCATTGGTTTATAAGTAGTTTATTTTTCCTAAAATGTAAGATAATAATACGTCAAAATTAGGAGTATCATTGTGAGACCACATGTAACGAAATATTAGGCTAAAAAAGTTTTTATTTCTATTGCAAATCTCTTCCACAGGTTTTGCCTTGCATAATTTTAATGATTTTCCGTCACCATGTTTCAGTTGACGAAACGGTGGTACCTGACATCAAAATGTAATGCGTGTGGTTAAAAAATGATTTTATTTTGCTGAAAATTGGAATGGAAAAAAGAACGCAACAAAAAAAGTGGTTGATATTCATTTATGTTGTGTTCTTTTGTTTATTTTGTGGTAAAAAAAGAACGCAATGTAAAAAAGAATGGGAGAAAGTGAAATCAGCAAGAGATGTAGGAAAGTGGGCATGGCTCAAAAACGGGAAAGCTCAAATTACCGAGCGGTGGACACACAAGAAATAGGGACTCGGGGCCCCACGAGAGTATATAAACATGATACGTTGGAATTGTAGAGGTTACCCATGGAGAAGAGGACCAGGGTTGGGGCCCATAGCAAAAGGGAAAGACATTGTTTTCTTATGGAAACACATGAACATGAGGGATTTAGGATTCTAGGCTTTGAAGGATACAATAAATTTTTTGTGTGAAATGAAGTGACTAAATTAGGTAAAGGTCATGGAGGGATAACAATGCTAATAAAAGAAATATGGAGCGATATGGTGAAATTAGAGAAAGAAGACCCAAATAAACAGTTTATATGGCTGAAAATAACAAATAAGGAGGACAAAATTTGGATGGCGGTTTGCTACTTTGCTCCAAATAATTCAAAATTCTATAAGAAGAGAAATTTAGATAACGAAGATCCATATGATGCACTAAAGAAAGATATCTCGGCTTTTAGCAAGGTGAGAGATATTATCCTAATTGGTGACTTCAATGCTAGGATAGTGAACAATCAATATATTAAGTTGAGCAGCAATGTAGAGGAAGATGGCAATCCCTTATGGTTAGGGGAAAATTAGGACCTTCTTTAGAAAAGGACTTCGCAAGATGGGAATGAGAATTTGTCACACTTTGGGGTTGAACCTGTTAGGCCTTTGTAGCTTATATAGTATGGTCATATGTAATGACATGAGGAATTGACTGAGATCCAATGGTATCACTTGCAAAACGTATAATGGACAAAGTGTGGTAGACTATGTGATATGTTCTTAGAGCTCTATTTCCAAATTGTTGGACTTCACTATTGAAGGTTGTCCAATAGAGATGAATTATGATCATATGCCTCTTTGTATTAAGTTTGGCATAATTACTAAAAGTCTGCAAGAAAAACAGAATCAACACCCTCATAGGAAGGTCAACACACAAGGTAAAATTCTTATAAATCAGGAAAACCAGGAGCTCTTCAAGGTATCTCTAGAAAGACACTTGCAGTTGACCAAAAACTGTTTAAGGAACAAGAGAAACATGAGGGGAAAAGAGTATGTGTGTAGTAGTATGTTGATCTCATTAATACACAATGCTTTGAAGGTGTGTAGGCGTTATAAACCTATGAGTAAGGTATCAAATACTTTTCCTGCTAACCCATGGTATGATAAAGAATACAAAGCAACAAAAAAATCTCTTAAAGGAACGGAATTAAACAAGGAAAACAAACTAATATACAAGCAATTGATTAAATCAAAGAAAGAAAGTTATGTAATCTCTAGAAGGAAAGATTTGCCTTGGGGAAACACAACCCCAAAGGATTTTGGAGGGAGCTACAAGACAATAAAAAAAAAATAGAAAATAATATCACAGATGCTCAATGGTTGGAATATGCGAAGATCCTCTATGAAAGAATAAATGATAAGAGGAATCCACCGACAATTGACACTTTAGTTGAACTTTTCTCAGTAAAGGACATCAAACAAGGCATAAAGAATTTGGCAAGTGGTAAAACACAAGATATCGATGGTCTATGGGCAAAATTTTTTAAGTGGGGAGTTGATCTCCTAGCTCCACATATAAAGGAGATCTTTAACAGAGTTATCCAAAACAGCTTCCCGGCTGAATAGATAACTAGTATTGTCATACCTCTTCACAAAAGTGGAGAAATCAATAATTCTTCTAATTACCATACAATCATGGTCAACCCTCTCTTTGGAAAGCTTTTTGGGAGTATGCTAGAGCGTAGAATCAGTAAATGGGCAAGAAAAGAGGGAAAAGGGCTAGAGGGCAAGCTAGTTTCCGACCTAAACATCCCACCAGTGACCATTGCATCATCACTTTAAGATATTTCATTGAATAATTTTGGGACAGCTAGGGTGAAAAAGACTTTTGTTTCTTTGTGGATTTCAAAAAAGCTTTTGATATCGTTCCTAGGGATAAACTTTGGCACAAGATGGATGAACTCAAGGTTCTGAAGGAGTTTAGATTTTTTGTCCACAAACTATATGAGAAGGTTAGAGCTAAAATCATAACTAAATGAGGGTTATATGAGTGCTTCGGCAGTGATATTGGGGTCAAAAAAGGGTGTCCATTATCTCCTGTGTTGTTCAGCTTATATATTGATAAATTTGAAGAGTGGTTCAATCATACTAATGGGGAACGTATTCAGTTGGCAGGTTGTGTGGTGAAATTGTTGCTATTTGCAGATGATCTTTATTCTTATTCCATCGAGGTCAACTGGCTCTAAGGGAGGGAGTTCATCATAGCCTTAGAGGGCTCCCTATGTATTAGTGTTGTACCATTTTTGTATGATGATGTAGACACCTTCAGGTGATTGTAGCCTTATGATTTTCACATCATTGTATCATGACACTTATGATTTTGATATATATATATGAGATGATTCATCCTTGTGAAAGCTATATGCATGTGTACCTATGTGATGTTGGTTCTATGTGATGCTTATGATATGGATGCAAATATGTACATGATAAAATGTAATATTTTTGTTATTTTATGTTTTATATGACATGCATTATGCAAGTGTGAATGTATAAAATGAAGATAAATATGATAATGCAAATAACTATTTACATTATGAGAATGTAAAATGTGACAACATGTCTTGTGTGCAGGATATGGTGCAATTGTAATATATATATATATATATATATATATGACATGCATTATGCAAGTGTGAATGTATAAAATGAAGATAAATATGATAATGCAAATAACTATTTACATTATGAGAATGTAAAATGTGACAACATGTCCTATGTGCAGGATATGGTGCAATTGTAATATATATATATATATATATATATATATATATATATATATATATATATATGTATGTATGTATGAAATTCTAACATGTAGTCATGCAGGTGCAGACTACATGAAATGCAAATATTTTTGGTGAGTCATTATACTCAGTCATGTGATAGCGGGATACACAGACTCAGGAAGGACGATGGAGGTCAATCAAGAAAGGGGGGTGGAAGGTGGAAGATATGAAAGTGAAAAAGCTTCTTGTGCTTTGTCATCATTGAGCTTTTATTATGGCAAATAGGTTATGACAATCGAGGTATATGTTCGACCCAGAAAGTCATTGTACCTGTTTGCATGGAGATCCAAAAGTTGCAAACAAGGAATGCCCCAATTCACACTAGACTCACAGTGTCCTCATAACCTTGGACAAGTCATAGCATTACTAAGAGACAATCCATAGACAACAAATAAAAATATGTGACAATACCCCATCCTCGCCTTTATAGTCAAAGACATCTTGGAGATAAAATCTCTAGTTAGAGACATCTCGAAAAAGCTAAAAGACATGTCACCAAAAGATAAAATCAAAAGGCAACCAAGACTCGACACCAAAATTCAATGTAGTCCTCAAGTTTAGTGTCTCTTGTCACTTGTATAAGTCTATTTGATTGTGGTCACAATGTTTTCATTCACAAAAGGATAGATAGCACTACACCATAATGTTGTATGAGTCTGTTGAAAGATTTGATTTGTTGAAGCCCATTGTTTCTGTGTTTCATCTGAAACTGATCGAATCCATGAAAATGATACTTTATTGCAGAGAAGACGAAACTTTATTGCGGATCGGTGATGCAAGTGTTGATTTATTGTGGATTGTGCGTGGAAAGACTGAAGAAAGCTGGAAGAAACTGTACTCCTCAGAACATGTGATGCTCTCAGTTCCACATTCATCACTAGACTTACAATTTGCCTTAGCCACAGATAGGAGCTGATTTATTATGGATGGAAAGGGGTGAAAAGGAGGGATTATTATGAATGGCTAACCAATCTTAGGTAGATCAATAACAAGCCATGATGGGAATGGGTAAGTTTATTATGGATGGATAGGTTGTGAGTGTGTGCAAAGTGAAGGGATGATATTGAATCCTGAAGGAGGGAGGAGCAATGTCTTTATGCATGGCACTAGTAACCCAGTTTTCACCATGGTACTTGCCCAGGGCACCATCGAAGTGGTTTTCACCGTTGGACGAATTTATTTCTCTTTACTTTTTTGGATTTTACAATTTAATTTTTTCTTTTTTGTCACAAGGCGCCTGTTTGCCAGGTTTTAGTAACGATTTTTTAATTTTATGATTTTTTTGTATTTCTAAAAAAAAATTATTGTTTTTTGATTTTATGATTTTTTTGTATTTTTGAATTAGGATATTCTAAAGATATATGTGTAAAACCTATGAAGGTGCATGTTATTGATAGGATCTTCCAAAGGTTCGCCATTTGGGGTTGAAAGATGATATGCACCGGATCCATAGACTGTTGTGATGATGTAAGGACCAAGCCAATTAGGTTCAAACTTGCCCTTCTTCTCTTTGTCTTGCTGATTTTTGGGATTTTCCTTGAGAACTAAGCCACCTACCTCAAAAAGATGAGGCTTAACCTTATGATTGTAGTTGCATCATTCCTTGAATGATTGATGTGTAGCTTGAGTGATTGTCTTCCTTGATGACGGAACTGAGATAGAATTACTAGTGTGTGGAATACACGGGCCTATATGCATGTCACCTAAATAAGTTTGGGCATCCCTAATAACAAAGTCCCTCGAGTAAGCTTTTTCATTGAAGTTCCATGATGTATCGCTAGAAGGGAAAGGATGTTTGGAACAAGTGGATGAGTTATGAAGGCTTATGATTGTGAAAAGAAGTGAAAGTATCATGACATGATTGAGACTTAGGATCAACAAGTATTCTTTTTTACTAAAACTTGTAGAACTTTTGCCCCTAGTTATTATGATATTAGGGGAGATCAACTCTTCTTCTTTTTTCTTTATATGATTTTTATCCTTGACTTTGATTTTCGCAAAGTCCAATAGCTTCTAATTTTGATTTGAACTAAGGGACTTCTCTTAATTTTTGACTTCTAATTTTTTCTTTTCAAAGCTTAATTTTTTATCCCCAATGAGTAAGGGCTTTTGTGATTCTTGTTGATCCAAGTCTGGGAGAGGACTGGAAATGGAATGAGTGGATGACATGGTAAGGCTATATGAGTTCTCAAAAGGGCTAGCGATACGCTCAATATATTATTTGCTAGAACCACTCTTAGGACTATTGATATCAAGAGTTGTTTGCGCCACTAGAGGAGATTTGCATTCAAACTTAGTAGCCACAACACTAGGTGGTTCACACCCAATTCCTTGGCATTGCAAGTTGTTTGTAGGTTGTTCCTGTCGACTGAATACCTTAGGAGATAGTGGGAGTTTATCAACATGAAAGATATACTCACCACATCCCATGTCTTTAACCTTGAATTTTTCTTTGAGCTCTGCTTGCTTTGATGTCAAAGGTTTCAAGGATTCTGGATCCACATATGTCGAGGATGGAGTTGCTTCTCTATTAACTGGAATTGTTATTTCTGATCTAGGTCGCAGATTGTTGCAATATATGAATGGGTTTGGATCAGCTTTGATGGTCACTTCACCTCCATTGTGTGGGAACTTGATACATCGATGATATGTTGAGGGAACAACTCTCATTTCATGAATCCATGGGCCTCCCAAGAGTATGTTGTATGTGAGATCTAGATCAAGGACTTGACATACCACATCCTTCGTAATTGGCCCAACTCTGAGAGGTAAGGTGATTGTGCCTTTGGATGAATGCTCTTCGTCATCATATGCTTTGATGGTAATTTTGTTTGTATCATTCACAACTTTTTCATAATATCCCAATTGTATTTTTGTGTTCAAAGTACATATATTGAGACCATCTCCTCCATCTATCATGACTCATTTTATTCGGTGTTTGTGTAGGAAGGCTTCAATGTGTAAAGGTGCATTATGCAGTTGGCTTACAGATGTGTCGTCAGCTTCAGTGAATGTAAGGGAATTTGGAACGGAAAGGTATCCCACCATGGCTTGAAATTGGTCCATGTTCAGATTAGTGGGGACAGAAGTTTCTCTCAATTTTTTATCAAGGATGGCTTTATGTGTGAGGGATATGCGTAAAAGCTCAAGGATGGAGATAAGCACGAGTGTTCTCCCTAATTGTTCTACTAGGTATTACTCAGGTTTGGTTGCTGAGGAAGCAGTGGTTTTAGCTGGAGCACCTTACAGGGTGACTTTACCTCGATTAGTTGTGACATTACATTCAAGGGTAGATTTAGAAGAAGGTCCAATTCCTTTTAGGACAACTTTGGCTCTTTGGGTAGAAATTTCAAGTGTTTTGTCCTTTATTATAATAGTAGAGACATAATTGTCCGTCGAAATGTGATTAATAGTTGAATCATAGTTATAGGAGGCTTTTGTATAATTGGCTTGATTTCTAGTGGATTTGGCTTTTCCCTTGTCATGTTTAGGGAATGGTTCCTTAAACATCTCATGTTCTTGATTGGATCAATGTCCTTCGATCTCAATGTCACCTCTATCAATAAGATCTTGTATAACATTCTTCATTCAATGTTAATTTCCTGTTTTATGTCCCTTACTCTTGTGATATTCGCAATACTTATCATCATTCCACCAATTTGGTTTGACCTTTGGCTCATATGGAGGATTGTCTGGAATTGTTATTATCTTGTTTGCCACTAGCTACTTGAAAGTTGATTCAAGTGGTTCTCCCAATGGGGTGTATTTCCTTCGTGGTTTTGAAGTTGTTTGAGTATTCGCTTGGTTGTTTGTAGAACTTGATCCAGAAAGAATGATTTTGGGTCTCACTGTGTTAGCATCAACAACACCATCATTTACTGTGTTCTTGTTCTTGTTCCAAAATCGTGTCTTGTCTTTTCCTTTAAAGTCCTCTTTGTTTTCTTTGAATATCTTAATGACTCCTTGCTCAATTAAGACCTTCTCGGTTGCTAAGCCTTTCTCAATGATGTCCTTGAAGGTGGACAAACAAGCTTTCCGCAAGTCATAACCAATTTCTCTGTTGACATTTTGGGTGAACATCTCTACCATTTGTTTTTGTGAAATTTCACAAGAGCATCTGCTGGCTAAATTTCTCCATCTTTGTAAGAATGATGAAAAAAACTCCCCATCTTTTTGTTTGGTGTTGCATAAAGTGGTAACTGATATGTCTGTCTCTATGTTATATGAGAAATATTGGATAAATGCCTCTACTAAATCACCCCATGACTTAATTCCTGGTGGAAGTTGGGAGAACCATTCCATAGCTTGATCACCTAAGCTTTATGGGAACAATCTCATCAAGTATGCTTCTTCTTCTGCTACCTCAATGCAAGCTGTGAAAATTTGTCTTATATGTGCCTTAGTGTCTCCTTTGCCTATGTACTTATCAAACTTAGGTGTCACGAAATGTGTAGGAAAATGAGGCATTGGAATGTTTTTGTCAAATGGATAGGGACATGTGTCTCTCATTGTATAAGTTGGCTTTGGTGTATTTATGTCCTCCATTTTCTTTTGTAAGTCCTTTATTTGTTGTTCCAAATTGTTCTTAGGTGGAGACCGACTTCTTGGACCATATCCCATGCTTGAGCCACTAGGTGGAGGAGGAGGATGTTGCATATATGGATGGTATTGATCATAAACATGTTCATATGGAGGAGGTCTATAATGATACTATGTATAGGGACCACTTGGTATAGAGGCATAATGAGGAATGGAATATTTGTTGTGTGCATGCATATCATATTCTATAGGCATGTCATGACTTTTTTTCTTGTGTAGTGCCCCCAAATTTGACACGGGGTTTCCTAGTGTCCAAATTTTGAGCATGCCTTTGGATATCCAATTTCTTTTGAGGTTGGTCCTTAGAATCGGTATGTGATTGAGTGTATTTTTTTGCATAAGACTTCCATAATGGTCTGTGTAGACGGAGTTGTTCATGAGATGCTCTTCCATGAGTATCATAAGCTTGACCATGTGTATTTGGGACCTCAGGTTTTTGAAACAAGGATGATGGTGACTCAGGCACAAAACGTGGTCCTCTAGTACCTCCACTATTAGGTCTCCTTTGATCCATGTTGAGTTAAGTTTCTTGCATAGGTCGATTTTCTACTATTTGAGACATGTCAAAATCATGAGGTATCTTAGCTCCACTTTGTGCCATCACTTGTAAGAAATATTGTCTATCTCTTCTCATGATTTCCTCAACCAATCTATTAAAATGGGGATCCATAATAGAGTCTTCCACTTCTGCTGAATGTATTGAAATGTTGTCCACATTGTCATTGTGTGTATCATTGTTGTTTGTATTATCCATGTTCTCAACATTTTGAATGTTTCTATAAATGGCCATGTCAGGTAATGTGGTATGATCAGAATTGAAAAAGATATCATTATCGTATTCATAACCACTCATGTTTGCAAACTCTTGAGCCTCTTTAGCTTCTCCCCTAGATTTTTGGGAACGGGTTTCAACCATGAACTAGGTCTTGACCAAGATGTGTGAGACTAGATGAAAATGGAAAAGTATGGAAGACCAAGAGTTGGATGGAATGTAAATGAATTTGAGGTGTACTTGCAATGTCCAAAGTGTAAGACCAAGTATGTATGTAGTAGAGTAGGTGTGGCTTCCAAAGAGATCCTCTTGATGAGGTAAGTTGACCTTTACTCTAAGTAAGACCAAAGGAGACCCAAAGGTGATAGACCTTGATGAGTGACCACTTAGAAAAATGTTATTGTATGTATTGTGTTAACAAAGCAAGATGAGGACAAGAAAGTGACCTTTTGACTCAAGTTTAGACAAATCTGAATGTAATGCAAGGTGTAAAGCAATGATGAACTTTGTGAGACCCCAAAATAGGTTGAATGCTAGATGAAAATCTGGAGGAATAACTTAGGAAGTTCAAGAATTCTGAAACTAATTGCTCTTGTTTGTTGGATTGTAAATTTTTCCAATACTCAACACAGACGTGCCTGTATACTTCACAGACATGGTTTCCCAACATAGACGTGATTAAACACTGCACAGACGTGTCTCTGAGAATATTGTAAATATAGTTTGCTTATGATAACACAGACGTGTTTCTATCAGACACAGACGCATTTCCAGAATCTGAGTGCAATTTTTCCAATTTGTGAAGTTGTTTGTTGTGACCAAATCTGAATTTGTGACTATTTTTCGTGACAAGAGGACACAATATTGATGAGGACTCTATGTTTGCAAGTGTTTAGACTCAAAAGAAAGTGTGTTGTTTGATGTAAAAATGTTTTGCATACACTTGAAGATACAATGTTTTGATGTTTGATCTTTGAATGTTTTAATATTTAAAAGAAGACAAGCACAATTCTTATAGTTGGCCAAGACAATAGTTGTTGATCCCACATAGGGTTTCCCTCGAGGCTACGTTATTCAAAGTGGATACTTAGATGCTTAACCCCATTGGCTCCACCCTCGGTACTCACTTCTCCGGGGTAGCCAAACACCAGTCCCCACGAAAACTCCCTGTGGCGAACTTTGTATCTCTACTAAAAACCGTATGTGTGTGGGCCGCTCCAGAGGTCTGACCTCCTACCCCAACAACTAGAAGGATTTTGGCTTTCTAAAATAAAAAGGTGCTAGTAAGGGAATATGCTCGTGTGGCCATACATGTGACACTTTCATCTCTGTAAATACAGAAGGCTCCCAGCTGGTAGGGGTTACGCCCTACTATTGATCAAATAAATTTGATCAAACGGGTTTATGGGGAGACATAGTGTCAGTATAACTATTCAGCACACGTTACCCATGGCTTTCACCATGGATACAGTTGTTTATAGTGGTTCGAAAGAGGTGGGTTTTCCTCGCTACCGCTTGGGTCGTTCCCTCCTCACTAGTAGTCCTAATGACCACACGGGGAGGCAAGCCCTCTAAAGATAAAACACAAAAGAGCCTATTTCTCAAGACACAAAAAATAGTGGTTCAATTTTAGTGCACCAATTGAAGTGTTTGTTAATCTATGAAAACAAGGCACACAATAAATATCAAAAGAAAACCCTTGCCAAAATTTTGTAACAAAGATTTTTTTAGTAGTTTTTGCAATAATACCCCTCCTGCAAGTGCACAAGTTAGGTAAATTTTAGATCCAAAAAACTTTGTGAAATAGGGGCCTTCGACAAGACATTTTTTTATATATTCGAAGATATGATTTTTCCATGAGTTCTTTTGCATCATTAAAAAATGGAACACCTGTAAAATTTCAAGACATTTCCAAAAATGTAATAAAATCCAAAAAATTTACTAATTTGCTCCAAAAATAATAAAAAAGTCATATAAAATGCAAATTTGATCCAAAAAATCTGAATTTTTTACTAAAAACTTCTGATAGCCTTTCCATCCTGTATAAAAAAACTTCCTGCAAAAATTACAAGCAGTTTGTGAGATATGATCAAAATAATGAAAAACCCTAATTTTTAAAGATCTAATTTTTGAGGAAATATTTTGCATCAAAATTAAAATCACAAAGAACAGATCATGTGTATAATTATGATATTTTTCCAAAACTATAACAAAATCTGAAAAATTCGTTCATTTTCTCTCAAACTTAATTTTTTATGAAAATATATAAAATATTCATAGAAAATTGAAATATGCTCCAAAAAATCTGATTTTTTTAGTGAGCATGTTTGATACTGATCTTGACTTGCAAACAAAATTTGATGCCACAATTCAAAGTTGTTTGTGAGATCTAATCAAAATAATGAAAAACCCTAACTTTTTAAAGATCCAATTTTTTAGGAAATATTTTGCATCAATATTAAAATCACAAAGAATAGATCTTGCTCATTAATTAGCATGAATATCCTAATTATGTCCTTTCCCTAAATTTGGGGGAGTCACTTCTCCAAATCTAGAAGAAAGTCTTCAAAATGCATTTAAGCCTTTATCTATTTCAACAAGTTAACTTGTTGAGTCTTCCACACATGTAAGGCTCTTACATAAACCACTAGTGGTTTTCCTCTTTGGGAAAGTTATCCTCCCAAGTCTTCAAAAGGCATGTAATTCCTCTTACAAGCCCACACCCCTTAGCCATGATGGTTGTCCCTTTAACCATTTTCCCATGTTGCACAAGAGTTTACCTCTTGGGTAATAGCATACCTCCCTAGTTAATGACATTATCCAATGATGTCACTCCTTGAGGTTATCCCTAATTGTTTGCTTACAATCTAATGTTTTTTTAGCATCCTCTCAAGCCCTCTCAAGGTGACATTTGTCAACTTGGGATTGGATTAAATCTCTCCCATGGATTGATAACTTTCAATCCTACCCCTTGTTGAGATTACTCAATCTCAACCTGTTGGTCATTTGGTGGAATTGATTATGTGTTGCATTAATGTTTTGTCATTGATGTCAACACTATCTGTTTGGATGCTTTACCGGAACCCTTCTGGTCCCGGTAGGTTGAGTGGTTTCTGGTTTGCTTGGATCTGGCATGATCTGGTAGACTTTGGTATGATCTGGTGATGGAATTGGCTTCTTCATGATGCTTACACTCATACTTGATCATTTGGTTTTGGTCTAGCAATTGGATGTTGTCCTGCTTGCTGAGAAGCTTGGTTTCTGGTTTCAATGAGGGTTTCACCGGTAGATATTTTGGTGGAGATCTTTGATGAATTGCCTAAGTAATGTTGGTGCAACTTCTGATGGAGTTTCAGGATGATGTTGGTGATCATGTTTGAGACTTGGCGTGTGGACCTATACTTGGTCCCAATTGATCTAGGTTATCGACCAGCATTGGTATAACATGTTGATAGGACCTATTGATGTATTTATGGGATGTCTTATGTGTTGGTTATTATTTATTTGGTCTAAAGCCGACATGGTTTGTAATTATGCAATTGGTTTATTGTCTGGTGGTCGACCTGATTGTTTATGGTCGAGGGTTTGTATATATGAATGTAAGATCTCATTGTAGATCATCATGGCTAATGTAAGAGGTCATGGTCAAGGATTATAATGTGTGAATAATGTAATATCATTCAGGCAGAGGAGTTGGTCAATCATTCAAGATTGAATTGGGTTTATGAGAATTTAGTCCTCCGGTATTGGGCTTTAACCGGAACTATACTCTGGCATAGGAGATGCTATTTCTTGCACTTCAACACTTCTCTGAATTGTAGTCTAGTTTTGTATGTAGTCAGTGAGACTCCTTTTGTGATGAGCAGTGTGCTCTAGGTTGTTGGCCTTCCTACAAGTGCAGGCCCCTTCATTGTAATTCACATACTTACTACAGAAGTATTATCTAACTGTGGGTAGGCTTCCCACCATGGTTTTTCCCTTTACCGGGTTTTCCACGTACAAATCTTGGTGTTGTGTGAATGGCTTTTATTCTGTGATTATTATTTATGCTTAATTGGATTAACTGCTATTCTAGTATTATTGTTTTGGGTTTCGATATTAATGTTTAAATTGTTAATGCTTCTAGTAATCTATGACAACTGATTCACCCCCTCCCCTTCATTTATCTTCTGGTTATCTGAACTATCTAACAATTGGTATCAGAGCTTTGGTCCTCTCTGTAGAAATCTTAACCACTTGAGGAAGATCTTATGGCGACTAACAATTCAAGTTCATCCAGTTCTTATGGAGCTATCTTTAGAAGGGATATACCGAGGCTTGATGGAATAAATTACACAGTATGGAAGATTCATATGGAGACTCATCTGAGATGTCTTGGCAGGGAGATTTGGGAGATCACACAGAATGGTGTCACACCCTATAATCTGAGATTTGGCAATCCTCCTCCAGCAAAATTGGACAAGGAGCTTGAGAATGATTGTAGAGCAAGAGAAGCCCTCTTGTGTGCACTTTCTGATCAGCAGATGATGAGATTAACTAACAAATCATCTGGAAAGGCTATATGGGATAAGTTGGAGACTCTTAATGAAGGTGACCCTATAGTGAAGATTGCTAAACTTGATGGTTATCGGGTGAGATATGAGAACCTAAAGATGGAAGAAGATGAAAGGATTATTGCATTCATGGAAAGGGTAAATGAGATTGTTATGGGAATTCAATGTTGTGGTGGAACTCTGAGTGAAGATGAAATTATTTTTTAAAGTCCTGAGCGCCCTACCACCAGCTTACAAAATGAAGGCTATTGTTGTCAATGAGCTGAGAACAATGGCTAATACATCTGTCAACAGAGATACCTTGGTTGGGAAACTATCTGCCTTTGAGCTTGAGGAATTTGGACCTTTTGGAGCTGTGAAGACTGAACCTGCTTTTCATGCATCTACATCTGCAACTAGTAAGAAAGACTGGAAAGCTTTATATGCAAAAGAGTTAGAAGATATGAAGGAGAAGATGATGAGTCTGAGCAACTTGAAGCACTATTTGCTAGAAGAGTACTAAAAGGACCGGTAGGAAGTAAGTATGAAGGAAAAGGACCTTTTAAATGTTTTGCATGTAATAAGATTGGTCATTTTGCATCTAGATGTCCTGAAAGGAATTCAAGATTTGAGAAATAGTTAAAATATCTTTTAAGCCTAACACTGGATATCAAAACAAGTATAGATTCAAGAAAAATAGAGACAAATCATGCTACATAGTGGATGAGGAAGGCATTACTGATTCAGATTATGAACCAGCAAAAGACTCTGCTAGTGGATCTAACAATGGGAAAGAATGGGTATTCTTGGCTATCAAGGAAGATGATCTGGCACTGGATGTACTAGAAGAGAAGGCCCTTGGTGCTAAAATTGAGGACAAGGATGAATGGGTAATTGGCATTGGTTGTTCACATCATATGACTGGAGATAAAGGGAAGTTTCTATCTTTGCAAGAATTTGATGGTGGATTAGTTAGATTTGGAGATGACAAGGCATGTATGATCAAAGGAAAAGGAACTATATCATTGGATAGTAAGAAAAATGCTAACAATGTTTATTATGTTGAAGGTTTGAAGCATAATATTTTGAGTGTAGGACAATTGGTAGATAAGGGATTTCAATTAAAGTTCAAGGATGGAAAATCCAAAATCATTAACATATCTGGCTTGGATATTGCAACCGGTACACAGACAAAAGGTAATATCTTTCATTTGAACTCTGGTGAGAAAACATATTTGATTACACAGATTGATGAGAGTTGGTTATGTTGGGGTTTCAAGCAGATCCGAAGCAAATATGAACTAACAATTATATGTAGATTTAAATACAAAAGATAAAGAAATAAAACAGGACACAGATAACACAGAGATTTAATGTGGTTCACCCAGAATGGGTTACGTCCACCATACATAGTCGTCCAATCTTTCTTATTATCCAGCAAAAATAGTACATCAACCTTACGATGCCTTAAGCATCCCAACTGCTTATAACATGTGTTTTTAGGGCAACAAACAAAGTCGGCCTTTTTGGGGTTTTATTACAATGTCGGTTTTCATCAATGAAAAATGGACCCCAGCGAGGATACGTGCTGAGTGTATAGTACTTTGCTAATCAGTCACCACATTTCAACAATCTCCCACTTGGAGACTGATCAGGCTCCACACCGAACAATCTCCCACTTGGAGATTGATACTACACGACACCACTATACATGCAACATCCGCTGGATAAAACACTAGGACTCGACTAGTATAAATTCCACAATTATCAATCAAGAAGACCAACAGAAACTGATGAAGAAATCAGCTTCTCTTGTGGAACTGCCTTCATGAACATATCTGCAGGATTCTCACTTGTGTGAATCTTCTCAAGCCATAATTGACCCTCCTCCAAAACAATTCGAATGAAGTGGTACCTAAGATGAATGTGCTTTGTCCTTGAATGAAAAGTAGAGTTCTTCACAAGATGAATGGCACTCTGGCTATCAGTATACAATGGGCTATCCTCTTGTGTCTGACACAATTCCTCTAGAAAACATTGCAACCAAATCATCTCCTTGCTGGCTTCTGTAGCAGCAACATACTCAGCTTCAGTGGTTGAAAGTGCAACAACCTTTTGCAGCCTAGAAATCCAACTGACTGCAATTCCCCCTATAGTAAAAACATACCCTGTAGTACTCCTCCGTGAATCAATATCACCCGCCAGATCAAAGTCAACAAATCCACTTAGAGTAGCATTAGATCCTTTGAAACATAATGCCTTCATAGTAGTTCCTTTCAAATACCGAAGAATCCATTTCACAGCATTCCAATGTTCCATACCCGGATTACTCATAAACCTGCTCACAACTCCCACTGCATGTGCAATATCTGGCCTTGTGCATACCATTGCATACATCAGACTACCAATAGCTGATGAATACGGGATGTTAGACATTTTATTAACCTCTTCCTGTGCCTTCGGGCACATCTCCTTAGTCAATTTGAAATGACTAGCCAAAGATGTACTAATTGCTTTTGCATCCTGCATGTTAAATCTTTTCAACACCTTCTTTATATACTCACTTTGGGACAAATTCAAGGTTCTATTTTTCCTGTCCTGTGTAATCCTCATACCGAGAATTTGCTTAGCTATACCCAAATCCTTCATAGCAAATGCCCTAGCTAATTTTTGTTTAAGATCATTTATATGTTGCATGTTAGACCCAACAACAAGCATGTCATCAACATAAAGCAATAGGATAATATAACTACCATTATCAAATCTCTTAAAATATACACAATGATCAGAATGACATCTATGATAACCGTGTTCAACCATGAAACTATCAAATTTTAAATACCATTGTCGGGTGCTTGCTTTAGGCCATACAGAATTTTCTTCAACCTGCACACAATTTCTCCTTACCTTTGACCTCATATCCCTGTGGTTGCAACATGTAAATTTCCTCCTCCAAATCTCCATGGAGAAAAGTTGTTTTTACATCTAATTGTTCAAGATGTAAATCATCTGCAGCCACAAGACTAAGTACAGTTCTAATTGAAGTCATTTTTACAATTGGAAAAAATATTTCATCATAATCTATACCCTTTTTATGTGCAAAACCTTTTACCACAAGTCTGGCCTTATATCTTTTCTGACCTCCTTTCTCCTCCTTCAGCTGATAAACCCATTTGTTAGGCAAGGCTCTTTTTTCTGCAGGTAAAGGGACTAAGTCCCAAGTCTTATTTTTCATCAAGGAGTCCATCTCCTCTTTCATGCCTAGCTCCCACTGTTGTTTGGCATCTACCTGCATTGCTTCTTCATATTCTTTTGGTTCACTAGAATCCGTTAATAAAATAGAATACAAAGAAGGAGAAAATCTTTCAGGGGGTCTACTTGTCCTCGTAGAATGTCTAACACTTGCAGGAGTTTGTGGGACAATCTGTTGTTGCTGAGCATCAGGTACCTGTGGCATTTCATTTTCAGGAATCTCATCCAACACCACATATTCTTGTTTGTCCTATTCATGCTTCTTTTCCTGCATCTGTTCTTTATACATAACCTTCTCATTGAATATAACATCTCTACTTCTAATTATTTTCTTATTTTCAAAATCTTATAACCGATAGCCATATTCATCTATCCCATATCCAATGAAGGTACATTTCTGAGATTTAGCATCAAGCTTGGTTCTGTTTTCTTTATCAACATGGACAAAAGCTTCACAACCAAAAGTTTTTAGAAAAGAATAATTTACCTTTTTACCAGTCCATGCCTCCTCTAGAATACCACCATCCAAAGGGGTTGAAGGTCCTCTATTTATCAAATAGACAGCAGTATGTACAACATCTACCCAAAAATGTAAGGGCAATCCAGTATGCAATCTCATGCTCCTCGTGCATTCCATGATAGTCCTATTCATTCTCTGTGACACATCATTTTCCTGTGGAGTTCTTGGAACTGTCTTCTTCTTTCGAATCCCATTTAAGGAGCAGTAATCTTCAAATGCTTTGCTACAATACTCACCTCCATTATCCGATGTGAGACACTTCAACTTTCTTCTTGTCTCATTCTCAACCAAAGCTTTCCATTTCTTAAAATTTTCAAAAACATCTGATTTTTGTTTTAGGAAATATACCCATGTTTTTCTAGTTGAGTCATCAGTAAAAATAACATAATAACAAGAGCCACCAAGAGATGATACCTGAGCCAGTCCCCATACATCTAAATGTACAAGCTCTAACTTCTCACTCTTCTTCTCTTTCCCAACCTTGAGAAATCCGACTCTTTTTTGTTTACCATAAACACAGTTTTCATAGAACTCTAAATCAATCTTCTTTAGTCCTGGCAATAGATTTTTGGAGTGAAGGGTTTTCATCCCTTTCTCACTCATGTGCCCAAGCCTATGGTGCCACATTATCGAATCTATTCTTGCAACATTTATTGTTGTTGTCCCTGCAGAAACTTTATCTGTAGCAGCTAAGGTAGAGTAAGTGTTACCAATACATAGATATAATGTGCCTACCTTCGCACCTTTAGCTACTACTAATGATCCTTTAGTGACCTTCCACATACTATCTGAGAAGGTAACTATGCAACCTTCACTACCTAGTTACCCTGCAGAAATTAAATTTCTTCTTAAATTAGGAACATGTCTTACCTCCTGCAGAAACCAGTCATTACCATTCTGCAACTTGATCTTTATCTTTCATTTTCCAACAATTTGACAGGGCTCATCATCACCCAAATATACCTATCCAAATTCACCTTGAACATAATCTAGAAAATATTTTCTATGGGGTTTAGCATGAAATGAAGCCCCAGAACCTATTACCCAGGAATCATTAACATTATCCAAACATAAGATTAAAGCATCTTGTAAAGTATTACTTGCAATATTATCTTCCTTACTGTCATTTTCATTTTTGTCTCCGTCTTTGTTTTTCTGAGACTAACAGTCTTTCTTTAGATGACCAGGCTTTCCGCAGTACCAGCAATCTTTCTTTCCTCTAGATTGAAAGCGTCCTTTCTTTGACTTCCCTCATGACTTCTCATTCCCAGAGCCTTTTCCTCTTTCCTTTGATCTTCCTCTGTTCTCCACATTCAAAACACTACCCGATGATGTTGGAGTCTCACCTGTGCTTTTCCTTCACATTTCCTCGCTTAGGATAACACCAACAATATCATCAAATACCAAAGTATTTTTACCAGAGACAGAGTTACTTACAGCCATAACCAAGCTATTCCAGCTTTCTGGCAAAGAACATAAAATCAAGAGAGCCCTAACCTCTTCTGCAAAGGTAATTTTTACCGAAGACAATTGACTGGTAATTGTATTAAATTCATTTAAGTGTTGCGCTACAGATTCTCCCTCACTCATTTTCAAATTAAACAAACGCTTCATAAGAAATACCTTATTTGAAGTCGAGGGTTTCTCATACAACTTAGCCAATGTTGCAATCAAATCTACAGCCGTTTTTGCTTCTATTATATTGAATGCTACAGACGGCGCAAGGCACAATTGAATGGATCCCAGTGCCTTTCTATCTAAAATGTCCCACTCTTCATCTGACATTGTGGTCGCTTTCTTTGCCTTTCCTTCCAATGGCCGCCACAAATCCTTTTGATACAGGTAATCCTCCATCTGCATTTTCCATAACTAATAATTCTAGTCCTTAAACTTTTCGACCTTGAATTTGGAATCCTCCATTGCTCCCACTCAAATCTGAAAGTCTTGCCAATTTACAGAAAACCTTGCTCTGATACCAATTGTTAGGGTTTCAAGCAGATCCGAAGCAAATATGAACTAACAATTATATGCAGATTTAAATACAAAAGATAAAGAAATAAAACAGGACACAGATAACACAGATATTTAACGTGGTTCACCCAAAATGGGTTACGTCCACCATACACAGTTGTCCAATCTTTCTTATTATCCAGCAAAAATAGTACATCAACCTTACGATGCCTTAAGCATCCCAGCCGCTTATAACATGCATTTTTAGGGCAACAAACAAAGTCGACCTTTTTTGGGTTTTATTACAATGTCGGTATTCATCAACGAAAAAGGGCAAAAAAAAAATTTCTCGGGGGCTCCCGCCCCCGAACCCCTCCCTGGGGCCCAGCCCAACCCCGAACCCCGGTGAGGATATGTGCTGAGTGTACAATACTTTGCTGATCAGTCGCCACATTTCAACAGGTTATGGCATAAAAGGTTGTGTCATGTGAATTTTGATTGCTCTGTAAAGATCAATTCAACTAAGGCATTTAGGGATATATCTAAGATTATGAAGCCCTATAATCCGGTATTTAAAGAATGTCAAATAGGTAAACAGATCAGAACCTCTTTTAGGAGTATACAAGATAAATAAAATGATGTTTTTGATCTTATTCATACTAATTTGTGTGGCCCTAGTAGAGTTAAAAGTTTTCATGGTGATAGATATTTTATGCTAATCATTGATGATTATTCTAGAATGATGTGGGTAACTTTTCTAAGAGAAAAATCAGAAGCATTTGAAAAGTTTAAAATATTTATGGCTAAAGTGGAAACTGAGACAGGATTGAAGATTAAATGTTTGAGATTAGCTCATGGTGGAGAATTCACTTTCGGTGAGTTAAATAACTTTTGTGACAAGTATGGTATAAGAAGACAATATTCTGCTCCCCGGACACCTCAACAGAATGGAGTTGTGGAAAGGAAGAACAGAACTATCTTCGATGTTTCTAAAACGATAATGATGGAAGCTAATCTACCTCATGTCTATTGGAGAGAAGCAGTGAGTACAACAGTTTACACATGCAACGGAGTACACATCAAAGGAGAAACTGGTATAACACCTTATGAATTATGGTTTGGCAAAACACCTATAGTTAAGTATTTCAGAATTTTTGGTACGAAATTCTATATCAGGAGAGATGATACTATTGGGAAATTTGATCCTAGAAGTGATGAAGGCATATTTTTTGGTTATTCTAATGAAAGCAAAGTATATATATGTTATAACAAGAGATTGCAGAAAATTGTGGGGAGTGCTAATGTCAAAGTAGATGAGTTGTTTAAAAGTCAAATCATAGTTTATGAGAAGGAACTGGCAGTGGAAATGATTATATCTGAACTGGTAGCACCTTTACCGAAATAGAGAGTTGAATCAGTTACTCCGGCAACATCAAAGAATTATACAGTAACTAAAGAACAGGGAAGAGGAATAGAGAGTCAGAAGACTCCTAGGTATGTGAGATTGAATCATTCTGAAGATCAAATCATTGGGGATAATTACAATGGAGTAATGACAAGAAGAAGATTGGCAATTAATGAGGTATGTTTAATTTCACAAGTTGAAATGGTATCAATAATTGAGGCTTGTAAAGATGAACATTGGTTAAAGGCTATGGAAGAAGAATTAGATCATATTGAGAAAAATAACACATGGACTTTGGTTCCCTGACCTAAAAATAAAAATGTCATTGGAACTAAATGGGTTTTTAGAAATAAATTGAATGAGGATGGTAAATTTATAAGGAATAAGTCTAGATTGGTTTGTTAAGGCTATTCTTGGAAGGAAGGAATTTATTATGGAGAGACATTTGCACCGATAACTAGGATTAAAGTTGTAAGATTATTTCTTGCCTTTGCTTCTTATAAAAACTACAAAGTTTATCAAATGGATGTTAAATGTGCATTCTTGAATGGGGATCTTGATGAGGAAGTTTATATTGAGCAACCTGATGTTTTTTCACTATCAAATGATACTAATATGGTTTGTACATTAAGGAAAGTTTTATATGGACTGAAACAAGCACCTGGAGCTTGGTATGCAAGGTTGGATAAATATCTTTTGAAACTTGGTTTTACTAAGGGCAGTGCTCACGGTAATTTATATTATAAAATCACTGATGATGATATACTAAATGTTGAAGTATTTATTGATGACATTATTTTTGGAGGTGAAGATAAACTATGCTTAGAATTTTCTAAGAATATGGAGAAAGAATTTGAGATGTCTATGATTGGTGAGATGAAATTTTTCTTAGGTTTGCAGATTACTCAGACTGACAAAGGCATTTTTATCTATCAAAATATATATGCTAATTAATTGTTGAAGAAATTTGGTATGGGAGATTATAAACTAGTAAGTACACCTATGGTTACAAGTGAGAAATTGACAAGAAAAGATATTTCTGCACCGGTAAATCCTACAAGATACAAATCTTTGATTGGAGGTCTGCTTTATTTGACTCAGACTAGGCCTGACATTATGAATGTTGTTTGTATTGTTTCAAGATCCTAGAGAAAATCATGAGATGGCAGTGAAAAGGATTTTTAGATACCTACAAGGTACATCAGAATATGGCTTGTGGTACCCTAAGGATGATAACTTTACTTTATGTGCATATACAAATGTTGATTGAGTTGGAGATGTTGATGACCAGAAAATTACTTCTAGTGGAGCTTTTCTTCTTGGAAAGAAGTTGGTTTCATGGATCAGCAAGAAACAGTCGTGTACTTCTCTATCGACTATTGAAGCTGAGTATGTTGCTGCTACTACTAATTGTACACAAGTTTTATGGATGAAGTAAATGTTGAACCATATAAAGGTGGATTGTGATGCACCGGTAGTTATTCACTGTGATAACTTTGTTGCTATTAATATATCAAAGAATTCGGTATTTCATTCTAAAACAAAGCACATATCTATCAAGTATAAATTTTTGAAGGAGAAGGTGGAAGCAAATGAAGTTAGACTAGTTTATGTGAACACTAAAGAACAAATTGCAGATATTTTCACTAAACCTTTATCCAAGGAATCATTTGAGTACCTGAGAGATAGATTGGGAGTTTCTGCCCCTCCGATAGAGACTTGATTGATGCAATTTGGCATCAGTTTGGCATGCATTATCTGAGATACTATTCATTCTGACATTGATTGGGATTCTACTACTCAGGGGGAGTAGTCATCTTTGGGATTCTGAGGCTTATGTTTTTTCTTTAATATATCTGTCAGATATATGACATTGATGTCAAAGGGGGAGAGATGGTGATGTGAAAAAGTTTCAGATATTTACAAAGATATTATTCAAAAGGGGAGTGATATTGATATTCAGAGCTATCTATGGGAGATTGTTGGGTGTCTTCCACAGGGGGAAACTTGTTTGGCATTTCTTGGTACTTAGATGTTTTTCACATCTAGTGTTGCCATCAATGCCAAAGGGGGAGATTGTTGGCCATTTGGTGGAAATGACTATGTGTTGCATTAACGTTTTGTCATTGAGGTCAACACTATCTGTTTAGATGCTTTATTGGCACCCTTCTAGTCCTGGTAGGTTGAGTGGTTTCTGGTTTGCTTGGATCCAGCACGATCCAGTAGAATCCGGTATGATATGGTGATGAAATTGGCTTCTTCATGATGCTTACACTCACACTTGATCATTTGGTTTTGGTCTAGCAATTGGATGTTGTCCTGCTTGCTGAGAAGCTTGGATTCTGGTTCCGGCAAGGGTTTCACTGGCAACAATTTTGGTGGAGATCTTTGATGAATTGCCTAAGTAATGTTGTTGTAGCTTCTAATGGAGTTTCAGGATGTTGTTGGTGATCATGTTCGAGACTTGGCTTTTGGACCTATACTTGGTCCCGGTTGATCTAGGTTATGGACCGACATTGGTATAACGTGTGGATAGGACCTATTGACGTATTTTTGGGATGTCTTATATGTTGGTTATTATTTGTTTGGTCTAAGGCAACCATGCTTTGTAATTATGTAATTGGTTTATCGTCTAGTGGTCGACCTGATTGTTTATGGTTGAGGGTTTGTATATATGGATGTAAGATCTCATTGTAGATCATCATAGTTAATGTAAGAGGTCATGGTTAAGGATTGTAATGTGTGAATAATGTAATATCATTCAGGCAAAGGACTTGGTTGATCATTAAGATCAAATTGGGTTTATGAGGATTTAGTCCTCCAGTATTGGGCTTTAACTGGAACTGTACTTTGGAATAGGAGATGCTATTTCTTGCAGTTCAACACTTCTGTATATTGTAGTTTGGATTTGTATGTAGTCAGTGAGACTCCTTTTGTGATGAGCAGTACTAATTCACCTCCCCCTATCAGTTGTCTTCTGGGTATCTGAACTGTCTAACACAACCATCCATTTCTCTATTTTGCCTATAAATAGAGCTCATTTCTTCAATTCAAGGATCCCAATCTTGTGCATCCAAATTATAGTCTTTTTGGTAGGTCATCAAGGAGCTCATTTCTCACCTTCAAGCATCTAAGTCTTCTAGCATTAGCATCATAGCATTTAGCTTAATTGCATTGTTTTAGATCATTTAGCCTAAATTGCATATCAGTTACATACTTTTTGATCTTCATCTAGCTTAGTTATGCTCGTCCTAATCTTCAATTTGGAATTAACTTAGTCTCATATCATCTCCACCATCTTGATTATAACTAGCTTTTCATCTTACATCCTTAGCTTTTGTTCATATCATCATCTTAGCATTCACTAGGATCTTAGTTGCATTCATTTTGATCCTAGATTCATCATTTAAATCCCATTCTCTAGGTTGACATCCAAGAGATCAAGTGCTCTTCCAAGTGAGGGCCACCTTGAATCTTAAGTATCTTTAGGGATAGAGGAGCATGGAATGATTTTGAGAGTTTTTGGTTCACTAACATGTTTTTGTGATTACTAACTCTAATGCAATATTTCATGTGTGTTGGAGGTGTTTTCTTCCATTTTTCAGGATGAACCCACATTTCTAGCACACATCTTTGGCACCCACCATGGGGCTAGACCCCTGAAAATCTCAATTTTTTTAACATTTTTCTGCAAGTTCACGCCCATAAAATTTCACCATAGTTTCACGCATTTTACAGTACTTTTCGTGCATCTAACATCTCTTTCCGCACATCTGACGGTTCTTTTTGTGCATCTGAGAGTTCTTTTCGTACATTTGACGCTTCTTTTCACGCATATGACAGTTCTTTTCACGCATCCGACAGTTATTTTTGCACATATGACAGTTCTTTTCGTGCATATGATCTTTTTTTTTGTGCATATGAGACAGGGCCAGAAAAATTTAACCTTGGTTTAAATTTAGGCTTGTGTAAGCCCACCAAAAGATTTTGTTTTCCACCAACTCTTGTTTTTGTAGGTTTTCCTAACAATTTCTTGCATATTTGGAGGGGTTAGATTAGGATTTTTGGATTTCTTTCTAGCTTTTCAAGTTGGATTTAAAAAGAATTTATATTTCTTTCTAGCTTTTCAAGTTGGATTTAAAAAGAATTTATATTTCCTTTGGATTAAAAAAAATCTCATGTTTCATTTTGAGCTTAAAATCAACCATATTTTCCTTTGGGTCTTAAAAAGAACTTCATTTGCAAGGTTAACTTAAAAGGAACCACAAATCAAACACTTTGTTTTCTTGCAAGATTGGGGAAAAACACTTCATTTTGGGCTTAAAAAGGACATAAAAAATTCAATTTCTTGCAAAGAGGATAAAAAGCACAATCAATCTTATTTTTTACAAGTTAAAAAGAACAATCAACTTGTCCATTCTTACAAAGCGATTTACTTTCAAGCAATGTGCTTTCATTTCGTTAACCAGGATTTCCATTTCCTAGTTAGAAAATAAATTGCTATGTGGGATTAAAATAAACACCATGTTTGATTAGAGCAACATTTCTAATTAGGATTTTGAAAACCATTGCTTTGAAGGTTAAAAAATAATTTTGTTTGCCTTGTCTTGAGTGGTAGGTATATGCTCTCCCCTTAATTGGGTGACCAAAAATCCAAACCCAATATTTTTCATGCTTTCTTTACTTTCAAGCAAATTAAATCCTTTAGAGGGCCTGCCTTCCCGAAGCCTTGAGGGGGCTAGTGAGAAGAGTACAACCCAAGTGGGCAACGACTTTATCATCAAGTTTACCAACCCACTATAATCAAATGTGGAGGCTGATGAAAATCCCCTCCAACGGATGTGTGTATTTGATAGCCTTCCCCTAGTATTCTTGTAATGTGAAAAGCCTTTGTTCTAAAGGTTGGGAAGCCTCTTAATTGAGTTTATCATTTATCGCGCCGAACAGAATCTTTATTACGTGCCATATAAGTAGAAACTTTGAGCCAAGTCAAGTTTCCATACATTGGCAATATCATAGTGCAAGGGTGGGGAAGAATCCGCCCCCAAGATTACTCACCATCTATCTCCCAAGATAACTACCCAACTATGAAGCAATTTACTTTGGATTAATTTTTGGAAAAGGGCAAAGAAACGGGCGCCCTCTAAGGGGTGACAAGGTTGTTTGAGCTGACAGAGTATCGAGACTAGTGGACTATGATATTGGCAATGACCCTTGAATAAAGAGTCCACTTGGTGTGTCTTATGTGTATCCAAATCAATGAAAACATCGGGGATTTGAACACATCCTCAAAATAACATACACTCAATGTTTAGCATTAGGATGGCCATTGTCTTCATGTGTGCTATATATTCTTATCATAAATGCTAAAATATCTTGAAAAAATATCTAAAATCAAACTCAAAAATCAGCTCAAAAACAAGGAGAGATCATTAGTGGAAGAAATTTTCAAATCCAACAAAACACCTTTGGAGGTGGTTATCAATGTTTCAACTATCTTTACGCAAGATTTTCATCCAACCAATATAAAGGAGTATCAAAACCAAGTGATCAAGAGTTTATCATCCAACTATCTCAAAAACAATACCTAGCTAGGTATTCAAGTTAGTCAAATCAAGTTTCCATATCAAGAGACTTTATCCATATCATTTGACGCACTTTGTCATAGAGGCCTATCGAACAAACCCTCTATTCGACTTAGTAAGCTTGATTATTTGAAATGAAGTATCCATACTAACCATCAACATCAACACTCTTAGACCATTTGTATGACCACTCTCCATATTTTGAGAAGAAAAAGTCTTCGTCAAAAGACTAAGTTGAAGAAGAGACAACCTAGTCCTAGGGCACTTATCAAGAGGAGAAAATTTCTCTACATCAATCTTCAACTCTTTGCATCACACCGCATTTTCTTGCGTCATATGTGATTGTATCTCCAAGGAAAAACCAACGAGTTAGACAAAGAACCTTTGCGAGGTAGGACTTACATTTAAAAAGCAGCATTCAATCAACGCCTTAACCAAGGGGGAAAGATCAACCCCACCTTATTTTTAATAATTTGCATCACTTACAACGAGGCTCGGCCTAAGCCACCAACTCCACCAATAATCCCGCTAGAAGAAGAGGAATTCACTACTGTATAAATATGTTGATGCTCGCTGGCACTCGATCTCGAAAAGGCAATGAATTGGATCCACAACCGGAATCTAGCATGATTCGTAGGGAATCCAACCCATTTGACGAATACACAAATATGGAGGAAGAGGAGATCACCAAGGAACTCATCCAACAATGCCAACAAAGCGCTGCCTTCCAAAAGCTCATGGAAAGGCTTATATAAGTGGAAAAACAAAACTACCTCCTCATGCTAAATAGAAAAGAAGTTTTAATGCCTGAGGATTTTGACATAGAAAATTCAAGGAATGAAAGAATCCCAAGAACAAGGCCAAGGGCCTACACATTCAACACTCAAAATCAAGAACACTTAAGAGGAAATGACACCCAAGACAATGCCCGCAACCAAGACAATACGCATGATCACGACGACATTAGTGAACAAGGGGATACCCGTCATCGAAGGTCCAATGAAGAAAATGTTCCCTTAGCTAACATTACACAAAAATTTCAAGCATTCCAACGACAAATGCAAGATATGCAACAAGGGTCTACAGCGAGGTATTCTTTGGAGGACATTTGTCCTTACCCTTTTGATAGGAGGATAAACATGATGCCTTTCCCGCCAAATTCGGATATACCAAAGTATGAAAAATACAATGGTAAGAGTGTTCCCCGTGATCATGTCAAGGAATTTTGTACTATGAGCTTGGAGTTTTCTCATAATGATACATACATTTGAGGCTATTCCCAAGAAGTTTGGGAGGGAAAACAATGGAGTGGTTGTCAAAAATTACACCTCTCATCAGATCATTTGATGATTTGGTGAATAAATTCATTACACAATACTCCTACAATATCCAACATGAGGTCACCACACTTGACATATGCAATACGAAGCAAAATAACAATGAAACATTCATGGTATTCTTACAACGATGGAGACATATGGTCTCAAGGTACCCATGAAATGTACCTGAAAATGAAAAGATGGAAATCTTCATAGACAATTTAAATGATGAAATGAGTTATTAACTCAAACTACAATGTCTGCCTACTTTTACAAATTGATAGAGAATGGTATCCAAGCAGAGGAAGCCTCAATCAAAAAGGGGACCTTAAAATTATCTAAGGAAGGTGTTAGTTCATCAAGCAATAACACCTATAGCAATTAATATAATAACAACTCCTTAGACAAGTCCAGATTTTGGACTAGAAACAAAAATGTTGTTAATGATGGTGTAGTCAATGCCAACAATGTAAAATCTAAGCAACCAGTGCTGACTTTATCAGGTAACACACCATCCAACAATGATCAAAGAAGTGCCAATCAAGGCACTAACAATTATCAACGCACTACCAACCAAGGAAATAACAACAGCAACAACAACAACCAAGGAAACAATAACTACCAAGGGAATAACAACAACAATCAGGGGAAAAACAATAACCAAGGGGGTAACGCTAACACTCCACCTCCCCCACATCAAAGAACATATACGCCATTGGGAAAAACCCTGGAATCTACATTTCGAGAACTATTGGCAAACAACATCATTGCATTTCTAGTCATAATCAACTTTGAACCCCAAGTCAAACTACCATGGTGGAATGACTCGTATTATTGTGATTATCATCGAAATAAGGGGCATAAAACAAATGATTGCATGAGGTTGAAAAACCTGGTTCAAGATATGATAGATAAGGGAGACAATGGTTGATGGTCATAAAACCAATGGTGATCATGAGGCTTTCAAAAATCCTCTTCCTAATTACGACAAGCGAGGAGCATCAACATCAAGAAACAACAAAGGAGCCCGCATCAATCACATATAAGAAAACATCATAAATCACATATCGATATGTTAAAATCAAGTAAATGTCATAAAGATCACAGATAAACAAGAAATTGTGCTGGTAAATGTGATAACGAGGGCTCAGAAATATGTCTTGAAGGGGAACACATCTAAAGCAACAACTATCCCCAAGACTCAATATAACTTGGTCGACCAACTGCAAAGGACATTCACTCATATATCAATGCTAGAATTTCTCAAACTTTCACCAAAGCATAAGGATATCTTGGAGAAATCTCTTGTAGAAATAATAGTTCCAAACAATTTGGATATCAATCAGTTTCAACTCATGGTGGCACATATGACGGTGCCAGATAACATATCTTTCTCAGAACATGATGATGTCTCTTTGAGTCATCCGCACAACACCTCACTCCATATCAAAGTCCTAGTCTACAAACATTGAGTGAAAAGAGTGCTAAGAGATGGAGGAGTTGGTCTCAATATATGTACCTTGAAGCTTATTCATGCATTGGGCTTCTTCGAGCAAGCTATTGACCCTAAAATGAAGATCACTATCAAAGCCTATGATGAAGAAGAAAGGTCATCCGAAGGAACAGTGGTACTACCCATTCAGGTAAGACCTGTGAAAAAAGACACAATGTGCCAAGTCCTGGAACATACTCTTGGGTCGTTCTTGGATCCATGAAATGCAAGCGGTACCTTACATGTACCATCAATGTCTCAAATTCCCCTACAACGAACAAGAGATTTTAATATCAGCAGACACTAACCCCTTACAATAATACAATGCTATGGGGGCAACTCAAAATATTCTAGTACCACACAATAGGGAGGCCCAAGCTTCCTCATCATCCAACAATCAAGAAAAACTCAAGTCCTTGTCCATAGACCTTGAGAAAAAGATGAAGATAAAGGACCAAGGTATGGGGGAATACTCTTTTGAACCCCTATGTCTATAAAAGTTACCAACTTCGCCAAGGTCTCATGGACAACCTTCCACATCAAGACACCAAGCAGCACAACCCATCAAGAAGTTTGATGGTAAATTTATCCAAATCGATACAATAGTTGAAGAATCAGAAGACAAGGACATCCCATGCTGGCTATATAGGGATGAGGAAGAAATAAGAGCTTCTACCCTAGAAGTGGTCGTTCCCACATAACAGTATGGAAAGGGGTTTAGAATAATGCAAAGAATGGGATACAAAGGAAAAGGACCTATTGGCAAGCGTCTATAATGTCCCCTTTTCTAGGTGACATGAGATGAGCAGGGGTTGACCTACCATTCGAGTTCCCGTAGGTCAATGACATGGTTGGGGACTCATTCTGAGGGTCATGGAGCTTTGCAGGGGCTCTGTGAGCCATTTTGAACCTTTAGATGATAGTTCCTACATTTTTGGGAGGTCTCCTATTTTTTAGGGAGAACTGGCAGTTGACTGAATGACCACCTGGGGGACCAAGGAGTAGAGCACGATCCTTTTGAGCAGTTACAGGTGTTTGGAGAGAGGTTCCTACTTTTTAGGGTGATTCCCTACTTTTTAGGAGGTTGTGGCAGTTTCCATATTTGAGGTTCCACGAGACCATACCATGGTTTCAGTTTCAGGAAGATTGGGTGTGTTTCCTAGTTTCTAGGAGCATCCCTAGATTTTAGGGATGGGACTACGAGTTGGCCCATCTTGTTCGGCATCAGTCACAGATAGGTGACAAAGTCAGATTCATGTTTGGTTGGTTATTTTGGACTATTATTGGATCTAAGGTAGCGATTAAATAAATTAAAATAAGGCTATGTATATAGCCATTTCGAAGTAATAAGGGGTTTTTGGCTTCATCTGGTTTGATATGCCTATGTTTTATAGCTTTTTAGAAAGGTATTGAACTTTGCTACATGATTCTCACCTCCCGGGGTCTTTTTGTATGCTTTAAGCTATTTATTCGCAATAAATTGATATTTTCTATAGTTTGACGCCATAATTGGGAAAGTGTCACTTTAATTATAAAGCACAAGCTTTATTATTCTTTAGGGTTCGACTTGCAAAGGGAAAGGAGTTATAAGGAGATCAAAACCTAATTGATAGCAACTTTTGATCATTTTGAAACTTGCAATTTTGGGAATCGCTCTGGAAGAGTGATTTTGGTCTGGGATGCAAACCCCAGGTCTGAGCTTGTTGGGACGTAGTCCTCAGCAGGAGTTGACAGTGGATTTATCCAGGATTGCACAGAGATTGTCAGAGGTAGAGGACACATCTTCTTGTCCTGAAGATTTAGCATGCATATTGGGGGTTTCAACAGGGCAGCTGGTCTATTTCAGTTGGCACGTGATTTGCAGCAGCTTCCACACCTCCTTTGCAACCACGCCTTGTTTGTATGTTGGCTTGAAGGGTTGTATTCAACTTATTTGGTCTTCCTTGTTCATTGCTAGTAATATTCCTCCATCTAGCATCAATCCAGATTGAGAACAACTCCAAATAAATGTATGGATTCTTGTTGAATACAAAACTAGGTTATTTGTCTGGTATGATTTGCAGTATTTTCAGATTGCTTAAGTGTTCTTACATATGAACATTGTTTACTATTTTATTTCATAGTTGTTGCTATTTATCAATTACTTTACTTATAACATCAAAACCCAAAAAGAAACAATCCCTTTTTGCAACTTTTGTCTATTCTATAAGATCACTAGAAAATTACAAAAATATAGTATGTTTAATTAAGAATTTATAGTAGCAACAGCAAAAGGATCCATTTGGGATCTTTTAGTGGTATCAAAGCATAATCCTGCCAGCCTGTGGGGTGGTAATTGCATTCACTTGGTATGATTGGATTTGGTTTTCAGTTGGACATAAAAATAATCATCATGACAGCGTTATGTAAAAATAAACAAGCATGAAGAGAATTTGATCAAACACCTTCAAAGAGTTCAAGACACACTAGAGGTACAAATACATCTAAAAGTACAAGGAGGCCCCCTATTAAAACATTCAATGATACAGTCATAAGAAACTATCATGGGTATTGCTCCCTTCCAAAAAAGCTACAGGATATGCTTACCTTCACCCAATTTATGGGTATTCCAGATGAAGCTGAAGATGTTATGAATTCATATCAGCTGCAAATAAAAAGAGAAGAACTGATTGACTCATCCATAAATGAGGTTTGTAAAAATGTCTATGAGGAATTTGATGAACATGCTACAAGGGATGAAGTGGTACCTATGAATGTTGAAAACATGTCACAAAGGTATGGCAACCATTCTGATTTTTATAACAGCAGTCCTTCATATGAACACAATGATGATTCAAAGGTCATGGCACATGAGGAGGAAGTTGTAGGAGGGATTCCTACAGTTGGCACACAATATATGAGTGTTAAACAAGAGGGATGCAAGTGGAAAACAAGCTATAGCATCCCTGACTTTTATGACAGCAATCTTGCTACTGAGCATAATCAAGATTTCGATGATTTGGTGCATGAGGATGATGGTTGTGAGGGGTCATCTCATGCAAACACTCATTGTTTGGGTGTTACTGATGCTTTTGATATTGAAGATACATGTCATAATGAGTTTGATTTTTTAAATTAGACCTTAGAAGATGGGAACAAAATAGAAAATGTGCCTAATGGTGATGGTTCTGAGGAGAGTTTGACGGATGTGTGTGAGTCTATCTTGATAGGGGAGGTGTATGTTGAACTTGGCAAATCAGCAACCTCTAGCATGTCATTCAAGCCACCCCACGAGGTTCATAACAAAAGTGATATAACTTCTCTTCCTCAAGATATGGCAGCCTTTGTTCAAGAAGAGAATAATGATTTGCATTCTAGACTTGAAGGTACACATGGTGCAATCATGGGTTATGATAATGTGAATAATGCAATCCATCATAAATCAGATTTTGTGCATTTTAGGATAGTTGATATAGAGCAATCTCAGAGGATGAATGAAGGATGGTTGGCAAGAGCCAAGCAAGCCAAGTTGATAGCTCATCAAGCCAAGCTTCAACTTCAGCACATTCATGATACTCATTACCATATTGGTAAGGAGGAACATGAGCTATCTAATTCTGATTTTTCAGCTGATATTGGTTATTTTATACATGGTGGTGATGGAATTGATAATGAGGCTCATAGTGCACCAGCCACTAATGAGTTATCCTTTATTGGCATAGAAGGTGCTCCCAATGCACCTTTCATTTTGTCACCTCTTTCATATGATAAGGCAACGTTGTACTTATTGATTGGTGACTCAGTTTTCTTAGATTTGACAGTCGGCTATGAAGATCAGCATGTAAGGGACTTCATTTGTTACATGGCTCAACAAAACATTTACTTAGCAACCTTTAATGAAGGCACATTAATTTGTGGAAATATAGGTAAAGTTACAACAACTGTTTGGAGGTCTTGGAAAAGTATTCAACACACTTGTTGGAAACTGGCTCATTGATGGATTCATATCAGCATTGATGGTTGGAAGTACTTGTGGCTTCAATTGGAGTGAAGTTCTTAGCTGGTTAAATGATGTTTAGGTTCACAGAAGCAATATAATGAGTATTGACATGATGGATGGATATGACAGTGCAAATATTTTGGATCCTAGTATTGACATGTGTGGTGTATTTCTTCAATGGATCCATGATGAGTTGTTTCACTTTGGGTATACAAATGTTTATATCAAAGTAGCGCAATGGTTGGGTGAAGCAACGTTTATCAGATTGATATGGGATCCAGTGAATTGGTTTTCAGCGTGCAGGTGCAGATTGCTTGAGGGCAAGCAATCTTCAAGAAGGGAAGATTGTAATGTTCCCTTTTCTAGGTGACATGAGATGAGCAAGGGTTGACCTACCATTCGAGTTCCCGTAGGTCAATGACATGGTTAGGGGACTCATTCTGAGGGTCATGGAGCTTTGCAGGGGCTCAGTGAGCCATTTTGGACCTTCAGACGATAGTTCCTACACTTTTGGGAGGTCTCCTATTTTTTAGGGAGAACTGGCAGTTGACTGAATGACCACCTGGGGGACCAAGGAGTAGAGCACGATCCTTTTGAGCAGTTATAGGTGTTTGGAGAGAGGTTCCTACTTTTTAGGGTGATTCCCTACTTTTTAGGAGGTTGTGGCAGTTTCCATATTTGAGGTTCCACGGGACCATACCATGGTTTCAGTTTCAGGAAGATTGGGTGTGTTTCCTAGTTTTTAGGAGCATCCCTAGATTTTAGGGATGGGACTGCCAGTTGGCCCATCTTGTCCGGCATCAGTCACAGACAGGTGACAAAGTCAAATTCATATTTGGTTGGTTATTTTGGGCTATTATTGGATCTATGGAAATATTTTAATATATTTAAATATTTCCTAAGTTAGCGATTAAATAAATTAAAATAAGGCTATGTATATAGCCATTTCGAAGTAATAAGGGGTTTTTGGCTTCATCTGGTTTGATAGGCCTATGTGTTATAGCTCGTTGGAAAGGTTTTGAACTTTACTACATGATTCTCACCTCCTGGGGTCTTTTTGGATGCCCAAAGCTATTTATTCGCAATAAAGTGATATTTTTCTATAGGTTGATGCCATAATTGGGAAAGTGTCACTTTAATTATAAAGCGCAAGCTTTATTATTCTTTAGGGTTCTACTTGCAAAGGGAAAGGAGTTATAAGGAGATGGAAACCTAATTGATAGAAACTTTTGATCATTTTGAAACTTGTGAATTTGGGAATTGCTCTGGAAGAGTGATTTTGGTCTGGGACGCAAACCCCAGGTCTGAGCTTGTTGGGGCGTAGCCCTCAATAGGAGTTGACAATGGATTTATCCAAGATTGCATAGAGATTGTCAGAGGTAGAAGACGTATCTTCTTTCCTGAAGATTCAACGTGCATATTGGGGGTTTCAACAAGGCGGCTGGTCTATTTCAGTTGGCACGTGATTTGCAGTAGCTTCCACGCCTCCTTTGCAACCACGCCTTGTTTGTATGTTGGCTTGAAGGGTTGTATTCATATTATTTGGTCTTCCTTATTCATTGCCAGTAATATTCCTCCATCTAGCATCAATCCAAATTGAGAACAGCTCCAAATAAATGTATGGATTCTTGTTGAATACAAAACTAGGTTATTTGCCTGGTATGATTTGTAGTATTTTCAGATTGCTTAAGTGTTCTTACATATGAACATTGTTTACTGTTTTATTTCACAGTTGTTTCTATTTATCAATTACTTTACTTATAACATCAAAACCCAAAAAGAAACAATCCCTTTCTGCAACTTCTGTCTATTCTATAAGATCACTGGAAAATTACAAAAATATAGTATGTTTAATTAAGAATTTACAGCAGCAACAACAAAAGGATCCATTTGGGATCTTTCGGCGTCAAGAGGGCATCATAGAACCCATACAACCTCATTCACAACCTGCAAAAGACAAATCAAGACTTGGGTATGGCCAACATGTTCAACCTATGCAAAAGCGAGATCACCCTTTTCTCTCCATCAAAAACCTTGATGGAGAGAAAAGGTAACACAAAATGAAGAATCCCAGCAAGAGGTGCTACACCAAGTAGCCCAAAAGACAAAAAAAGAACAAGAGCATAAAGAAAATGAGATGCGACAAGAAGAACTCGCTATCCAAAGAGAGGAGGCTTCTTATAAAAAATTGCATCATGTACAAGCACCTGATCAAACTGAATTCGAGCCACAACATGAGGAGATTGTTACTCAAAGACGGGAAACTATGTATGATCAAATCCAACGAGTACAAATAAGCACAGATCCTGAATCACCACAAGCCACCCAACATGTATCGATTATCAATAATGTCTTTTTGTCATACAACATTCCTATCTGATTCAGTGGGGTAACCTTGGATAGCAATTCTGAGACAGATTCTAATGAGTATGAAGGGGACACGTGTTCTGATATTACTGAGGATATTGAGGTGGATATAATCCACACCTATACACCCATACCTTATGAGGGACAAAGCTTGAGCTCTAGATCATTTGAATTTGGGCCACAACATATCTATGAGGCTAGCGAGAATGAGCAGCTTCAATACGAAAGAGGCAATATCGACGAGAGTACCATCGAAAATATTGAGAGTGTTATAGACCTCACCCATGCTAGGAACAACTATGACAATATCTCTATCATGATTCTTATAGCGACAGATCTTAACCCGCCAAATGACTCCCTACCTCTCATATATCCTGACCTTATAGACTGCGAGAAACCTGAGCACAATGATATACCAATATTCCAAAACTATGAGGTCATTGTTAAATACATATGCTTTGTCAATCCAGAAACATGCTCCACCAACAAACCACATAATGATAACTGCAATCAGGGGAGTGCCAAGTCTCTCAGTCGCAAAATGAGCAAAATCAAAAATCAATCTAATGGTGAAAACTATCTAACAACAGTATTAGATCACAAAAAAATAAAAATATAAGGATGTATCTGATGGTGAAAACCTCTTTGAGGCGCCTAAAGATGAGAGACTTGACACTCTTCCTGAACATTACCAGGAGAGATCACCCATCTTGATTGAGCCAACTCACTCAATAAATATCAACACTAAAGCAACAGCAACAAGAACAATAAATTCTTCAAGGAGAAGCAAATCAATTTTGCTTGGTCTTATGCAGACATGCCAGGAGTAGATCCAAATATCATCATGCATTACTTGTCCATCGCTCCTGGAGCTAAACCTATGAAACAAAAATTAAGGAAGATGAAGTCACATGTTCACATATTGATCAAAGCATAGCTAAAGAATTTACTTGATGTAGGATCCATCGAACCCATTGATTATGCGGAATGGATTTCTAGCATTGTACCAGTATCTAAACCAGATAAAAGCATTAGGATTTGTACAAACTTTAGGGATCTCAACAAGGCTTGTCTGAAAGATGACTTTCCTTTACCAAGTATCGACACCATTATTGATCTAACAGTAGGACATGCTATGTTATCCCTCACGGATGGTTTTTCCAGCTACAACCAAATCAAGATAACTCTAGAAGATCAGGATGAAACTGCATTCACATGTCCATGGGGTACATACTGCTAGAACATCATGCCTTTTGGCTCGAAAAATGGTGGTGCAACCTGTCAGAGACAAACATGACAACAATATTCCACGACATGATGCATACTTTTATGGAGGATTATGTGGATGACTTGCTAGCCAAATCATTCACAAGAGCAAAACACTTGGACATTCTTGATAAAATCTTTCAATGACTAGAGCAATTCAATGTTAGATTGAACCCTAAAAAGTGTGTTTTCGGTGTCACATCCAGAAAACTCTTGGGCTACATTGTATCAGAAAAGGGAATCAAGGTGGATCCAACAAAGGTTCAGGCTATCATGGAAATGCCACCTCCAAGGAACATTAGTCAGCTATGATCCCTTCAAGGCAGGCTACAATCTATTAGACAATTCATTGCTCAATTGGCGGACAAATGTCTCCCATTCAACCATCTACTTCATAAAAATGTACCTTTCAAATGTGAGGACAAGTGTGCAAAACCATTCCATCATCTGAAGCAATATCTCATGAATCCACCTATTTTAGTACCACCATTAGCAAGAAAGCCACTCATCCTTTACATATCAGCAACGAAAGTGTCACTGGGGGCATTATTAGCATAGGAAGACTCAACGGGAAAGGAAAGAGCCATCTTATACATTAGCAAGATGCTAAATGGCTATGAACTCAATTACACTTTTATCGAAAAAGCTTGCTTAGCTATAGTGTTCGCTTCCCAAAAGTTGTGACGCTATATGTTAGCTCATACTATCAAGCTAGTGGCAAAGATCGGCCCACTAAAGTATCTACTCAGCAAAGCCGCTCTCACGGGAAGGTTAGCAAAATGGGTCATGATCCTAAGCGATTTCATCATTCAGTACATAGAACGGAGGGCTATTAAAGGACAAGCAATAGCAAATCCACTGGAAGAAGCACCTCTACTAGAAAAACACCCACTACAGGTGGAATTTCCAGATACAGATGTGCTCACTGTTGCACCAAAGCAATGGACCATATACTTTGATGGATCCTATACACAACATGGATCAAGTGCTGGCATTTTTTTTGTCACTCCAAAAGGACACATAATTTTGAGATCCTACAGATTGATGTTCCCATGCACCAATAATATCGTTGAGTATGAAGCTCTAGTGATAGGTATCAAAGTAGTCATGGAATGGAAAATCGTAGAATTGAAAGTCTATGGGGATTCTCAATTAGTTATCAATCAGATCAATGATGACTATTAGACGAAATATGATAATTTGATGCCATACAAATGCATGATGAATGATTTTAAGAAGTACTTTGTACACATCACATTTGAGCAGATTCCAAGGCTAAACAACAGAGTTGCTAACGCAATGGCCATCATTGCCTCACTCCTACAAATTCCAGATACACAGAATCGTTATAAATTCTTGGTGGAGAAATTGTTTTCCCCAGCCTATGACAATTTGGAATCCCAAGTCATCTATTCCTTGAATGGTTATGATTCACCCCTATACGCGAAAAATATATGCCTATCTCAAAGGAAATACCCTCCCACCAAACCTATCTCGTAACCAAAAATGAATCTTTATACAACAAGCCAGCCGCTATACCTTAACCATTGACACACTTTATCGCCAAGGTCTTGATGGTACTCTTATTTGATGCTGCCTTACATGAGCTTCACGAAGGTATTCGTGGTATGAATTCAAGTGGTCCTACTCTTGCCAAGAAACTACTAAGGATGGGATATTACTGGTCGACAATGGAGAAAGAGTCCTATCAGTTTGCTAGGAAATGTCCTAAGTGCCAAATTCATGGCAATCTCATACATGCATCGGCACAGGAGTTGCAATCATTCACCATATCATGGCCTTTCTGTCAATGGGGACTTGACTTAGTAGGAAAGATTCATCCTTCCTCATCAAATGGACACAAGTTTATTATCATGCCCACCCAGTACTTCACCAATGGATTCAGGTAGTTACATTGACTACAGTGACCAGCAAACAGATAGCTTCCTTCATTCTAAATTACCTCATCTATCGATACGTCATTCCTAGTTCTATTATCACAGATAATGGAAGACCTTTCAAAAATCAAGATGTCCAGTCCAAGAGCTTTGTGAGCGATTCCATATCCAGCATCGCTTTTCAACACCTTATTATTCACAAGGAAATCGCCAAGTAGAGGCCTCAAACAAGACAATCTTGAAAATCCTTTAAAAGACAATGAATGATGTTGGTAAAGACTGGTATGCCCAGCTTAATCCTGCACTTTGGGCCTATAGAACGAGTATCTGCACACCTACATGAGCTACACTATACTCATTGGTGTATGCATCAGAAGCTATCCTACCTATTGAGGTAGAGATTCCATCACTCTAAGTGTCATTGAAGGGCCTCATTCCAAATGAGGAATATCGAGTCAATAGACTGTAAGAGCTTGAGCTGCTAGATGAACACCGACAACATTCCTTTGATCATCTCAAGACATATCAACAAAGAATGTGCAGAAGCTACAATCACAAGGTCGTCCTAAGGACCTTCAAAATTGGTGAACTAGTCCTAAAGGAAAACCCTCAGAATCAACAAGATCGAGAAAAGAAAGGGAAATTTGAACCCAACTAGTTGGGACCCTTTGTTATCATATCAGCTTATGGATCAGGAGCATATCAGTTATCAACTTCAGAAGGGTACGTGCTTGATGAGCCAACCAACAACATCCATCTAAAGAAATTCTACACTTGAGTCGTCCAATGCACGGATCAAGCAAAAAAGAAAAAAAATCAAAAAGTATCAAAAATCATCACTAGGGTGAAAACCTGGCAAACAGGCACCTTGTGACACAAAAAAAAATCAAAAAATAAAGAGAAATACAAAAAAAAAATCAAAAAGTGCAATAAAAACAAGTGGTGAAAACCTGGCAACAGGCACCATTTGTGATAGAGCAACTCCTCCATCTATTGGTACTCATATCATATCTTTGGCTCCATCTGATCTAAACCCATAGCCATCACAAAACACACGCAGCAGTATCCCAGACATAATTAGCATAGTCACTGTCCCTGATTATTTGAATCAGTTATCCAACTCATATCCCACCATGGCTTGGTGATCAGTGTAAATATCCATATCGAAGAAGTATCAATAGCAAGGGGAAAAATCCTGACCTCGCTGGGGGCATTTCACCTTGAGGGTTTTCAACATCAGACCAAACACAAGACAACAAAGATTAAAACGACCAATAGTGGCCACAGCGATACAAGAGGTTAGACATCACGAACTTGAACTGATTTCAACTGAACAAGAGATCTATTTGCAAGATGTTTTCTTTGACAAAAATACTTTTCAAATGCCATGCATGCTTACTTATGATCGTTGATTTTTGCTTATCATATCTCCTAAGTGACTCAAGGATGTCTCAACGACTAGAGAAGCAAGGAAGGAAGGTGATGTTTTCTTTGTTTGTTGTTTGGGAGTGAAGCCTTCTACTATACCAATTTGTCTTACGACGTGATCAGGCAACACATCACTAAAGACATTTCAGATTTGTGTGGGACAAAGGTTAACTCTTGTCTGTTTTACGCAAGCAACACTCAGGTCGTCTTCGTTCAATTATACCTCAACGCTTGTGTCACCTTGCAATATCAAAATCCATGTAAGTTATACTCAGGTCATTATGGTTTAATTATACCATGATGCTTGTCTCAACATTCAACAAATCAAGGCTCGATGATGAAAATAAAGGAAGCACTGGCACTTTGATCAAAACAGATGGAAACATTTGGGAATGAGAATACATTAGTATCATTTCATTATCATTGTCATCTTAAAATTGCATTAGGTTGCATATAATTTTAATCTTGCATTAGTATCATTTCATTATCATTATCCTCTTAATCTTGCATTAGGTTGCATATCATTTTTAATCTTGCATTAGTATCATTTCATTATCATTATCATCTTAATCTTGCATTAGGTTGCATATCATTTTAATATTGCATTAGTATCATTTTGTTATCATTATCCTCTTAATCTTGCATTAGGTTGCATATCATTTTTAATCTTGCATTAGTATCATTTCATTATCATTATCATCTTAATCTTGCATTAGGTTGCATATCATTTTAATCTTGCATTAGTATCATTTCATTATCATTATCCTCTTAATCTTGCATTAGGTTGCATATAATTTTTAATCTTGCATTAGTATCATTTCATTATCATTGTCATCTTAAAATCACATTAGGTTGCACATCATTATCATATTAATCATGCATGTAGGTGCATTCTCACTATCATTATTGTGTGTGTGAAAAGTGAACTTGTATCTGTAAGCACAACACTTCAATCAAGTCATTACATGCATGGTTAATCAGATATAATCAATGAATAATAAACCATAAAAAATCAACCCATTGCCTTCTAAAAAATGCGAGTATAAGATTGCTCTCAGATTATAAGCAATATCAGTGACTAGACAACATCAAGACGAAGGATTTTATCTATATGAACATGATGAATGCTAGATGGATGCAATATTAATCTAACAATATTTTTGCAATATTAAACTAAATGATTTAATCAATATGAAACAATTAATATGCAATATCTAAATGAAATCCTAGAGAAAAAATAGTATAATAACAATATATTCTTCAGCCTCTTTTTGAATGAGAGATGAGCCTGAATTTATAGAAAATTTAGAAAGATACCAACGGCTAAGATCAACTGATGATGAGCGGTCAAGATTTTCCAAGAGGAAGCACAATCTAGGTGAATTGATATGATTGGATGCTTTTATCAATTTTAAAGGAAGTTGAACTAAATTTAAGATTAAAATCAAGAAAATACTGATTTATTCTCTATTTCATTCAATTTAAATATTTAATTGTTTTAATTACTTTCTTTGAGATTATCTATCAATTTTTAATTTGTTTTTTTCAAGATTATCTCCAATTGATTTCTTTTCTCGAATTTTTAGTTCTTTTTTTGTCAATTAATTCCTTTTTTGATTTATTTCCATTTTTTAAGATTTGTGCTCATAATTTCCAATTCCTCTTTCTTGATTTGTTTCCTTTTTTGAAGATTTATGGGAATTTGATTTGTTTAATTAAATATGCTAGGATATTTAATAAAATAAATAAGATAATTGTTTAAAATGATTTACTTGGAATGATTTAATTAATTAAATAAATATCTTGGGTGATTGATTTTGCCATGTGACATTTGATGATTAAAGAATTAATTGTGTGCTCAAGATTTGATTTAATTGCCTTTGGTTAGGACCTTGGTGACGTTGTAGAGATTAGGGGCTCATGGTTTAGATGACAATTTTTAGGGTATTACATTTGCCCCTCTTTGAATTAATGTGCGAGTAGCGCGTTGGTTCAAAGAAAATTTGATGTCTAGGAGATGTCAGTTTTGAACTTGATTGATCATGAACTACATAAAAAAGTGAGGTGTTTAGCTTGATTCGAAGCGACAAAGCTAAATAAATTTGGATTAACGTGATACCGTTCCAGAACTTGATTGAACTTGGGAACGATAGAAAACAAAAGATACTGAACTTGAACTTGATTGATCAAGAAGCGGATCTTACTGATCTAGAACTTGATTGAACTTAGATACAGTGAGTGATGATAAAAATTGATCTTGAACTTGATTGATCAAGATACGATGAAGATAAATTGTTCAGCTTGATCAAGAAACGAATAAAATGTAACACCTGTTTAGATTTAGCATGATCGAAGATACTCTTTAAACCCTTGATTGAGTTTAAATGAAAAATCAACTTGATGAAAAGCGATGGAACTGATTAACGTAAAGAGATTGATTCAAATAAAAGACAAATATCAGCTTAATATGAAGCGATGAAACTGATATGCCCCTAGAGATTGATTTGGTTCAGATGATTGAGAAATCTCAACTTGATATAAAGCGATGAAGTTGAGATGCCCCTAGCGATGAGGTCTTATTTGATTTTCTTTAGTTGAAAAGATTTGTATTTGCTCAACTTTCGATGAAGATTTGAAAATTTTCTCGACATTGAAGAATGTGAAGTCATAAGGTCATGAGTATGCCCCCTTGGGAGCGAAATTGAAAAATAGCGAGGGTACATGATGATAGGCAATTTTGAGTGATGATAAGTTGTTTGAGCACAAATTGATTCAAAGGAATTTTTTTAATTTTAGCGAGAAATTGAGCGCAAAGTTGATTTGTAGAAATTAAATTGAGATTTAGCGTTGATTTGCAAGAAATTGAGGGCAAATTTAAAGAAAGAGCATTTGATGAAAAGCGCTAGGTGGTCCAAATTTTGAAATTGACTAGCAAAATGATCTCAATTTTTTATTACAGTCCCAAAAATGGACTCAGGATAGCCGATTTACAAGCTCGTGATTTGATTTCATCGTACTTGTGTTGATTGGTTATGAGATGTTGTTCTATATGCTTTATTCTATATGTATGCATTTCTGATTTATTATGAATGTATGTAATGCAAATGATTATGGATGTCTATTTTTCTTTCTTTTCATATGCAAATAAATGAATGTAAATGAGTAATGTGAATGAGTAATGCAATTTTTTTTTTGTTTTTCTATGCAATAAGATGAATGCAAATGAATGATAGTGAATGTATGAATCTATATAATATGCTTATGTATGCAGCTAAACATCTCAAAACACAAGTACTCGATTAGAGAAATGATGAAAAGAGACCACTTAGCGAAGAAATGATGACACTCCAACTCTCATTTAGCAGACAAAGAGGAAGCATTGTTACTATACCGAAATCACTCCAAATTCTCAAAATGCAGAATGAAATGCAAGATGAGATGCAAAATGAGATTCAACCTAAACCTAGTCACTGGACTTTGAAAAGCTTAATTGTCATCATTGAGCGTTTTACAATTATAGCAGGCAGAATAGAGTTCATTTCTTTTCATGTGCAATATTAATTATCTTATCCACAATGACCCTTTTTTCATTCATATCCTTGGACAAATTATGCATGGACCTAGATTGCACAATAAAGAAATTTCCTCAAAACAAACAAGAAATGATGGGAACCTCCCTATAGCATTCAAATAAGTAGAATCAAGGTATGTGTGGCAATTTCACCTTGATGTGAAGGCTCTTATCATAGACACCTAGCTAATTTAGATGTTTCCAGATCATTGGAATCATTCCTTCAAGCAGAAAACAAAGAAAATATTATGTCCCCAATCCTTGCTCCTCTAAGTCACAATAGACTTCCTCGAGTTACTCAGAGGGATAATAATCGAAAACCAATATAAAAGATAGCACACAAAGAAAATTCTATGCATATCTCAAATAGTTTAGTGATTGTTTTCCATTATGTTGTTTTGCTTGTTCACTCAGCGATAAAACTCTTCAGTAGTTAGGAGACAGGTAACTGACTCAGAGTGGATGACCAAGTTTCACTAACGTAAGGTTGACTTGGTTGATACTGCTTAGGACATATAAAGTGCTCTGTCGATTACCCTGAGACTATGACAATGATCGGTTTCAAGCCATGAGGGTTCCAACGAACCAAGATGTCACGAAAGTGACCAAAAGATATGTACAAGCGAAAGCAAAGATGCATGAAAGCGGGAATGTCAACGTTGCGTTGATAGATGGGGCGCTTGAGTACAAGAGGCGCCTGTTTACCAGGTTTTCACCTGCTTGGCAGAGATTCATTTTTTTGTTACCAAGGTGCCTATTTACCAGGTTTTCACCAAGGCATTTTCTCTCTTTTTTTCCTTTTTTTCCTTTTTTTTTTCTACTTTTCCTTTTTTTTTCAAATTTCTTCTAGACTTTTTCTGATTTTTAGAATTTCTTCAAGACTTTTTCTGATTTTTAGAATTTCTTCAAGACTTTTTCTGATTTTTAGGATTTTTAATGTTTGCCCCTAGTGTCTAGCAAGGCAAAAGGGATTTTGAGTACATGAATGGATAAGAGAATGATGGTGGACGCTTTCAAGGACTATCTCACAACGTTAATCCAAGCACAAGGTCCAGATATAGCAATGTAAACCAAAGATTTTAGCGATGTAAAGCAAGGATTTTAGCGATGTAAGGCAAGGATATAATGTAACGAAGCCATATGGTCCAAAGAAGTGGCCATGTCAAGAGGTTTGTGGAAAGCATTTTTTTTGTATTTTGTCCATATCTATTGATCAAGATCAAGGAATAGATCTGGATAGGGGACAAATAGGATATTCAAGATCAAAGGTGGTAATGAAGGATGTAAGAAAGCAATGGATAGGAGATAAAGGGTCTAGATCAAGTGCAATATATAGGACATACAAAACCTGTAAAGATCCTTAACCTTGTCAAGATCAAAGGTGGAAAAGGGATATGAACGTAGATAGAGCGGATGAGGGATAATGGAGGATGAAGGATAATGGAGGAAGATGGATAATAGATGGATGTACATGGATGGAACTTGCCCCCAGTGTAAAGTGTAAAAGGATAATGGATTACGCATGATGCTTGTTTACAAAGTTTTCATCATGGTACTTGCCCAAGGCACCACAAGAAGTGGTTTTCACACAAGGACGAATTTATTTCTCTTTACTTCTTTTTTCTTTTTTCACTTTTTTTCATCATTTTTTTTCTTTTGGAAGATAATGGAGGCATGAGAGGAGATGAAAGAAGGACCCCAATGTCTTGCTGCTTTGGATGGTACCTTTAGAATATGAGTTGCAATAGACCATGGCTATGAAGGTATGCTCAAAGATGTTGGTAGGATAATGAAATGAAACTAGGGCAAGGACTTATGCAAAGGATTGGATAAGAGGGATGGAAGGGTGAAAAAGAGGTGTTGGATAATGGATGGGATGTTGGAGGAATTGTGTATCGATAGATGGAAATGCTGGAAAGATCAACATTGGCACACACCTTGAGGGATGGTGGACATATGGAGGAGAAGTGAATCTCAAATTTTGAGATTTGCATGGAGGAAATGTTACAAATTTTGTGGCATAAGAACCCAAAATGGATGAAGGAGGTGATGGAGGAATAGACTCGGAAGGTTTGGATGGAGGAACAACAATTTTAGATGCCAATTTTGATTTTTCTTTAGACTGTTGTGCTTCAAGAAGCCGCTTAGGGATCCACATGGTTTTTGATTTTTCATGCTTTTGCAGTTCCTTAGAGTGCATTACTTGTACAAGTGCCTTAGGAACCCATATAACTTTTGACTATTCTTCTTTCTTTGTGGGCCTTTGTGGCATTTTGTACTTTTGTTTTTCTTTTTGGATCATATTTTTCTTTGTTTTGACATGTCGATTAGATGGGACATGTTGATCTTTGAATACATGTGGATTACTTGACTTATGACTTTTATGCTTGGCATCCAAATTGCTTGGAGGGAGATGTGTGGATAGATAGGAATGATATGGAGATCTTTTATATTGATGGAAGGTACTCAAAGATGTGTGCCTTTGTTGATCTTTCATAAGGGATGGAGGGATATAGGGACCTAGAATGGATGGAAGCGATGATGGGGAAAGCGTGTATTTGGATTTAACTGGAGAAATATAGGATTTATGAGGGATACCAACATCTTGAGAGTGAGAAATGTAGCCATTATAATCAAGATTTTCTTTTATAGCAAGGGGTTCTAATATACCTTGTCCATGAATGTCTAACCCTTTTCTTTGATAATGCATGCTTTGAAAGATCTTTTTAACAAAGGGTTTCTTCTTACTTTGGATGCTAGAGGCAAGTTCATTTTGAGGTGGAGGTGTCTTGCAAGGAATAATAGGATCGTGAGAGGGCTTTATGGGCATGATGGACTCTTGAGGTGAACATGGAGGATTATGACAAGGAGATGAAGGGATACTTTGATCTTGACATGGAATAGGATCATTGGATAGAGTAGGAAGGGTGTTTGACTCTTCATTTTGAATATGATCATTTGAAAAGGTGGAAGAGGCATCATGATCTTGCTTAGGAAGTGAATTAGGAATGGGATTTGGAAGCATTCTTTGCTCTTGAGATGGAAGGAATTCATCTTGGAAGAAATGGAAAGGTATAAGGGGATCATCATGGGATTCTAGGAGAATAGGATCTTTTTCAATCATTAGATGGGATTGAGGAGTTTTGGTGTCTTAATCTTGATTTATGGTAGGACTTATTTTTTTATTTTCCAGATTTTCCTCTTGACATGGAGTCACTTCTAAGGAAGGGGTAGGATTTTTCATAGGCGTAGGGGATTCTTGGAAGGTCTCCATATTTTGACATGATGGGGAAGCATTTTGGAAATGGCCTTCTGGAATGGGTACGTTTGGAATTGAAGTGTATGATGGCATAGGATCTAGGATTTTTAAATCTTTAGAGGAACTTGTATCAATATTGGCATTAACTTGGATTTCCATAGGAGATAGCCCTTGAAGGTAAACATGGGAAATTTCACTGTATGAAGGAGATGGTATGGATTGTTGTTGAGACATTTTAGGAGATGAAGGCATCATGTAAGGGATGGAGGCCACATATGGAGCCTTGCTAGACATAGGTTCATGATTTTGATTATACTTAGAAGTAGTTCCTTCTTTTTCTTTAGGTGAGTCATTAGGATCTTCAATTTCAATGACACCATCATCAAGGAGATCTTGAATCTTATGTTTTAATTCCATACACATTGAAGTCTTATGTTTGTTATGCCTATGATATACACAGTAACTACTCAAAACTGCACATCCCCATGTGGTCTTTTTAGGCAATATGATAATATTGTTCTTAAGAAGCTCTTCCAAAGCTGACTCAATAGATTGCCCCAAAGGTGTAAGTTGTCTATCTAGGGAATACATGTCTTTTTGTCTTGGTGAATGTGTCTCATGAGCTTGTTTGAGATTTGGCTTTTGATTGTCAATCATTTGCTGGTATTTGATCATCAAATCACATAATCGTTTTAGCACTTCTTGAATTTTCTCACACTTGATATCATACATTTGTTTTTCAAATGGAGTCATTGATCTATTTTGTTGTATTTCCATGTCATATATTTCTTTCTTTATATCCTGAAGCATTTGAGCATAGTTAGCCATGGGAATTGGAGCTAAGGTATCCATGAGATTCTTACTTTTGTCAAAAAAATTAAAAGAACTTTTGGTTTGAACAGGCATGTTTAACCGATAGGACCGAGAGCGAGATGTGTTGCAAAAGTCAAGATCAAATTGTAGCTAGTAGTTCATTTAACGTAGTGATTGAGAGAAGTAACTTAAGATCTGGTCTGGTTTCAAGAATGATCTATCCTGTGTAAGACGTTATCCAAGTTAACTTAGGTTTGATAAGATGTTTGTTTGGACTAGCTTAAAGATGATCGGCAAAATCGTGCAACGCAACGGCAGAGGTACACTATCAAGGTTGTTTATGCTCAGGAGGATGATAACCAGTTTTAGGCTTGTTGTAGACTATTTTAGACAATTTTGACTATTTTGACTGACAAGATCAGGAATTCGTATGAAAAAGGATTGGACAGAGACGAGATTCTGACAAACAAAGTTTCAATGGCTGACGACTACCATTTTTTGATAAGGATTGATGTTTCGATGACTGACAAAGACCAATTTGGACACGGATAGAGTTGATCACTGAATTGTTTGATATTGTTTCATTTGTTTTCTCCAGTTTCAGTATTTCAATTTTTGTTTTAGGGATGAAAACATAGAAAACACGCAAGATATATAATAATTCAATCACAGGACACTAACCCTATGGAAGTTGGCTTAGAGAAGAAAACATTTGCTTGCTGACTTAGGTACACACCCAATAGCTAATAAGAATATGGTCGCTGAGTCTCACACAATGGATTCTCAATGTCGTATTAGCCGACTCCAAACGCTAATGGGGGCACGATATGGCAAGTGTCTTGGGAGAGTTACTATCTCTCTTGCACAAAGATTATCAACCTTTCAGAGGTGAATCGGGTAGCTTCTATCTTATAGTTCTTAGTCAAGAATTTCGTTTGAAATTACCCCTTGAAGTCATGCAAGCATGATTGAGGCCTATAGCCCAACAAGGTACCAAAACAAGTTGTAGTCATGTAAACGTGATTGAGACCGCGAGGCCCTACAAAATGCTAATATGAGAGATCTTAAAGAGAAAACTCAAATAATCCCATCCTCTGAGACTTTAATCATAGGCATATTTATTATAGTGAGTTGGAATGCTCAGGTCCTACTGTACTCACTTGGGTCGTTCTCACAGGGTGATTACTTTTTCCCACTGTGACAGGCCTACTAAAGGTACACAAATCTCAAAACTTAGAAGAAAGCTTTGAGGGTCTAGATTTCTAATTGTCTATAAAAGACAAGAGCATACTCTCCTACCTTTAGATTTTTCTGAAAACACGAAAGACAGATTTGTTCTTTAACCAGATAGAAATTTAAGTGCCTAAGAAAATACTAAATGAATACACAATGTTTAGTCGATTCTCCTTAGGCAACCTACAAAACCAATATGTCAGTAGTCATTTTCTTCTTGATTCTTTAGCAGACGTATGTTTGATTGATAGATTCTTTGACAAGCGTCCTACAAACATTAAAAGCCCAAAATTAGTTGCCAAAATAATATTAAAAAAAAAATCATCAAAAGAAAATTCTAGCATGCAAACTGTAAATTAAACTAATCTAACAAGAATTTTCATTTTTTATGACTATCCTAGTTATGACAGTTTTGATAGTACTTCACTCTTTCATTTATAACTTTTTCAAAAATTGGTTGAGATCCAACAGTTAGATAAAAAGTTATGCTCTCCAAACCGAGACCATTTTTGACTGTCATAGAAGTACAATAAAAAAGAAAGATTTTTATTTGCAAATTTAACACATGTTTATTAGTTATAAAAACCAAACATTAAATTTGCTAAAGAAATATTTAAATCTTGTAGTTGTGGGTTCGGGCCCCACGGTGGGCACCAGAAATGTGTTTGTCAAAAGTGAACCTGTATCTGTAAGCACAATACTTCAATCAAGTCATTACATGCATGGTTAATCAGATATAATCAATGAATAATAAACCATAACAAATCGACCCATTGCCTTCTAAAAGATGCGAGTATAAGATTTCTCTCAGATTATAAGCAATATCAGTGACTAGACAACATCAAGGCGAAGGATTTTATCTATATGAACATGATGAATGCTAGATGGATGCAATATTAATCTAACAATATTTTTGCAATATTAAACTAAATGATTTAATCAATATGAAACAATTAATATGCAATATCTAAATGAAATCCTAGAGCAAAAACAGTATAATAACAATATATTCTCCAGCCTCTTTTTGAATGAGATCTTTTTGAATGAGAGATGAGCCTGAATTTATAGAAAATTCAGAAAGATACCAACGGCTAAGATCAACTGATGATGAGCGGTCAAGATTTTCCAAGAGGAAGCACAATTTAGGTGAATTGATATGATTGGATGCTTTTCTCAATTTTAAAGGAAGTTGAACTAAATTTAAGATTAAAATCAGGAAAAACTGATTTATTCTATACTTCATTCAATTTTAATATTTAATTGTTTTAATTGCTTTCTTTGAGATTATCTATCAATTTTTAATTTGTTTTTTTCAAGATTATCTCCAATTGATTTCTTTTCTCAAATTTTTAATTCTTTTTTTGTCAATTAATTCCTTTTTTGATTTATTTCCATTTTTGAAGATTTGTGCTCATAATTTCCAATTCCTCTTTCTTGATTTGTTTCCTTTTTTGAAGATTTATGGCAATTTGATTTATTTAATTAAATATGCTAGGATATTTAATAAAATAAATAAGATAATTGTTTAAAATGATTTACTTGGAATGATTTAATTAATTAAATAAGTATTTAATTAATCTTGGGTGATTGATTTTGCCATGTGGCATTTGATGATTAAAGAATTAATTGTGTGCTCAAGATTTGATTTAATTGCCTTTGGTTAGGACCTTGGTGACGTTGTCGAGATTAGGGGCTCATGGTTTAGATGACCATTTTTAGGGTATTACAATTATCATTATCACTATCATTGCCATATCATATTAAGATCGCATTAGGTTGCATATTATTATCATTATCATCATCATATCATTTTAAAATCTTACATTTCACATCATACATCTCATTTTCAAGATACATTTCATATCATGCATCTCATTTTCAAGATACATCTCACATCATACATCTCATTTTCAAGATACATCTCACATCATACATAAATTTTCAAGATACATCTCATGTTTCAAATCATTATCGCATTTTACATCACTATCATAGTGCATATCATATCAAGAACATTTGGCATTCTAGATCACATTATCCAAAGCACATAAAAGCACAAAAACATGATATAAACATTTGCACAATCATAAGCATCTACAATCCAACCATCCTAGGCATATCACCTTCAAAACATATAGTATCCATTAGACATACATTGCAATCATCATAGAAGCATATAGATCCTAAAAATTAAAAACACACACATCGCATCATCTGCATCTGCATCCAAGCACAAGTCATATAGATCAAAGGCATATCATATAGCTTATCGAAATCAAAGTAGCTACATATATAAGCATATTTTCTATCATATTATCCTGCATATGTGTGAGCACATGTTGATCCTCACACATGTTGATCCAAAGGAAAATCAATGATGCAAGTCAAAGCCAATCATCAGTGAAACAATAAAATATCCAAAGTCCCTGGATATCATATCAATAACAATGTCCATCAAATCAAATCAACATCAATATCAAAGAAATCAATGAGATAATCAGAGCATCAATAAGTATCATATCGATGAGAACGTCAACGTTTCATATCAACGAGATCAAAATACAACAATATACCATATCAAGAAAGAGAATCAAAATACAATGATGTATGTATATATCAATAAGTACATCAGGCTACAATATCAACATCTGTGATCATATTCAAGGGGCAAGATCAATGTGACCACCTCCAGAACCTGTCGACCGTGAACTCAAACTACCTACACCTGTGTTTCTGCTAGGGGAATCCCTCCTAGGTCCCATGACCCCCTCACTACCTCCATGTCTACAAGATCCACCCCATTGTGAACTGGTTGCATAGCTAGGAGCCCATTGAGTTGTCGGCACCGCCGCAAAGTACAAATCCTAGTAATAAGTGGCCCGCTCGGATTGATAAACGAGACTCCGAATAGTCTCGCCTGTCACTCCCTATGTGGTGACCCATCATAGGGTCTAAACTGTCTCCTCTACCCGAACCCGTCGATCCCTCTCAGTATCCTGCTCAGCTGTGAGTTGAGCAATCTGTGCATGTGTCGCCTACAAACCCTGTCGAGCACTATCCCTCTCAGTAATGGCACTATCTCTCTCAGCTCTGGCTGAGTCCCGCTCTAATGACATTGTGATCACCTATCTCTACAACTGTGTCACCTGTGCTTGAGCCTGTGAGAGTTGGCCTTGTAGCCTCAACAGTAGGGCCTGTAATCCTACCAATTGTGCATGTTGTTGATGCAAAGGCACACTAATTTGTACCATCTGTGGCTGCGATGGCTGTGGATCCTGACTACCAACGTGTCGAGGGGTAGGCGAGGGCATATCTATCCTCCATCAGCAAGCAAGTGGTTGAACATCCTCCTCCTCCTCATCAACCACCACCCCCCCAATCCAATCAACCCTCCTCCTCCACCAACCTCCTCAGACTCGGTCTCCTCATCGGAGGAATCGTCAGTCTCCCCCTCAGATCCGTCATCACCTGAGCTCTCCTCGACCTCCACCATAGTAACATCCTCGACTTGCACTGGCCCTCCTCAACAAAAATTTTGACGACAAATTGAGCATTTTTCTTTGAAACAACATGTGGTCACACGTTGACTCAAAGAGGAGAAAAATGTAGACACCTAAAAGTTGCACAATATGTATTCCAAAGATGATTACATTCTTATGTCAGCTTGAAACATATTTCAACATTCACAATTCAACCACATGAAAAATCCTTAACCAAATGTGTAGTCAACTCAATCATAAAGCTCACACGTTACATGAGTAGTAACATACTATGTGTTACCCAACATAAACTCAACTATTCCTAAGCTACCTCCACATGATTCATCTAGTTGGTGCATCCTACCATCCTCTAGCGCATTAAATCAAAACATCAACATAGTCGACCAACTAGCATAGTGAACACTCTCTTTCTGTTCGTATGTCCAAAATTTATGAAACTTTGAAATATCACTCTTTATTTGAAACTCTACCTTACTTTCAAATCACAAGTCATAAATCACAATTGCAATAGAATGTGATGCACATCATGACAATGCAACATGGTGTGCATACTATAATTGAGTTGTAGACCTCAAAAGCCTACCACAAACACTTATTGACCTTTGCAAATGTGCTAGACATTCATGAATAACTAATACAAAAACGTCATAATAATAATAAAAGATCTATCCAATGATAATTGACTTTGTACTTTTTTGTGCACAATAATTCAATGCTTCAACAATCTTCTGGATACCTTTCCATCAATGACAACATTGGCATCACCTATGATATCAATGACAATGCCATGTCCAACAATATACTGTGTGTGAATCATCATTTGTAGTTTGTATACTATCCTTGTTGGCTTGTGTAGTAGCCTCATTAGCATATACAACCTATGATTTATGCCTCATTACATAGGCATCTAACTTATGACTAGGCTCATTGATCATCTTATTAAAACCTCATCAAAGATAATCATCTCAACACACAATCTCCAAGAACAAGAGATCGCCTAGCCTCACCCAAATCTAAAATAGGTGTACAACCAATAATCTCATGCTAACCAAAGTTTAATATAACACCACAACAAAAAATTCTCATAATTAAAATAATCACACAATTCATCAATCAAATTATCCAATAAATCAACATGAAATCTCTAATCTTGTGAATCAATAATTCTCCATGACATCAATATTTACATCTCCTCAAAAGATCATATGTCCTAAATAAACATATTTTCTATCAATAGCACATGTATTGTGCTAAAAATTGTATTCACAATCAAGATTCCACCATCATATGTAAACATTTGTCTCATAAAAAAATAAATCATCTATGAAACTTAAAAATTATAACTATCAGCCCAACAAAAGATTCTAAGAGTCCTTCATGGTACCAATATGTCATCATCTCTAAATCACATGACAATAACCATATCTTATCAATAGAACACAAGATTTCTAACCCAAAATATCATCCAAGAACTTCTCCATGACACCAAAAACCATTGCAAACGATCATCCATCACCAAATGATGAAGCCACATTACCAACAAATCTCCACAAAACATATTGAGCTACACATTACATCATGATCAACATCACCTCAATGAAGATTATTTATTTTCCATATTTCATCCCAACGGTATAAATGCAAATGTTTGCTTAGTTTAAGCCTCATTTATGCATTTGGATTCCTTTTTTCTTATCACATATAACCAATCGAAGAAATATTCCTTTGGGGTCTTCACTAACCAAATTTTTACAAGTGTTCTCCATTATCATACTCCATATGCCTATTAATTGTTGAAAGTTTTTGAAAATTTAAAAAGTTCCAATTCTAGGAGTTTTCTAATCATTTTCTACTATTCTTGTGAAATTGCAAAATTTCCATGGATAATTAGATATTTTCTCTTGTCTAATATCTTGTCCTAGCCTCCTTTCTTACATAGAATTATAAAACCTATGAAGGCCTTCCTTCTTACCATCTTCCTTCACTTCCTCCTTTTGCAGTATTTCAATGGTCAAACAAACATTTGTTGCCCTTCTAATCCTCTAATTCAATTTTATATTTTTTTCTCATACTTACTATTCCCCTTTTGAAACTCTTATCACCTTTTAAACATCCATAACCTTCAATTACCCTCTTTTTCTACAATTTCTTCACAAGACTTCCTTTCAAAACTCCTTTAAATATATGGACTTCCACTTCAATTTCTAATTATTACAACCACTTCTAGAACAAATCACCATAAAACTTACAAAAAGATTCTTACTATTGACAACCTTTAGAAATAGGGAATACAATTGGCAAATAGATGTGTTCTTTGTTAAGCACAGAAAGAAAATGTAAATCATCTTCTATTTCATTTCCCTTACTCATGGAATGTCAGGAAAAATATTACAAGAATGTTCTATATGTCCTAGGTGTGGCATATATCTACCCAATGCTAGTTTCCATGGGTTGGACTCCTTCGTCGCACCATCTCTTTATTAAAGAACTCTAGTAGCAAGCCTTTCCTCATAGTGGTTGGAGCCTATAGAAAAAGATGAATTTTCCTTCACCTTTCGAAACTTTCAAAGTGGAAGTGGATTTTTTCCTTTTCACATTCTCCTCATCCACAGCTTGTGTCTAATTCTAGAAATTTTCTCAACATCTTGCCCCTTTCTTCCTTGTGAAATTACTTTGCAAATTTCTACTTCTTATGATCCTACCTCCACTTCCTGCATTTGATCCCACATATTTTTCCTGCTTTCTCTCTTCTCTTTTCATGTGTACTTTAAATGGACTTCTAAACTTCCACTCCAATCTTGATTTCCATGTCCACTTTTACATTATTTTCCCATAAGGGTATCCTTAGCTTTTTCCATTAATTTCATCTTATACAAAGCTCAACCTAATTATTAAACATCCACTATTCCATGTAGACATCCTATTTTCATGTCTAGTCTTGCATGATTTACCTACATTTTATTAAATTCATTCTTCTTTTTTTTCTCATTTTGTGGACATTCCCTAATCTTTTGGACTTTCATTCTCCCATTTAGTTTAACCTTTGGTCTTGACCTAAAACCACACATATCTTATTCTCCCACCTTTTGTTGTGTCAAACTTCTAAGTTTATTTCAATACATGTCTTGTACTCCCCAAACCTTCTCAAATCACCATTAAATATACATTTGACCCTTGTACTACCTAGTATATATTTTTCTACTTAGGAACCATTTTGTATCTCAAGAGTGTTGATTCACATATAATTTCAACATTGGAGGATGAGGGTTACCATGTCACCATTAATGTAGTTGATGAGCTCTATATGTTGATGGTCACTGTCTCTATTTCATCTCAAGAATTTTGTCTATTTTTTACTGCACTAGAATTCAAATTTACGATGTTCACCTCATCAAATCTCTACAGATGACTAGGTGAGCAAACTAAATTCTATAATACCAATTTACTTATCATTCAAATGATCAATCATTTCTCTTTTCCAAGCAAGTGAAAGTGATGAGGAGCTTCTACAGTTTTAGCCCATGCAAATCTAATTCCATTAGATCAATGTCTCTTATAAATCATAAGGTCATTGTATTGTACATCTTTTTTGCAACTGGAAGTCTTTACAAGTTCATTTGTAGATATTTAGGGAAATTTTATACATAGCTTCCCTTTTACCTCATTTTTGGTACAATTTTAATAGGAATTTAATGAATGTAGAGAGCAATCTAAGTCATTGCAAAATTTATAATTCTCGTTTCTCCTTTATATATGGATTTCTACAATTTGAGAATGTCATTTATATATTCAATTTCAAAATGTATAACTAATTATGCTTGATTGTTTTATATTATTATTTATGGTGTATGTTATGTCAAAACACATATTTTTTTGTGATTTCAATTTATTGTCGAGCTCATGGTATGTTGTGACTTTGTAACCAAATAGATTAGGCACTATTCATGAAATTAATGGTCATACTAAAAGCATCTTTCACTACTAGATTAGGAGTAGGAAATTACTTTGGGTACATTTCATGATTCATTAGTTCAACCATAGAAAAAATCTATATCAATCCTTAAGAGTTATGATTTTGGAAAGTGGTATTTTTCTTACATACATCTTGCATTTGTGCAGTGATGCCCTTATCAACTTAATATGAAGTTTTATGTGCAATAGGTTAGTCTTTGATCTAGTGATAACCTTTGATACTAAACATGCATTGGGTGGTAATGTAACACTTTCACCTTATCCACCTTGATTTGCAACTAATCCTATTAAAGATATCTCTAGAGAAGCCTCTCTTATGTCTAGCATATATTAAAGTGAAGCAGAGATTATTCAGTCAATAGTTGGTCCACTGTTGACCTATTTGATCATAAGTTAGAGATTTTTTGCTTTAAGTTTGATACCCCTAGCTCTCAAAGACCAAACTAGTTTTAGGATTTGCAAACCTAAAAAATTTGGTACCAACATAATGGCACTATTGTTAGAGATGAATTAGTCATTGTCATGTAATGGAAAATTTTAAAGACCTTAACAACTCAAAATTATTGGAGTTGTGCATTTAGGTAAGTTGATAGCCCATGAACTTATACCATTGCTCTTGGCACGATTACTACATATATTTTAACTTTAGAATCATCTGGAAGACCCTACAACCTAAAAAAAATCTTTTGGAAATTAACATTTGTCAATTTGTAAGTTCTAAATGTGCATCAATTTATGCCAATATAATGACATAATTAATGGGGAGGACATAATTTTGAACATATTTCATAGACCATAGTGATCAAATATCTTCAACTTGGTATTGGGTAAGTCAATAGCCCATTAACTTACACCAACATCATGGAATTATTGTTGAGGATATAATCTACCATTGTCATGGAATTTTTATTTCCGATCATATTTGAAAGCTCCTAGCATTTCAACAAAATTGTATAGCTAGTCATTTTTTGTATAAGTTGATAGCCAAACAAGTTATGCCAATATATAAGTGTCGTGACTTAGATGTGAATTATTGTTCTCATACTAAACACCTTGATGTTTTGGTAAACAATATTATTAGTGTGTAATTTGAGGGTTGCAAGCAAAAAATGTCATTTTCTAGTATTTTGAAGTTCTAGTTACTACAATTAAAAAAAAAATATTCCCACTAAATAGTGGCAAATTTGCTTTAATCAAATCCAAAATTGGTGAAATAAATAGAAATACTTCAAGATGAAAAGAAGGTAGCTTGAATACCAACAAGAGGAAAAACAAGCTAGCTACAACTCATTCGAGACAAAAAAAAAAAAAAAAAAAAAGCCGGAAAACCCAAAATAATAGTAAGTCACTTAAACCTACTTATAACATTTAGAACTAGGAATATCAAGTAGAAATTATTTATTAATAGATTCAATAAATCAGTTCCCACATACATTTGAAGTTTCAAATGATAACATAGTTACAAAACATAGAAGAATGCATAGGTCTAATAATGAAATAAATGATATGATTGTGGTAGAAGACATAGGGATAGATCTTATGATGCTCATGTTATTCATCATTATCCCATTTCTATGAAGAGGGGAGAAAATAGATTGAAACAAAATAATATAATAAATGCAATGAAATCAAATGTATACCTCAACTACCTCCATCGTCCTTGATTGAGCTTGAAATAGAATGCACCCTAGTTCTAGTTGATTTGCTCTTGATATGTGGATTTCTCAATAAATCAACATAATCTTGTTATGATAGCAATCTCGCATCACCCAAAAAATGTTGTATTTTCCCTTTGTCTTGTATTTTTTTTTTTGTTTTGGAGACCATGACAACACATACAAGGTGCAAGATAGTTAGAAGCTTGAAACGACCAAAAATATTCACTTGCTATTTTTAGTAATTGAGCCTATTTGGGTTTGTATGGACATGAGAACTGACCTCAAAGAATAGAATTGAAAAATAAAATGATTGGTGAAAGAATCATCTCAATAACCAACACTGTTTAAAAGATATTAAAGTTTTTGTTCCAAACAAATTCTCCAATGAAATTTCAAACTCAAATTTGAGGACCTTAGAAGCTCCAAAAAGAAAAGGTTGAAATCCAATCAAATAGATCTTCAAATGCATTTGGCATTGTAAATCTCTCTGTGAGCTTTCCAAAGATGGACCGTTGGGTGCTAAAAAGAAGAAAAATTACACTTTCTAAAACATACTAAGGTGATTATTGGTGCTAAATAAAGGGGTGAATGAAGGTTACATAATACAGTTCTAGTAGTATAGATTGTAGCTTTAGCTTGCAGATTTATGTGATAAGAAAGTCCATGTGTTTGAAGCATGTTATTTTCTAAACGTCGTAATCCATTTCTTTGAGATAATATAAGGCATGTGTTTCTTTCTTCATTTTTATTTATTTCTCTATTGTTATTGTATGTTTGGGTTTGTACGGGGAGAACCCTTTATCATAAATGGATGGCTTAGATTCAAACAGAATTAGTGTTAGTATAGAAAGATGTAGTTTGTCGCATGATAGGCAAGATAAAGGGTTTGGGATAAGGCTAGGGCAACATCCTTATAGAAATGGTTAGAATTAAGAGGTTAAGTTAAGATGGATGGATGGTATATAAAGATGAGTTGACTTCTAAATAGATGTTCAAGTTCAATGAATGATAGCAAAAACCTAAGTTAGACATGTGAAGGGGACAAGGTAGAACACTTGTCGCATAGCTATAAGTTTATATTATGATCCATGTGAACAAGATGAAGGGCTAAGATTAGATGGACAAGGATAAAGGCAAAGACGTAAAATTGTGGAATTAATTAAATAAATAATAGATATTTATTTAATTAATATATATTTTTAAGTGTATATTTTTTTTTTTGAGATAATATTGTAAAGTAGCATTATTTCAAAGAAGAGCAAAATATTGTGGATAGTTAAAAGATAAGGACCAAAGGCATGATGACTCAATTATGAGAAAGAATGACAAGGATTTTGAGGAAAAGGATATGAGGGATTAAGGCTAGAAGCAAATTAAATAGACGAGATTAAGGCTAGAAGTAAATTAAATGGAAGATGATGAAGTGGAAGATGAAAAGGCTAATAAAACCCTAAATTTTGATATGCCAAAGGAAATCATGGTATGAAAAACAATGCAATATTACTCTTGACTTTGCCAAGCTTTCCCTTTACATAAAAATAAAAATAAAAGAATATAAAAAATCTAGCTTCTTTTCAAAAATAAAAATAAAAGAATATAAAAAATCTAGCTTCTTTTCTATGAAGGGTTTGTTAAATCCAAATTTTTTTTCAACCCTATTCAAGATTATAAAATTAAAATTAATTATAAATCTAAGCCAATATTTCCCTTGAAATAGTAGTTTCCCTAGTTATCAATCCTTTCATTTCACATTTTTGATCTCTTTCAGATAAAATTAAACTTGATTAATTTATATTATTCAAGTTAAAAAACAAAGCTTTGAAAAAAATTCAAGTTACAAAACAAAGCTTTGTTTTCGCATCTCAAGTTCTCTTGGACTTCACTCTAACTCAAGGTATGCAACTTTTCAAAAAGAAAAAACAAATATATAACCTCTCTTCAAGGTTTTTTTTTTGCTTTCTTCATCTGATACTTCAAGGTATTCTTTTGCTCTCTTCATCTGATAGTAGATGAAGTAGTGTGAAACATGAATGACAAAAAATACAAATAACTCAGTTTCAATGATATGAACTATGGAAACATCATATCTCTGAAATGTATAATCTGAACAATAAAAATATAAAAGAAAAAAAAAAAAAATTAGAATTCAAATACATAAACGTGCATTTTTTTTGGTAACAGCTTACAAAAATGCGCTTTTAATAAATGTCTTATGGGTTTGATTATGGGTTTGATCTTATGTCGATATAATAAGGTTCTTTTCCCATCAAAAGTCCAGATTGGATCGACAAGATCATTCCTACTCTCAATCTTGTCCAGTTTGAGGCTACCTGCTCCAGTACATATCCCTTGCAGTTGATATTCCTGATTTCAAATAGTTTGTGCACAACCTTTATTCATACGCTTGTAGAGGATGCCACACTCTAGGCCATGAACAGCTAAAAGTTACAAGAAACCCCATTCTGTTCCTCGTGTACCAGGTGCATCCCATTCTGTTCTACGCCTTTGATTTAGTTTGGCACTTAGCAAGGCTGGCAATGCTCCATTTTTATTTCCTTTATCGTGTGTGTCTTAGTAATAAAACAAACTAACTATTGTTTGAAACTTAGATAAACAAACTCCTTAACATGTACCATCTTCTTTATCTCAAAATCCTGATTCATTAAATAGGACATCTGTCAATATACATGCACAGAGAAACACATATAATTCAAAGATAGGCAACATTTTCTGCATCTTTTTAGTTACATGTTGAAGATCAGACTAAGGAACTCGTCTCTTGTATTAAAAATACAATGGGGATGTCTGGATCAAAATTTGTGAATCAAATTGAATCAACAGATTTGAGTTGAAAGATCAGCCCAATTTGAATTAACAATTGTTTGTCTTGATCCTAATTACTAAGATGGCTTAAAATTAAGCAATAATAGTTGCAACTTGTAACCAATGTCAAAACAATATAACAATGAACAAATCAACAAACTAATAATCTCGAAACAACTGCCACAATAATGAATTGACCAGTCACGATGACAAAGACTGCAATAAAAACGCCTATCGAAAAAACACATAAATATGTCTTCCAAAAGACATTTACCACATCTCTGCAATATCATACACCTCTCTGCAATACCATCCACCTGCAGATAGAGTTACATGTTTTTAACATGCTTCAACCAGATACCAAACGAAAACATTTAGTTGCATGCATTGCATTATACGAGTGGAAAATGGCTTACCACAGCATGGTATAACATCAATTTCTATCAAGCAACAACCTTTGCAGTTCATCACGACGCTTCTCCAATTCCTAGCATTGAAATACAAATACGAATTAGACTTTTAGTTGGTCAGAATTGGCATCTATAATGATTATCTACGGATTAAAATATAACAAAAAACTAGTACAGTCGTGTTTATACCCAGATTAGCATATGAACTATAACAAAAAACTAGTACAGTCGTGTTTATACCCAGATTAGCATATGAACAGCTAGATATAGCCACTATGACACCCTTTTGTTGCAATTTCGGACCCCAGCGAGACAAGGCCACAACAGACTCATTTGTGTCCCATTTAGCCTCGTGGACGTTAAAATAATTTCTTCTTCTTTTACTACTACTACTAAAAATCCAAAAACTATTGATAACACATAAAAATCCAAAAACTATTGATAACACATATTGTATGGCTTTGCTCCGACAACATAGATTGTACAGTCGTGCTCATGCCCAGATTAGCATATGAACATCTAGATATGGCCACTATGACACCCGTTCATGAAGAAATTTAGGACCCGGCGAGTCAAGGCCAACAACAAGACTCGTTTGTTTTCCCTACTCGTTAAAATCCAAAAACTATTGACAACACAGATTGTATGGCTTTGCTCACAAGAAGCTCCATTTCAAATTTGTTTACAATGAAATCCATCTTGCAGTATATTCCATATCAAATTGAGCTACACATAGGCATGCCAATTGCCAAAAAATGTTCTTTTAAATTCACCGACAACGATTGGGATTTAGGTCTCCCGACTTTTAGGAGATGAAGTTCCCAAAGAACGTTTTGGAAATAAGTATTAAACATACATTTCATACCATAGCATTCTAACTTTGACAGGTGGAAACTATGGTAGAATATAACAAAAAGAAGAGCCATTATTTTAATAAAAAATGTATTTAGTTTTTCTTTACTAGACTCAACCTGCATGTTATAGGAGTAACTGGTGTGTTTTCTTCATTTTGCATTCATTATTTCACAAAAAATAAAGAGATTCCTCTCCTACTGTACACATCAGAAGTTATACTCTTATAAGTTTTCCTAGATTCTTACCTCCAAATCTTTGGCTGCTTGATCTCTTGAAACTGCTTTGCTTAAACGAGAACGCTTCAAAGACCCACAGCACAGTATTCCCTGTTGCATTCAAAATCGAAATGAAGTTGTAAGCAGTAGCAGAATATACTTACATCATAGCTATAGCTTAACTGTCAATACAAATTTCAAATTGGCATAAGTGGGAACCGAATCCAGACCCCAATAACGTATACGACTCCACAAGCAAGAAGCAGGTAGCTTGCAATGTCCTGAAAAAGAGCCAGGACCTGTTTCTCCCCATTAGTATCAGATAGAGCTTTCGTCATTACAGCAACACTGCATTAAGAAAACAAAATCATTTAAAATAAGTTCACTGCTGTTTGCAAACATTGTGGTGCAGGATCATGCATCTAGATCATCAATATTTGGGATGAAATTGTATTTTGACATTTTGTTTAAAAAGCAAGCAAAGGTTAAACATCAAGTACAAAATTTCCATCTAAAACAGAAGAAACTATGGGGATGTCAATATTCTGAATGCAAGAAAGGTACTCAAGAATTTGATAGGAGGAGAATGTCTCTCCTAATCTTAATTGGACCATATTTGACAAATACTCTCCGGCCTTTAATGAATCAATTAATCAAAATGAGAGTCAAGGGCAACTTCATGGGAGCAAGGAAGTATAACCATTCATAAAGAAACAAGATGAGGTTAATCTCTGGTAGCTCCGAGGGAATACAGTGATTATGGGCATGTGTTGGTTGAGAATAAGCAAATTCCAGATCATAAGCCATTCTATGAAGAAAAAGGAAGCAAACTGAGATTGGTTATTCTCGAGGACAATAATCAGGAATCAGGACAATTTAACTATGCTCCCGAAAATGAGTTCGAACTAAGAAACATAGGTTTCATTCTTTATGCACGTACAAAAATTATAAAATTTTAACTATCATTCTACAAAAGCCAATTCCATATTCTATAAGTAGAGGAACATGTCATATTAAGATATATTTTAAGAGTCTAGACAATAGTTAATAAACAGCAACAATGTCTTTCACTCGGAATATCAAATATACATCAAAAAATATATTTAAAACCACAACTAGAGACTGGTTGAATAGAAATCCATCTCAATGGGAGCTCATGGTGACAGACAAAAAGACCAAATAATTACAGACAGATGTTGAAATGCTTGCTGGATGATGGACATGAATAGTTTATTATTTCCACATACAGTTTTTCTGATTTGACAGGTTGCTTATTGCAGATCGAGATACACCCTAAAAATTTCAGCTTTTTGTTGAACAGCTTTCAGAATGTGACTGCCCCTGCAGGCCAACAAACTCAAAAACAATAGACGTTGATGCAGGGTATACTCTTCTCTGGTATCTATTTCAGGTGCACGGTTTGCTGATGTATTCCAATTTCAAATGCTAGTTCAAGAAATTTCCCTTTATTTAGTGAGGATCTCTGCCCTCCTGCTCTTCAAAGAGTTTCTAGGTCTAAATCAGAGCCTGTTGAGCAAATAAGAATATATGCACGAACAAAGTATCCCCTGGTCATAGGTTACTTTAATTTGTGATATAGTTTTTCCACTGCAACCTTTTGAAATTCAATACAAGCTTTCTTGCCAAACAAAATAAAAAGTATGTATCGTTTCTATTGGTTTCTGTATTACACATTTTTTAAGAAATAAATATTCATGCCCTTTCCTTGCCCAGGAAATTGTGACATGTTTTGACAGATTCAAGACAAAGAAACAAATCACAATCAGGATGGATTTTTTCTGGTTTCAATGAACGTGCCTAAGGTGCAGAACTATAACAGAATGAAAAGAGATCAAAACTAGAATTTGTTTTTGATCTCAAAACTTTCAAAAATAAGCACTAAATATTGCACCTTAAAAGATTTAAAGATTAATTTTTTAAAATACTTCAGACTAGCCACTATAAATTAATCCTCCTGCAGCTTCATCAGGCAAATTTTGAAAGTAAGCTTTAAAAAATAATTTATGCAGGACCTTATGTTTACAATTTAAATCTCAAAGACATCTTGAAAAACAAGCACTAAATATTTATTCTTAAAAGATTTGAAGATAAATTCTTGAAATTTTAAAAGGTAGCCTTCAAGAATTCATCGTGAAAGATTTAAAATTAATTCTAGAAAAATGGGAAAAAAAAAAGCATCCAAGAATTGATCCAGCAAGATTGGAAGACTGATTCTTGAAATTTTCGAAGTAATCTAGAATTGATCTTGCCATATTTGAATATTAGTTCTGAAAATTTTAATAAAACAAGCATTAATAAGAATACTAATTCTCGTTAGTCGAGAGAAAAAACATTTTGTCAATTAAGAAATAGAAATAATCTGTCAACATTTCAAAATTAGTTCTCTAAATTTTCAAAAATGAGCAGAGCAACAAATGACTTACAAAATTATAAGCATGCCTCTTCCTACCCAGTACTGTAGAACCTGCACTCACACCAAACATAAACTTAAGTCAACAACCTCCAAACACTAAAACTAGGTCAAGAATTTATATATGGCGAAATAATCTCTCGTGCTAAATGAAATTCTGAATCATTTTATTTGTAAATCCATACCTAAAGATCGGTGTGGAATTTTAAGAAAACTGCTAGGTTTTAAGTTCAATTTCTAGGTCATTCGCGTTACAATTTAAAAACTGAACATAATATCAGGATTCATATCCAGTGAAAGAATCAAATGCTAAGTTACTAGTTTAATCCCCCAAGAATGCTGAACTTACTCGCCAGAACTTCAAAATTCGCTCCCACTCAGTCTCTGCCACCACCAGGAACAGGGCAATAACAACAGCATAACATTTCAGGATGCCGTCAAATATCTGTTCACAAAGCCAAAAACGAAATAGCGAATCTAACCTTAGACTGGTAGATGGATCCATAAAAATACATTTTCTGTTGAAAATTAAATTGAATTTCAAATATAATCAACATCAGTGCAGTCTGAAACATCTAACCCTAAAAATATTACCCAGCTAATTGCAGGAGAACATTGCCAAAATCAACAACATACAGGAAAGAAATAATAAAAGATAAATATAAATATAAATTATCGAGCCTTATGAAACCTAAATTTTCCAAAAAAAAAAGACATCTTTTCAAACGAAATCCAATCCATAATCAACCAATCATTAAAAAGCAAGTAATTTGGGAAATTTTACTGGTGTATAACCAATGCACTTTCACTATTCATCAAATGGAAACACGTAAGGGAAAGATCAAAAGAATATTTTGGTAATGTAAGACACACTGAAGAAGTGAACGCGATAAAATTAGATTCTGATTAACTTTAAGATACGAAATTTAAAACCAGCAAAGGATTAAACACATTTTTCCTTTTCGGCAAACAACTTGCAATACATACAATTTCACACAGATGTGTGTAACAAATAATTTAACACAGCTTTAGTTACACAAATATTTTCAGTTATGGCCTAAAACACAAAATTGTAAATATTTGTGCAGAGCGAAGATATTCAGACAAGAAAGATTGCCTGAGAAAGTAAAAACTGCATCAAATTTGTGGATCACGCTCCATGATCCATCATTAAAACAAGGCAAACAAATGTTATTGGATGTGAGGGATTACTGAGTAAGATCAATGAATATTTTCAGTTACAGCCTAAAACATAAAATTTGTAAATATGCAAGGAATAATATAAAACAAGCCTTGCCACAGATCAAAATTCCAGACAAAAAAAAATTGCCTAATTTCTCTTTTAGATGTTATATAAACTCCAAAAACAAACTCATTTCAAGAAAACCCAACGAATTTCGAAGACTTTATCGTAAACTGAAACCAGAGCTGAGGCCGTTTCTTACGTTTGAGCCGTCTTTGAAGGAGCGAATTGCAGAAAACACGTTGACAACCACGCACATAAGTGCGCAGAGAACCGTAATGACACTGAAGCATTTGCACACAACAAGAAAAGGATCCACACGGGACAGATAATTTGCGCGCTTCTTGATTTCTGCGGCCTCCTCATCTGTAATGTCCACAATATTTTGAATCTGCGTCGGCAACTGCTGCCGCTCCTGTTGCTGTTGCTGAACTTCTTCGCGACTCATTGCTCCAACAGTTAATTTTTATTTCTTCCTCAACAATTTTCCTGCTTTCGTTTCCCGTTGTTTTGACTGGAGTTACTCCAGAAATAGAAACGGAAGACTAAGAAACAGTTGATGTACGATGAAACGAAAGGGCTCAGTTTTTTTTGAAATGTTGTGGGCTCGAATCTCTCTGTTGAAAGAAATCTTAATATCTAGGGGAAAACGGAGTAGTTGTGACAAGTGGAATAAATATCTTATTGCAAGGTCTGCACACCTGCCATTCTTCATGTTTGACTAGGATTTTGGCATTTGATACACATGTCCTGCTGTAATGTCTTAGCTGTAACTAACTGTGACATGTCAGCATCAATATGCCACCTATCTCTTTAAATCTGATGTATGTCTTCTTGCCCATTAATCTCTGTAATTTTCATGTCATTTTCATTTAGTTTTAGTTTTGTATTTATTCTGAGGAAAATAATTTCAAATAAGTATATATCTATAAATGATATAATTTGATGTGAAGTTATATTTAAATTTTTTAAGTTATTCTTGTTTATATTACATATATTTTTTATATCTTACTTTTTTTTATATAAATTATAAGATTCATGTCACTTTTATTTAGTTTTGTATTTATTTTGATAGAAACAATTTAAATTATGTATATATTTGTAAATGGTATAATTTAATGTGATATTGGATTTATTTTTTTAGTTATCATCAATTTCTATGATACATATTTTTGTACACTTAACTTTGTTTTTATATAAGATTATATATATATTGTATTATTTAAAATCAAACATACAATTTATTTATGAATAAACTTCATTGGTCTACCACCTAGAATAGTTTTTGCAAGATCAAGATTGATCCCCCATCCACAAATTTAAACCTTAATTCTTCCAAAATTCAAATTCTAAATTCTAACCTATGGTTATCCATTCTTTCCTACCTAGAATTGACAAACACTTGTTTACCCAATTAATTGATATGTACTTGTAATTAAAGTTAATCAATTACATTCATCGTCGTCGTCATCATAGGAACACTTCATTGAAGCATTAAATTGGACTTACATCTACCTGTTCATGCTAGAGGCATTTGCACAATTGAATATTCTTATTTATATTATTAATATGACCATAACACTAGCAATTTCCAAGGGTTGATCTAGGACAATTTTTTCCCTAATGAGTTAGTTGTCATCTAAAAGTATTTTTAAATATTTAATCCAAATAGCAAAGAAAACAAAGAAAAATGCAATAAATTAGAAAGCAAAAGTATGCATCTAGCAAGAGCAAGTTTGTGGACACAAAGGTGAGTTGCAAACACGAATTCAACCTAACACAAAGCATAAGTATTGCATAGAGTACAAAGAATTACATAGACAAAAAGATGTCACTTTTAGAGCAAAGACAACCTAGATTATAGAATCTTCATTGAGGTCATACATTACATTAACTTCCCTACAATAGCATATTATTGAAAATTTGCATATGCCTAGAGTTATTCATTATTCATCTATGTCACTTATTGCTTATGTGTAAACATCTTATTAGATTTACCTAGATTAATCTTAGGGGGTTTTTATTTTCTTTAACATTTTTTGTGAACCCTATGCTCTTTTATACAATCTAGTTCCTCCTATGGTTTGTCATAAATATTAATTTTCAAATATATCCTTATTTTAAAATGAAATGAACAACATTAAGGGAGTAGGTTACTAGAAGGGAATAGATTACTAAAATGGTTGGGACTGTCTAATGAATTGCCTACATTTCATCACAATAAGGGTTTCTCCCACATTTTTATGTGTTTTCACATTTCAAGGAAGGCAATCCCTCTCTAGGTAATAATTTGAATACTTTTGATACTCCACCATTTACTAAAGATTGTTGATGGTACATACAATATCAATCAAGATGGACCCAAATGATAAGAATGAGACACTAAAAATGGGAGATTGTCTAAACCAATGCAAACAATGTGACATGACTATTCTACTAAAAATATTTGAAGATATGTTTGAATGATCATATTAGAACATTCTAAGTAGTAATAGTGGCATTATAATATATAACATTGTCTCAAAATTCTACCATATGACTATTAATTAAAAACATAATAAAATGCACTCTAAAATTATCTTAATGGTCAAAGAACTAGAAAAAATGTTCAAGATGAAATTCATAAGATCAATCATATAGTTAAAAAAAAACTAGAAAAAATGCTTAAAACAAGATTCATAAGTGATATAAGATTTTCACAATCCATAGAATTTCTTGTAGTAGATTTCCAAATAAGATCGTGTGTGAGTTTTTAGATCAACATTTCGGATCACACTCTGTGATCCATTCTTTCTTCTTGTGCTCTCATGCATCCTGATGATGGATCACGGAGTGTGATCTGAAATGTTGATCTAAAAAATCGCACACGATCTTATCCCGAAATCTACTACAAAAAGATTCATAAGACCAATCAACTATTCACCTTGAATAATTAGCATGATTCATATTGCTAAAATTGATGACCATGTTTAATCTATATCAACTTTCTAAGACTTTAACATACATCTCCTCACCATTTTCTTCTTCCTAACATGATATGATTATAGATTCAACTACCAGACATGAAGTGATATCCTTTATGATACCATTTCAGTCTTAAAAAAGACTACCTTTAAAAATTGAAGACTTTTGATGATTCATCATTAAAACGAGCTATACAGAGGTTTGCTGAGAAATTTAAATGAATATTTTCAGTTACAATCTAAAACATAAAATTTCTAAATATTCAAGTAATAATATAAAACAAGCCTTGCCGAACACAGATTTAAATTCCAGACAAGAAAAAATTGCCTAATTTTTCTGTTCAATGTTGAATAAACTGCCAAAGCAAACTAGTTTCATGAAAATTCAACAAATTTTGAAGAATTCGCCGTAAACAAAAACCAAATTTGAGGCCTTTACTTACGTCCAAGCTGTTTTTGAAGGAGTGAATTGCAGAAAACACGTTGACAACCACGCACATAAGTGCGCTGAGAACAGTAATGATACTGAAGCATTTGAACACAACCAGAAAGGGATCCACGCGGGCCAGATAATTTGCGCGCCGCTTGATTTCTGCGGCCTTCTCACCTGTAATGTCCATAATATTTTGAATCTGCGTCGACAGATGCTGCCGCTGCTATTGCTGTTGCTGAACTTCTTCGCGACTCATTGCTCAAACAATGAATATTTACTTCTTCCTCAAAAATTTCCTGCTCTCTTTCCTTTTGTTTTGACAGGGGTTACAGATTCGATTCCAGAAATAGAAACGAAAGATCAAGAGACCGTTGATTTACAATGAAACGGAAGGGCTCTGTTTTTATTTTTAAATGTTTCAAGTTCGAATTTCTTTGTTGAAAGTCTCAATAACTTGGTGAAAATAAAGTTCAGGGGAAGAGCATTAATAGATAACATAGTTCTAATAACCATCACTTTATTGTCATGTTGATCCCCAATAGCTGCCATAGTGAAAACACCATTAATAAATTTATTTTGTACCAATAATCGATCATTTTTTGTAATTAATTGGTCCATTTGTGCACCACTATTGGAACATTTGTGCACCACTATTGGGACATTTGTCAACAAGTACTAGCGATTTTGAACTGACGGTTACTGGAACATCTTTAGTTAGGTATCAGGCGACACTTTGAAATGTGTATTTTTTGACATTTGTGCGCATAATTGATTCCACAACGTGCATCATTACTATCCAAAAGCCAGATCAATAGCTATAAGTAGCTAAGTCACATACGAAGACAACTAAAAAAATAAAATCAAAATCCGATGTACCGTTTAGGATCTGTGGGTGCGTGAAGTTAGCTATGACGGCTCCTAGTACTCTTCCCCTAGTCGTGACAAGTGAAATACATATTTTATAACAAGATCTACACACCTGCCAACAAGAAGGAAAGTTTTTTTTTTTAAGACACAATTTTAAAGGATTTTGGAAAGTATTGCAATCAATAAAATGAATAAAAAGAATAAAATCACATATCTTTAATGGTTTAGAGTATGTAAAATAGTTGTATGAGAGAGTGTAAGATAAAGACATATTTATAATAATCAATTGAAAGGTTAAACTCTTTTCTTCATAAGACATTAAAGAATGAATTAAAAAACTTGTAGTGGATATAAAGCTCTAGACATAGATGGTCTAGAAGCAAAATACTTAAAATGGATTTGGAAGACCTTATACCACACATCAAAAGAATGGGATCATTCAAAATGGGTTTCCGATAAATTGGACAACTAGTGTTATCATCCCCTTACTCAAAAGTGGTAACATCAACAACCCTTCAAACTACCGCACTATAATGTTCAATCCTCTATTTGGTTTTGCTTTTTAAGAATATGATAGAAAGACGAATCAATATTTGAGTTGGAAAGGAGGGAAAGAGGGCAAAAGGACAACTTAACTTTCATCATATTATCCTTGCATATTCATCTCACTGTAATCAAATTTTTTAGTGGATTGGGTCATAAAATTAAGCAATTTTGGAGTAAGAACCCATATGTCTTGGGGACTTTTGAACTATAATATATAACTTACGAATATTTAACAAAAAACATCAAATTGAACATGGACAATAATATGGGCAAGAACATTATATGGATCATTAAAATGGATTTTAGAGTGTAAACCATGAATTTCTACTATAAATTTAAATTCTTTTTTTATTATAAGCATGGCCTTTAATGGCAAGAACTAACATTTAATGGGACTATATAAATTAGCTATTTAAATTTAAATGATGAACCTTTTTATGAACTATGTTAACATGAGATCGTTACAAGCTCAAATCATGATATTAATTAATGATCTAGAATTGTGTTGAAGATTTAAACCATGGTTATAGATCTAGATATGTGTTTTCTAGACACTACAGATGTCTTTTCAAAATAATTAACAAAATGGTAAAAGGTTTTAAAATTACAAGCTAAACATTAAAAAAATACATATGCGATGAGCTGCAAAGTTTTAGACTACAAACTTGACTATCATTAAAATGTTTTGAATTACAAGTCTTGAACCTAATCGATATGGTAAAGAAAATGTATCTTAAAATAAATTGTAAACCATGAATAAAAGTGTGGTTCTAAACTTGATATAAATTCCAAATTGGATATTAAATGAAAAATACTATAACACTAACCAAAGTATGGATACGGTAGATAATAATGATACATTGATAACTTACAATAGCTCACACCCTTGTAAAATCTTATGTATTGATATAGAATGTTATAATATATTAAAAAATATTATATATTATGAACATGAATATTACATAATTCTTATATAACAAATAAAGACAAAAAGAATAAGAAAATATTGGCTAATGGATAAAGACTAATATGGTAATAGATATTAATCAAATAATACACAATATAAAATGCAATGAAAATTAATACTTATGTATTATTGTGGTAGGAATGGGGGATTGAAGTTGAGATGTCCATATTTTATCATCATTTTTTTTTGGCTAATTTTGAGAAAGTGCCCTTTTATTTGATAGTTGATAGTAGGTTGATCAAATATAAATTTACAAATTACAAATTTGCAATGTGAGAAATAAATGAAATGAATATGTAATAAGTGACTAGAAATCAAAATTTGATTTAATATAAATTCACACAAATTTTTTGGTCATATAGCCCAAAAATAATTAATTTTGCATGATTCATTGTGCACATTAGTCCTAAACTAAATATAATTTTGTGGAAGATGGCTCGCATTTTCCCTAAATCAGTAGTAATTTTATGGGTAGTTGCACACATTTTCTATAAATTGCCTCTTACTTTATCAATGATTACATTTTTTTCCCAAATTACCCATTTTTATATTAGTGATTAAACCACATTTAATTATAATGTGTAATGGGTGACCAGAGAGGAATTGTATTAAATTACTTATATTCGATAGATGGTAGTGGAATGATCAAATGCAAATTTTGAATGTGCAAAACAAATGAAATGAATGTTTAATGAGTGACTAGAAACAAAATGGATTAAAATTGATTAAATATAAATCCACACTAAGTTTCTTTTTTTATCAATAAATGATTTCACACATTAGCCCTAAATTAATTATAATTATGTAAAAGATGGCACACATTTTCTCAAATTAATCATAAATACATAGGTAGTTGCACACATGTATTCACAATCAAACCATATTTTCCCTAAATCAACAACAATTACAAGGGTGATTCTATTGAATTAGGAAAAATCAATGTAAAATTATAGGTGATTGCAACCAAATTGGTAAAAACTATTGTCCTATTCAACGTGTTTAAACCATAGTTAAGAGGGTTACTCTTGAACTAATAAAGAGAAAATTTATGAAAGAAGCATTGGAATATTTTTAAAAGGGTCTTCAAGTATCTCAAATACACATCAAAATGTTTCATTTGCTATCATAAGTTAGGTCTTGAGAAAATTAAAGGATGTTAAGCGATTTGTGCATTATAATAAGCAAAATGATATAGATAGCAAGAGGTATTTAATAGTGGTTATATGTAATGCCCACCAAAATACCCTAGATAAATAAACCAAAATCTACTAACAAAAGAGATTTTTTTAAAAAAAATCATCTATTAATGCAACATATACAACTAACTATTCATATGCATTTAACATCCATTAACATAATATACTCTTACTCCTCATGATCATATAACATAAACACATAAACTAATTATGCAAGCGGAATAAACACAACATAACATCACTACCATCTCCCTAGGGTATCTCAACATCGTTAATTAAGACACCATCGCAAGCAATTATTATCATGATCACTACTACTATCTAATGCAACCCAATATCATAATCACCTACTCCTTTTATGTATATATGTATGATCATTTACTAATCCAAAACATAACATGTCCATTACCATTTATTCCTTCCATGCAACATAAGCAAGATCATCTACTAACTACCTATCATGAAATGCAATCCATTACAATGTTAACTAATTTCCATTCCAATTAGGTTCATTTTAGAGCACCAATACCAAATATTCTTAATTTCCTTTTTACATTAAAATTCCAACATGATCATATACTTCCCCCATCATGATTTACTTGATAGCAATATATTCTATTCACATTTCTAATTCCTTAATAGCATACACATAATACCAAATGCACAACCATAATTCCAATAACATTATTTTTCATTTCAAAATTCTATTACAAAATACACTAAGATACATCCATACTTATCCTCCTACTAGAGTCATAATTGAATCCCACTTCATCTAGTGCAATCTAGTTCATTTCCTTAAAGTTAACCATTTATCCTAACAACTACGTCCCATTCACATTCATATTCTAGAGATATTCACTTACCAAGTATAACAAATTTTCTATTAAGAACATTCATTTAATACCATCATAAATACTACATATTGTATATCGAATATTCATTTACAACAAAAGCATTACAATGACTTCAATCCATTACTAGCCCACAAGCTACAGGATACATTACAATACATCTCAATGTTTTCTTTCACCAATCATAATCAAGTCCTAAGTTAACATCTACCATTACATATGTATATCCAATATATCAAGAGCATTGTACTCTTCTACTATATTTACAACATTTACATGATATATACATAACAAGTGCCATAAGATCAAATACATCTATCTGCTACAATATTCATCCATAAGCCATCATGATAGAAGAATCCACATCCACGCAAGAATCCAATGAAGACATCTAATGGAAGAGGGCATCAACCACCTGACCATGTGGAACCAAAGGAACCACCCCCATGTTGGGAGATGACACAGGGTCCCAACACACACTCTAGACCTAAGCTGACACCTAACAACCAAAGAGACTCAAGCACTACAACAGTATATAATCATACATCAATCACAAGGAAATCACAAATATAAACTCCCAGAGGCATACCAACCAATCAAGATATAACCGTAAACCAAATAAAAGACACATGTAGGGGTGGAGTGTCATCACACGCTATCCTCCAAAACATAAAAGCGCTGCCCTAAAAGACATAATCCTGATAGACATGTGGAGCCATCTCAACCTATGAGAGAAACAACGAAGATTGACTTGCCATCGCAATGACTTTCCCAAGCTTATCCTAAAACATCCTCCCTAGAATCAAGTCTTGAGACTCACAACTATTAATTATCTTGATAAGATGAATCTTAATTATCAAAAACTAATAATTACCCTACCACAACAAAAACTAATAATTAAGAATCTAAGAATTGCTTTCTCTTTTCCCTATAAATTTTTATTAATTTTTGTCACTTCAGATGCTGCTAATTCTTTCCTTCAAAATAACTCCTCTTTAAAAAGAAAGAAATGTATGAGAGTACTTACCATATTCCTGATCCAACGTATAAAGCTTGCAATCTGTAAACGATTGTATATTCTTTTCTTCATTAAGTGGCCTAATTTATATGAATGATTCCCTTAAAGTTTTCTTGGCCTGTGCGTTTGAAAAACTTTTCCTGTGAAAAGCTATTCATTTAATGATTTTAAAATAAAGGCAATAGGTAGCGGGCGTATCACGTTAAATCAAATTTACTTTCGATTATAGTTTTATATTTGAAATTCTTCAGGGAGGCTTAAATAATTTAAGGAAGAAATCATCTAGCTTCATAGTTATTATGTGTATCTTTTGGTAACAGCTGCATGAGTTTATTTCTTTGACATCTCGGATCAAATTATATGATCTATCTTTGACTTGCTCTTCTTTTTCACAATGGATCATGTAGTTTGATTCGAAACGTCGAGGAAATAAACACACACAGCTGTTATCAGAAGATACACACAATAACATTATCTACTGCGGAAATTATATGTCTACTAGTCTCATAATTATTAATTACAACATATTTTATTGAAATGTAAGAGAGTTTTCACTCCCTCGCCAAAAATATAGAGTGAAGAAGCCATTCAAAAAATGAATTTAACTAAAAGATTGGAAAAAACAATGTTCAAGACGTTCATTATGCTTATAATTGTTATTAAGTCTAATGAAAGGAAAACAACATTCTTACCATACTTAAATCTCCAAAAGATTCGAGTAGCTAATTTCTCTTGATCATCAATAGGAGTAGGTCTTGTCTCTTGAAATGTAGGACAAGGGTCACTAGAAGGAAGAGGATTGTCTTCCATGATTATAATGGTTCCATTATCAATGAGTTCTTATATTCCCTTTTGAAAATCAAGACAATCATTGGCATGATGGTCATTAGTTTGATGACATGAGCAAAAAGGATTGTTTGAGGAAGAAGCACCTTTAGATGGACGATGATTTCTATGTCTTGCAAGATACTCCTTAAATATTTTAATTTTAAGATCATACATAGGTGAATGATGGGGATGTCCTAGACCTTCTATACTAGCTTATGAAGGATGGTTTATGGGGACTTTGATTCCTTATTCTTATTTTTCAAGTCTTTGTCCCCTATAATATTGTTTTGAGATTATTTTATAACCACTCCTATAAGAATGTTTCAATTGTGAAAAAGAATGACCATTATCACGAATCTCTTTAAAATTTCTAGTACAAGGACATATGGAAGGATCAAAGGGAAAATTAGATGAAGAAGGAATATTGTTTTTAGGGAATTTCTCCTTTCTAACATCATTATTCATATCCTCTTAGATAGGTTGGGAGGGAAGGTCCTTATAATCTAAGGCTTCATCTTTTCTTAATGTTATATGAGGAGATAGGTCATGAATAAAATGCATACCATCATCTTCCCTACAAATGTTTTTATGACTAAAATAAGCTCTAGGAGAATAAGGAGGATCTAAAGGGATTGGTAAATCAATATTTTGATCTTTGCCCCCCTTGCACTAGAGTATGACTATTACAAGAGGATGGTTTCATGTTGCTCTTCAATGCTTTCTCTCCATTAGAGAGATCATTGGTAAGAGTAATGACTTTTTCCTTATTCACATTAGATATCCTAAGAGAGGTGCAAGTGTTACCTTTGTTGATGTCATCTCTAAGATTATCATTGTCTACAAAAGCCTTTATGTGATTTACACATGCAATGTATGTTCTTAAAAATGTTTCTATGAATTTAATATTTTGGTTACCTATATGTCATGAGGATGCCTAGGTATAATATGCAAATATCCTCATTGTGCTTATTAGGAGATGGTCATTTAATGATACTCTATTAATGATGGAATGTGTTATTGACCAGTGGGTTTCCTAACTATGTTTGCTATGTGATCTCTTTTGGGATATAAACTATAATCTAGGGTAGCACCTTTTATATTTCTTTCTTGATTATGTTTCTATGGATTTATGTTGTCCTTAGTGGTATGTTTTCTATTAGAGGTAGATATACTCAGTTGATTTATTGAAGGTTACTTATGCATTATGGATATATGTTCCAGGACATGATTATGTAATGATGATTTATATTTTCAGGACTTATTGATGGCATTAGGGTTTATGGTTACAATCATGATTTCCTAATTTTTTTTATATGATGAGGTTATATAACGATTATATTATGGTTATTGTTTTTGAGTTCTTATGACTTTGACATGTAGATAATGTATTATGATCATATCGGATCATGATGTATTAACACATGTTTCAGATGATTCTATTGGAAAATTGATTGTGATTACTAATGATATTGCTAGATGTATATGTGGATATATATGTTGTGCAGGTGTTTTGTGTTTCGGTTGATGCAGGTACCAAGCATCAAATCCACCTAACTTCATAGGTTTGAGTGTGCCTAAACAATTCCCAATGGTGGTACAAGGAGATAGCATTAAGGCCCAAGTGACCTAATCCTAGTCATCATCCTAAACTAGGGTAATAACATTGGTCTTGAATTTACCTTCCGGGTTGCCATGAAGGCAATGTCAGTTTACTCTAAGTCAATGAGATTTGTTTGTGTGTGGTGTTTGATGTTTTTATCTTGGTTATGTTTAATAGTGTAATGTATGAAAAATTAGGAATTAGGGTTTCACTATGTAAATCCACCAAATAGCCCAATTAACCAAATTACAGTGAAAGAGGGTTGAACCCAATAGATCTAGGCTCAATCCCAACGGGAAAGAGGCTAAAATTGGATTCAACTAGTAAGAGATTGATTATCCTCCTTCTAAGGTGAATAGTAATGTAATTTATGAAATTGGGATAAAATAAGGGGTTATTGAAAAAAAAAGGGTATTTTATAGTCCATGATGCCATCAATCCGTATGTGTTTATAGATGGGTTAGAGAAATATGGGACTACCTCATACTCCTTGCGAGAGGTACCTAACTATACTACAAATGAGGCGTACATACCTTACCCCCTTGTGGGATTTGAACTTCTGACCTCTCTTTCAAGTATTCTGATAGAAAAAGTAAGCTATAGATATCCCACTTAGCTACAAACTTGGATCTGGGAAAAATGATATGTTTAGAACCTATCCTCAGAAGTTTGGCTTGATTTTTTAAGACCAAGTAGCACAGATCTGCCCTAGTCCTCTGAAATTTTTGTCATCAAAAGATAACCTATCCATCAATGTTGACTTTGCCATATTTCTTGAGTACAACTCTGCTCTTGTTTTCTTGCACATAGAAAGAAAGGTAAATATGTTGGGATTAGGGGTTTTCCTTAGGTCAAACTCAGTTTTGGAATTAACCATGAATGAAATAATACAAATACTGAAATAAATATTATGGAAATATAATAAAAAATGTTGAATGCAATAGCCTGACAAACACATGGACATGAAAACTCCTAATCACACGCACATGCTTGCATGAAGACTAATGTAACTTTTCTCCACGATGTTTGAATGATGAATATGTAGCCTGGAATCTTTGAAAAATGCTTAATGATGAATGCTTCATGGATGCATAAATATTAGGGATGGAGTCTTAGATCTAAAATGAATTGATAAGATGTCTTTATATGGGGTTCCTTAGTTAAATTATCGATTAAGTCAACCTCCAACGGTCATGTGTAGTCCTGAGAATCAATTCTATCGAGGAGATATAGCACCTACCCCATTTTAAATTAGGGTCTATTTGATGTAAGGAAGTTAAGTAGCGGAACAACTTCCTACACTAATATTGAGAGGAGGGTAATGCAAAAAAAACTATAGATTGTTACAATAGTTACAAAAACTTAACAAAAATAGACATAATAACATGCATACCACAACACAATGATTTACGTGGGGAAAACCCTTTTGGGAGAAAAACTCCACACTCCAAAAGTAGCTTAATATATTATTCAGCAATAAATGACAGATTACAATATACTTGCAAAGAAAGTTCTTCATAGGAGTACCAATAATCAAAGATTCAGAGGTAACTCAATAGCCATAAGACTCTTACACACAACCTTTATCTCATGCACCTCATATATAGGAGATACAATACAAGAAACCATCAAACCATATTACAAAACCATGGGCTAAAACCAACCAATAAAGTAGAGCCAGCCTTATCTCCAATCTAGATGGCCTATGACGTTTCAATACACACATCAACACGTGTCCCTCCCTTTTACAGATCATTTATGTGTCTGATGCATTTTATATTTCCTATTCCAAAAGTCCAAACTTCTAGAGACCATAGCTTGTGAACCGGGTGTCCGATTGATGAACCATTTGAAGCACTGGAAATGTCGTGAATTTATCTATCAACTCATAACCCTCTACACTGGTTACACCTACTTTTCAAGGCATTTTAGAAGGTTTAAAGTCCTCAAAATTAAGTTTAAACCTTTCATCTCACCCCTCCAAAATGGAAACTTTAATATCTTCAAAACTAGTTGTGATCTTGCGATGAAAGTTTACCAACATGTTTATCTAGCCAATTTGAAGCTTTGAGGGAATTTCCCACCATTTCATGCTCAAACAAAATCTTACTATAAATAGTAACCTCATGTAAACGCAAGGTTGAGACACCATTTTTCCAACATTCTCCCACTTGTCGAACACCTTGCAAGAGAAAAGGGAGTATCAACATAATAAATTAATTGTTAGGGGCCATGAGGCCCATAGACTCCCAACACCATCTAAACTTCTCTGTGCTCACAGCCTTAGTTAAAGAATATTCAACATTCATCAAAGTTTCTACCTTAACCAACTTCACCCTACCATCTTTGACCATATCTCTGACAAAATGATACTGAACGTCAATGTGTTTGGTCCGGGCACCAAATATCAGGTTTTTAGCTAGGCAGATCACACTCTGAATGTCACAATAAACTGTCGTTGCACCTTGTTTTATTCCAATATTTGAACATAGTCTTTTAAGCCAAATGGCTTCTTTACAAGCATGAGTAGCTTCCATATACTCTGCTTCTATAGTGGACAAAGCAACCATTGCCTGTCGCTTACTCATCCAACTAATGCCACCACCAAATAAAGTAAACACATAAGAACTGGTGGATCTTCTGCTATCAATATCACCTGCCCAGTCTGAATCCACATAACCATTAATATCAAGGGAAATCATGTCTCCTACTAAATTACCATGATAACACAAAGAATACTCTGAGGTGTCCTTCAAATATCTAGACTCTTCTGACTACATCCTAATGAACTCTACCAAGATTAGACATATATCTGGAAAGAACTCCCACTACTTGGTCAACTCTGGTCTAGTACAAACCATAGCATATATCAAACTTCCAACTGCACTCTGGTAAGGCACTTTGTTCATGTCTTCCATCTCCAATGGGGATGGAGGACAATCTCAAACAGATAATTTTGTTCCAACTGTAAAGGGAGCACATAATGGTCTACAATCTTGCATGTTGAACCTCCATAAAACTGAATTCACATACTTAATTTGGCCTAGCCATAGATTTCTATTCACTCTATCTCTTCTAATCTTCATCGCAAGAATGTGCTTTGTTGCACCAAGATCTTTCATATCAAATTTAGCAGCGAGTTGAGACTTTAGTTCTGAAATCATACCTTTCCCTTTCCCAATGAATAACATATTATCAACATACAATGCAATATATAGCAAATAATCACCATTAGATTTATAATAAACATGGTGATCTGATTTAGAATGCTCAAATCCCAAACTCAGCACCTATGTACTAAATTTTTGGTACGACATCCTAGGACTTTGTTTGAGGCCATACAGAGATTTCTTTAAGTTACAGACCCAATTGCTTTTACCTTTCACCGCATAGTGCTCTAGTTGTGTCATATAAATATATTCCTCCAAATCACCATGAAGGAAAGCATTTTTCACATCCATTTTCTCAACCTCTAAATCATAAGCAGCAGCAATAGAAAGCAAAAATCTAATGGGTCATTTTTGTAATAGGAGAAAATATCTCACCATAATCAACACCCTCAACCTAAGAGTGGCCTTTTGAAACCAACATTGCTTTATACTTATCAATGCCTCCCTCTGAACCAATCTTTTTCTTGAACACCCATTTACAACCAACAGGATTTTGTCTCTCAGGCAATGGTACAAGATCTCATGTATCATTCTTTTTCAAAGTTGTCATTTCTTCTTCCATAGCAATCTTCTAGGATTGTGCATCATTCATACCTGATGCATCTTCTACAGATCTAGGTTCATCCACATTAGTATTCAAATCAAAAGTGCATCTCCAATCATCAGGTGAATACCTTTTAGGTAGTTTTCTATGTCTTGTAGACCTTCGAACAAGCTAAATTGGAGGTTCTTCCTCCTCTTCTAAAAATTCAGAGCTAGATGAGCTCTCCTCAACTTCTTGCCTATCTAGGGGTCTCGATTCAACGCTTTCAGATGTAGAAGGGAATTGAATCACATCTTCTTGTTTAGTCTATTCTGGTTGCAATCTAATAGAAGAAGACTTAATTTATCTAAAAATAACACGTCTACTATGTATTACCTTTTGTGCAACAAAGTCCCAAAGCTTGTATCCTTTCACACCATAATTGTACCCGATGAAGACACATTTCATAGGCTTGTTCTCTAACTTTGTTTGCTTCTCCTTTGACACATGTGCATATGCCCTTCAACCAAAAACTTTAAGATGTCTCAATGAAGGCTTGTGACCCGACCATGCTTCCATAGGCATTTTATCAACAAGAGTTGATGTAGGAGACATGTTAATCAGGTAATGAGTAGTGGCAACAACTTCAGCCCAAAAATTTTGTTCTAGACTAGCACCACTTAGCATACTCGTAGCCTTCTCCATTAGTGTGTTGTTCATTATTTCTGCAACTCCATTCTAATGTGGAGAAGACGGAGTTGTCTTTTGTCTATTAATGCCACAGTTTTTACAGAATCTATCAAAATCATTAGAGCAAAATACCCCCACATTATTAGTCCTCAAAAAATTTATTTTCTTTCCAGCCTACAACTCAACCATTGCTTTAAATTCTTTAAATTGACTGAAAACTTCATATTTACTCTTTAAAAAATATACCCATGTCCTACTAAAATCATTGATAAATGAAACATAATATGTTGATTTTCCAATGGAAGGAACATTTACAGGACCAAACACATCAAAATGAATAAGATCCAAAACACCACAAGATTTATGAGAACTCGAGTAAAACTGAACATGGTTTTGTTTTCCATAAATGCAATGCTCACAGAAATCAAAGTCAAGATTACAATCATTTAAACCTTCAATAAGGTTTTTATTTTCGAAGGTCCTTAGACCCTTTTCTCCAATGTGGCCAAGTCTCTGGTGGCATGACATAGTTTTCTTTGCAGGTAACTTTGCTTCTAAAGAAAGAGCACCCTTAGGTACCCAAAAGCCATGTCCATCCATTGAAGGTGAAACCCTCAAATCTTTCGATGAAGTATGCACAGATTTACTTTTTACAGAAGTGTTATTACACTCAACAATGTATGCCTCTAGCTTATACAAAGTGCCAAACCTGACACCTCTAGCAATTAGCATAGTACCCTTAATAATCTTGCATCCTACATCAAAAAATACTACTTGTGCACCTGCATCTATCAGTTTGCTCACAAATAATAAATTTTGTTTTAATCCAGGGATATGCAACACACTGCCAATCCTATTTATTCTACCATCAAGAAATTTGATCCTAACTTTACCATGACCAACAATATCTAAATGAGAATCATCACCCAAGTACACTTTACCTCCATTAAATTCTTCATATTCAAAAAACCAATCTCTATTGGAAGTCATATGAAAAGATGCACCTGAGTCAATTAACAATGCATCATTACCTACATAAGTAGTCGAAGCTGCAACGAATGTATCACCATATTCCTTCTTGGACTCAGAATCATAATCAAACTTCTTGTTTTTCTTCTTATTTTCTTCTTTGCAGTCCTTATGGATGTGACCTAGTTTACCGTAACTCCAACAGATGACTTTGGACTTTCCAGGAGATTTCGATCTCTCGCTGGATTTGGACTTATTGCACTTCTCATTCTTCTTGCCTTTTTCTTTAAGTCTCCCATGAACAATTAGGTCTTCCTTTGAACCGATGTCTATCTTCCTTTGCATCTCTTCAGAAGTAGGGCACCCACCACATCTTCAAACTTCAAAACAATAGAAGTATTATCGATAGCCATAACAAGAGAATCCCACGAATAAGGCAAAGAACAAAGCAAGATCTGGCATTTCTCCTCTTCACCTATCTTAACACCAACAGATACCAATTGAGCCACCAACATGTTAAATTCTTATAGGTGGTCTGCAATTCATCCACCCTCTTCCATTTTCAATGAATACAATTTCTTCCTCAAGAAAATCTGATTTAATAAAGATTTCGCTTGATGCTTTTCACCAAGCTTAGTCCATAGCTTCTTTGTAGAGTTCTCTTCGTGGACATTGATTAGAACAGAGTCTGCCAAGCACAATTTGATTAGACCCTTGGCTTTTCAGTCCATAACATCATACTGAGCAATTGGAGTAGGATCTGTAGGTCTTGAGACATTCACATCAACAACATCCCATAGATCTCGATCTACTAGTAGATCATCCATCTTCAGCTTCCACATCTTAAAATTACTTCCATTAAATTTATCCACCTCTATTCTCCCTAAAAAAATTACCATCTGAAAAATTCATGCAACAAGATCAAGAAGTGTCTTCTACACAAGTTCCCACTCAAATTTGAACTAGTTCAAAAAACCAAACAACCCACAACTGAAACCAAAGGTAATCAGGCTCTGATACAACTTGTAAGGAAGTTAAGTAACGGAACAACTTCCTACACTAATCTTGAGAGGGTAATGCAAAAACTTTTACAGATCATTATAACAGTTATAGAAACTTAACAGAAATAGACATAATAACATGCATACCACAACACAGTGATTTACGTGGGGAAAACCCTTTCAAGAGAAAAAGCCCACACTCCAAAAGCAACTCAATATATTATTCAGCAATCAACAACAAATTACAATATACTTGTAGCACAAGCTCTTCACAGAAGTACCACTAGTAAGAGATTCAAAGGTAACTCAATAGTCATAAGACTCTTACACACAACCTTTATCTCACACACCTCATATATAGGAGATACAATACAAGAAACTATCAAACAGTATTACAAAACCATGAGCTAAAATCAACCAATAAAGTAGAGTCGACCTTATCTCTAATCTAGATGCCCTATGACGTGTCAAAACATGCATCAACACATGTCCCTCCCTTTAACAAGTCATTTATGTGTCTGATGCATTTTATATTTCCTATTTTAGGAGTCCAAACTTTCAGAGGCCATAACTTGTGAACCAAGTGTTCGATTGACGAACCGTTTAAAGCGCTAGAAATCTCACGAAGTGCTCTATCACCTTGTAAGCTACTAGGAAATTCACACACAATTTTTAGGGTATTTTAGAGGGTCTAAAGTTGTCAAAATTAAATGTAAACCTTTCATCGCACCCCTCCAAAACAGAAATGTTAATATCTTCAAAACTAGTTGTGATCTTGCAATGAAATTTTACCAAAATGCTTATCTATCCAATCTGAAGCTTTGGGGAGAATTTTGCACCATTTCATGCTCAAACAAAAATTACTATAAATAGTAACCTCAGGTAAACGCAAAGTTGAGACACCATTTTCCCAACATTTGAGAGGGACCATGACGTTTTGAGGCGCCTTGGTCCTTCCACAAATAAGACCAAAATAAGAAGACAGGGAGGAGGGTATCTCATGGTAGGACCCACCAAAGGGTGTACATGACATCAAAGTTGGATAATCAGGTTTGAACGGACCTAAAGAGAGAATGAGGACCAAACATGCTAAAGTGGGAGCACAAACATGAGGTGTAAATTAGACCAGTTACAATTTACAACGCTACAATTAGTATTCATGTGTTATGTTATTAATAATATTTATGTGGTTAGTAACATTATTTATGATATAAATATTACCCATCCATATTCCTATTATTATTACTCTTAATATTATTTTTTATTTTACCACTTTTTAAATTTAATATAAATTATTAATATTAATATTATAATATTTTACCCCATTTTGTGTAAATCATGAGCACTTATGGTATGTGTTAATATATTATTGTGTGGAGTAGTTATTTATAACCTATTCTGTAATGCCCACCAAAATACCCTAGAGAAACTAACCATCTAATATACAATTAGAGATTAAAAAACATTAAACATCTTCTAGCACAACATATAAAACTAACTACTCATATGTATTTAACATCCATTAACATGACCTACATCATCTTCATCACTTAATTACAAGTACTATACATAAGCGGAATTAAACACAATACATCAATAGAATTCCCTAGGATATCTCAACGCCATTACCTAGACTAACCATAAACAATAGCAACATGATCACTTCTACATCTCAATGCATACTATATCTATTATTATTTGATTCCTCCATGCAACACATATGATCATTTAGTATCCTAAGCATGAACACATCCATTTACTATACATACATCAACCATCCCCATTAGATTATTTTTAAGCACCAATACCAAGTGTTCCTAATCCCAATCACTTATTCATTTCCAACATCATAATCTAGTTCCAATATAACCTATCACATGTCCAATATTACATGAGACCAAATGCATATCATTAAATCCAATAACATTATTATAATTAACGAATAAATATCCAAGATACATATGATACATCATTGTGTCCACTACTATAGCATCTACCATTTCACATGAATGCAATATCCATTTACATCAAAGAGTATATCTCTCAATTACAAATACAATTACATCATAAATCTATTACATACATATACCATATAAATCATATACATCAATCTACTACAAGTATTCATCCATAGCTAAGAAGATAAGAGATCCACATCCATGCAAGAGAATCCAACAAGAACATCCCAATGGAAGAAGGCATCAAACTACCCGACCATGTGGAACCATAAGGAAGCACCCCACGTGCTAGGAGATAACACAAGATCCTACTCACACTCTAGATCTAGGCTGACACCTAACAACCAAAGGTAAGACCAACAAAGAAAATAACATAAAATCTCCAATCATAAATCCTCTAGAGGCAACACATCAAATCGAGACTCAAGGCACTAGGACCTACATGTAGGGAAAAGAATGTTATCACATGCGATAAATGGGAACCTAGGAACCTGTCCCGGTCATCCTAGATGCACATGCGGATCCATCTCAACCTTTATGGAGTAAGAGAGATTAGCTTACCTAGCTTACCAAGGCCTTCCCAATCCTATCCTGAATTACTACTGTCGTGAGTGTGAAGTAGGGTACCTGCAACTGCAACACAAACACTCAATAGATCATTACAAGTATGGTTAGCAAATTGAAATCAAATTATAGATAAACCATGGAAAAGCGACCTATCACCTCGTAAGATATGCGAGTGTGGAATTGCTCTCAGATCTAGATGAGCAATCCCAGTGACTTGACTACACCAAGACGGGGGATTTAAAATGATATGATGTGCAAGCTAGATGAATGAATGATTAAGCTAGATTGATCCAAGAAGCTAATTACACTAATGATATGCATGATTATGCTAAATGATGATGCAATTAAGCTAGATGGGAGATTGATTATGCTATATGATTAAGCAATTATGTTAGAAGATGATCAAATTAAGCTATATATAAGATCTAATAAATAATAACAATGCTAAACTAGACTACTAGAAATGATATGCCTATAATAACAATGCTTGAGATGGGATCCTTTGTGCTCTAACATGGGGGGATATTTATAGGATTTCTAAGGCCAGGGGTGAGGTGGTAGGAATCAATGGTCAAGATTGAATCTGAAGATATCAATGGTCAAATTGGAGGAGGTTGGAGAAGAGGTTGGAGGGAGGGACACTTGTCATCTCTGTGGTGACAAGTGTCCAAGGGAAGAGACATGTGGCAAAAGTGCCATGTGTCTCAAGGGAAGAATATCCAACCCATAGGAGGTTAGGATAAGGAGGTTAGGATGTGCAAGATAGGATAGGGTTAGCTAAACCCAGGATTAGGTGCAATGGGTTAGGTTAGGGGGTGGTTAGGTTAGGTGGTTAGAAGTTAGGAGGCATGTGGGGAATTTGAATTTAAAAATTTAAATAATAGGAAAAAGCTAATTAACTTTCGACAACTCATAAATTGATTTGTTTTAATTAATTAGAGGATTAGAAGAAATGAATTTAATGGGGGGGATTAATTAATTGATTGAAATGAATCAAAGGGGACTATTGAAATGAACTTATTAATAAGCAAGTGAATGGGGAATTTAATCAAATTGCTAATGAATTCAATTAAATTGAGAAGGGGGTTAATAAAATAATTGCATATTTAATTAATTATCTTCAGACCATTTTCAGGTGTATACATTTTGCCCCTCTTTGAAGCGAGGTGTGATGACGTGTTGATTCAAAGAATTCTCAATTTGATGATGTTGATGTGATATTGGTTCAATAGGATGCCCTAGCCATTCATTGCTAAATTGTGATACGATGATGCCCCCTCGGCAGATCAATTGAGATAATTGACCTTTGGAGTGTTTGGATCTTTGCAAAATTGATTTCCCGATTAGAAATGATTTGATTTATGCAATATTGATTGACGAAATTGCGAGTTCTTTGATCACTTTGATGTGGTGCTTGATTTGATGATTGATAGATTTTGATTGAATTGATAAGATTGATTAGGTTGATGAGATTGAGATCAAGTCTTGTTTCAGGAATGACACCTCCTATATAAGACAAAGATGATCAAAGCATCTGGTTTTAGGAACGATATATCCTGTATAAGACTTGATCAAAACATTTGGTTCCAGGAAAGATACATCCTGTATAAGACATGATAGAATGGATCAGATGAGATGGATTGACAAAATTGAGAAGATTGATTGGATAAAGAACTAACATTTTATTTATATCCTATTGCAAGAAGATTTAGATGTACTGATGTTGGCACATTCGAGGGAGTAGCATAAGATTCACTTTGGGTCGACAACATCTGGAGAGAGATGAGTCATCGTTCTGATTGTGTATACACCTATGATGATACATTGATGATTCCTATGATAGATTTGGCCTTGAATAAGATGAGCTTTTGTGATTCTATGTAAGAATGAAATGCAAGCTAAATGCAAACGCAAATGCAATGTTGCGATCGGACCAGTCACTGGGTTATTGCTTTGTGTCATCATTGAGCTTTTTTTTAAAATGTGGGAAGTGAGTGCAAACATCAATGATATAATTGAACCATGATGACTTGAGCACTACTTCCTTGGATTTTGATATTGCAAGTTAGCACAAGCATCGAGGTATAATTGAACCAAGATGACTTGAGTGTTGCTTGCGTAAAACATGTAGTATTAACCATTTCTATATGCAAATTGGAAATGTCTTTGATGATACTCCAATGATCATGTCTCGAGACAAATTTGCACATATTAATGATTAATTTACAGATAGCAGGCAAGAAAAATATCATGTTCCTTCCTTGTTCCTCTAGTCAAAGACTTCCTAGAGTCACTCAGAAATCATGATAGTGAAAATCAAGATAGAAAAGGAACAATCATTGATTAAAGTGCTAAAATCATTAGTCAAAAGATATCATCCATTAAAAAGTGTGTGTTGTGCTTAGACTGACATGTGATAGTTGATGGTTGATAATTTTATCTCGTGTTCAATGTTGGATGTGTCTTAGTTTTCGCTCAACAAGCGTTGGCTAACTATTGTTCTACCTTTTTTTATGAAGCTCTAAATGATAAAATTGTTACTACTTACTAAGATTGTCATTAGTCTTATGTTCAAAGTTATTCTATATATTCTAGTCAGTTACTTCTACTGAATCTTTCAGTCGGTAAGCACAGTGCAGTTGGTTATAGAAGAAAGTAGTCTCAGAGCGTAGTATACACCGAACACTCTACCAAGTAACACTCTATGTCTACTGAGCACTAAGAATGATATACCGAGTGAACACACACCGAGTGAAATGTGTTACCAGATTCACAGAACCTGGACATATATGGGAAACGTGTTACAAAGATCGAGGAACAAGTAACCGTTATCACATTGGAAATTGCACTTAAAGATTGTGTATGATTTTGAGGTCATCTAACCAATGAAATATTTTGCATGGTTATTCATTCGAGAAATCATGTTTGTAAGATCAAAGCATGGACCAGATCACCGACATAAGAGATCTATTTATGCAACATGAATTCAAGATTAGATATATGTGCAAGTATATATGTGCATGTGTGTGTGAAGCAAGACATACAAAAAGGAAAATCATGAGATATCACAGAGTTTTATGACTATTACAGTTGACAGAGAAACACAGAGGTCACCGAGAAGGATTTCAGAGAACAGTCAAGGAACAGAGTAAATAGAAGGGTTTACCGAGTTAATATATGGATTACCGAGGTATGCTATAAGCAAGGTAATATCATTTTGAGCACATAGAATCTGCTATAACATTCTAGATGTAAAGTTGTAGATATTTGTAATGATTTATTGTAATATTTTGAAGTTGTAAGAGAAACCTTTAACAGGGTAAAAGACTCTAACTAAGTCTATAAATTGTAAAGCCTTTAACCAGGTGCAGCATTTAGAATAAGTGTTGTAAAATCCTTTAGCACTTGGTAGATCTAACAAATCTTGATATCCTAACAGGGTAAGCTATCAGAAATAGCTAAACATGTAGCTCTAACCAAGCAACCTTTATTATTGCAGTAGTGAAGTTGTGGGTGTCATCCCCACCGCAGTTTTTCTCTCTAACCAAGAGTTTCTGCGTAACCAAAATATATGTGTTATGGAATGAATCATGTATGATTGTTATTTGTTTGTTTTAGCATTATATTATGTTACTGCACTATTCAGTTTATGCTTAATAGTAAAGTTATTGTTGAAGAAAAGTTTTGAAGTACTGATTCACCCCTCCCCTCTTAGTACATTAGCTTTCCATATTGGGCCTAACAATTGGTATCAGAGCATCAATCTTGGAAAAGGGTTTAACAACCTAAAGAGAAAGATCTTATCAATGGAAGGTTATAAACAATCTCGGAGAATTGTATATCTACAAGAAGAGTTACATCATGCTAATCAAGTGATTGCAGACATGCAAAGACAAATGCAAAAGTCTCTGAAAGTTAGAAGAAGGTTATGTGATGATTTGCAGGACTCTCAAGAGCTGGTGGAACAAATTGAGACATCATCTGAGAATAGTATGTCTGAAGAGACTGAAGAAATGATTGAAGTGTTGAAAGAAAAGAACAAACAACTGACTGATCAACTAAAAGCAATGAAAAGAGAACATGAGCATTTCAGCACACAAATGACTGAAAATCTTGATGCATTGAGGACAACCGAGGATAAAGTAAGAGATCTAGAAAGAGAGAAACAACAACTTGAAGCATTAGTATCTGAAAAGAATGATGAAATCATAAGATTGACTAGGATTCAACAAAATCTGTCAAATCAACTAGGTTATGCACATCATGAAGCAAATCTGAAAGATGATGATAATCAAGCATTGAAACTTGAAGTATCAAGGTTGACCGATGAACTTGAAATAGAGAAGAAATCCAAAGAAACACTGAAGAAGAGTTATGAAGCATCAAAGATGTTGGATGAGCAACTGAATACAAGAAGACCCAACAAAGATGCAGGACTCGATTACAAAGGAAAAGACTCTATCGGGAAGGGAATTCATACTACCAAGAGAGGAGAATCATCAAAGCAAGCTGGAAACAAGAATAACATCAAAAGAAAGAAGCCTATTTGCAACTACTATGGAAATCAAGGTCATACTGCCAACATGTGCCAAATCAAAAAAGGTAAGCAACCGAATGTCACTAAGTCCAACGATAATTGTTACAATTGCAATAAATATGGTCACACATTTAACCATTGTAGGACAAAGTCTACTAGCAATTATAAGAAGGCAAAATTCAAAGGGTTTTGTAAAAACTACAATAGATATGGACACGATACCGAGAAGTGTTGGTTTAAGCAAAAGAACTATATGTGGTCTGCACACCGAGCAAATACTGGAAGCTACTGAACTCATAGAGAACTTAACCGACCATATGTTGCAGTACAATGGGATTACAATACAAGGATATGGTGTGAATGTTGTGGAAGATATGGACATATAAGTGCCAACTGCTTTATAAGGTTCGGAATGAACAACTGAAGATCATGGAGAAATCCTGGTATGGCATGTTTTCATTGTCACAAAGTTGGACACTTGGCTAGAGATTGTAGAGATCAACCTAGAGGAGACACTGAAGAAATAAAAGACAAATTACAGATGATTTGGAAAAAGAAGGAAATTGTGTCAAATGAAGAAAGCACCTTACCTACCGAGTTAGGTGCACCTATTCCAAATTAATCGGTAAAGGTCTGAAGGGACTGCACTCTCTCAAAGGTCAAATCTTAACAGTTCCTATTTTATTATGCACTTAAGTCAAAATCTGCATAGTTAAAGATGTATTAGTAAGTTTGAAATTCTATCAAAGTCTTTTGAAAGCACTATAAAGGAAGCCTGTCTAGTTGGTAAATGAAGGAAATCTAGCTACTTGGTTAAAGCGGAAAAAGGAGAGTAAATCGGGTTAGTGGAACCGAGTGCCTTTAATGTTTTAACCTAACCTGCATGGAGCTCGACAAGGTATATTGTCTACTTAAAGCATTTACGCTGTCATTTTTCACTTACCAAGTTTTCAAGAGAGAAGAGCAAAGCGATTCCAAGGCGATCAAACCTCCTCCGAAGCAAAATTCAAGGTATTTACATCAATCTCAACACATTGTTAAGCTAGTTTACCGATCATGTCTGTTGAAGATTTACGTTTCATATTTGTTAAGAGGAAAAGCGTTTGTCATTTGAAAATTCTCAAACCCTAAGGATCTTTTGATAATTTCTATCTGAAATCTACAATGGCACCGAAGATCCAAGAACCCATTGTTGTTAAGAATGTTGAAAATCCCTCACTAAAATACTCTCTAACTCCCAAAGTAGCATCAGAACGGGATGACAAAACTACATTTTCACTCATCCCGGATAGAGTTTTACTAGTTGAGGATGTCAGTTTCTTCACCAAATATCGAGTTGAAGAACTAGGTCATGTTTAAATCAAAGACACCTATGATGAATTATGCACCAATGGGAAATTGGATAGCAAGTATGAGCACATTAAGATCAAGGGATTGACTGAAGCCCTAACCTATCCCGGGGTCTTCAAACCCCAGTGGGTCAAGTTTGTTCTGAGAAGAGTTCACGATGATTTCATGTGGTTAGAGGAGAAACCATTCAAAATCACCAAGGAAATCATTCATCTGATTACCAGTTACCCTATTTATGATCATGCCCGAGCTCAGAAGATGATATCACAAAAGGAATTGATCACCTTAACCGGAGTGGAATCCGATTGTAGAGGATTGAAACTGAATAATGTAACTGATGCAAAGCTAAAGTTTTCTATTAGAGTGATAGGTTATTGTTTTTTCCAATCAGCAAGGGAAAACAGTGTACCCTATGCAGCAGTTGACTTAGCATACAAAATTGTGAAAAAGGGAATGAAAATTGATCTTTGTGAAGTATTGCTGAAAAACCTATTTGAGAATCTGAACACCATCAGGAAGCCGAAGAAGAACAACTCGGCCAATACACTAAAGTTTGGATCACTGTTAGTATGCATGTTTTTCTATTTTGAAAAATTATTTCCAATATTCAGTAAACTTATTTGGGAGCTACATCGACCAGTCACCCATCAAATCAATGACTTTATCAAACGTCTAGGTGACAACTTCAATGATATTATGGATGATTATTTCAGCAAGTTTCAAGAGAAGATGCATAACAAGTATAGAATTCCACCCCAGCTAGTGGAAAAATACAAATATGACATATGTTTTGAAGTGGACACCGACTACTACTATGTGAATGTTGTGGAACCAAGAACTCAATCTTTGCCACCTATGGGTTATGAGATTGACTTTGACATCACACAACAGTAGATAGATGCCTTTCTTACACTACCAAGGCATGCTACCGAGCTGAGGTATGGAACATATGAAGAAGTGAAAGAGAAAGTAAAGATGAGCATTGTAGTACCAAAAGCTACAAGAAAAGCAACAAAGATGATCAAGGCACTATCAGAGAAATTTGGAGAAGGTTCTTCCTCCACACCTATCAAGAGCACACTAGTAATCACCGAGGAGGAATCAGAAGCCCAAGAGGCTGCTATTACACTAAGCAGCGAGTTGCCTAAAGGGAAAGTTCTAAAGAGGAAGAAACAGGACACATCAAAGGCATCACCGACTCCCTCAATAAAGCACCCAAACACAAGATCATCTGCAATGTCACCGAGTAAGAAACCAAAGACTATTGTTGTTCCTAAGGTAACAAAGACATATAAGAAATCTACTCGGAGACTCATTTTGACTAAAGAGTCCAATGACACAGAGTCTGAAGATGCTAACAAATTTCAGATTGTTAAGAGTACAAAGGAAAATGTACACAGTGTTGCTAATTTCTGTACTAACTTGAAAGAATATGGTGGATTTGGAGGATTCAGATATGTTAAGTATGAAACCAGATCTGATGATGAGAAGAGACAGATAGAAGAAGCGGTCATCTGCACACTATGGAAATTCTGCTTGGTCCCATTGGAAGTATGTAAATCTCTTCCAAAAGAACTATATTTACATATTGACAATAGGTGGAAGTATGCAATGGACTTAGAGAAATAGATTAGAGAAAGAAGTCTAGTACATCTCTTTCCAGACATGTCGGTAGTTGAAATAAAATAACATCTAACAGCATACCACCCAAAGTTCCTCGTCAAACAAAGAGCCTTAAAACTAATGAATGGTCTGTATATTGAAGTGGAAAATGAGACAAAAGAAAAGTGGCAGGAAATATTTAGAATCAAGGATGCTGGTGAGCAAGCTACAGTTGAAATTGTTGATGTCACCGAGCAAGATCCTAATGTCACCGAGCAAGACCTTGCTAACACCATCCAAATTGATGAAAACATCATGGTTACCAAGGCACCTGAACAAGAAATGATAGAAGGCAATGCCTATGCAAAACTAGTATCCAGTGAATCAGTTTTGGAACAAGTTCAGCCTTATCCTCCGGTCACTCATTCTGCTGCAACCAAGGCCCCTCAAGATATTGAACAAGGCATAGAGGTTCACAAGTCTACAGAAGGAGAAGCTACTCCTCATGCCACCGAGGAACAGACCTCTAAGGATCCTCCTAACACTGAAAATGTTGCAACTGAGACCCCGAGCACCGAACCACCAAAGGACTCAGCAAAGGCTAAAGAAACCGATAAAAGTGTTGCCTCCACTGAGCATCCTATCGAGGATCCACAAGCCTCCCAAGCTATTGTATTGGTTCAACTGGCCAAATCTAAAGAAAAAAAGATGAAAAAGCATAGTTTCAAGGTTGATATATCGAAACCAATAGTGTTGCCCAATGTAGACATATCAAAATTAAAAGGGCAGGCACTCATTGAATTCGGTGAACTATGCAAAGCAAAGGCCGAATAGGAAAAACGAATGGCCATACAAAAGAAAAATAAAGTACTTCAAAAGGTAAAGACACTATTATCAGATATGCTACCCGCAGCTACAGTGTCAATAGATGCAGCCATCCATATTCAACTGGATGAACTCCTCAATCAGATAGAGACATCTGGAGTAGATGCATCTGAATATTTGAGCAAGTTAAAGGACAAAGAGCTCACTGCAAAAATGATTGAAGAGGTACAGAAAGCTATTGCTCTTGGCAAAGTTAAATTTGTCAAATTTTTTGCTGAGTTGTCCCCTCAACTCAAGCACATTCTTTACTTATTTCAGAAACTCTGTACATTCTCTTTATTCATTAAAGATATCAGAAATAAAATAGAAGCAATTGAGAAAGAGATCACCGATCTCTCAAATAAGTTGACCACTGAGCCCAATTCTATTCAGAATTTTTATACAAAGTTACAACAGCTCATGGCTCAACAATTGGACCTCAGGAATGAAGAGCACAAAATAAGGATGGACATTATGACTCTTCAAACCTTATTCATTCCACACTTGTCCTCCATTCAAGAATAGATCAACCCAGCCACTTACCTACCTACTACACAAGAGGGAAGCACATTAGATGGCTTAATTTCTCTATTGGCTGACATTCAAGCACAGATTTCTTTAATGGACAGTGTCAAGGATGCACTCTCTGTCGCCCTCACCGAAGCAAGGACAAAGTATAAATCCATTTTTGACTAGTTGCCTCCACCAAATGGTAACTAAATTTTGATGTTTGTCAAAAAAGGGGGAGTATAGTATCAAAGTATACAGGGGGAGTATATCGAGCAGTGAACAGAGCAGTAACCAAAGAACAAGAGAAGCACACAGAACATTGACCACCGAGCATGCAAAATCAGAGTTATATACAATATATTGATAAGGGGAGTATATCTAAATATACTATTTCATTGACAAATGTATATAGTGTCAGTTTAGTCAAATTTTGCAAGTATATAGATTTTTGAGTTATAACTTTGAAAGTAGTTTTTGTCAAACATCTCAACTAATGTCAAAAGGGGAGATTGTTACTACTTACTAAGATTGCCATTAGTCTTATGTTCAAAGTTATTCTATATATTCTAGTCGGTTACTTCTACCGAATCTTTCAGTCGGAAAGCACGATGCAGTCGGTTATAGAAGAAAGTAGTCTCAAAGCGTAGTATACACCGAACACTCTACCGAGTAACACTCTATGTCTATCGAGCAGCAAGAATGATATACCAAGTGAACACACACCGAGTGAAACGTGTTACCAGATTCACTGAACCTGGACATATATGGGAAATGTGTTACAAAGATCGAGGAACAAGTAACCGTTATCACATTGGAAATTGCACTTAAAGATTGTGTATGATTTTGAGGTCATCTAACCAATGAAATATTTTGCATGGTTATTCATTCGAGAAATCATGTTTGTAAGATCAAAGCATGGACCAGATCACCGACATAAGAGATCTATTTATACAGCATGAATTCAGGATTAGATATATGTGCAAGTATATATGTGCATGTGTGTGTGAAGCAAGACATATACAAAAAGGAAAATCATGAGATATCATAGAGTGTTATGACTGTTATAGTTGACAGAGAAACACAGAGGTCATCGAGAAGGATTTCAGAGAACAGTCAAGGAACGGAGTAAACAGAAGGGTTTACCGAGTTAATATATGGATTACCGAGGTATGCTATAAGCAAGGTAATATCATTTTGAGCATAAAGAATCTGTTATAACATTCCAAATGTAAAGTTGCAGATATTTGTAATGATTTATTGTAATATTTTGAAGTTGTAAGAGAAACCTTTAACAGGGTAAAAGACTCTAACTAAGTCTATAAATTGTAAAACCTTTAACCAGGTGTAGCATTTAGAATAAGTGTTGTAAAATCCTTTAGCAAGGTAGATCTAACAGATCTTGATACCCCTAACATGGTAAGCTATCAGAAATAGGTAAACATGTAGCTCTAACTGAGCAACCTTTATTATTGCAGTAGTGAAGTTGTGGGTGTCATCCCCACCGCAGTTTTTCTCTCTAACCAAGAGTTTCTGCGTAACCAAAATATATGTGTTATGGAGTGAATCATGTATGATTATTATTTATTTGTTTTAGCATTATATTATGTTACTGCACTATTCAGTTTATGCTTAATAGTAAAGTTATTGTTGAAGAAAATTTTTGAAGTACTGATTCACCCCTCCCCTCTCAGTACATTAGCTTTCCATATTGGGCCTAACAGAAATTTTTTCCCCCAGCTAGGTGCAGGATTTTGCCACAAGCCTAGAAACAAATTTATTATGGCAAATACAATGATCCAACCATGGTGAGAAATCACCTGTAAGGCTTGCGCATGTACAAATGCTTATTATGGATATGAATAGTGCTGATGAAAAATGAATGCAAGCGAAAGGATGCATGAACTAATACATGGAAGAGCTAGCTGACAGATAGTGCCTGTTGCCAGGTTTTCACCATCTATTTTTATTGCACTTTTTCTCATATTTGATTTGATTTTATTTTTCCGTTGTTTTCACTATTTTTTGTATTTTCTGGTTTTTCCACTGTTTTTTATTTTTCTATTTTTCACTATTTTTGGATATTTTTGCTTTTTCGCTTTTTCTTTTTCTGCTTTTTCACTTTTTTTTATTTTTGTACCTTTTCAGACATAAAAAATTTTCAGATGCATGTTATTGATGAGTTCCTCGAGCTAATCCCCATTTGGTGTTGATAGCTGATAGGATCCTGACCCAAATGTTATTGTGACCACAAACGGACCTAACCAATTTGGTTCAAACTTCCCTTTCTTTTCTCGATTGACTAGTTTTGTGGATTTTCCTTTAGTACTAGTTCTCCAACTTGAAAAGTTATTGGTTTGACCTTGTGATTATAACTTCGGCACATTCTTTTTTGATATACCTTTAAATTATCAAAGGCATTTTGTCTTCGTTCATGGAGAAATTGTAACTCTTGCAATCTAGATACTCGTTATTCTTCATCTAGGATTAGGCCTTTTAATGATACTCATAGAGAAGGTATCTCTACTTCTATTGGAAATATTGCTTCTGATCCATAGACAAGAGAGAAAGGTGTGGCACATGTTGGTGTGCAGATACTGGTACGATAGGCCCATAGAGCAGGGTTTAATTGAACGTGCCAACCTCTGCTAGCATCATTCATTGTCTTTTTGAAGATTTTCAAAATAGTTTTGTTTTATGCTTATGCTTGCCCATTCCCTTGGGGATAGTAGGGTGTGGAGAATCTATGTTGGATCTTGAATTTCTCTCATAGCTCTTATATATCTTGATTCTTGAACGGTCGCCCATTATCAGTGATAATGGTCATGGGTATGCCATAGTGACATATGATGTAGTTCAAGATAAATGCAGCAATTTGTTTTCCTATGATATTTGTGAGAGGTACCGCTTCAATCCATTTTGTAATATATTTTGTAGCTACAAGGATGAATTTGTGACCATTGGATGAAGGAGGATTTATCTTTCCTACTAGATCAAGACCCCATTGGCAGAAAGGCCAAGAGGTTGCCAAAGCATGAAGTTCTTGTGCTAGTGCATGAATTAAATTTCCATAGATCTAACATTGTTTGCATGTTTTAGCTATTTGAAAAGAATCTTGTTCCATAGTTGGCCAATAATAGCTCAAGCGTATGAGTTTTTTTGAAAGGGTAAGACCACGTGAATGAGTGCCACAAATATCCTTATGAACTTCATTTGAGGCCTTCTCAGATTCTTCTTGCTTGAGACATCTTAAAAGAGTACCGTCCAGACCTCATTTAAAAAGGGTATCCACGACAAGAGTATAATGGGAAGATTAGTGGATGAAATTTCTCTTTTGGTTCTTTGTCAAGTCAGGAGGGAGATTATCTTTTAGGTATGTATAAGTTTGGCCATAGCGGGAGGAATCATGCCCAACAAGGTGATAGATAGTTTGGGAATCAGGACAATTATGAGAAGGGTAAAACAACTCTTCCACCAAGAATTTGTAATGCTCTTGATTTTCATGTTCCTGAAGTAGAGAAGAAAGTGTTGCCATGACATCTGTTGCTTTGTTGTCATTCCTCAGAATCTGCTCAAAAGTTATTTTGACAAATTACTTCTTGACATCATCAACCATCTTCTTATAAGGAATTAGCTTTTCATCCTTTGTTTGATAATCGTTATTTATTTGATTGATGACGAGCGGAGAGTCTCCAAAAACCTATAAATGTGCAATGTTCCATTTTATGGCCATTTTGATTCATGTGACCAAAGCTTCATATTCCGCTATGTTATTGGTACATAGAAAGCTTAATTTGTACGCTTTTAAAATTGTATGACCTTGTGGCATGATGAATAGAATGCTTGCTCCTGATCCATACTGTGTATATCAACCATCAAAGTACAATTTCCATGTCTTTGTGGTGACCGTTAGGATATCAGCATCTGGAAATTAAATGTGTAAAGGACAATCATCTTGAAGTGGTTCCTCTGCTAGTTGGTCTGCAATGACTTGCCCCTTGATAGTTTTTATGTCCACATACTCAATATCAAACTTGATTAGGATCATGATCCATTTTTCTAATCTTCCTGTTAATATCTCCTTGCTAGGAAAATACTTCAATGGATCGATTTTAGTAGTCAACTTGATAGAGTGAGATAGTAGATAGTGTCTCAGTTTTTTAGAAGAAAACACTACCGTCAAGCATGCTTTTTTTGTCAATGAATAGTTGAGCTCATATCCCACTAATGTTCTGTTGATGTAGTAGATATCTCAATCTTTTCCTTCATTATCCTGTTGTGCGAGCATCACTCCTAAAGATACTTATGTGGTTGATACATATAGTAACAACAACTTTCCTTGAATTGGTGACATTAGGACTGGTGGTTGCATGAGATAGTCCTTCATTTTGTTGAATGCTTCTTCACATTGATTATCCCATTTGAAATGGATATTCTTGTGCAATAGATGTGTAAATGGTTGATATTTATCTTCCAACTGAGCAACAAATCTTTTAATTGACTGCAGTGTTCCTTGGAGTGATCTGAGTTGACTAATATTCCTGGGAGATGCCATTTCCATGATTGTTGTGACCTTGGCTAGATCTACTTTGATACATCTAGCTAAAACAATGTATCCCAATAGCTTACCTGAAGTAACACCAAAGGCAAATTTCTTGGGATTGAGCTGTAGCTTGTATTTTTCTAACCGGTCAAAGATCTTTTCTAGTATTTCTAAATGTTCTTCTCTATTGTATGGTTTTGCCTATAGGTCATCCACATAGTCTTCCATAAATGTATGCATCATGTCATGGATATAGTTGTCATGGCTCTTTGATATGTAGCACCTGCATTCTTTAATCCAAATGGCATGACATTCCAACAAAAAGTACCCCATGGACATGTGAAAGTTGTATTTTATTGATCTTTTGGAGCTATTTTAATTTGATTATATCCTGAGAAACCGTTAATTAGAGAAAACATGGAATGTCCAGCAGTTAAATCCACAATGATGTCAATATTAGGCAAAGGAAAGTCATCCTTTGGACATGTATTATTGAGATCTCTGAAGTCTATGCATACTCTAATACTTTTATCCGGTTTAGAAATAGGAACTATGTTTGATACCCATTGAGGATATGCTATAGGTATGATGAATCTCACGTCGATTAATTTCTTCAGTTCTACTTTGACAAGAAGAGTGATATGAGGATGCATCTTCCTTAATTTTTGTTTAACTGGTTTGGCTCCTAGACTAACATTTAAGTGATACATAATAAGATCTAGATCCAACCCTGGCATGTCTACATATGACCAGGCAAAATTGACTTGTCATCTTTTGAAGAATTCTAGATATTTTTGCTTTTCTTGTTCTGATAGGGAGGTTGCTAGATGTCGAATCTTTGGTTGCTCTATTGTCCCAATTTTAATTGCATTTGTTGGTTCGATCAATATGGATAACCTTTCTTGATAGTATTTAGGTAAGGTGTCAAATCTCCCATCTTTTGGTGCCTCAAGGAGGTTTTCACCATTAGATGCATCCTTTCTTTTTACTTTTCCTTGGTCTAATGTTGCCAATAAATGGTTTTGAGCATTAGACCTGATATTGTTTTCTTTATTTTCACTTTTGGGATTAGGAGATTTGGCACCCACTTGATAGGAAGATGCGTTGTTGAAATACCTGGTGAAATTTGTGATAGTTCTGATACTTAAAGATAAGTACAGATGCCAAGCTAATAAGATGAGAGGGGGGGTGAATCATACAAACTTAATCTTCCATAAAAACATCAGATTCAACCTCGGTAACATATACTTCAGAAATATAACCAAAACTGCTAAACATGCAAACTCAAAAGCATATAAACATCATAACACCAGATTTAATGTGGAAACCCAAATAGGGAAAAACCACTGTGGGATTTCGGACCCACTAAGAAATATACTCTTCTAGAGTATGCTCGGTTAAAATCAAATCTTGTTAAAGATTACAAACACATTGCTAGATGTGACCCGGTTAAGGGATTTCCCTCAGAGCTGTTAGGATCTTCACCTTGTAGAAGTGACCTTGTTAAAGGATTTCAAACACTCAATCAGAATGTCACCCTGCTAGAGGGTTTTACAAATAAGACTTTTAAGTCCACTCGGTTAAGAGATTTTCTGTCACTTCACAAAATAATAGTAATAAAAAATCTATCTGCAACTTTACATCTAAAATGCTAAAGCAGATTCTTATTTGCTCAATACAATATAGACATAGAACTAATCTTGTCCATCTGCTGGGCTCTATACTCTGTTATTCAAAATAGGTCTTCAAGCTTTTGTGCTCGGTAATCACTATGTAGCATCTTCGTGCATACACTTGCCTACATACATTGTTTATCAACAGTTCCCTATTTATAAACAATTCGCCAACCACTTAATCTCCTTGATCACATTTCCCATGATCAATCATAGCCATCAGATCTTCAAACTTTGACCAGGTTCAATGTATCCTTAGATCTGAAAATGTTTTACCCCGCCTTGGAACTTGCATATATTTCTTGGAACTTGTACTAGGGTATTGTGGTTCAATCTAAGCTGTAGATCTTCCTTCCAATTTTCCTTTGCCATAGATTCTTTAACAAACTTCATTCACGGCATACCAATCATTTAATCATAGCCAGCTCATCAGCTTCCTTCATTAAATAATGATTTTATTCATTCAATGCATTCTGTTATTACTCAGTTGCAACTCGGTAAATACTAAACTTCACTCGGTAGACATTCTGCCTTCATTAATCGATAGTGATAAACTTAGGGTTTACCGACTAGGTTCTTTGCTCGGTAACATAGTATAGTATTAACCTTTCAATCAATAACATATGTAGGATATCAAAACAATCTAATCATCATGATCTCATCATTGTCTAACTCGGTAATGGTTGCCCATTGAATAACTTATTTCTCCCCTTGTCCATCATATTCATTTTGTGTCTTTTATCGACATCTTTATACTCATCAAATCATACTTCTCAAGATATGGAAACATCATACTGAATTAGAAAATCAATTTCTTGACATCAATGACAAAATAATAATATTAAGACAGTAAACATCCTTAATCAGTTTTATCCATAATCATCAACAACCTTCTCAATATCCTTATTGAAATGCCAACAATCTCTCCTTGTCTGTTATAATGTCAAATGCCAACAATCTCCCCCTTTGGCATTGATGGCAAAACCAATTGATTTGACCTAATTGATTCAGATTGCTGTGAGATTCTGAAATGTTGAAATGCTCTCCTCCTGTCATCAGAATTCTCCCCCATACATTAGTCTTCTCCTCTTTTCTTTAGTCTTCTCCCCTTCTCTTATGTCTTCTCCCCCTTTGACAACAATGCCAAAAAGTAAAGAACTAAAACATAATTTCTTCCTGTATGAAGTGATTTCCTGCTGTTATGTGTCAACTTAGTCTCGGTCATAGCATTATGTCTTCAATTCTTGTTCCCTGTATTATTTCCTGTATTGTTTCCTATATTGTTTCTTGCACACCTTTAGAAAACATCCTAAAGTGTGTAAATCAGCATCAACTCCTAAAAGATATTCTGTAGAGTCATTGAATTGATGCTTTCACCGAACTCGATTAGTGAGTAGAACATAGGGGTAGGACCCCTAACTTACTTCTGAGATACTCAAAATTGTCCCTTAGCAGTGGCTTGGTGAAGATATCTGCTATTTGTTCCTTTGTGCTAACATACTCCAACACCACTTTCTTCTCTTGAGCTTCTTCTCTAAGATAATGATATTTGATAGAGATGTGCTTTGTCTTAGAGTGCATAATATGATTCTTTGAAATGTAAATGGCACTAGTATTGTCACAGAATATAGTTACTGGCTTGGTAACTTTCTCATTTATACTTTCCAATAGTTGTTTGATCCATGCTATGTTGGTACAATTCAATGCTGCAGCAACGTATTCAGCTTCTGTTGTTGACTGTGAAACACATCCTTGTTTCTTGCTAAGCCAACTCACTAGTCTTTCTCCTAAAATCAAAGCTCCTCCACTTGTGCTTTTTCTGTCATCAATGTTGCCTACCCAATCAGCATCAGTATAAACTTTTAAATCAAAGTCATTTCTTTTCTGATATACTAAGCCATAATCCTCATTGCCTTTTAAGTATCTGAAAATTCTCTTGATTGTTGTCATGTGTGTTTCCTTAGGATCTGCAAAGAATCTTGCAACTATACCTACTGTATGTGTTATGTCTGGCCTACTGTGAACAACATATTGCAACTTTCCAATCATGGATCGGTAAAGTGTCTCATCAACAGATGTAGATTAATCATTCTTTGATAATTTGCAATTGGTAGTCATAGGAGTACTTACTGGTTTTGAATCCTCCATTCCAAATTTCTTCAAGATTTCCTTTATGTACTTGGATTGAGTAATGAAAATCTCATCTTTCATTTGCAGTATCTGTAAACCTATAAAATACTTTATCTCACCAATTAATGACATCTCAAATTCTTTGCTCATTTCATTTCCAAAGTTCTTACATAGAGAGTCATTCCCACAAAATATAATATCATCAACAAATATGGCTGAGATCAGTATTCCATTTTCATCATTCTTCATGTAAATATTGTTGTTTTCACTTGTTCTTATAAAACCAATCTTGATTAAATAAGAGTGCAATCTTTCATACCATGCTCTAGGTGCTTGTTTGAGACCATATAAAACTTTGTTCAATTTACATACCTGATCTTTATTATTGTCTTCAGCAAATCCTTCAGGTTGTTCAATAAAAACATCTTCTTCTAATATACCATTCAGAAATGCAGATTTGACATCCATTTGATATACCTTGAAATTCTTGTAAGCAGCATATGCCAATAATGTTCTTACTCCTTCAAGTCTTGCTACAGGTGCAAAAGTCTCACCATAATCAATTCCTTCTTCTTGGGCATAACCTTTGCAAACTAGTCTTGCTTTATTTCGAATGACCTCTCCTTTTTCATTTAGCTTGTTTCTAAAAATCCATTTTGTACTGATTACATTTTTGTCCTTCGATCTTGGGACCAGTGTCCATGTGTCATTCTTCTTGATTTGATCAATCTCTTCTGTCATAGCATTTATCCAATCTTTACTATTAAATGCCTCTTTCACTATTCTCGGTTCAAATTCAAATATCAGACATGTGTTATGTCTCAGTTTGTTCCTTGTCATCACTCGATCATCCTTATCTCCTATAATCTGACTTGGCACATGATGTCTTCTGACATATTTGGCTAATACAGGCTCGGTAGGCTTTGTATGATCTTCTTCATCACTCGGTAACTGGATATTCTCTTCATTTCCTTCTGCAGTTTTCTCGGTAGGACTTGTCGGTTGAACATAGACAAATTCATCATAATCTTCTGGTTCCTTGGAATTTCCTTCATCATTTCTTTCTACAAATTCATCAATTTTTACATTTGCACTTTCTACTATTTTGTTAGATGATTTGATCAGACATTTAAATGCTTTACTTCTAGAAGAATAACCAAGAAATGTTCCTTCTTCACTTTTCTGATCAAACTTGCCATTTCTATCATCCTTGTGTACATAGCATCTATTTCCAAAGATTTTAAAATAACTTACATTAGGTTTCTTGTCATACCAGATTTCATATGGTGTCTTCAAAGTACCTTTCTTCAGTTGTATTTGGTTCAGGGTGTAAATTGTTGTGCTTATTGCTTCTCTCCAAAATGTCTGTGGCACTTTCTTTTCAATCATCAGGGTTCTGGCACAATCCACAATAGATCTATTTCTTCTCTTAGCAATTCCATTTTGTTGTGGAGTTCTCAGTGTAGAGACTTGTCTGGTAGTAATACCATGATTATTGCAGAATAAGTTGAACTCATTAGATGTGAACTCTCCTCCTCTATCTGATCTAAAACATTTCAGTTGTCTTCCTGTTTCATTTTCAACTCTTGCCTTGTACCATTTAAACATTTGAAAAGCTTCTGATTTTTCTTTTAAAAACATTACTCACGTCATCCTTGAGTAATCATCCACAAATAATATGAAATATTTTTCACCATAATAACTTTGAACTTTCATAGGACCACAAAGATCAGTGTGCACAAGATCTAAAATTCCCTTAGAAGTGTAAGACTTACTTGTAAAGCTTGATATTGTCATTTTGCCCATCTAGCATCCTCGGCACATAGCATTCTCAAGTTTTTCAAGACTTGGTAGACCTCTTACTCAGTGTTTCTTGCCTATTTTGATCAGATTAGCAAAATTTACATGACAAAACCTTTTATGCCATAACCAGGTATCATCTATCTTTGCATACAGACATTTATTCTGAGTTGAGTCAAGGTGAAATGTGTTACCTTTTGTTTGTGTCCCGGTAGCAGCTAACTTTCCATGCTTGTCATGAACTTTGACAATTCCTTTCTGAAATTCTATTCGGTATCCTGTATTGTTTAGCTGTGCTACACTCAACAAATTGTATTTCAAACCTTCAACCCGATAAACATCATTGCATCTTGCATTGTCAAGAAGTGTTATAGATCCTTTACCTCTAACCGAACATGGTGCATCATTACTGAATCTTACATAGCCTCCATCATAGTCTTTTAACATAACAAACTTGTGTTTATCACCTATCATGTGATGTGAGCATCCACTATCTGTGATCCAAGAATCATTTGTATTTATGTGAGATATTAGGGCTTTTTCTTCATACCTTTCTTCATCTGATCCATCTTTGATAGCCACATAAACTACTTCCTCTGTATCAGTTTCATCTAATTTATCATCATTGGATTCCTCATTGGCTATTAAGCATGACTTTCTATCTCTTCTTCTAAAGTCTCAGTGTCCTTTGTAATGATTATCTTTTTGTCTATCATCTCGGTAATCTCTCTTTTCAATAGAATCTTTGTCGGGATAGTTAGAAGCCATATGTCCTGTCTTATCACAATTGAAACATTTCAAAGGTAGTTTTCCTTTATACTTACCTTTGCCTCTCGGTAACCTTCTGGCTAATAGTGCTTCAAACTCTTCTTGCTTTTTGATTTCCTCATACAGTTTGTGTACTTCCTCCATGTTCTTGTGAAATCTTTCACTAGCTCCATTGTGATCCCCTTTAGTGTACTTACTCATTCTATCATTGTAATCATTAGATTCATCAAGATGAAAAGAACTAAATGCAGATTCAACTTTATTTATCGATGGCCCACTGTTATCAATGTTACTTAACTCATGCATGTAGCTTATCGATAGTAGCATCTAAAGAAACTGGCATATTAGGTACAGACCTCAATTCATTGATTGCAGAGACTCGGATTACATAAGCCAGTAGAAGGGTTCTTAACAACTTACTTGTTATATCCTTTTCTTCAATAGTTCCACCTGCTCCTTTGATTTGATTGACAATCTCCTTTAGTCTTGTATTGTACTGGGTTATGTTCTCACCTTCATTCATCCTCATAGATTCAAGTTGTCCTCTTAGACTATCCACTTGTGCTCTTTGAACATGTTCATCTCCTCCATACACAGATATGAGTTTGTCCCATATTGCCTTTGCATCATTACAGCCTTCTAGATCATTAAACACCGAATAGGTCAATGCAGATGTTATTTCAATCATTGCTTGGATATGTTCTTGCTTTGCCTTTATCTCTTCCATTGTCAATGGATAGGTGCTTGGTGTGATGACATCATTCTCCAGATAATATACAGCATATTCTCCAACTCCTGATAGGTGGAGCTTCATCCTTTTCTACCATGTAGAGAAACTTGACTTGTTCAGCTTTGGTGCATCCCTCTTATACATCCTTGGATCTTTTCCTCAAGTACCTTTAAACTTTTCCTTCCAGAGTCCAAAGCTTTGATACCAATTGATAGTTCTGATACTTAAAGATAAGTACAGATGCCAAGCTAATAAGATAAGAGGGGGGGGGTGAATCATACAAACTTAATCTTCCATAAAAACATCAGATTCAACCTCAGTAACATATACTTCAGAAATATAACCAAAACTGCTAAACATGCAAACTCAAAAGCATATAAACATCATAACACTCATAACACTAGATTTAACGTGGAAACCCAAATAGGGAAAAACCACTGTGAGATTTCGGACCCACTAAGAAATATACTCTTCTAGAGTATGCTCGTTTAAAAGAAAATCATGTTAAAGATTACAAACACATTGCTAGATGTGACCCGGTTAAGGGATTTCCCTCAGATCTGTTAGGATCTTCACCTTGTTAGAAGTGACCTTGTTAAAGGATTTCAAACACTCAATCAGAATGTCACCTTGCTAGAGGGTTTTACAAATAAGGCTGTTAAGTCCACTCGGTTAAGAGGTTTTATGTCACTTCACAAAATAACAGTAATAAAAAATCTATCTGCAACTTCACATCTAAAATGCTAAAGTAGATTCTTATTTGCTTAATACAATATAGACATATAACTAATCTTGTCCATCTGCTGGGCTCTATACTCTGTTATTCAAAATAGGTCTTCAAGCTTCTATGCTCGATAATCACTATGTAGCATCCATGTGCATACACTTGCCCACATACATTATTTATCAACAGTTCCCTATTTATAAACAATTCACCAACCGCTTAATCTCCTTGATCATATTTCCCATGATCAATCATAGCCATCAGATCTTCAAACTTTGACCAGGTTCAATGTATCCTTAGATCTGAAAATGTTTTACCCCGCCTTGGAACCTACATATATTTCTTGGAACTTGTGCTAGGGTATTGCAGTTCAATCTGAGCTGTAGATCTTCCTGCCGATTTTCCTTTGCCATAGATTCTTTAACAAACTTCATTCATGACATGCCAATCATTTAATCATAGCCAGCTCATCAGCTTCCTTCATTAAATAATGATTTTATTCATTCAATGCATTCTGTTATTACTCGGTTGCAACTCGGTAAATACTAAACTTCACTCGGTAGACATTCTGCCTTCATTAACCAATAGTGATAACCTTAGGGTTTACCGACTAGGTTCCTTAGGGTTTACCGACTAGGTTCTTTGCTCGGTAACATAGTATAGTATTAACCTTGCAATCAATAACATATGTAGGATATCAAAACAATCTAATCATCATGATCTCATCATTTTCTAACTCGGTAATGGTTGCCCATTGAATAACTTATTTCTCCCCTTGTCCATCATATTCTTTCTGTGTCTTTTACCAACATCTTTATACTCATCAAATCATACTTCTCAAGATATGGCAACATCATACTGAATTAGAAAATCAATTTCTTGACATCAATGACAAAATAATAATATTAAGACAGTACATCCTTAATAAGTTTTATCCATAATCATCAACAACCTTCTCAATATCCTGATTGAAATGCCAACAATCTCTCCTTGTCTGTTATAATGCCAAATGCCAACAATTTGTTGCATGTTCGATTACATTAAGATATAAGGATATGGCATGGTCATTAGGAAAGGTATCAATGACAGTATGTCTTTCATTTTCCCAATCAATAAATTCAGGATGGATTAGAGGTAAGGGGTCCTCAGGTTGAGATGCTTCAAAGGTATTAAGGGTCATGATAGAGATGTCAAAGTTTTCGATATGTATTTCAATATCTAGAATGATACTCTCGTCAGAATGACCTCTCACAAGTAGCTCCCGATCGTCCTTGATTAAGTCCAAGTCAAATGTATGTGATTCTAATTCAAGTGGGATAGTTCCTAACATTTGTCCTACATACGTATGAACTACATCGACACCTACATCTTCTTCAAAGCAAGTTTCTTCAGTTGATTGTTCAGAAAGATAGGAATCACATTCCCATTCATTAGAATTTGTCTCACTTGCAGCTTGCAATCTGCAGATTTGTTCATATAGCGTTTGATTTGTTTCTTTTGTTTTTCTTGCTATATCTTTTCTTTTCTTATATTCAGCTTCCTCTGGGTTGATATTGAGTTTTGTCAACCTTACTATCAGCTCTCCTTGATTTGTACCAACTTCTTGTCTGTTTTGATTAGGATTTAACTATGCTTGGGAAGTGCCTTTAGTTTGTTTTTCCTATTGATTAGAAGTTTTCTTCTTTTGCCATTTTATGTTTGCTTGTTCTTGTTGTTTGGCAGATTTTTCTTCCCTTTCAATTGCAAGTTGCTCTTGTCTATTATTATGTTCATCTTTTAGTTGTCTAGAAGATGTGTCCTCTTGTAGAGTAACTTGTCCATACCCTAAGCCTGATTTGTCTGTATCTTGTTGAGTATGAGGTTGTATGGGTTTTGAGATACCTTCTTTTATTTTTCCTACAGGACCTATTCCAGTGTATCTCATTTTCTAAAGGATGTTAAATCCTTTTCCATATTTTCTTAATGGTATTCTAACATTATTGATCTTTTGTTGGACTTCTTCATCCTTGTATAGCCATTGTAGCACATCTTTGTCTTTTGTTTCCTCTGATAAGGTCCCAGCACTAACAAATACTCCATCAAATATTGGAAGATGTTTCACAATTGGTTGTTGTTTAGAGTTTTATGGTTTTCCATAAGATATAGGAGAAAGTGGTAATTGTGACAGTGAATATTCTTTGTTCCCTCGATCTCTTATCTACATTTGTTTTTCCATACTTGACGAAATTGAGGCAAATGATTTTTCCTTGGATTGTGTGTTTGAAGATGATGCCTCCCTATTATGAGGAACAATGACCTCTTGAGCCGGTTTTATATTACTACAGTACTTGAATGGATTTGAGTCTGCTGAGATCGTGATTTCCTGCCCATTGTATGGAAACTTCAAGTACTGATGATATGTTGATAGAATATCTTATATGTCATGTATCCATGGTCTTCCCAAAAGTATGGTGTATGATAAATCCAAGTCTAGAAATTGGCATGTTGTGTCTTTCTACAAGGGTCGTACTCTGATGGGTAATACCACAATTCCTTTAGAGGAACCCTCTTCTTCATCATATGCTTTGATTGTGATCTTTTTATGGGGATCAACTACATCTTTATAATAACCTAGAGCATGAACAAGACTTAATGAGCAAATATTTAGGCCAGATCCCCCATCTATTAGAATGTGTTTAACGTGCATCTTATGAATGAGGACTTCAATATGCAAGGGAGCGTTATGGGGATTTTGCAAGGACATGTCATCTTCTTCGATGAATGATAAGCAGTGAGGGGTTGTGAGGTGTCCCACCATGGTTTGGAATTGATCTACATCAAGATCTTTGGACATTATCATATCTACTAATGTTCTTTCTAGAATTTCTTTGTGTGCAGGTGAAAGCCTTAAAAGTTCTAAGATTGATATTTGCACGGGAATTTTTTGTAGTTGATCTGCTAGACTGTATTGTTTTGGAAGTGGATGATGTGCTAGTTGTAGGCCCCGGTAAAACAATTTTGGCTTTGCTTCTTTTGATAGCATGAGCAGGTTCTTGATGTTGTTTCTCTTTAACCACAATCACATTTACCACATTGTCATATGCATGAGCATAGTTTACCTTTGCTTTACCCTAACCATTTTGTGTTGTTGATGATTCACCCTTCTCATAGTTAGGAAGCAGAGTTTTAAAAGCTATGTGAGATTCATTTGTCATATATCCATCCACAGTTATCACTCCATTATCAATCAAATCTTGAATGACATGTTTCAACCGCTGACAATTATGCATTTGGTGTCCCTTGTTTCGATCAAAATCGCAATAATGGTTATCGTTCCACCAAGAGGGTTTCACCTGAGGTTAAAAGTTTCTTCCTTCTGCCAAAGTAATCAACTTGTTTGTGAGAAGCGTATTTAATGCTAACCCAAGTGGTTCACCAATTTTGGTAATTTTTTTGTGAAAGAAATTGTTGAACGTTGATCTTTGGTGATTGTTATTTTGTTGTACTGCTGCTAAGTGATTGGATAAATTGAAAACTGGTTTCTTTGGTTTTACATTGTTGTTATCCACTATCCCATCATTGATGACATTTCTATTTCTACTCCAAAATTTGGGCTTATCATTGTTGTTGTTGCTAATATTGTTGTTAGGCGGATTAACTCCTTTGTAGAGCTTCAACTCACCTTTCTTTACCATAGCTTCCTCCATTCTGATTGCATTATCAATCATCTTTTTAAAATTTTGATGACATTGCATTTTTAGATGATAGCTCATTTGTTCATTTATATTATCGATGAATATGTCTATTTTCTCATATTCTGGTACCGTACAAGGATATAGTGAAGCTAACCATCTCCATCTCTGTAGAAATATCATGAAAGGCTCTCCACTCTTTTGTTTGGTATTACATAGGTCTAGAATTGTGACCTCATGTTGTATGTTGTAAGAGTATTATGAAACAAACTTATCCACCAATTATGCGAATAATCTAATTCTGGGTGAAAGTTTGGAGAACCATTCCATAGCTAGTCCAGTTAAGCTATTTGGAAATAACCTCATCAGGTATATATCCTCATGTGCAAACTCCATACTCATCATGTAAAATTATTGTATATGATCTTGGGGATCAATGCTTCCATTATATTTATCATATCTAGGAGTTTCACAACTTGTAGGAAATGGTATCATGTTTATATTTCTATCGAATGGGTAAGGACAGATTTCTTGAAGTGAGTACCTTCTAATAGTTCCTCACTGCATATCTTGAATCTGTGTTTGCAGCATTTGTATTTGTTGTGTAAGAGTTGTGAGAGGATTATCAACATGATTTATCCTTGTCTAACCATGAGTTTGTTTTCTAGTATGATCTTTATCTCTTCTTATATCATCTCGACTCTTTCTTGTGTCCTCATTAGATTTGGAATTGTTGAGAATTTCTACATCATACTTTTTGGGAGCAGAAGTTTCCTCATTAGTTCTTGTGTTATCAGGAATTGATGCATCATCCTTTTTTGTGACCGGAACTCTCCTTGTGTTGTTCGTTATTATTGAAAGGGTCACTTCTCTTTTGTCCTAAATTTCTCACATCAAAATCTTGGGGGAGTGTAGCACTAGATTTTGCTAACATTAGGAAGTATTTTTCTTTTTCTCCATCCACTATTTTCTCCATAAATTTATCAAATTTAGGATCTTGTTTGATCTCTCTGATATGTTGATATGTTATGTCCTCTTCTTGTGTTTCTCTTTGGTATGCCATGTTCCTGTGATCTTCAGCTATTTCAAATGTTTCTATTTTTGTTTCTTCAATCTTACACCTCTTCGCTCTACTTAAAATGGGCATACACGTGTGTTCAATGTTGTGTAGGTATTCGATTGTCTAAAAGGTGTTTCGATAAGTGACTGACTGTCAATATAGATATGATAGAGTGATATGACAGGAAAAGATCATTCAAGTATTTTTAAGTTTGTAAGTTTTTCGATCTTAGGTTGGAGTACAATGATGATTTTTTTGATAAAACCAAGACCAAAAGGAACAATATATCCTATGATATGGGATGAGGTTATCCTAATCAAACGTTGGATAAAGGATGATAGATCCTAATGAGAAACTATGTTTTGAGTGATCAGTATATCAAATAAGGTGATGATGCACTTTCAGATTTTAGATCTTGAAGTTGTTGAAGATGAATACTTGAAAATCTTGGAGTGTATAGTTCTAGAATTCATTTTTACAGAAGATTACTTAACCGAATGAACCAAGAAGACAACCTAAGCATAGGATCATAGATATCAGGTGTATACGTTCATTGTGAATTGACCAAGCAAACATGACAGATCTAGAAAAGACATGCAATAAGATAGCTCTGGACTGACAGAGACAGAACCTCGTATGACAAATTAAGGATTCCCAGGTGACAATTTAGACAATCCTATACGATAAAGAAAAAACATCCTATCACAATTTAGAAGCAACCATACGAAAAATCAATAACAAAGAACCTTCGTTGATCTGACTCATATGACAATTTAGACAGAACAGAATGATGAACTAGCTTTTTCGTATGACAAACTAGGAAACTCGTACAACTTATGATAGAGCAGAGACAAATTTTTGACTTTGACACATTTTTTACCAATGATGTTTAATGGTTTGATTATTTTTTCCAGTTTTAGATGTTTCAGTTTCAGTGTCAAGGATGAAAACATAGCAAACACGCAATATGATAAGTGACCTCAAGCACAACATGCTAAATCCTAAGAACGTTGGCTGAGAGAGACAACCTTTTCTTGCAAACCTAGGTACACACCCAATAGCTAATCAAAATACGATTGTTGAGTCTCACGCAATGGATTCTCAACGTTGTGTTATCTGACTCCAAATGCTAAGGGGGGCATGATATGGCAAGTGTCATGGGAGAGTTACAATCTCTCTTGCACAAAGATTATCCCTTTTTTAGAGGTGAACCGGGTAGCTTCTATCTTAGGGTTCGTAGTAAGGATTTTTGTTTGGAATTACCCCTTGCAATCACGCAAGCGCGATTTAGAAACATGGCCCAACAAGGTAATGAAACAAGAAGTAGTCATGCAAGCATGATTGAGACTGTGAGGCCCTACTAAATGTCCGATATGAGAGATCTCAAAAGAGAAAACTCAAATAATCCCATCCTTCGAGACTTTAATCCCGAGAGGCCTATTTTTTAGAGTGAGTCAGAAAGCTTAGGTCTAGTTCTACTCACTTGGGTTGTTCTCACAGGGTGATTACTTTTTCCCACTGTGACAAGTCCACTAAAGGTATTCAAATCTCAAACATAGAAGCACTTCAAGAGTCAGGATTTCTGATTGTCCATATGGACAAGAGCATACTCTCCTACCTTTTAGACAACTTCTCAAGCATAGAAAACAAGATTGTTCATTTACCAGTAGCAAATTAAGTGTGCCTAGACAAATTTAAGAAGACATAAAGTTTGGTTGATTTTCCTTAGACAACCTACATAACCAATACATTAGCAATCACATTTGTTTTGAGTAATTGATTCTTTGGCAAGCATAATCTTGGACAAACATTCTGCAAAAACCAGTTAGGCTGCTAGAAAACTCAGAATCAGACCAGGGTTAGCATTAGTAATAGCCAATTTTAAGCATAAAATCCCTAAAATAAACTTTGTTTATGAAAAGATAGAAACAAAAACTTGTACAAGTTTTCTCACCTAGTAGTACGAGTATTCCCACATACCCATTCGAGTGCACAAAGAAACTCGTATGGTACTATAAAGATACTCGTATGATATTCTAAAGATAGTACGGCCAGAGATCCATGAGATTGAATATTTGAAGATGCAAAACGCCAAGAAATGAGATTTTTGGCCCCACGATGGGGGCCAAAATGTTGTGAGTGTGAAGTAGGGTACCTGCAACTGCAACACAAACACTCAATAGATCATTACAAGCATGGTTAGCAAATTGAAATTAAATGAAAGATAAACTATGGCAAAGTGACCTATCGCCTCCTAAGAGATGCGGATGTGGATTTTCTCTCAGATCTAGATGAGCAATCCCATTGACTTGACTACACCAAGATGAAGGATTTAAAATGATATGATGTGCAAGCTAGATGAATGCATGATTAAGATAGATTGATCCAAGAAGCTAATTATGCTAATGATATACATGATTATGCTAAATGATGATGCAATTGAGCTAGATGAGAGATTGATTATGCTATATGATTAAGCAATTATGCGAGAAGATTATCAAATTAAGCTAGATCTAAGATGCAATAAATGATACCAATGCTAAACTAGAATGCTAGAAATGATATGCCTATAATAAGAATGCTTGAGATGGGATCCTTTGTGCTCCAACATGGGGGGATATTTATAGGATTTCCAAGGCCAAGGGTGAGGTGGCTAGAATCAACGATCAAGATTGAATCTGAAGATATCAAGGGTCAAATTGGAGGAGGTTGGAGAATAGGTTGGAGGGAGGGACACTTGTCATCTCTATAGTGACAAGTGTCAAGGAATCTTGCTCGCAAGAGGGCAAGTGTCCAAGGGAAGAGACATGTGGAAAAAGTGCCATGTGTCTCAAGGGGAGAATATCCAACCCATAGGAGGTTAGGATGTGCAAGATAGGATAGGGTTAGTTAAACCCAGGATTAGGTGGAATGGATTAGGTTAGGGGGTGGTTAGGTTAGGTGGTTATAAGTTAGGAGGCATGCGGGGAATTTGAATTTAAAAATTCAAATAGGAAAAGGCTACTTAACTTTCAACAACTCATAAATTGATTTGTTTTAATTAATTAGGGGATTAGAAGAAAGGAATTTAATGGGGGGGATTAGTTAATTTAGATTAATTAATGAAACAGGACTATTAAAATGAACTTATTAAATAAATCCTCAAATTTATTAATAAGTAGGTGAATGGGGAATTTAATCAAATTGCTAATGAATTAAATTAAATTTGGAAGGGTGATTAATTAAATAATTGCTTATTTAATTAATTATCTTCAAACCATTTTTAGGTGTATACAACTACCACTGGGCAAGGCAGTGGGGCCACCAATCCTTTTCTTATCTTATTAAGATGAGCTATTCTACCCAACCCTAATAATTATTAATTAGATTATCACTTTATTACAAAGAATAAACTCCCAATGAGATATTTCAGTGATCTAGACTCTGGTTAACCAACTCGTCTACTCCTCACAATCCCTATCACTCACTTGGAAGCCCACTCTCCCTAGCATGCACCTAGACCTTAGGATTACACAAACATCATATAACATAAAATATCACAACATGACCAAGGGCTCTCAATAAGTCAAGACCGGGTAAACCAAGGTTCCAATTCAAGCTAATACAACAATATGCAACATAACTACCTCTTAAGCGAAAGAAAGAATCCATCATATAAGAATATAACCAATGAGCCCGGTTCCAAATAATCACATATAAACTAAATCAATTAATAAGCCAAATACAATCCAAATCAATCAATAATCATGCAATAAATCAATCCTAGAACAACTCAAGAAATAGCAACAGCCTCTGGAATCTTAAAAATCTGACACAGAAAGCTCAGAAAGCTCAAAACTAACATAGAAGATAAAAATAGATAGTTTAGCGCATATGACTTGTCTTTTCACCTATATGACCTTTCTTTTCTCACATATGATTCATACTTTAGGCCATATGACTTGCAGATTAGTGCATATGACAAAATAGTGCATATGATATCCAGAATTGTGCATATGACTCCCAAAATTGTGCATGTGACTAAAATAGCGCATATGACTCATGAATTAGTGCATATGCCTCCTGAATTAGAGCATATGATTTAGAGAGTTAAATACTCAGAAAGATGAAAACAAAGATTTACGACTTGACTTAGAAAATTTGCTAAGGCATAACCACGGCTCAAAACCCACCAAGAAGTGATGCAAAGGCAAAGAGAAGCTAAGGAAAGACAAATAAATTCAAGGCAAGATCGATATAAATCAAACTTCCAAGGAAGGACTCCCAACATCTCAAAAACAAATAATTCAAAGACAACATATACATAATCCCGGAGAGCCAAAAGTATAAACAAGAGTAACAAATTCCCTCTTCAATTCAATTAAAAAAAAACTCATAGAAAGCTCTATTAATCCACAAGCTTCTCACAAATACCACAGAGTTCTCTTAGACACAAATGCCATTCACGACAGAGAAAAACAAACAAAACAAAATAAAAAATATATAGATACTTCCCCCAAACTATATAATATAACCATATTAAAACTGCATTAATTTATTTCCAAAATCTCAAGCCCAGAGATTTCTCAAATACAATTTTTTTAAAAACATAGTGCATACAGTCCTTTCCGGAAAATAAATTGCAAAGGCAAGATCAACCAACCTAGACAGTAGAAGTGATGAAATAAATCTAAAGAAGAGAAAGACCCAAAATCCAATTCCACAAGCTTTGCCAATCCAAAATCCAAACAAAACTCCAAAAATCGCAAAAAACCAGTTTGGAAGCTAACTCGGCAAAAATCTCCGAAAATATATTAAATAGAAAATCATGGCCAAACTATAGAATAATGTCGGCCAATAAAAATAATCCAATAAAATATATTCCTTACCAACCCTTGTGCAAAAACCAAGGTAAGATATAACAAATATTATTTAAATAACTTACCCAATACTCAACCAATAGCAATATAGTGTAGGTAGTATAAATAGGAGATATAGTAATAGCAATATAATCAACCAATATTAATTTAAACCATGGGCAAAATTAAATTAAAATCCCAATAATTAAATAATCAAAGGATATAAACAAATACCCACATTAATATTAAAGCCACAACTAAATAATTAAATTAATAACAAATAATCCTTAATAATATAAAATCGTTAATAAATAATAATAATCTCACATTAATGTTAATATCAACTACTAATTTATTTTACTATTATAAACTATGTAAATCCATTAATTTAATTTAAAATTAGTAAATTATATAAATCAATTAATTAATCAATAATTAAATCAATCAATAATCATAACACCCAAAGCAATCCAACATAGGACAACTCAAGAGACCACTTGATACTAAATAATATCTCATACCAAGACACTACACTAACAAGGGTAATCAACTTAAACCTAGAGTATAGAATGGGTTTTCATGTCATCTCCAATCAACTTGCCATTGGGATGAAGACACGCTCAAACCTGTGAAGCCAAGTGGAGTCGATGTCTAGTACCTACAAACCTGTCATCACCAACACAAGTTTAACAATATATACCATAACATGTATCATAAAATAGACAAACAAGTGAAGAGAATCGCAACATCATATCATGCTCGCAATGAGTTATATGGCATCGTCTTTATCACAAATACAATAGAAGATACTCATAATCAAGCAAGCACTATCATAATCATCATCATACCATAAAATAGGGTTAGTACGTAGTATGATACTATCAATTTCTATATGTAAACATGAATCACACATATAAAATGAGTACATATTAATCATCAAGCATGAGTCCATCATCATAATAATATAAAAATGTCATCATCCACATGCAATCATAATATCAAATGCAAGCATAATATGTCTATCATCCATAATGAAGTATCCAAATCATAAGTAAATCCATAAACATCTAATCAAAGCATCACAAAATAGTATAAGCTATAGCAATATAGCCTATCGATGCACAAAAAGGAAAGATGAACCAGGGAGGGGCACTACATTTTCACTTGTGTAATTGTATTTTGGGGGGGGAAGTAAATAACATTTATTTATTATTAATTCATTTGGTGGGAGTTGGTTGAATATATGATTTTATAAAAATATATGTAATCTAGAAAGATAGAGAGATAAAGGGAGAGAGAGAGAGAGAGAGAGAGAGAGAGAGAGTAAAATCAAACAATATTATTTTTAATGCACCAATTCCAAATGTTTGCTAATCTAGAGAGAGGTACTAAAAAGATATATATATAGAGAGAGAGAGGTCCTAAAAAGACTTAAGGGCCCCCCGAACAAAGAGATATCTATAGAGAGGTCCTAAAAAGAGAGCTAGAGAGAGAGGTCTTAAAAAGACTTAAGGATCTATACAAAGAGAGAGGAGGGGAGAGGTCCTAAAAAGACTTTAAGGGGAGAGAGAAAGAGAGAGAGGAGTCCTAAAAAGACTTAAGGGGAGAGAGAGGTCTTAAAAAGACTCAAGGGGGGAGAGAGGTACTAAAAAAACTTAAGGAGAGAGAGGGAGAGAGAGAGAAACTTCAATCAAGATTATTTTTAATGCATCAATTTCAAATGTTTGCTAATCTAAGATAGCACAAACACACTCAAATAGTTAAATAATAAATAATTACTAGGATAAAATAATTAAATAAATAATAAATATTTATTTAATCAAATAAGGACAATTTTAGGTACATGATACATGTAAAATTAAATAGAACTTAAGTAAAGATGCATATGTGCTTGATAAATTTGCATTCTTTGTTCTAGATATCTTTGATCCGTCTCAGGTGAATACTTTCGTGAAGTCTTATTTGCCCTTTTACTTTTATTTCCCATGTCCTTCCTTTTAAATTATGGCCCTTAAATATTTCACACAAAAAAACACCTTAAAATGCCTTCTCTCACAAAAACTGTGAATGAGTTTGCTATTTTGTTTTTTTTTTAAATGAAAAAAAAAATCTCTATTTATATGGAAACATTAAAAAAAAACCTTCCCAACCCCATGTTCGTATGATCGTCAACAGTTAAAATAAGCCATTTTCGTACAAACACATCCATTTCAAAACAAATTGCATTTGTGTTCAATCTAACACATGTTCAAGTGAACCCCCTTCACTTGAAGGGGTGTTTGATTGAACACCCTTTCTATGCATCTCTCCCCCAATCTCTATAAATTTCTTTAGCTTTTTAGCCTTCAAACCTTTGGTTGAAGGCTCAAATGGAACAAACTTGACAACCCACCATGCAAGATGGTAGTTCTTAAAGCAAGCTTTCCAATGACTATATAATTTTACTACACATTGAGTTTATTATGAACTTGTTTTTTTAATTTTACTAAACATAGATTTTTCACTGAACATCAACTTCTCTATTCGATACATTTGAAAAAATAGTAAAAAAATTCATAAAAAAGTTTTAAAAATATCTATGCTTTCGATATTAATGACCTGTTTCCAACCCAAAAAAATAAAATTGAATTTCAATATATACAAAACAAGTAATGAGTTCAAACATGCACCTATGTCTAAATTATAATCAGTTTGACTTTAAAACTTAACAAAGTAAACAAAAATATTCAACATATCATCATGAAAACAATTGCATGTCTTAGGTATCAATGTTACAAACCTAAATTCAAAAGAATTAAGTTCTTACCATTTGTAGAAAAAAAGTTGTGTTATGAAATGCACATCACTCTTTAAAAATGTTGTTTGCTATTAAAAACTAGTTATCATCGGAGATAGAAAAATGAATACAAATTGATTCAAAAAAATTGCAAAAAAATATATTTAGAATCTGCAGACAAAATGTCACAAATCACTAGTTTACATCATCTTCAAATTCCTAATGGTTTAGCAATTATAAGTGTCAGAAGTGAAGGTTTATTTCAAAATGTTCATTTTAGTGCCAAAGTTGGCCAAAAAGTGTAACCCACTATTAAAGAATCACCCAACAATATAAAGAAAAAATTTAATGGATGTTATTTTTGCAATAGGATAAATCTCACTATAATCAACACCCTCAACCTGAGAGTAGCCTTTTGCAACCAACCTTTCTTTATACTTCTCAATACCTCAATCTAAAGCAATATTTTTCTTAAACATCCATTTACAACCAACAAGTTTACATGCTTCAAGCAATGATACAAGATCTCATGTATCATTCTTTTCAGAGTTGTCATTTCTTCAACAATAGCAATTTTCTATGATTCTGCACCATTCATACATAATGCCTCTTCTACTGATCTAGGTTCATCCACGTTAGTATTCAAAGCAAAATCGCATCTCCTATCATCAGGTGGATACCTTTCAAGTGGTTGTTTGTGTCTTGTAGACCTTTGAACAAGCTAAATTGGAGGTCCTTCCTCTTTTGAAGATTCAAAGCTAGATGACCTCTTCTCAACCTATTTCATATCTAGGGATCTTGATTAAACTCTTTCAATCATAGAAGGAAATTGAAACACATCTTCCTATTTAGTCTATTATGGTTGCAATGTGATAAAATGAGACTTCATTTCTCTGAAAATAACACTTCTACTTTATATTACCTTTTGTACAACAGGGTCTTAAGGCTTGTATCATTTTATACCATAACTGTATCTAATGAAGATACATTTAACAACCTTATTCCCCAACTTTGTGTGCTTCTCCTTTTTCACATGTGCATGTCTCATAAACAAAAACTCTAAGGTTTCTCAAAGAAGGCTTATGACTCGACCATGCCTCCCTAGGTGTTTTATCAACAAGAGTTGATGTAGGAGACTTGTTAATCAAATAGCAATTAGTGCCAATAGCTTCAGCCGAAAACTTTTTTTTCGAGACTAGCACCACTCAACATACTACTAGCCTTCTCCATTAGTGTCATATTCATTCTTTAGGGAACTCCATCTACTATGGAAAATACAAAGTTATCTTTTATCTATTAACACGCAGTCATTTCTATCAAAATCATTAGAGAAAAACTCACCTCCATTATGGGGATCACCTTGTGGTGTAGTGGTGTGTGGGTGCACTATCAATGGTGCAACTAAGGTTCAAATCCCTTCTTGGCCCAAACGGTGTTAATTTCAATTTGGTCCCACCTTGGTGGACGTACAAGAGGTTGGTGGACATGCAAAGATTGGAGGATGTGTACGAGGTGGAGGACGTGTGAGGAGATGTTGAGGAGGAGGTGCTTAAGAGGAGCTTGAGGACTAACTATGTCAAACCCTTGTTGGGTTGGTGTGCTCGTGGAGCTTGTGCTAGACCCACATTAGGCGTGTGCTACTCGCGGATCCAAATCTTCATTGGTGTGCGCTTCTCACAAACTCTGTGTCAGACCCACATGGGTCTTTCACACTCGGTATTTCTGTATTTGACCCACATATTTCACTCCTATGGGCTCAGGGTCCCTCTTGAAACTATTGGATTCGAGGACAAGGTCGCGTCACTTGGCAATTGGATCAGGCTAAAAATCCATGTAACCTACCAAAAAAAATTCAGCACCATTATCAATCATTTAACATTTTATTTTCTTTCCAGTCTATAACTCAACGTATATTGCTTTAAATTCTTTAAATCAATTGAAATCTTCAATTTTACCGTTTAGAAAATATACCCATGTCCTACTAAAATCATGAATAAATGAAACATGATATGTGGATTTTCCAATGGAGATAACATCTACAAGACTAAACACATCAGAATTAATAAGATGCAACACACCACAAGGTTTATGAGAACTTGAGTAATACTGAACACAATTTTATTTTCCATAAATACAGTACTCACATAAATCAAAATCAAGATTACAATCATTCAAACCTTCAACAAGGTTTCTATTTTCCAAGGTCCTTAGACCCTTTTCTCTAATGTAAGTCTTTAGTGCCATAACATAGTCTACTCTACGGGTAACTTTTCTTAAGAAGAAAGAGCACCCTTAGGTACCCAAAATTCATGTCCATCTACTGAAGGTGAAATCCTCGCATCTTCCAATGAAGTATCCACATATTTTATTTTCACAAAAGTGTTATTACACTTAACAATATATACTTATAGCTTATATAATGTGCGCTCCAAATCTAACACCTCTAGTGATCACCATAACACCTCAAACCATTTTACACCTTGCATCAGAAAAGATTACCTGCATACCCGCATCTATCAATTTGCTCACCCATACTAAATTTTATTTTAGTCTAGGGATATGCAACACACCACTAATTCTTTTAACTCTACCATCAAGAAACCTTATTCTAACTTTACTTGACCAACAATATCTAAATGATAATCATCACCCAAGTACACCTTACCTCCATTAAATTCTTCATATCCAGACAAACAATCTCTATTGGAAGACATATGAAAAGATGTATCTGAGTAAATTAACCATGCACCATTACCTGCATGAGTAACCAAAGATGCAATGAATCCATCACCATATTCTTTTAAGACTCATAATTAGAATCAAACTTCTTTTTCTTATTCTTTTCTTCTTTGCAATTCTTACGGAAGTGTCTTGATTTACCACAATTCCAACAAATGACTTTGGACTTTCTATGAGATTTGGATCTCCCTCTAGACTTGAATTTATCACGTTTCCAATCTTCTTTCCCTTTTCCTTAGGTCTTCCACAAATAGTTAGGGCTTCCTTCAAACTAAATGATACCTTCCTCTACATATCTTCACCAAGCAAGATACCCACCACATCTTCAAAATTAAAATCAACAAAAGTATTGTCGATAGCCATAACAAGAGAATCCCATGAATCATGCAAAGGATAAAGCAAGATCTGACATTTCTTCTCTTCATCCATCTTGACACCAACATGTTGAATTCTTCCAAGTGGTCTATAATCCATCCACCCTCTTCCATTCTGAAGGAATACAATTCCTTCCTCAAGAAAATATGATTTAATTGAAGATTTCACTAAATACATCTCACCAAGCTTGTTTTGTAGCTTCTTTGTAGAGGTTTCTTCATGGGCATTTATTAGAATAGATTTTATCAAGCACAACTTGATTAGAACATTGGCTTTATGATCCATAACATCATACTAAGAAATCATAGGAGGACATGTTGGTCTTGAGAAATTTGCATCAACAACATCCCATAGATCTCAATCTATTAGCAAATTCTCCATCTTTAGCTTTCACATCTCCAAATTACTTCAAAAACATTTCTCTTCCTCTATTCTACTTGATAAATTTTTTATCTAAAAAATTCTTGAAACGAGATCAAAAAGTGTCTTTTGTATAAGCTTCCACTTGAAACTAGATTAATTTAAAAAACCCAACAACCCACAACTGAAACCAAAGGTGATCAGGCTCTTATACCACTTGTAAAGAATTTCAGGAGTAGAACAACATCCTACATTGTCCTTTAAAGGAGGGTAATACAAAAAAAATTACAAATATTTATAATAGGTATAGAAACTTAACAAAAATAAATGCAAATAGCATGCATACAACAACACAATGATTTACATGGGGAAAACTCTTTTGGGAGAAAACCCAATACTCCAAACATTGCCCAATATATTATTCAAAAATCAACAACAAATTATAACATACTTGCAGAGCAATCTTTTTACATGAGTATCACCATTGGAGATCTAGAGGCAACTCAACAACTATAAGACTCTTACGCACAACCTCCATCTCATGCACCTAATGTATAGGAGATACAATACATGAAACCATCAAATGGTATTACAAAACCATGAGATAAAACCACCCGAGAGTGGCACCCATATTATCTCCAATGCAAGATGACCTATGATGTTTCAATACACAAACCAACATGTGTAACTCCCTTTTACATCCCATTTATGTGTCTAACATATTTTTATATTTCTTATTTCAAGAGACCCAACTTTCGGAGGCCAAAACTTTTGAACTGGGTTTCCAATTGATGAACCATATGAAGTTCCAAAAAGCTTTCAATGTGATATATCAATCTATAACCCACTACATTAGTTACAAACACTTTTGGGTTATTTAAAATCTTCTAAAGCCCTAAAAATTGAATCTAGAACTTTCATTCACAACTTTCAAAAAATGGAAACATTAATATCTTCAAGTCTAGACATGATCTTCCAACAAAAAATTACAGGTGTATGCTTATCTAGAAATTAAAAATTTTAGAGAAAATTTCAAAACAATTTGTGCTCAAACAAAAATTTACTATAAATAGTAACCTTATGTAAATGCAAGTTTGAGACACTATTTTTCCAACAATATTGTGGTGATTAATTCATACTTTGTGAATGGTAGTTTAGTATTATTGAAAATTTATTTAAAAGAGTTGTAAAAATTACTTTAAATTATTTAATATGTATTGTGTTATGTCTAAATCCTAGTTGGTTCCTCATAAATAAAATTCTTAACATTCCAAAATCTCATCCCTTGATGGATTCTCAAATATTTGAAACAAATAAAGCATGTTGAAATGATCTTGTTTATTTATATTCATTTGGTATGAAGCTATCTCTTTCTAAAATGTAGAATAGGCATCTAAGAAAACTTTTTAAAAAATTATTGGATTGGGTTAATAAATTTCTTTCATTGATAGGAAAAGTTTAGGTGGAATTTTTTTTAAATGGCCACACATGTTTACTTCTCTTGAATGATGTTTCCAAACAAAGGGTATGAAGATTTTGTAAACTTATTCAATAGTTAATATGGACCATATGTGACAATACTTATAAAGTATTTTCTAGCATCAATACATAGATCCTAAAGTGAGGGATGAGCATAAAATTGTTGATCCCAAAACTAAATAAATTGATCTAGTTGCTAAATAGATTACTAGAAGTTGTTAAAGGTGATGAACCCTAGAAAATTTTACTAAGATATAGACTTTACAACTATTATCAAACGGTAATAGAAATTTAGGTTGATTTTTTGTACAAGATATTGCTTGCTCCTTGTTTTTAGAATAGAGCCTCATGCCCTATCCAAATTATTTGAAAAACATGGAACAAAGTATGTAAATTTCTAAATCAAAAGGAATATTAATTTCAACGCGATTTTTTTTTTGTCTTCTACCATCTAGTGGAATAAGCATATCCAATTTCAAGGAAATCATTGGATATAATACTTTCCAAGAAACCTTATCATTTGCTTAAGAAAGGTGTTAGATAAGCTAGTAAAAAATGAGACTTATTTTCTTTGAAATGGTCTTCTTCGCCATTTATTGTAAGGAAGTTAAGGTTGCAGAATAACCTACTACGTTAGTCTTGAGAGGAGGGTAATGCGGAAACTTGTCAAATCTTTACAATAATTACAAAAATTAAACACAAATAACACAAATAGCATCCATACCATAGAACAATGATTTATGTGGGAAAACCCTTACCAGAGAGAAATTCCACACTCCAAAAGCTACCCAATGTATTCAGAAAACAACAAAAGAATATAATATACTTTTCGAGCAAGATTCTCACAAGAGTATCACCAACTAGAGATATGGAGGTAACTCAACAACTACATAAGACCCTTATACACAACCTCCAACTCATGCACCTAATATATAGGAGATACAATACATGAAACTATCAAATTATATTACAAAACCATGAGCTATAACTGCCCAAAAAGTGGTTCCCAACTCATCTCCAATCCAAGATGTCATGTGATTTTTCAAAACACACACCAACATGTGTAGCTCCCTTTTACAGCTCATGTGTCCAATGTGTTTTTATACTTCCCATTTAAAGAGACCCAACTTCTAGAGGCCATAAGAATTGATCTAGGTGTCTAAATGGCAAACCAATTGAAGTGTCAGAAATATCATGAAGTGCTCCATCAAGATAGAACCTTCTACATTAGTTATAACCTCTAAGGCCTCCAAATTAATTTTGAAGCTTTCTTTCACAATTTCAAAAATAGAAACTTTGTTATCTTCAAATCGAGACATGATCTTGCAACAAAAAATTACCAACATGCTTATTTAGCCAGTCCATAGCTTTTAGAAAAAATTGGACCAATTTGTGCTCAAATGAAAACATACTATAAATAATAATTGTATGTAATGGCAAGGTTGAGTCACCATTATCCTAACAATTATCAAAGATAAATTTGAGATGAATAATAATTTCAAGTAATTTCTTCATTTTGTGCAATCTGTGAGATTTTGCCAAGATCTAGAGGCAATGGAAAGCATAAATAAGAAAGACAAAATATATGATAGGAATAAACTGTATTCTATCAAGATGAAAATACTGATCAACTGGATCCATGCACCAAGTCTCACAAGATATACATAATCTACGTGTACAAGAAGATTACATCAAATATGTCAACAATGACAAGATACAAAGAGGTGTGGCACTTTATGATAGTGTGAGTACAACATTGCTCAAGCAAGAGCATACATCATGATAAAATATTCAAATGTGGAAACGTGAAAATGATGCCACCAACAAAGAAGCCCTGTAGAATATTGCAGATGAAGATGCCTTTGAATGGAATTTCACCAAGAGATATAAATGAACAACTGACCCCCCATAAAAAGATCATGTTGGCACTTGTAAATAATGGCAAAGTGGACTTATAATTTCAATGATTACAACTTCTCAAAATGAAATATAAGAGACTTCAACAAATACTTCTAGTGATCTAAACTGAGATCCAAGCAAAATACAAGTACCAAATAGGCCAAAAAATGATCAAATATTGAAAGTACAATTTTTACTCAAAATCACTGCAAACTAATGGCAGATTATGAAAGTAGACAAAAAATTATGCACTCTCAAAAAAAACGGCACCTGAAAAAGAGTCCATATGAGCCCAAATGAAGCCTCCAAAGTTGTAAAAATCAGGATTTTACGATTTCCTGAAAACCTGTATCCAAACATTAGAAAAATATTGCACCACTGTACAAAGCACGAAATTCTACCCCAAAACAAAAAAAAATTCTCGAAAAAAGGAGTCTGGATGAGTGAGATAACGCTTTTTGAAAATTGCCTGCAAAATTATAATTTCTGGAAAATTTCCGCCGCAGCTTCAAACTTCAAATATCTCTAGATTTGGCCTCCAAAGTCCTATTTGGATGAAACAAAAGACAAAACTGACTTTATTGGACCTCCTCAATCTAATGGTAACCTCAGATTTGACCCATCAAGCTTCAATAATAATTTGCAATAGAAAGCTCCAAAATACAAACCCTAAATAGCATCAAATTTCTCTCAATTGGCAAACCAATGATACTCTAATGGCTCTGATACCATGTGAGATTTTGCCAAGATCTAGAGGCAATGGAAAGCACAAATAAGAGAGACAAAATATATGATAGGAATAAACTGTATTCTATCAAGATGAAAATACTGATCAATTGGATCATTACAAGATGCTCAATGATTGTCGTACAAACAATATAGATGAGCCTACTTATATAGGCAAGGTTATATGGATATGTGATCATACAAACATGACATGTGGCTCAATAAGAAACAAGGGTAGGTAGAAAATAGGTGTGGGTAGGTATGAGAAACAATATAATATTCCACATGAGGTGGAATGTAACAACAAGATAAGATCAACACCATAAAAGGTGGAAATTCTCCTACACACACTATCTCAATGTGGCACAAACACCCAAGTGTCTCATACCCAAACTACTATTAAATGCATGTACCTAAGTAAACTTAAGTAAAGTGTAATAATATTCAAGATGAATAATTATTTACACCCACACAATCTTTAGTAACACTTCCCTCCCCTTTATATATTCATCCTAAAATCTCCCTTGTTCCCTATCTTAATGTCAAGTGAAAATATAAACATAGTCATAAATATTGCGCTAAGTTGAGTTCTTAAATTTGGACGACCAAAGTCAATTTTGATGTATAATTAGTTGCTTGGTAAATATTACATTAAAATTTGCCTTTTAGAGAGACTAATATATATTCTTGTTCTATCAATTAATCTTTTTTATATTGATGACATTATGAAACACTTATTTTGGGGCTACTTCTTTGTTAAAAAATTTAAGCTTTGTGTGATCATTATCTAAGTTAAAAGAGACTTTATTTGGCATAGAGTTCAATAATAATGTACTTATTGATTTAATTAGATCTTTTATATTTTATTTTCATGGAGGATCAAATTTTTAGTTGTGCTTTTTCAGTCTATTAGTCCAAAATAATTAATTTCAAGACTTTAATACCTGCTTCCAAATTACTTGGTTTATTCTCAATTAGTTATGTTAAAATAGTAACAATGACATTTCTTATCATCTTGAACAAATTAATTTTCAAATAAATCATCTCCAAATTGACTAGTAAAGGATTACAAAAATATTTCAATAAATTTAGTCCATTACTACCCCAAGATAGCTAGTTCATTCTTTGTTACCATTGATGTTGATGTAGTTGTGATAGTTGTCCTTGTCCTTGTTTGTGATACTTTTAACCACCAACATGTTCACCCTCTTATCGAACTTGTATAGGTTTTATATTCATCTATTGTGTAGCTTTTATATTCTATAGTTCAGTCATTATAAACAACTTTGTAGTTTAAGGGGTTGGTCCTCTTGTTTTGTAACTATTATATTCTATCGCTTTGTAATATTCACAAATATCTCCTCTCTTTTTTAATTAGATTTATTCAATATAACATAAAAAATAAAAAAAATTTAGTCTTAAAGTGTGTGTATTAAATTTGTATATAAAATAGATACCCTCGAGAATGTTCTATAGCAAGTAACATTATGTAAATAGATGTATTTAGCATAATTATAGTAATAACTTTCCTTCTCAAACTATAAATAATTATTCTAACTATTTTTTCATTTATCATTATGTAGTTAACCTGTGTAGTCTTTATTTTTTTTAGATAAGCATCAACCATTATGGGGCTAGTCCCTTTCATTGATAATCATAAAAGAGTACATCACAATGCACCATATACAAATCTAATACATCTAGTGAAGGATCTCCATGAGTCCTTCACTCAGCATATTGGCCCTAGCTACTTTATCAACAGACAAAATATCTTCGTTAATACTCAAAAAATTGGTGAAGGACACCTCTTCAAAATCTAGTATCCCTTCCATGAAGATCCCCAGGGCTTCTGCCATCTTTCCCTCTCCCACTGCCTCCACATCAAACACATCCACCACTAACCCTTCCACTGGATTCGAAGTCAGAAAGCACAAAGCCGCATCCAAAGCTGCCTTGTATTTTTCCTGAGCAGACTTATTCTTTACCCTCGTTGTCTTATCACTTTGGCCCATTGCCTCCACCACCATCATGTAGAATCTCTCCAGTATCTCTCCATCATGCTTGTGCCCTTCCGCCAGAAACTTCTCCCCAATAACATTATTCACCATTGGAATTAGATATTCCTCCTCCAACACGAAGAGCCTCTGAATTTGCTCATCCACTTCCTCATCCAAGCAAACACATGTCACTCCAAAACATACCTTTGATTCCATCTCTACTTCTTCTCAACTGCTTAAACTTGATCTCTAACTTCCCTTAAATAAGGAAGAGCCTTCTAGAACATAACACACCATGATCCCAACAAAAAATTCTCTGCCCAAAAAAAACTAAATCCTACCAAATCTTTCCCACTATCTAATCCTGCAAATTGACTTCGTCCTCACCACCACACACCTATCCTTCCTAGCTGAGACACATCCCATCTAGTCTAAAAACTATCAATATTTCATTAACTCTTCTAGAAAATCTTTCACTTTATCTGGCAGGTCTGACCCAAACCGGACTATCTCTCTATTACTCTGAGTAACTCCCATGTTTGCCAAAGCATAAACTACACGGTTTGCTTCCCTATTAATATGTGACATCAAGAAAATTTCTAGTTGGGAGAGAAAATTTCTAATAGTTTCCACCCATTTTTTGAGTCTCCAATTATAAACTTGACCCTTGATGATGGAATTCATGCAAAAAAGTGAATCCCCTTCAATTTCCACTCTAAGTTGTTTCTTCTTAATATACAAAAGAATACCACTGGCTAATACTTCCATCTTTGCCTCATTATTTGAAGCTCTATCAATACTCCTTGACAACACCCACAAATATTTCTCTTCCCCATCTCTAATGATACACCTTGCCCCAGCCAAACCCGGGTTTCCTCTTGAAGCCCTGTCGAAATTAAGCTTGGCATGATCCCCATCGAATGGGCGCTTCCATTTAGCCTCTTTTCTTACAATCCCTTTGTTCGAGGCCACCCCTGAGGGATGGATCGGATATTTCCATTTTCTCTGAATCTCCTCATCCCACAAGTTAAAAGATAAATTCTTATTATCCCTCTGATTAGAATTAGCAACTTCACACATAGCTATAAGAATCTTATTTATTAATTCTGAACTAATCATCTCCTTCTCCTCAAATATCCTTATATTTTGCTCTTTCCATAAATGCCAAACTAACAAAGATGGTGTGAAGATCCAAATAGCACTCCATGTGTTCTTACCATCTTTGTTCCGCCAACTTGTCATAAAATATCGAAGAGGTTCGTATCTAACATCGAAGCAACCTAGAGAATCCAACAACCAATTCCAAACCTCGTATGCATAATCACATGCATAAAGAATATGGTTCGCTAACTCTTCCCTGACTTTTCATAATGGAAATCTAGTGGGCCCTGCAATGCCTATCTTGAAAAGTATATCCCCTATTAAAATATTTCTATGCAAATCACGTTGGCATTATAACAGACAAAGGGAGATTGTTGGCATTCCAATTACAATGAGAGATTGTTGGTATTTCAATAAGGATATTGAGAAGGTTGTTGATGATTATGGATATAACTGATTAAGGATGTTTACTGTCTTAATATTATTATTTTGTCATTGATGTCAAGAAATTGATTTTCTAATTCAGTATGATGTTGCCATATCTTAAGAAGTATGTTTTGAAGAGAGTTAAGATGTCGGTAAAAGACACAGAAAGAATGTGATGAATAAGGGGAGGAATAAGTTATTCAATGGGCAACTATTACTGAGTTAGACAATGATGAGATCATGATGTTTAGATTGTTTTGATATCCTATATATGTTGTTGATTGTAAGGTAATACTATACTATGTTACCGAGCAAAGAACCTAGTCGGTAAACCCTAAGGTTATCGCTATCGGTTAATGAAGGCGGAATGTCTACCGAGTGAAGTTTAGTATTTACCAAGTTGCAACCGAGTAATAATAGAATGCATTGAATGAATAAAAGCATTATTTAATGAAGGAAGTTGATGAGCTGGAACTGATTAAATGATTGGTATGTTGTGTATGAAGTTTGTTAAAGAATCTATGGTAAAGGAAAATCGGTAGGAAGATCTACAACTCAAATTGAACCGCAATACCCTAGCACAAGTTCCAAGAAATGTATGCAAGTTCCAAGGCGGGGTAAAACATTTTCAGATCGAAGGATACATTGAACCTAGTCAAGTTTGAAGATCTGATGGCTATGATTGATCATGGGAAATGTGATCAAGGAGATTAAACGGTTGGCAAATTGTTTATAAATAAGGAACTGTTGATAAACAATGTATGTGGGCAAGTGTAAGCACAGGGATGCTACATAGTGATTACTGAGCACTGAAGCTTGAAGACCTGTTTTGATAACAAAGTATAGAGCCCAACAAAAGGACAAGATAAGTCCTATGATTAGATTGTATTGAGCAAATAAGAATTTGCTTTAGCATTTTTAGATGTGAAGTTGCAGATATATTTTATTACTGTTATTTTGTAAAGTGACAGAAAATCTCTTAACCGAGTGGACTTAACAGTCTTATTTGTAAAACCCTCTAGCAAGATGACATTCTTATTGAGTGTTTGAAATCCTTTAACAAGGTCACTTCTAACAAGGTGAAGATCCTAACAGATCTGAGGGAAATCCCTTAATCGAGACACATCTAGCAATGCGTTTGTAATCTTTAACAGGATTTGCTTTTAACCGAGCATACTCTAGAAGAGTATATTTCTTAGTGGGTCCGAAATCCCATAGTGGTTTTTCCCTATTTGTGTTTCCACATTAAATTTGGTGTTATATGTTTTGTGATCTTATCTATTTATGAGTTTGCATGCTTTACAGTTTTTCTGATAAGGTTACCGAGGTTGAATCTGTTGATTTTATGGAAGATTAAGTTTGTATGATTCACCCCCCCCCTCTCATCTTGTTTGCTTGGCATCTGTACTAAACATTTAGTATCAGAACTATCAATTGGTATCAGAGCTTTGGACTCCGGAAGAAAAGTTCAAAGGTACTTGAGGCAAAGATCCAAAGATGTATAAGAGGGATGCACCAAAGCTAAACAAGTCAAGTTTCTCTACATGGCAGAAAAGGATGAAGCTGCACCTATCAGGAGTTGGAGAATATGTTGTATATTGTCTAGAGAATGATTTCATTACACCTAGCACCAATCCATTGACAATGGAAGAGATAAAGGCAAAGCAAGAACATATCCAAGCAATGATTGAAATAACATCTGCATTGACTGACTCAGAGTTTAATGATCTAGAAGGTTGCAATGATGCAAAGGCAATGTGGGATAAGCTCATATCTGTGTATGGTGGAGATGAACATGTTCAAAGAGCAAAAGTGGATAGTTTAAGAGGACAACTTGAATCTATGAGGATGAATGAAGGTGAGAACATAACCTAGTACAGTACAAGACTAAAGGAGATTGTCAATCAAATCAAAGGAGCAGGAGGAACCATTGAAGAAAAGGATATAACAAGTAAGTTGTTAAGAACGCTTCTACCAACTTATGCAATCCGAGTCTCTGCAATCAATGAATTGAGGTCTGCACCCAATATGCCAATTTCTTTAGATGCTACTATTAGTAAGCTACATGCATTTGAGTTAAGTAACTTTAGTAATAGTGGGTCATTGGTAAATAAAGTTGAATCTGCATTTAGTTCTTTTCATCTTGGTGAATCTAATGATTACAATGATAGAAAGTATAAGTATTCTGAAGGGGATCACAGTGGAGCAAGTGAAAGATTTCGTAAGAACATGGAAGAAGTACACAAACTGTATGAGGATATCAGAAAGCAAGAAGAGTTTGAAGCACTATTAGCCAAAACGTTACCGAGAGGCAAAGGTAACTATAAAGGAAAACTACCTTTGAAATGTTTCAATTGTGATAAGATAGGACATATGGCCTCAAACTGTCCTGACAGAGAATCAAGTGAAAAGAGAGATTATCGAGATGACAGATAGAAAAATAATCATTACAGAGGACACCGAGACTTCAGAAGAAGAGATACAAAGTCATGCCTAATAGCTGATGAGGAATCAAATGATGATAAATTAGATGAAACTGATACAGAGGAAGTAGTTTATGTGGCTATCAAAGATGGATCAGATCAAGAAACGTATGAAGAAAAAGCTCTAATATCTCATATAAATACTAATGATTCTTGGATCATAGATAGTGGATTCTCACATCACATGACAGGTGATAAACACAAGTTTGTTATATTAGAAGATTATGATGGAGGTTATGTAAGATTTGGTAATGATGCACCATGTCCAGTAAGAGGTAAAGGATCTATAACACTTCTTAACAATGCAAAATGCAATGATGTTTATTGGGTTGAAGGTTTGAAATACAATTTGTTGAGTGTAGCACAACTAAACAACACAGGTTGTCAAATAGAATTTCAAAAAGGAATTGTCAAAGTTCATGACAAGCATGGAAAGTTAGTTGCTACCAAGACACAAACAAAAGGTAACACATTTCACCTTGACTCAACTCGGAATAACTGTCTATATGCAAAGATAGATGATACCTGGTTATGGCATAAAAGGTTTTGTCATGTAAATTTTGATAATCTGATCAAAATAAGCAAGAAGCACCGAGTAAGAGGTCTACCGAGTCTTGAAAAACCTGAGAATGCTATGTGTTGAGGATGCAAGATGGGTAAGATGACAAGATCAAGCTTTACAAGTAAGTCCTACACTTCTAAGGGAATTTTAGATCTTGTGCATACTGATCTTTGTGATCCTATGAAAGTTCAGAGTTATTATGGTGATAAATATTTCATATTATTTGTGGATGATTACTCAAGGATGATGTCAGTTATGTTTTTAAAAGAAAAATCAAAAGCTTTTCAAATGTTTAAATGGTACACGGCAAGAGTTGAAAATAAAATAGGAAGACAACTGAAATGTCTTAGATCATATAGAGGAGGAGAGTTTACCTCTGAAGCATTCAACTTATTCTGCAATGATCATGGTATAAAAAGACAAGTCTCTGCACCGAGAACTCCACAGTAAAATGGGATAGCTGAGAGAAGAAACAGATCTATTGTGGATTGTGCTAGAACCCTGATGATTGAAAAGAAAGTGTCACAAACATTTTGGAGAGAAGCAATAAGCACAACAATTTACACCCTGAACCGAGTACAACTGAAGAAAGGAACTTTGAAGACACCATATGAAATCTGGTATGACAAGAAACCTAATGTAAGTTATTTTAAAATCTTTGGAAGTAGATGCTATGTTCACAAAGATGACAGAAATGGTAAGTTTGATCAAAAAAGTGAAGAAGGAACATTTCTAGGTTATTCTTCTAGAAGAAAAGCATTTAAATGTCTGATCAAATCATCTAACAAAATAGAAGAAAGTGCAAATTTGAAAATTGATGAATTTGCAGAAAGAAATGATGAAGGAAATTCCAAGGAACCAAAAGATTATGATTAATTTGTCTATGTTCAACCGACAAGTCTTGCCAAGAAGACTGCTGAAGGAAATGAAGAGAATATGCAGTTACCGAGTGATGAAGAAGATCATACAGAGCCTACCGAGCCTGTATTAGCCAAATATGTTAGAAGACATCATGCAGAAAGTCAAATTGTAGGAGATAAAGATGATCCAATGATGACAAGGAACAAACTGAGATAGAACACATATCTAACATCTTAATTTGAACTGAGAATAGTGAAAGAGGCATTTAACAGTGAAGATTGGATAAATGCTATGACAGAAGAGATTGATCAAATCAAGAAGAATGACAAATGGACACTGGTCCCAAGACCGAATGACAAAAATGTAATCGGTACAAAGTGGATTTTCAGAAACAAGCTGAATGAAAAAGGTGAGGTCATTCGAAATAAAGCAAGACTAGTTTGCAAAGGTTATGCTCAAGAAGAGGGAATTGATTATGGTGAGACTTTTGCACCTGTGGCAAGACTTGAAGGAGTAAGAACATTGTTGGCATATGCTGCTTACAAGAATTTCAAGGTATATCAAATGGATGTCAAATCTGCATTTCTGAATGGTATATTAGAAGAAGTTTTTATTGAACAACTTGAATGATTTGTTGAAGACAAGAATAAAGATCAGATATGTAAATTGAACAAGGCTTTATATGGTCTGAAACAAGCACCTAGAGCATGGTATGAAAGATTGCACTCTTATTTAATCAAGATTGGTTTTATATGGACAAGTGAAAATAGAAATATGTACATGAAGAATGATGAAAATGGAATACTGATCTAACCATATTTGTTGATGATATTATCTTTTGTGGAAATGACTCTTTATGCAAGAACTTTGGAAATGAAATGAGCAAAGAATTTGAGATGTCATTAATCGGTGAGATAAAGTATTTTATAGGTTTACAGATACTACAAATGAAAGATGAGATTTTCATTACTCAATCCAAGTACATAAAGGAAATCTTGAAGAAATTTGGAATGGAGGATTCAAAACCAGTAAGTACTCCTATGACTACCAACTGTAAATTATCAAAGAATGATGAATCTGCATCTGTTTATGAGACACTTTACCGATCCATGATTGGAAAGTTGCAATATGTTGTTCACAGCAGGCCAAATATAGCACATGCAGTAGGTATAGTTGCAAGATTTTCTGCAGGTCCTAAGGAAACACACATGACAGCAATCAAGAGAATTTTCAGATACCTGAAAGGCACTGAAGATTATGGCTTAGTATATCAGAAAGGAAATGACTTTGATTTAAAAGTTTATACTGATGTTGATTGGGCAGACAACATTGATGATAGGAAAAGCACAAGTGGAGGAGCTTTCTTTTTAGGAGAAAGACTAGTGAGTTGGCTTAGCAAGAAACAAGGTTGTGTTTCACAGTCAACAACAAAAGCTGAATACGTTGTTGCAGCATTGAATTGTACTAATATAGCATGGATCAAACAACTGTTGGATGGTACAAATGAGGAAGTTACCGAGCCAATAACTATATTCTGTGACAATACTAGTGCCATTAACATTTCAAAGAATCCTGTTATGCACTCTAAGACAAAGCACATCTCTATCAAATATCATTATCTTAGAGAAGAAGTTCAAGAGAAGAAAGTGGTGTTGGAGTATGTTAACACAAAGGAACAAATAGCAGATATCTTCACCAAGCCACTGCCAAGGGACACTTTTGAGTATCTCAGAAGTAAGTTAGGAGTCCTACCCCTATCTTCCATTCACTGACCGAGTTCGGTGAAAGCATCAATTCGATGGCTCTACATAATATCTTTTATGAGTTGATGCTGATTTACACACTTTAGGAGGTTTTCTAAAGGTGTACAGGAAACAAATACATCGAATAGGAATTGAAGACAAAATGCTCTGACCGAGATTGAGTTGACACATAACAGCAAGGAATTCACTTCTCAGCGGAAGAAATCATGTTTTAGTTCTTTACTTTTTGGCATTATTGTCAAAGGGGGAGAAGACTGAAGAAAAGGGGAGAAGACTAATGTATGGTGGAGAAATCTGATGACAGGAGGAGAGCATTTCAGTATCTCATAGCAATCTGAATCCAAATCAATTAGGTCAAATCAATTGGTTTTGCCATCAATGCCAAAGGGGGAGATTGTTGGCATTATAACAGACAAAGGGAGATTGTTGGCATTCCAATTACAATGAGAGATTGTTAGTATTTCAATAAGGATATTGAGAAGGTTGTTGATGATTATGTATATAACTGATTAAGGATTTTTACTATCTTAATATTATTATTTTGCCATTGATGTCAAGAAATTGATTTTCTAATTCAGTATGATGTTGCCATATCTTAAGAAGTATGTTTTGAAGAGAGTTAAGATGTCGATAAAAGACATAGAAAAAATGTGATGAATAAGGAGAGGAATAAGTTATTTAATGGGCAAATATTACCGAGTTAGACAATGATGAGATCATGATGTTTAGATTGTTTTGATATCCTATATATGTTGTTGATTGTAAGGTTAATACTATACTATGTTACCAAGCAAAGAACCTAGTCGGTAAACCCTAAGGTTATCACTATCAATTAATGAAGGTGGAATGTCTACCGAGTGAAGTTTAGTATTTACTGAGTTGCAACCGAGTAATAATAGAATGCATTGAATGAATAAATGCATTATTTAATGAAGGAAGCTGATGAGATGGAACTGATTAAATGATTGGTATGTCGTGTATGAAGTTTGTTAAAGAATCTATGGTAAAGGAAAATCGGCAGGAAGATCTATAGCTCAGATTGAACCGCAATACCCTAGCACAAGTTCCAAGAAATGTATGCAAGTTCCAAGGCAGGGTAAAACATTTTCAAATCGAAGGATACATTGAACCTAGTCAAGTTTGAAGATCTGATGGCTATGATTGATCATGGGAAATGTGATCAAGGAGATTAAGCGGTTGGCAAATTGTTTATAAATAAGGAACTGTTGATAAACAATGTATGTGGGCAAGTGTAAGCATAGGGATGCTACATAGTGATTACCAAGCACTGAAGCTTGAAGACCTGTTTTGATAACAGAGTATAGAGCCCAGCAGAAGGACAAGATAAGTACTATGATTAGATTGTATTGAGCAAATAAGAATCTGCTTTAGCATTTTTAGATGTGAAGTTGCAGATATATTTTATTACTGTTATTTTGTAAAGTGATAGAAAATCTCTTAACCGAGTGGACTTAACAGTCTTATTTGTAAAACCCTCTAGCAAGGTGACATTCTTATTGAGTGTTTGAAATCCTTTAACAAGGTCACTTCTAACAAGGTGAAGATCCTAACAAATCTGAGGGAAATCCCTTAACCGGGTCACATCTAGCAATGTGTTTGTAATCTTTAACAAGATTTTCTTTTAACCGAGCATACTCTAGAAGAGTATATTTCTTAGTGGGTCTGAAATCCCACAGTGGTTTTTCCCTATTTGGGTTTCCACGTTAAATCTGGTGTTATATGTTTTGTGATCTTATCTGTTTATGAGTTTGCATGCTTTACAGTTTTTCTGATAAGGTTACCAAGGTTGAATCTGTTGATTTTATGGAAGATTAAGTTTGTATGATTCACCCCCCTCTCTCATCTTGTTTGCTTGGCATCTGTACTAAACATTTAGTATTAGAACTATCAAATCAACCCACAAGAAGGCTCCAGCTTTCGACAATACAAACTTGGGCCAACACAATATTCTCGAGCAATCCCCACCTAATGGAGGTACATTTTGAATCCAGTAACCAATCTTGGTAGAGTACTTCCTGGATTTCGTCGTCGTCTAGAAAACATCACCCTCTAAGTTAGACAACTTAATTCTCCTACAATTGAGAAAACCCTTGACCATCTCCTAGCCTTGAAGAGGAATCATATCCCCCAAGTCTATCCAGCCATCAAACACATTCCCTGGGTCGCTCTTTATGTAATCACCTACTCAAGTGCCAATTGTGTCCTCTAGACCTTGAATCCAATCCGAGTTTCCCAACAAGTTAGATAGGCTCTCCTCCCCATTCCATGAATCATGTAACATTTTAGCCTTCATGCCATTACCCATTTTCCACGAAACATGATTTGTGATGATCGATCTGCAATCACACATAAATTTCCACACCGCGGAACCTCCAATTGGATTCGCCAAAGTCAAAATTCCCTGGCTCCTTGTAGACTTTCCAAATCAATTTGGTCCCTAATGCTCTATTATGTTTGATCATCTTACGTACTCTGGCTCCTACGTCATCTTTTGATTTGCAAACTTGGTCTCATCCTACAAGATGAATTTTCTTCTTCTCTCCCTCCTTAGCACCAACCCACAAGAAATTTTTTATAATTTCTTCCATAATCCTTTCCACCTTATTAGTGACTCTAAAATATGACATAATGTATATAGGGAATGCCACCAATACTGCTTTAATTAGTTGTATTTTGTCGGCTAAGGAAATTCACTTATGTTTCCAAACCCCAATCTTGTTTCTGCAGTTGTTGATAGTGCTCTCCCATTGATACATTCTGCATGCCCCAACTAGCATCGGGGCTCCAAGATGTTTAGAAGGGAGTTTTGAGATTTTAAATCCAAGTGTTTCCATTATTTTCTTTTGCTCTAGCGCCTTGCAGTTGAAGTAGAAAATGGTATATTTTTCCTCATTTATCAGTTTTCCCGATTGCTCCACATAATTCTCCAATACATTTCTGATCAAAAGCGCCTCTTGTAGTGAAGCTTCCCAAACAGGGTTGTGTCATCCGCGAACTAGGAGTGAGAAACAATATTTCCTTTCATCACCTGAATCTATTTCCAGATATTATTGTCTTTTAATCTGTTGATCCTCCTCCCCATAGCTTCTGCCATGGTCAAAAATAGGAAAGGTAACAATGGATTTCCCTGTCTAATCTCATTCCTCACCTCAAAGAATGCACACAAAGATCCATTGACAACAACAAAAAATCTAGAGGATGATATACATCATTCTATCATTTGAATCCAACCTTCTTCGAAACCAAATTTTCTCAAAACAAACAAGAGGAAATTCCAGTTCACTCTGTCTTAAGCCTTGCTAATATCTTATTTAATGATCATACCTTTATGCCTCTTCTTCTGGATGGAATGAGCTACTTCATTAGTGATAATTATATACTCTCAATGATCTCCCTCCCTAGAACAAAACCGCTTTGTTCCTGATATATGATTTTGTCCAAACATCTCTTGAATCTATTTGCCATCGCCTTTGTGATGATTTTGTATATAGTGTTACACAATGAAATGGGCATGAAATTTTCAAAGTTCCTGCATCAAGCCTTCTTGGGAATTAAAGCAATCACTGAGTTATTGACATCCTTAACAAATTTCTTCTTCTTCTTGAAATCCTCTACCACCTTTTTGACATCCTCCCCAATAAAATCCCAACATTTCTGATAAAATTTTGCTGGGAAACAGTCTGGACCTAAGGCTATGTCTATGTGAAGTTGAAACATAGCCTCTTTCAACTCTTCTATTGAGAATTCTCCCAACAAGTACCCATTGTCATTCAGGCTAATTAAAGTTGGAATATCCTCCAAAACCCCAACTATTGGGCTCATCCTTCTTACCATTACTGGTCATCAAAGATCGAAAATGTGAAACTACTTCCTTCCTGATATCCTCTTCCTCTAAAATAATATTGCCAACATTATCCTTAATTTCAGAGATCCAATTCCTATCCCTCCTCCATTTGACCAATGCATGAAAGAACTTCGTCTTTAAATCACCATTTGCCAACCATTTCTCTCTAGCCTTTTATTTCTAATAGATCTCCTCCCTCTTAAGAACCTCCATATGCATATTTTTTAAAGCTTTTTCTTTTTAAAAAAATTCTTCAAACATCCCCATCTAAATCGCCTTATTATTCAAAATCTCTAATTCCTCTTCTATTCTTAATTTTTCTACAAAAATGTTCTTGAAAACCTCCTCATTCCAAGCTTTTAATTTTTGTTTTAAAAAATTGATCCTTCTCACAAAGCAAAAAGATGGCATACCTTTGAAAGTATTACTTTCTATCCACCAATCCCTTAAATTTAAAGGTTATTGGATAGTGGTCAGATGTTGACAGAGGAATAATATAGGACTCGCATATTACGGAGTCCTTCACCCAATCTAGCCCCACTAAGAATCTATCTAAGCATTTTGCTATGTTTTTAAAACCAACCCATCTATTTGTCCATGTAAACTCACCTTTCTTTGGAATACAACCCCCCACTTCCATCTCCAATAGCATCTCCTAAAATTCACACGTCTCTTAAATTACAACCAATATGCCTACCCTTCCTTTCCGAATCATCCAACATTGCGTTAAAATCTCCCCCCATTATAAAGTTTCCTCCAACAATCACTTTCTTATCTGGAATCTCCTCCCAAGTGGCCCTCTTGCCCTCATTCTTCGTTAGACCATAAATGTTGGAAATAAAAAATTCCATGTTGTTGACTTTATGTTTTATTTTACAGAGCATATAATTACTCGATGAATCAACTAGTTCCACAGAGACCAAATCATCATTCCACGATATAGCTAGTTCTCAAGTCATTCCTATTGCATCTGCAAAAACTCTTAAATTCCACTTAAAGAAATATTTCAAAAAACCTTCGCACACATCCTTTTGAATCTTTGTTTCTTGCAAAAGAAACATGTATGCCATAATCACCTCCAAACCGTGCTTGATTAAGTGCCTTTTATCAGGGGAAGACATTCCTCTGACATTCCATGAGGCGATCTTCATTGTTGTCCAAGGGAGGACCCTACTCCCTTGGATCTAGACAAAAAGTTTTTAAGACTCATAAAGCCTTTCCTTGTCACCTCCTCCTCCCTCTTTTGTTTATTTGTTTTCCTCCCTCACCTATTCTTTTGAAAATAAGAAGACATCAATTAACTCAAAAATATTGGCTCTGTGATCCCCAATGAATCCATATTTTGGTCTTCCTCTAAGTCCCACTCCTCTACCCCTTCCCCTTCTTCCTCCAATCCCTCCTTCAAAAAAACCTCAAAAATTTCCTTTGATCCCTCTTCTCCCAAATTCCCTTTCCATGTAGTATCTCTGCTCTCCAAACTCTTATTCCCTCTATCTTTGGAAGATGTATCCTCATTCAGCTTCCCTTTTTGTCTTCCTACCTCCTGATACTCTACCTCGCCTCTTATGTTAACTACTTTCATGACCATTACTTCCCTCTCCCTTTGAACTTTTGGAACCCATTTATTTGCAGGCCTCCTCTCCTTTGCTCTACACTGGAAATCCTAGCGATCCCTCTTTTACAGTTTAAGCAAAAGAATCTTGCTTCTTCCAATTCTAACGCCTACCTCCATTTTTTATTTTTCAACTTCAAAACTACCACTTTCAGAATTTCTCTAATAGTCATCACCCTAACTCTAGCAAAGAAATATGAGTCTCCTGACATAGCCTCTTCATCCATTCCTGTAATGGTACCCAATGATCTGCCAATTTTCAGCAAGCACTCTTCTAACCAATATTCTATGGGTAAATTATATAATCTTATCCATTTTTTTGTTTCATAGGGGTTGGTTTTACAAGGATCAAAATTGGGGATGCCAAGATGCCATATAGATCGGGTAGCCTTCTATCTACCAAACTCCTTCCTACAGAATTTTTTATTTTCCTTCCACCAATTTGAATATGACAACAACAACAAAAAATCAGGATAAACTTCAGAATAAAATCTAATCTCTAATTATTTTTGGCCCATTTTCTAATGGTTTTCCTATCCTTTCTAGGGCCAATGATTCTACAAATCAAAGCCAAATGTTCCATCAAGTCACTTTCCAAGGAGATTTCATCTTCTACATTGATCTATTGGAATCTTTCGTCTTCCTTTTCCTGATCTCCGTAGCCCTCCTTTTCTTCTCTTGAGAAAACCCTACAAACCCTGACCTCCATCATCTCCCCATACACTTGATTTATAATATCATCCATTAACCTATGCAATCTTATTGTTTGCTAATTTGTTAATAACTTAAAATTTCCAAATACTTTAATTTCCACTCATCAATCATCTAGAAGTTTTCTTAATAATTAAGTAAGGGTGTGCTATTCCTATATATTTTTGTAGTATCATAAATCATAACCCCTTACACTTTTACAATCCTTTTTGTGCCCTCGCCTTAGTGTGTATCCTCCTAGCTCTTTCCCATGCATATTTCTAGCTTTGCACTACAAAACTGATGTCATATGATAATATGGTGATCTGGGCCTCTATCTTAAGCCTATTTACACATGTTCCACCTTTGATCCACCCCTTTCAGGGTGAATTAGGGCACTAGGCACCATAGTTCCCCCTAAATGGCCCCACTTTTAAATATGTTGGTGTACAATTTTTGTCATTTGATTCTTGATCTCGATATTTTAATATACATTGAAGGTCAACCTAATTTATGAAATACCTTAGGAAGCTTATATAAGAGCATCTTTCTAATTCATTTTCATAAGACACTCATGGCATCCTATTATCATTTCATCCCACCATATCCTACATTCAAATTTAGGCATTCTGGAGAACCAAGTTGTAGCAATCTTTATGTGAGTTTTTATGATTGTCTTTTATATCTTGTCATGTCACATGTCATTACATCAACATTTGTGGGTCTTATTTAAAGAGAGTTGCATCATCACCATCATAAAAAACATCAAGCTTGAGGTATAATATTGTGGATCTAGAATTTTACTTGAGATCTTTCCTTTCATTTATTTCATTGACGATTAATTCCAAACATGGCGTTTGACTAAGGCAAACCCCTACCAACATAACAATATGTTTCCTCTCTTGTGTGTGTAGGTGATGGGTTCTAAAGAGAAGGAATGCATATCCAGAAAGTACAAACTAAGATGAATTAAACTAGACTTTAAAGAACCAAAAAACCCTAGACACTGGCAATTGACAAACAATGTCTGACACTTTTTCGATGAAATTTTAGGGAAAGATTCTAAGTGACATTTTGATCTTGAAAAAGTTTTTTTATTTTTAAATATAACACCTTTAGGAGTAGGTCACCTAGCCTCATAGTCTGACACTTTTGAGCTCAAATTTTAGGCAAAGGTTCAGAGCTCTCTGATTCTCATTTCTAGGTCTATGCTCAATGTTTGCATGTCTATTCTGAAAGTATTTGTTTATCCCGATCTCTTTCAATTTTGCATCATTAACCCTTGTCCCCATATCACTTTCATAGTCAAAACAAATCAATTCAATTCATCTAATAGGAGAATAGTGAAATGGTTCATACTATCTCTATTAAATCTCCTTAATGTATTGAGGTGGTAGATGTGTTTGATTCCTAGTTTACATAGTTAGACTAGCTAATCCCATATACAACAAAACCCTTTAAATTTTTGGTGTACCTAGCGTTTCTTACATTTTACATAATTTTGATTGGGTTTTTAGATCTGTTTTTTCACTATGGAATCTACAAAATCTAATTGGGTTTCACTTTCAAATGTGGCTGCATTGTTTATCAATTATATTTATCAAACCATGTGTTGTGTGATGGATTGTTTCACTTCATGTTACTTGTATTTGTTCATATCACTCTAATGCATTGCATCATGAGGATTTCAACTTCCTTTCCCACATTCATTTAATTTCTTAAAGCTTTCATACATGCTCCATGTTGTTATGCCCTAATAATTTTAAAGAAGTTTATTGAATGTTTGGACTTCATTAAAGCTTTAGTGGATATTTCAACTAGTACCTTTGATAATCCTCCTAGAGATAATATTGAAATCAATCATACTTGTACCTCTCTTAAGGTATCTCTTATTCATGAGGAAATATTTAACACTTTTGTCAATGATATCTCCAATAGAAGATAAGCATTAAAAAATAATGATGAATACTCTTCTCACAAGGGTACTTTGGCGCTAGAGGTACAAGCTAAATTTTAATTTCCCAACACTTCTATCACTTTATCTCCTCCTTATTCTCCAAGAACTTATCTTACCCATCAACATTTTTGAGACAAGATGATCTTATGCATTTCCTTCATGATATTTCACCCAACACAACATTCATTAGAGATGATGCTTTAGATGATGATAATACTTTTTCCTAACCTAACAAAATAGACATGAATAACGATGATAGAAATAAGAATATTCCTACAACAATCCATCCCCCTCATCTATTCATCCCTTTGGATCCACAAAGTTTACTTACACAACAAATTTCAATGGGTGTGGGTGTTATTTTTGCTTGGCAGATATAGATGGGAGATGTTGAAAGGTCATGGAGGCATTGCGAGAGTAAATAGGTGGCATCAAGTTAAGAGTAATGGCATAGGTATTGAGAGGAGGAGGTGCAATAAAAGGAGGTCGATGATATTCATTTTTGACTTCCATCATCAACGGCCATGAATACACCATTACCCTCATGTAGAGTCCACAATGAACTGATACCAGGAATGTAGAAAGTAGAAGCTACGAGGTATAAGTCATACCTATCACTGAAGGAGGCGAAAGGAGGGCTAACAAAGAAAATATTTTAGTGTGCAAGATGGAGGAATACGATAATGTTAGAAAGAAAAGGATTTGAGTATATTGAAGATAAATTTTGTGGGTAATATAAGAAGACAATGATCCATTATCAGCTAAGTATCATAATTTGTAGTTTATTGTTTTGCGATCCCAATTTAGTCAATTCAGAACCCTCATCTCATGAAACCAAATCTCTAATTTGCCTTGTAATTCATAAGGGTCTAACATTTATCTTTTTAATTTTTGCTTAGAAATACAATCTTAAACATCAAACCACCACTGAAGACTATCCCTTTAGCTGATATTTTCCTAAGGCTATGTTTTAATGAATCTACATGAGGATAATGACACCCATATAGGCACAGATTCACTATGTTATTTCACTATTCAATCACTAATAGCATATGGATGTGTGATTATAAAGTTATTATAGTAAATCTATCTTAGGTATATCATTCTATCAATACAGACCATGACTGCTTAATAGATTCATTCTATCAATCGATTTGCATAGCTTCTCTACATATTATATCTTGCATGCATATTATCTATTGGGTGCATGATATATTTATCTCTCTCTTGAACACTTTCATTTGTAACTTGATAGTAAATAATGAATCTTAGAAAGGTGGCTCTCTAAAACCCTTCACTTTTCTAAACCATTTTGTGTATAGCCATTACTCATCACACGCATGAGACTATACCTCTTTGAGGTAATATGTTAATTATTCATTGTTATTGCCTAAGCTCCCATTTTGGCATCAAGATGGTAAGTTGCCACTACCATAAATTTCTAAGTACTTTACTTCTTTTCATCAAATGTTTTGCTTTTATTTTTGCAATTATAAATCTACAAATTTATAAACACACTATTACACACATGTCTTCCATGACAATTTCACCCCCAATGAATTAGTTGCAGATGCATGACATGTAATAAAGGGCTATTCTTGCAAATCCATGTCCTTCCTATTTATACTTTCCACTTTAGTTTGTATTCATTGTAAAGAGAGACAATCCATTATGGTCAATATTTATTCTCTATATTTAAAAGACCTCATTTGTCTTAAATATTGTGTGACATCTAAAAGTAGAGAATATTTTGATACTCATGATATGGATAATTCAATGTTAGATAAACTAGATATTAATTAAATAAAATTCATTTTTATTGGTAAGTTGTGTATACTATCGCATGCATATTATTAAGTTAAGAATTATGGTTACCAACTCTTTGTTGAATAGAATATATTTATTTCTATTCTTTTTAAGAAATAATAATCATAGGAATGCTATAAAGTGATGATTTAGAATAAATTTGTTTACAATTTAAATTGTCAAGTTAAATTTTTGTAGTTTGTTATTAATATGATGTGAAATAAAGCCTCTTATTATTTGAAAGAGGTTAGTGGTATTATTTTAAAATTTTCTTCTATTATACTTAAGTAAACCATGATGTTACATATATAGTATGTCCTCTTTTATGATGAACTCTCAAGATAATGGAGATCTAGAATATTAATATACACATACTAGGATTAAATGAAAATTTAAAATATGAAGTAGTGAGTCATGGAGAGATCAATTGTGTTCATGTCTAGCATTAGTTTATATCATTATTCTTTTCTATAATTAAAATAGTTGTTTATACACTTATGTATTTGTAGGACTATGTATGCTTATGAAAGATTCCTTATGATTAAATAGTAATGTGATGATTATACTTAGGAGTTTCTAGCTATGTTACACTCTTTCATTCAATTATTCTTCTGGATTAATTACATAAGTTTATCATTTTTTCTTTCTAGTCGAACTATTATTTAATGGTCTCATAATTTTATGTGGCATAAATTTAAACCTTTACCTTAGTATAAGAAAAATTCCCCTTGGCCACTGTCCACCTTGCAATTTTTCCTTTGTGGTCTTGGGTTTTGATTTAGTCATTTTCTATAGAAGGAACGCTTTTGTGAGCTTTGGAGGAAAATGCTTGAGCTAGGGTTTTGTTTTTCATTGCAACACATGCTCAACCTCAATGGCAGCCACAAAGAGTGGACATAGTTTAAAGACTTTTGTGATGAAGGAAGGAGTTCAAAGAGTCAAGCAACCACGTTCTACAGTCATTTCAACATCTTGCATGTGGAGAGAAACTCTATTTCAAGTTTCAAACTTTGAAAAGCTTCATCAAGAACATAAATGAGGGTCATCCTATTAGAAATAGATGAATGTTTTCTTGTGTTTATTTTTTTCAATATAATAATTGTATGAAGGTGTTGTAATCTTTGCAAATAAAATTTGTTGTAATGGCCAAGTGAGAGAAAGAACTAATAGGTTTAGAATTAAAGGACAGTAAGGAAAATAGGCAAACAAAATTAGTTTGTTGTTCATTATCTTTAATCTTTTCCTGAAGCTCCCAACCATTTCATTGTTATGTATTCCTGACATGATATGCATGTATGCTTTCTTGTTGTCTCATGAGGAAAATAGAAATAGCAAACAGAAGTTATAATGATGATGTATAGATCATGGGATGGCCATAACACAATGCAAGGTATGAAGTGTAAAATGACAATAATGAACATACTCTGTATGAGTACCTTTGCTACTCGTTGTTTGTGACCTTGGCAAAGGATATAAGAAATAGTCTACGAAGCAAAAGGGTGGCCACTTTCTATAGAGGACAGTAAATGAGACCAAGGTAATATGAGGTCACTTTTTGAACATCAAGTGATTATGATTTATTATCTTAGTATGATAGACAAGAGGTAGACAGAGAATACTAGTGGAATCAAAACAATCGTGCGCAATATTTGATTAGTCTCGTATTAAAATTAAAAAATCATCTTTAATCAAGACTCTTGATCTCTTTTTAATCATTACAAAATCACATGGATATGAATATTTGTCACAGTTGGAGGGCCTTCATGAAGAAGAATATGAGAGTGGAGAAGAATTTACAAGGTTGGTAGCCCATTTATATTTAAAATCTTACACAAGAAATTCAAAGATAAAGGTTGACATCATAGACCTAGAAGATAATGAAAAGATATGGTGACATGCTAGGAATGAAGACATCATAAAGAAATTGTGAATGAGAGGAGGTACAATATTCAAATAAGTAAACAATGTTTCTCACCATTTGATGATACTAAGCCTAATCAAATTACAATAAGGATTGTAGAAGGAAGACAAATTTTATGACAAAGGCAATCAACAAGGCCATGAAATCTTGTTTGAAAATCCTAAGACCATAGTGTGTGTTAGTAAAGGTAATGGGGACAATCATGAAAAAATATATGAAAGGAAGTGATCAAAATATCCCTAAAAGGCTATTCTTGTAAGAAGTGTAAGAAGATAGCAAATGGACAGTCAAAGACAATATGTAATTAGTAAGGGATAGCAATGATAGTCAAGTGTTGTGACAATTTTGTGTAATCATGAGAAAAGTGGATAGAGAAAAATATGCATAAGGGACGACATCATCAATGTCTTGCTACACTAGATGTAATTACTTTGACATAGTAGCAAGAAAATATCAAAATCTAAAGGCAACAATGGATTTTAATGAAGCACATCATGACACCTAACAACTGCATAAATGCAATGATAATGAGAGGACAATATAGATTATAGTATTAAGATGTTAAGAAAAAAGCACCAAATCCAACTATGAAGATCAAAAGGTTGAAAGCTACAAATAAAGAGGTGGTTTGTATATGATAATGCCTCATAAAAGACTCCACTCCAGCAAGAAAACAAAGGTGAGGGAGAATCAATGTTTTGTGTTGGTAAAAAGCTAAAGAAGAAGAGAGAGCTAAGAAGCCATAAAATTGGTCATGATAAGGTATTGTTTATGATAGATGCATGCATACTAACAAGGAATAGTTGATGAAAAGGAAAAAAATAGAGAATGGTAGTCCTACAACTGTTGATGAACTACAATGGATGAAATAGATTCATCATTGGATTAATAGCAACCATATTTTCTATGACTATTGTGACAGTGTTTGTTCATACAAAGTTCTTGATTAATAAAGTATTTCAGCTTTATGGAAGGCTATCCTAAAAAGAAGGGACAAATCTTACCAGGAGTTGAAATGAGGATTTCTATTAATCCATGAAAAACATTATGCACTTCCCTAGAAAAGAATTCATGAAAGTAAATAAATCACAAGGAAAAGTCAAACTTGGTAGTCAATAATGACAAAATAAAGTACTAGAAAAGTATACAAATGTGATTGCAATGTCTTGAAGAAAAATAATATTGACAATAAAGAGAAGTCATTGAAAGGAGAACGGTGTCATTGATATGACAGTGACAATATAAGAAGACAACAAAGTGAAAAGATGATAATCATCAGCAGTCATAGAGGTTCCTAAAGGACAACAAGTCATGGGTACATGCACAACCATAAAGATGATATGATAACATCAAACAATGACAATGGTCAAAGGATCTAACAAGTTAAGATGAGCTAACAAAATGTCATGGGATCAGCTAGGCTTATTCGGATCATAAATAAAATAGTTGTCTATACACGTATGTATTGTAGGACTATGTATGCTTATGAAAGAATCATCTTGACTGAATAGTAATGTGATGATTATACTTAGGAGTTTCTTGCTATGTTGCACTATTTCATTCAATTATTCTTTTGGATTGATTACATAAGTTTATCATTTTTGTCTTTCCAATCCAAACTGTTATTTAAAGGTCTCACAATTTTATGTGGCATAAATTTAAACCTTTACCTTAGTATAATCAAAATTCCCCTAGGCCATTGTCCACGTTGTAATTTTTGTTTTGTGGTCTTGGGGTTTGACTTAGTTATGTTCTACAAAAAGACACATTTTTGTGATCTTCAAAGGGAAAGGGTCAAGCTAGGGTTTTGTTTTTCATTGTGGCACATGCTCTCCCTGAATGGGGGCCACAAAGAGGGGAGGTAGTTTAGAAAATTCTATGATTCAGGAAGGAGTTGAAAGAGTCAAGCAATCATGTTCTACAATTAGTTCAACATCTTGTACGTGGAGAAAAAGTCTATTTCAAGTTTGAATCTTCAAGCTTGTCTCATAAAAGCTTCATCAAGCACATAAATGATATTCTTCCCATTAGACATAGATGAATGATTTCTATTATTTATTTTTCTCATTAAAATATTTGTATGAAGGTATTGTAAATATTTGTAAATAAAAGTTGTTGTAATGGTTAAGTGAGAGAAACAACTAATAGGTTTAGAATCAAAGGACATGATAGAAAATAGGAAAACAAAATTGGTTTGATGTACATGATCTTTAATCTTTTCTATAAGCTCTCAACTATTTTATTATTATGTATTCCTGGTATGATATGAATGTATGATATCTTGTTGTCTCGTGAGGAAAATAGAAACAACAAACAAAAGTAATAATGTATAGGTCACAGGAGGGACATAATACAGTGCAAGGTATGAAAAGTGAAATGATAGTGATGAACATACTCCATATGAGTACCTTTTCTAAACATCATTCATAGCCATGGCAAAGTATGTGAATAACAACCCACAAAGCCAAAGTGCAAACACTTTCTAGAGAGGACAATAAATGAGCATAAGGTAATATGAAGTCACATATTGAACATCAAGTGATTAAGATTTAACATCTGAGTATGATGGATAAGAGGTATATGGAGAAGACTAGTGGAGTCAAAATAAGCATGCATAATATTTGATGAGTCTCATATTAAAAGCAAAAATATGTTTAATCAAGACACTTGATCTCTTTTTAGTCATTAAAAAATTAGAGGGATATGAATCTTTGTCTAGGTCAAAGAGGATTTGTGAAGAAGAATATGAGAGTAGAGAAGAATTTACAAGGTTGCTAGGGTCTATATTTAAAATCCTATGAAAGAAATTCAAAGATAAAGGTTGGCATGACAGACCTAAAAGCCAATGAAAAGATCCGATGATAACCTAGGGATGAAGACAATAGAAAGAAACCATGAAAAACGGGAGGTACAACAGTAAAATAAGCAAGCAACCTTTCTCACCATTAGATGATCCTGAGCCTAATTAAAGTGCATAAGGACTATAGAAGTAAGACAAAAATTATGACAAAGATAATCAATAAGGGCATGAAAGGTTGTTTGATAGTCTTGTGACATCATAGATTGTGTCAGTATAGGTAATGCAAACAATCATGAGAAAATATATGAAATGAAGAGATAGAAACAACTGTAAAAGGCTATGCTTGTGAGAGATCAAAAAATATATCAAAGGGACAATCAAAGAAAAAATACATTCAGTAAGGGATAGAAATGACAATTAAATTTCATGACAATTTCGAGTAGTCATGAGAAAAGTGGATAAAGCAAAATATGCATAAGGGAAAACATCATCAATTCCCTACTATAATAGATGTAAGTCTTTTGACATAGCAACAAAAAAAATCAAGATATAAAGACAACAATGGAATTTAAAGAAGCACATCAAGACACCTAACAATGGCATAAATATGATGATAATGAGAGGATATTATAGAGTACAATGTTGAGATGTTGAGAAAAAGTACCGAATTCCAACTATGAAGATCAAAAGGTCAAATGCTACAAATGAAGAGGTATTTTGTATATAGTAATGCATCATAAAAGACTCCATAGTGAGACGATGAAGAGAAAACACTATCATGAAGGTTCATGGCAATACATGAGGGAAAAGAATAATGGAATCGCATATGTCTTATATGGAGAATCACAAGAATTTTAATTGGAAGAAACAACCACCTTATGCTCATTTGATGATATTTAGGAAGTGGCAATATATTTAACCTTATGAGCATATTTATGCCAAAATGAAGATATCAACCAAAGGTATAGTGGGTGGTTTATAGTGAATCAAGGTTTGCAAACAAAGGAGAAGAGTGTGAGTTCGTTTATTGCTTAAGCAGAGACAAAGAGGAAGATAAACTCATAAATAAGGGGCAAAATTATAACTTTGAGGTGTCTTTTGGCTTGTGTGAAGGTGCCAAATCGGTAACATTACAACTAAGCAATAGTTTGAATCCATAATATCTCAGTTTAAGGAAGTTTGGGAGGACTTTAATGTCCCCTTTCATATTTATCCAACCCCTAAGATTTTCTCAACCACAAAGCATGGAAAGAACACATGTCCTATAATTTTGGGAAGTTGGAAATTTAGTTTGAGGAGTTGGAACAGGAATATAGGGACATGTGAGCAGATGTAGGGGTTGTCTAAGGGATTTTGATTCAGTATTGAAGACCAACCAAATATCTAGGAACGTCTCCAACACAATGCAAGCATTTATGAGATATTTGATACTCTCAAATAATATGTCGACATGTGTAAATGCCTACCAATGGGTATATATATGGTCAAGGAGTAGTTTTGAGCATTTATGATGCATTTTGGAGCAATTTGGAAGGCCTTAAATGGAAAAAATTAGTTTTGATTGATCCAAAGCAAAAATTAAAGTCTTTGTCAAGCATTCAAAGACATGTGCAACTAGAAAGGCAAGACATTTGTTTCTCTTCTTTATTGCCCATGATGCAAACTTTTAGGAGTTGAATGTTGGCTACAAAAAGAGACTCATAACTCATTTTTTGAGTTAGCTCTTTCTCTCTCATGCTTAGCATTGTATCTATCTCAAGATCTTTAAAGAAAATTAATAGCTTTATAACTCAAAAACTAGTGACTTTGTGACTAAAACAACATATGTAAGCTTTTATTTTTTCAAGCAATAGCAAGTAATTCAAAAGCATATCATTTTAAAATCACCTTTTTATCAATAAAGTTCAATTTTTTTGCCTTAGAAGCTTGTTTCTTTTTGTGTGTTATAACAACTGATGCTTGGTTTATGTGATTATTCATAAAATCCTTAAAAATACGTTCCATTTGTAACACCTTAGAATGGAAATACATTTATTCACATAAGTTTCCAGTTGTGAAGTGTAGAAAACCAAACTTTTAAGTTGTGAAACCTCTTATTTCCTTTTGAGGACTAGACTAAAATACCTTCTTCTTGAAAAATACAAATATATGAATGTATGTAATGTTGTAGTCGTGCAATAAACCATCTGAAAAGCTGGAATTTATGTGTCAAAAATAGTAATATAAGCTTAGTAATGATCCAGTGCATCACCTAAATAGTTGTAGTTTTCAATTTCCAAACATTTAAAGTCATTTTTCAATTATCTTTGTTACTCTTTTCTATGAAGAAGTTAATAGTTTAGTTCATTTTGAGGTAGTTAGATAAAGGAACTAGCCTTCTTTGGAGGTCCACTCCAACTTTTAAGTAACCCACGAGCCTAGGAGTGGTCCCATGTGTCAATAGGTTTCTAGGCTGAGAGCTTAGTCAGGGTGCAAACCTTGTTGATAATAATGAGAATGTATACACATATTGATTGTATATATGTATTATTTATGCATACATGTGTTATACCTTCTTTATAATTATTATTGATTCTTTAATTGATGAAATCTTCATTAATTCCATTATAAGTTGATATGCTTATTAAGACCTAGATTTAGACATCAATGCATCTAGGATAAATTATGATTATTTGTACTAAAATTACAAGTTGCACTTGATTACTTTTCATATGAATGGAGGAGTGTTATCATCATGCTTATTTTCATTTCTTTTAATGCCTTAGTAGGTGAACCATATAATGGTGTTCATAAGCGAATAACAATATGGATAAATAGATGCTCCTTGTATTTTATGTGATTTTGTTTGATTTTATGAATCTTAAAATCTTTTTTAGATTGTATTGGAATTGTGTTGAGTCTCATGTTGGAAAATGTTATTAAATAATAGGATTGATAACAAATAGAAATAATTGTAATGTTACATTAGTTTACCACACAGTTATGTTACTCTTTCAATGTTATTTGGCTAGTCTTCCTCGTGTTGGGTTGGGAATCTTTCCTTTCATGAAAGATTTCAGAGAAGTGTAACTACTTTGTGGCAGGGTAGAAACACGCTCGATCAATGTTTTTTCCCACAACAAATGCTAGGAGTTCCTCAGGAAAATTCCATGTTATATGCTTATGTAATCAACCTCATGGGCAATTGTAAAGGATTATGAATCCTTATGTACTTCTTTGTGTCAACTTATTGTACTAAAAATTTATTGTAATTAATGTAATACTTGTCTTTGATCTATGTATATTTAACACATGTCTTTAATTTATGAACTATTTTGTGTAATTATGTGAAGTATGTAATAATTAATTATGGAGGATGTTACAGACTGTCCTTCCCCTTGATAATTGAAAACACATTCTGAGATTGGCTATGACGTGATTTCTAAACGATGATATAGTGGAGAAGATTTTTGAAAGGTGGAACAAGGAATCAAATTCTCTATAGAACCTCCTTCACAATGCACTAGAAAAGACATATGATTTCCCTCCCTTTCTTACTTATTTTATTATTGAATCCTAGTCCTCCTATTCAACAAGAGAGAAGGCTTATCTATATTGACACTTGTTTTAATCTAGAAAAGAGAATCTTTTGGAGACAAACGTATAAAAATGTTACTTTTTCCTTATATAAGATACATGAATAACTATAAGCATGGAAATAAGGACATATTTTTTGTAATTTTCATCAAAGTCATTCGTAGTGTCTTGCTAATTGCATTTCATTTAAACAATTTGTTCAAGATTTATGTGATAGAACTCGTATTCACATTATGCCTGATCTCATTCTTTTTCTAAATCAAGATTCGCAATTAGTGTCTTAGCACTCCTTTGGCCCTATTATGTTTCTCCTCATTATGTGGCATCAATAGCTTGTCTTTTTGAGGGATCTTTTATCATTCATGGGGGTCCAATTTCATGTGTTATCATGCTTTGATAGAAACATGATAAAACTGTTATTCTTGTCTCCACACTTGGTGTGCACTAATAGTTTTTCACCTTTTCTCTTTTTTTTTCTAAGGATTCATTGTTCCTATGTTGAGTTGCATATTTTATAAGGATTGTTTTCCCCGTAGGGTGTCAGGTTAAGACATTGCATAAATGACAGAAGTACACAGAATATATGGAACTCACAAGTGTTCTATTGATTCATGATAAGCCAATACATACAATGATAGCAATATGTTCGACTACAATAGCATGTCCAAAGACTGGAAATAGATACAATATAAAGGAGTCTGGTCAGTTACCCGGTGCCAACTGCCGACAACCAATGGGTTAACTGTCGACGCTAACACAATTCATCTTAATGCTTAATTACCCAAAAACATTATCCCCCCCAAAAAGAAATGTCATCTTCGGATGACAAACAACCAAAATAGGAATGATGTACAAGAAAAACTGAAACCCAAAACAACAAATCACTTGGGAGGGCAAGAGGGTGTCCCTGAAGAAGAAGGGGCCACTGATGTCGAAGCCAACTGCGCCTACAACCACATCACCTGATTAGTTGGATAAGCAAGGTCCCACTTGGCCACCAACTAGTGCTCCCATGACCACTTCACCCTAAATATAGCCTCCATGAGCTCCTTTTGCTTCGCCTCCAACTCTACCGCAAGGCTGGTAATGCGGGTCTCTATTGTACTCCTCATCTCTGACTCAGCCGCCAGTGCTACTCTCATAGAGCTCAATTCTCTCTACACTGTGTCCAGAACCTCCTCCGCACGATCGACTCAGGCCTACTGCTAGACCAACTTCATCTCCAACGATGGGATGCGAGCAGCCAGCTCCGCGGCTCTATCTTTCTGGATCTGAGCCTCCCAGAGTCGGTAATAGCCATCCCGCACAGCTTGCTCAATCTGTCTCACCAAAATCTGCATGCGACTCTCTTCGGCCACCTCCTGAAACTACCACTCTACTCTCATCTTAGGTAGGTCTATGGTCGGCCATCCCCATGCCTCAAAGCACCTATGGAATGCCTCTCCTACCCCCGTAGTAGCAAACTTATGTAGGCTCTCCAAGGTTGGCTGAACAATGGGTTCCTCAACTGTTGAGGCTACCAACCGCAAATTATGTTAGCATCGGCAGTTAACCCATCGGTTGTCGGCAGTTGGCACCGAGTAACTGACCAGACTCCTTTATATTGTATATGTTTCCAGTCTTTGGACATGCTATTGTAGTCGAACATATTGCTAGCATTGTATGTACTGCCTTATCATGAATCAATAGAACACTTGTTAGTTCCATATATTCTGTGTACTTATGTCATTTATGCAATGTCTTAACCTGACACCCTACACGGAAAACATTTGGCTTTGTTGCCTAAGTAAAAACCTGGGAGCAATGAGAAAAGGATGTACTACATGGCACACGGATAATGGGACAACCATTACCAGAAGGAACGAGTGACCCTAACAGAGAACCTGATGAATTGTTCAAGGGGGAAAAGACACTCATGAAGGATTTCTCCTGCATCCTACAGGTGGTAATCGAAACACACGTACGGAAGGAAGCCACCGCCAAAAATGTCCCAGAAGATGTTGTGTGGAGTTTGCTCGGAGTAAGCCCCGCTGTGAATCGGTTGATGAGCCAACTGCCTAACCTTTTGGCACAAGGATTTTTGGCTCTCCAGAACCAAAGGGAAGACATCTACCGAGAGAACCGACGATAGCAAATTCTATGAGAATTTAGGGAGCGCCAAGAAGAGGAGCGCAATACATGAACTCTGATGGTCAGCGAGAATAAATAAGAACACCCCCATTATAATGAGTATGTCAGTGACATACATTATGTATGAGGGATGAAGTAATAAAAGTTTTTTTTGTTTTGTGCACATGGTGTGTGCTTGTTATGCATGGAAGTGATTTATACCCAATATACTAAATAAAGACAAAAATAAAAAGATAAAAAGTGACGAATGGGAAGTGGCACAAAGAGCGTTGAATCTCAAACAATAGATAGAACGAAGGCGTAGGCTAAGGCAGCTTGCCTATAGACGATCGGCCGAGGGGTTGCTCTAAGGGAACCCAAGAGGTGTCATGGAGGTTGCGGAGGTGGAGATAGATGGAGAGAATTACACTCTCTACACTGGTGTAGGGTTGCCTGAAGGGAACCTAAAAGAAGTCATGAAGGGTGCCAAAGGAGAACTCTACAGTTTGCTAGAATACCACCATAGAATAAGAAGTCGCGAAGAGTTGGTGGAACAAACAAGGCAAAATCTAAACCCAATTGATGCTACCAGAGACCTCCTAAAGAACTTGTCCATTTTGGAGGACAACCAAAGGGAGACAACCAACCGAAGGGAGATGACCGAAGGTGGCAGTATGGCCGAAGGTGCCGAGGGAACACAAGGGTACCATACAGGAGGAAATTTGTTCGGTTCAGGGTCAGCAACCTTCTCTGGAGGACCCATGAGTGGAGGATCAGGTGCAAGAGGTGGAGGTAGCGAATCACTAGGTACAAGCACACAAGGCATAAGAGGAGCGAGACCCGGCGGTGGGATGGCAAGTAAACAGAAATTGCCAAAGTTCATAGGGGACGACAAGGAGGACCCCGTACGGCACTGTCGTACATTTGAAACTATTTGGTCTGCCAACAGAGTGACTAACCAGGATGAGTGGGTACAACAGTTCCTAGCCACGTTACGCAGAGTTTCCATAGATTGGTACTCCGATGTTGATAAGCAAAAAGTGGCCACATGGGCCAATCTGCAGAAGGAATTCAAGGAGGAGTTTTGATTGCTCCATGATGACAATGAAATCGTAGCCGAGATATACAGTACCAAACAAGGTCCCAAGGAGACAGTACGGGCATACAGCTGGAGGCTGAAAGAACTGCTGGGTAAAATGGAAAGCCAACCCGCAGATGGGTTGAAGAAATGATGGTTTGTTGAAGGGTTGAAATCCTCCCTACGGAAGAAGATGAAAATTGTACCCCCAACGTCACATGACGACACCTATAATAGGGCGATGGACCTCAAGAGCGAACACAAAATGTCAAAGAAGAAGAAAAGTAATAAATACTCATCTAACGATGATGAAGACTCTAACGAGGAAAGCACCAGTGGTGGCGAATCGAGCAAAAAGGTGCACGCGCTCCAAAAGGACATGGAATGAATGCTAAAAGAATTCAAAGCCATGAAGGGGAGTACAAGTAAGACTGAAGAAAATGATGTGTGGTGTACGTAATGTAGGAGTGATAGACACACCAAGGGGTCCTTCCCCAAGAAGGCTTTCTGCGACATTTGTCAGATTGTTGGACATTTGACAAAGGAATGTCCCTACAATATGAAAACCAGGAGCCAACAAGTTCTCTTCATGCAAGAGCAGCCAGCCGTCGGAACTTCGCAAACCACCAACAATAATGCATCATATGGCGGATACCAGAACAACCAGCTAGGGGGGAAGACCAATAATAATAATAATAGGGGTCGGATCCAATATGATGCAAAGGGATGACCAATGATCCAGTGTCGAGCCTACAATCAATGGGGCCACTTTGCTAGGGAATGCACACTCCATAAAAACTATGCAAATGGTGCGGGCCTAGAGACCACGATGATGGAACTTGCCCAAACTCAGGAGTGAACATGCTCAACTTTGATAGGACGGAGGAATGGGTATTGGCAATCACACGATCACAGGCAAAGAAGGCCACATACCCAGACCCTCGTACGGAGAAGCAGCGGGCGCTGGAGGTGAAGGCTGAAGTGGTGAAGGAAATGTTGGCACAAGAGAACACTCAGGAAGTGGCAAGTACTTCCCTCTTGGAGGCCGAGGAAAATATCCTGAATCAAATGTTGCAGATTGAAGTACCTATGAAGATGAAGGACCTCCTAGAAATGATGTCGCAATTACATACAACACTCCTACGTACAGTGCAAGTAGACCCACAGAGTTGGGTGACCCGAAATATGAATGTTCTTGGCAGAACAGCAACAGACCCATTGGTGCTGACACTATATGGTGGTCGGCACCCGGGGGTGGTAGAAATGGGAATCCTTGGCACCATTTTGACTGACACCATTGTCGACGGCGGGTCAGGAGTGAATGTGCTTCCAGAAGAAACCTGGAAGAAGCTTGGCAAGCTGACACTATGGCCGTCAACCTTCAACTTACTAGGAGTGGATCAACATGGTATCAAACCTCTTGGAATGCTCATGGCACAACAAGTGACCATCGAGACACAACCATTTGTCCTTGACTTCATGGTGATTCTGCTCGCCAAGAAAAGATACAACATCATTCTTGGCAGAGGGTGGTTGGTGGTAGCCAGAGCGAATCACAATTAGAAGTGTAACACGCTGTCCATGGAGAAAACTAGGCAAAGATTTATTATCGACCTGAAAACACAACTCGTGAGTGAAGAACTTGCGTCAAAATCAGAATCAGACAGCGAGGGAAGAGTTGACGAAGGAAAGTATGGAAGGGAACTGGATGAGGAAGGCATCCTGGGAATCTAAGGATGTTCGGAAGATGAGACTGATTCCCTTAATGGGCTCTTCCACTGGCAAATGGAAGACTACGAGCTGTTGTATGGGTGCAACATGTTGGAGGGTGACGAGGAGCCGAACAAAAATGAATTTTCACCAGCGTATGGGAAATACACAAAAGGGGATGCTCATGTCAATGAGACACCAACACATAGGTTTGACATGATGAAACCAATCTGGTACGAAGAATCCGTAAAACCTACAAACCTCGGCACGGAAGCAGAGCCAAGGAAAATCCTGGTTGGCGACGACTAGAATCCAGTCCTGAAAGCCACCGTGTTTAAAATATTCATGGAATACAAAGATGTATTTGCCTGGACATACAAGGACCTCAAAGGGGTGGCGTCAGAACTGTGCGTACACCAAATTTCACTCATACCTGGGGCCATACCTGTACAGAAGAGGTCGTACATAATGAATAAAAACTATGTTGCAAGAGTGAATGATGAAATCGAGCGTGTGCTCAAAGTCGGGGTTAATTTCTAAGTGCAAACCAGCGAGTGGGTATCGCCCATATTGATATCCCTTAAAAAGGAGGCAAACTAGATCCAAATCTACGTGGATTTCAGATGCCTTAACGCGGTCACCATAAAGGACCCGTTTCCAATACCATTTACGGATAGCATCTTGGAGGAAGTGGCCGATCATGAAATTTATTCATTTATGGATGAATTTTTTGGATATAACAAGATATCCATTGCCAAAGAGGACAAATTAAAAATGACCATCATAGTGGAAGATGGCATGTATGCGTATAACCGAATGTCATCCGGGTTATGCAACGCGCTAGCGACATTCCAACAGATATTCCTTCACATATTTGACAAGATGACAATAGGGAACTTCAGGGCATTCCTTGACGACTGGTCCATCTACAATAACCAGGATGCACATCTAGCCGCACTTGGTGAATGCATGGAGAGATGCAGGCAAGCCCGCTTAGCACTCAACCCCCAAAAATGTAGATTCATGGTGCCTCAAGGGAAGTTGTTAGGACACATAGTGTGTAAGGTTGGACTCAAGACTGACCTGAACAAGATTAGGGTGATAGTGGAAATGGAGGCACCAACAGATGTCATGGGAGTCAAACCTTTCCTAAGACACATAGGGTATTACAAGCGGTTTATCAAAAAATTTGCTCAAGTATCCTGCCCTCTGGACAAGCTGACGAGGAGAGGTGAACGGTACGCATGGGGGATGGCTCAGGAAGAGGCCTTCCAAGAACTGAAGTCACGGTTGGTAGGTGCACCAATCCTGACATATCCAAATTGGGACAAAGAGTTCCATGTACACGTCGACGCATCAAGTTTTGCCATAGGGGCCACACTAGTGCAGGTTGGCGATCATGGGCTAGATCACCCGGTATACTTCGTGAGAAGACTCCTGTCAAAAGCAGAAAAAAACTATAGTATGACAGAGAGGGAAGCCCTGGGGATGGTGTATTGTGTCCAAAAGTTTAGACATTACTTACTGGCCACGTCGTTCACATTCTATGTGGACCACTAAGCGTTAATGTACCTGGTGAATAAGCCAATCATTCAGGGGCAAATCAGCCGATGGTTGCTACTGCTGCAGGAGTTTACATTTAACATTATTATATGACCTAGGAAAAGCCATGTGATAGCTGACTAGCTATCTAGAATCAAGTCAGGGGAACCGACGGAGGGAGTAAATGAAGACTTCCCGGATGCCCACTTATTTCGCATTGTTGTCCTTCCTGCCTAGTACACAAGCATCGGGGAATATCTATCAACATCACAATTCCCTAGAGAGATGCCACCAGGGCAGCGAAGGAAGCTTGTACTAAGGAGTAGAACATTTCAACTCATTAATGGCCTTTTGTATAAAATGGGACCTGACCAAGTCCTACGGTGATGTGTCCTAGAGGAAGAAATTCAAGGTGTTTTATGGGAAGCACATGAAGGCCTGGCAGGAGGGCACCTAGGGCCCGACACCATGACTAGGAAAGTTCTATTGGTAGGGCTATGGTGGCCGACACTGCACAATGACATCCGGGAGTGGGTGACGAGTTGTGACACGTGCCAACGGGCAGGGAGGTCACTGAAGAGGGATTGTGTGCCCCTCAACCCGTCTAATGCCCAGGAACTGTTTGAACGATGGGGGCTGGATTTCATCACACATTTGAAGGAAAGTCAAACCTGATGGTGCAAATACATTGTGGTGGCCACAGAATACTTGACCAAGTGGGTCAAGGCACGGGCTCTGCCAGACAATTCGATTGTCAGTACGACAAGGTTTATCTACGAGCAAATCATTACACGGTACGGGATTCCAATCCAATTGATGAGTGACCGGGGAGGACATAATCACATAATCTAGTTGCTCATGATAGAGTTCAAGATATTCCACTCCTTATCAATCCCCTACCATCCTTGAGCGAACGGGCAAGCCGAGACGACAAACAAAATAATCATCTTTGTGATTTACAAGTCTTGCAAAGTGGAGAAGGAATATTGGGAGGAACACTTACCGTCGGTACTGTGAGCATACCGAACGACGTATAAAGTCACCATAGGACAAACCCCCTTCCAGTTAATGTTCGGGCAAGAGGCGGTGGTGCCAATGGAATTCATGGTGCTGAGTCTTTAGATCGCCATTGACAACAGACTAGGCGACATGGAGAGTCTCCGAGAGCAGTTGTACGCCTCAAACAAATTAGATGAGCGACGAATGATGGCTTAGTGGGTGACAAAGATGACACAACAGAGGTGGAAAATGTGGCACGACAAACACCTGCGAAGAATGTAGTTTACTCCTGGACAACTTGTGTTGAAGTTTAACAGACGCAATGAAATAAAGCCTAGCAAGTTCAAGGTAAAGTGGTTGGGTCCATTTAAGGTTCGTGAAGTCAACGCGAACGGAGCCATTAAACTATGGATGCTCAATGGAAAGGAAATAACTGAGGCAGTCAATGGCTCAAAATTGAAGGTGTACCGGGAATGACAGGAACGCCCAGACCATGAAAATTGAAAAGCGAAAAAAAAAATTGACTTCTTCGATGCCTTCGCCCAACTCAAAAGTGTATTGTAGCTCAAAAATAAACTGGGGGTCTGGGGGCAATGCCCCCCAGCAGGGTAGAGCGGCAGCGCCCCTCGCGGGGTCTGGGGGCAGTGCCCCAGGTGTGCTCCTTATTGCAGTACAGGGCGGGGTCGAGGGGCAGCGCCCCCGTCGCCAACACAATTTACCTTAATGCTTAATTACCCAACAACAAGGATATCCTTGAATCTTGAAAAGACTTTTTTATGCTTTATGGGGATTTTAACTTTGATTGGAGGTGTGTGTCCTTGATTAAGACTTCTTCCTTTATTTAAAGTGTTTGTTTTTATAGATCATCTCTCCTTGGTATTGAAAGTGTGTGATCCTTCACTAAGAATTCTCTTTCCTATAAATAGGGAAGGTTTGCATCATTGGTCTCCTTCCCTTCCCCTTGGTTGAAGACATTATTTTTGGAGGTATACGTCTTTGGGAAAATATATTTTCCTCTTTTGTTAATCATGTATTCCTCAAATGCCTCCCTTTGCACCCATTGCAAGATAGCTCTTTTACAATTATCTCTTCCTCTCTTAAAAGAGTTGTGCCCTCTTTCTATCTTTAAATGTATGATCATTGTTTCTTAATGGATATATGCTTGGTGATGAAGGTGTTTATCCATTTTCTTTTTCTACCTTAAGATATCAACATAGGGCTATGTTGACATCTTAAGAGGGGCATATGCATGACCTTGATTTTTGTGCTCGGTGTCACTACAACACCCATTTTTGTAGTTGTGTTTGCGGGTTTCCATAGAAAAAATGAGTTTTATTTGGTTATCATTATCTTGGTATCACCACAACACCCATTTTGCAATAGGATTTCTTTACAAACAATTATTTTTGTTTGGTTATCCTTGTCTTGGTATCACTGCAACACCCATTTTGTAATAGGATTTCCTTATAAATATTGAGTTTATTTGGTAATCATTATCTTAGTGTCACTACAACACATATTTTGTAGTTGATTTCCTTGCAAACAATGAGTTTTGTTTGGTAATCTTTCTTTTTTATGGGATGAGTCAACTAGCATAGCACACCTTGCTAGACCTATTTGACTCTCCTTTCTTTTCACACAACATAACATACTTTGTTGTCTAATGGAATTTTCGCATCTCCATGGATCATATGGCATAAAAAAACTTGCTAGCTAGTGGAATCTATGTTTCTTTCTCTCTCTCCCATGGACCTATAGCATAACACACTTTGCTAGTTGTTGGATCATGGTTTCTTGTCTCATCAATTGATGTATGCTCTTGATCTTTCCATTAGACCACTTGTGCTCTTACAATAGCATTCCAAGAATTATATTAGCAGTTGAGACATTTTGATTATCAAGGTCTCTTCAACTAGTTGACTTGGAGCCTTTGTTTTTAGTACTAACCCCTTTGTGTGAATTTATTTTCCTTTCTTTTTTTCTTTTTTTTTGCCTTGTGCATTATGACTTTGTATGTGATTGTGTGAGTTAAGATCCTAAGATTGGGGACTTGTTCCCTCATATTTAGTGACATCTTATCTCTTTGTAATCTTGCTCTCGATTTCTCATGTCTCTCTCTTTCTTCTCCTTTACCTTGAGTATGAGCGTAAGTTCATACTCCCGCTAAATTAGGGGCTAAATTTAGTGTTATAAATTATAACCCCCTACAATTTTATACTCCTTGTTGGGCCCTTGCCTTAGTTTGTATCCTCCTAACTCTTTTCCAAGAATATTTTTGGCTTAGCACTACAAAATTGATGTCATATGATCATATTGTGATCTACATCTCTATCTTGAGCCTAAGTACACCCGTGCCACCTATGATTCATCTCTTTCAGGATGGATGGAATAGAGTGCTAGGTGCCTTTTTCCTACTGGACTATGGTTCTAGGTGCCACAGTCCCCTTAGAATGGATCAACTTTTAAATATGTCGGTGTACCGGTTCTTGCTAGTTGATTCGTGATCCAAATATTTTAATATGACCATTGAAGGCCAACCTAGTTTATGAAATACCTTGGGAACCCTATATAAGATAATATTTCTAATTAATTTTCATAAGACACACAAGGCATATTATTATCTTTTCATTTCACCATATCCTACATCATTCAAGAGAAAACATTATTCAAATCTAAGCATTATGGAGCAACAAGTTGCAACAATCTTCATGCACTTGACTTTTTTTATAATTAAGTCTTTTATGTCTTGTCATGTCATGTTATTGCATCAACATTGGTGGGTCTTATTCAACAATGATTGCATTAACACTATCATCAACAACATCAATCTTGAGGTATAATATTGTGGATCCAACATTTTACTTCAGAGCTTTCCTTTCATTTATTTCATTAAGGGTTAATTCCAAACCCGAGTATTCACTAAGGCAAACCACTATCAACACAACAATATTTTTCCTCTCTTGTTTATGTCAATGATAGGTTTTGAAGAGAAGGAAAATAGATCTAGAAAGTACATACTAAGATGAATTGAACCAGTCTTTGAAGAACCAAAAAACTATGGACACTAGCAATCAGTGAACAATGTATGACACTTTTTTAACAAAATTTCAAGAGAAGATTCAGAGTGCCATTTTGATTCTAAAACTATTTTGGATATCTGAATCTAACACCTTGAAGCCTAGGTCACCTAGCCCTATAGTCTGATACTTTCAAGCTCAAATTTCAGGCATATGCTCCTCTCTAATTCCCATTTCTAGATATGTGCCCAGTGTCTGCATATTTGTTCTAAAATTATCTATTTATCCCAATCTCTCTCAATTTTGCATCGTTACCCCTTGTCCCCATATCACTTTCATAATCAAAATAAATCAATTAAATTCAAATAAATAGGAGAATAGTCAATTGGGCTTTACTAGCTCTATCGAATCTCCTTAGTGTATTGAGGTGGTAAATGTGTTTGATTCCTAGTTTACATAATTTTACTAGTAGATCCGATTTACAACAAAACCCTATTGTTCTATTAAAAAAATTATATTATTTGATATTACAATAGCACCGTTGCAATTTGTCAAAAAATATTTGTGTAATCTTCAAACCTCTCCCAGCATCTCGATGCAAGTAAGTTTAATTTGTTCCATTTTTACTTGTATTTTTTGTATTGGTCTTTTTCTTCCATTTTTAATGTTTTCTCCTTGTGAACAATTATTTTCTATATTATTTTTAACATCAAAATCCATTACATCTCAAGATCTATTCTCTAGTATTTATAACACATGATCAATAATTATTGACTTCACTCATTTTGAAATAATCTTAACATTGGTATTTGATCAACAATGTCATTGATCTTATTCATGATTATATTCTAGTAGTTATTGTCAAGTTCTATCTTAATAAATTACTCTATATGCAATTCTCTTTGCAATATTATTATTAGTATGCATTTATCTTCTTGAGATGTCCATGGAAGAGATGATCATGTCTCGTATGTATTTGTTGTATCATTTGTACTTCAAGTTCTTCAAGTACCATTTATTCCCTATATATAGCATGTTTTCTCTATAATTATTAATCTTAACATTTTTTATTCCTCCTTTTATTCATATTTCATTTGTTCTCATTATTGTTTTTGATATAATTAGTAGGTGTATTCTCATCATTACTCCCCATTTTTTAAAATTCAACCTTGAGATAGAAAATGAATTAATCAATTTAAAATATTATTGGGTGAAAAATTAATGTTGTATCTTGTATGTGAGACAAAATCGATGAACATGGATGAAAATTCATTAAAAATACTCTAATGTTTGATCTAAGAGGACTTTTCTTGAATCCCCTTAGATCAAACACCATAATTGTTCAAATGGCACCGTGTGACATCATGTGGTAGGGGGTTTTAATTGAACTTAACTATAAAATTACATATGATCGAGGGATGGAGTATGAACTATGCTAAAGCATTTGAACTAAACACCTTAGATTGGATGCATGTTAATGGCACACCTTCATGGCTATTGAATTTTGCAACACAAACACCCACAAGATCAAACAATAAGCAAATACACCTTCCACAAACAAGAGCTACACAAAAGAATGCTATATTACTCAAAAGAATGAATATAGAATTAATTACAATTGTACAATGAAGTGCTTATAAAGAAATCTTAAAGATGCCCAAAGATATATTTAGGAGAACTAAAGTGCAAGCATGAGGAGCTAAAAAAATCTCAACTCTAGCTAAACTAGATGTACTACTAAAGCAAGCACTCCTAAGTGAACTCAAGCAAAAAGGTGTAAAAAAACAAAAAAACATAACTAGTTGTAAAAAAATAGCTAAGAAATAAAACTCTCTAACACCCCCCTTAAGTGAAACTTGGGGTGAGTAAAAAACTCTAAATGCATGAATGCAAAAAAAAAGGTCCTAGCAACAAAAGACTTGATTAGGTACCCATGGACAAACCAATCAAGTCTCGCAAGCAAAGAAAAGGAGAAAAATCACATGGGAAAAAAACCCTCTCCAAAAGCAAGAGATGCAATGCATGAATTGCTAAAAAAGGAAGGCCTCAGATAGACCCTTCAAGAATAACTTACTTCACCCCAAGCATCGACCACAACTGAAAATAACGTGGGGATGCTAAGGGCTTAGTGAAGATGCCTGCAATAATCCAAGGTAAGAAGACCATCCCGAATCAATTGTCGCATGAAGTGCATGCAAATCTCAATTTTCTTAGTCCACTGATACTCCAGTGCGTTGCAAGAAATGTGAATGACACTTTGATTGTCACAACAACGAATAGTGGGACTGTTGGGCAGAAAACCAAACTATCAACAATTAATGAAGCCATAAAACCTCCTAGCTAGCAAGAATTGTTGCTCGATACTCAACCTCAGTAGATGATAGTGCAATAGTAGATTGATTCTTGAAAGACAATGTAATTAGGTCATAACCAAGACAAAGAACAAAGCCAAAGTAGACTTTTAATCATTAACATCATCAGCCAAATATGAGTTAGTGAAGCCAATAATCATAGTTTACTAATGTATAATGAATGCCAAAGTGCAATGTGCCTTGAATGTACCACAAGATACCTTTGACAACCTTCTAGTGATTCTTATGTGGATTTTGATGAAAACGAGAAACTAGGCTAACCGCAAAGGAAATATCAAGATGAGTGTGTCGTGTACAAAAGACCACCAATTGCCTATACAATGTACATTAACTAAAGGAGTGGAATGACTAAAATACAACACAACACCTGACTGAAATGGTGTAGGGGAAGTCTTGCGATCAAGCATGCCAAATCATTGAAGCATATCAAGAGCATACTTCAGTTGATAAATGGAAATCCCATCAGAAGACTAAGTAACCTAAAGACCTCCAAGATCTGTCATGTTGAACTTCTCCATCAACTCTCTCTGAACACTCTAAATCATGAAAGAAAAATTGTTTCATCCACTTACAAGACCAATATCAAAATATCTCTATCCTAATGTTGAGTGTAAATCGTGGGATCAAAATGACAATGTGTGAAACCAAAAGACAACAGGAACGTGTCCATCCTCTCATACCAAGCCCAAGGGGCCTAGTTGAGACTATAAAACAATCATCAAAGACTACAAACAAGTGAAAAGTCCTATACAAAACCCTATGACTACTCCATTTAGATCTCCTAGTGAAGATCATCATGCAATAAGGCACTCTTCACATCCATCTGATATACTGACCATCCCTACGAAGATGCAAGAGAATGTAAAAGATGAATATAGTCCATCTTGGAAACATGAGAAAAAGTCTCAAAATAATTGATGCCCTCAATGTGTGAAAACCCCTTAGCAATGAAATGAGCCTTATACTTATGAATGGAATCATCGACAACATACCTTGTATGATACACCCACTTGCACCGCACCAACTTTCTTCCCTTAGGAAGAGGAACAAGATCCCTGTTAGAGTAAAGTAATTAATTAACTTTTCTCTCCTCTTAAGATTTCTCTTTATGCATACATTAGTCATTTAATAATTAATATTTAATTATTAAATGCTCACACCTTAGGGTTAGGTTTTCCTTTTGGTGTTGATCTCCTTTATAAGGATTGATCTCTTGTATTATTCATATTCTTGATTCATTTTTTCTCTGATAATACATCTTTTCTCTTTGTCAGAGCCAAAACCCTTGTATTCGTTCTCTCTCTTTCTCTGTGACAGGTTTCTTGCATGCAGGTTTCTTTTGGGTTCTGTGGATTTGTATTTCTCAAATCCTACATGGTATCAGAGCTGGATCTGCTGCAGCTTGTTCAGACTTTTGAAAGATTTTGAGATCCAGGTTTTGGTTGCATCAGATCTGTGTTTGTCTTCTGTTTTTTATTTTGGAATAGGGGGTTTTTTTTTTCGGTGCACTTTGAGCCCAAACGGACCTCATCGTTGAGCTCATAGTGCCCAAAAACCCCTATTTCCATATAAAATTCATCCGATTTGGACACAGTTGCACCAGGAGGCAAAAAAAAATTTGGCCCCAAGGTCGTACGGCCCTAGGGCACGAAAACCGAGGTGCATATTCAAAAATAATAATAAAAACCACGGTTTTTTAAACAAAACCGGGCGCAGACAGTGAAACCACCGCGCCGCCACTCGGCAGCCACCCGACGGCCACCGCCGCCGGCGGTAACCCGCCCACGCGCCGCTCCGCGCCCACCCGCCGCCTGCGCGCAGCCAGCCGCCCGCCCGCAGCCCGCTCCCGACCCGCGCTCAGCCCGCGCCCAGCCATCGCGCCGCCCGCCGCCACAGTGCCGCCCCCCTGCGCCCGCCCCTAGTCGCCCAGAGGACCAGGGGCTTATTTTTTTAAGCCCTTGAGGGCTTAAAGGTCCATCTGGGACCCTTTAGGAGCAGTTTTACAAAATTGGGCATAACTTGGGCGTCCGATCTCCGTTTTTCAAAAACGAATAGGCGTTGGAAAGCTAGTTCCGAGCCTGATCTAATTGATGCAGGTCTTTTTCTCTAATTTTTCCGTTTTGCAGTGTTTTTTGTCAGTCAAAGTCAGAAGAAGTTTTTTGCACTCCAGGAGCCATATCTTTTGCATACGGACTCCGTTTTTCGAAAGCGAATAGGCGTCAGAAAGGTGGTTCTGTGATCTTTCTAGATCTATAGTCTATTTCATCAAAAAATTATTTAGGTGCTCCAAATTTTGTCTCAACCCATTATTGCTTTCTATCATTTTCTGGCTTTCAGTTTGTACTGGGAATTAGTTTTTTGCATTGTGGGGGGGTGTTTTCTCTTGCTTTCTATTATTTACATCAGAAAACCAGAATTTACAAACACCAATACAAAAAAATCAAACCCCCTTCTGCATCTTCTGTCTAGTTCTGAAAGACCACTTAATAATAATTAAAAATTCAGAGCAGTTGAAGCACAGTTCACAGGATGGCAGACAGACCTATTGAATCTCTCACACCGCATAATTACCACACTTGGAAGGGTTGCATGATGACTCTTCTCTAGTCAAAAGGGTTATGGTCCTATTTGGATGAGGTTCAGCCTCAGTTGACACGTCCTTTTGAGATTATGCAGCACAGAAACAATATGGATCAAGCTATGGGATTGATGGCTTTACACATTTCTGACAGTCTTCAGTTTCATCTTGAGGGTTGTCTCACTCCTCGAGCCATTTGGACCAAGTTTGAAGGACTTTTTGGTACTATCAACGAGTTCAGAGCTTTGCAGTTTGAGGCAGAGTTAACTTCCTTGGTACCTGATTCGTTTCCTTCTATTGAGGACTTTCTGATGAAGTTCAAACAGCAAAGATCAATCTTGCAGGGTTGTAGTAAGACTAAGACTGATACAGAGTGTATTTTCCTGATTCTCTCTAAGCTTCGGGGTCCATTTCAGATCTTCTCTACGACCTTCTATTCCACCATGGATGCCTTGGGTGCTCGCCATGTCATGCCTTCTTTTGAGGTCTTTTGTGATCGTCTGACTCGTGAGCAAGCTAAGCTTAAGTAGTTGGATTCCCTTTCAGGTTCACAGAACCAAGCATTGGTAGCCCAGCCCTCCAAAGGAAAACAGAAGCAGAAACTGAAGCCTAAGAAAGATTCAGAGGCTAGTGAGAATCCCTCCAAGCCACCACCTAAGTTTGATTCAAAACCACAGTCCAATTCTAAACAAGGCAAATCTTCAAAGTCTGGTGAGTCTTCCTCCAAGACTAAGAAGAAATCAGGTGATCCTTGCAGTTTTTGTGGCAAGGAAGGACATCCCGTTTCCAGGTGTTGGAAATGTTTAGAGGCTTTGGAGGAAGCCATGCAGCAGCATAATATCAGTGCACCACAGCCACGTTCATAGCCCATGGGGAAAGGTCATGCTCTTTCTACACGAGCATTGTCCTCAGCGTCCACTTGGATTCTAGATTTTGGTGCCTCTCACCATATGACACACACACAGGATTTGGTCACCGCTCTTGCTCGTACAGGCACTAGACATATTGCAGTTGGTGACTCAGCACAACTTTCCGTTCAGGGTTCTGGTACTATTTCATTGGATGGTGGTTATCTTCACGATGTGCTTTTGGTTCCTGACATTTCGACAAACCTTCTATCCGTTTATCAGATTTGCCACTCTGGCTCTGGTAAGACAGTTGAGTTCTCACCTCATGATGTGGTTATTCGAGATCTTCATGATCCTGACTTGGTTGTGGCTACTGGGAGTGTGGATTCTGCATCTCACTTATATAGTTTTGATGGCTTTGAGAGTTCAGACACTGTTGGTTCCTCTCTTATAGCACATGCAGATTCAGTGAGCAGGCTTTGGCATGAGCGTTTTGGTCATGTCAATTACAGATATCTACAGCAGATGAGTACACAGGCACTTGTGATTGGGCTTCCAGAGATTTCTTGTACAGATGGTGTATGTCGTGGTTGTGTCCTTGGCAAACATCATCGAGATCCTTTTCCTAAGGGTCGAGCCTCTCGTGCTAGGGCAGCCCTAGAGTTGGTACACAATGATCTTATGTCCTTTCCGACTCCTTCTTTTTCAGGGGCCCGTTATGTACTCATTTTTATTGATGACTTCTCCAGACGTACATGGGTGTACTTTCTTAAGTACAAGTCTGATGTCTTTGACTCTTTCAGGAAGTTTAAGACATTTGTGGAGAAGCAATCTGGACTTTCTATCAGGAGGATACGCACAGATAATGGGGGGGAGTATGTCAATCAGGCTTTCAGAGATTTTTGCACTGAGCATGGTTTATAGCATCAGTTTACAGTTCCTTATACCCCTCAACAGAATGGTGTTGCTGAGAGAAAGAACAGAACCTTACGGGAGATGGCAAATTGTATGATACAGTCTCAAGCTATGAGTTCTTCATTTTGGGCTGAGGCAGTCAATTGTGCCAATTATATTCAGAATCGGATGCTCCATAAGGCATTACGACATATGACTCCTGAGGAGGCTTGGACCCATGTCAACCCTAATGTTTCTACATTCCAAGTTTTTGGTAGTGAGGCTTGGGCATTTATTCCTGATGGTCAGCGGAACGCTATGGAGAGGAAAAGCCGACCACTCATATTTGTTGGCTAATGTGAGGATGTTAAGGCATACAGGTTGTTTGATCCTGATTCCAGAGAGGTCTTGTTTCGACGGGATGTCCAGTTTGATGAGTGCTATCCTCAGATGGATTCTCCATCACTAGCTTCTCCCTCATTGTCTACTCCTTCCTCTTCATCTCTTGAGGATTACTTATCTCTTGAGGATGATGTAGATCATGATCCACCATCTCCACCACCACCAATTGCTCTGTCTTTGCCGAAGTGGGCCCGTGATACTGTTGATGCAGCTGGTTCTTTGGCAGGTGATCCTTCAGATACTCGTCGCACTCGTGCTTAGACATCTGGTTCTAGTCTTTTGAGTCATACCCTTTCAGATGATCCTCAAAAGTTTTCAGAAGCGACAGGACACCCAGAGTGGGATAGGGCCATGGATGAGGAGTATTCTTCTTTGATGAAGAATCATACTTGGGATCTTTGTCCTCTTCCTAAGGGAAGAAAGTTGGTTCGGTGCAAGTGGGTGTATCGTACCAAGTATGCTGCAGATGGTTCTATTGATAAGTATAAGGCCCGTCTTGTTGCGAAGGGGTTTTCTCAGGTAGAGGGTATTGACTACTCTGAGACCTTTGCTCCTATCGCCAAGATGAATTCTATATGCCTGGTACTTTCACTTGCAGCTTCACAGGGATGGATAGTGTTTCAGATGGATGTGAAGAGTGCCTTCTTGCATGGAGACCTACATGAGGAGATCTATATGGAGCAGCCTCAGGGTTTTGTGTCGGACACTTCTTTGGTTTGCAGACTTCGTCATTCATTGTATGGTCTCAAACAAGCCCCCAGGGCTTGGTATGAGAAGATGGACTTCTTCTTGCTTTCCTTACACTTCACACGTTGTCATTCCGATCACACAGTCTATATTCAGCGTCAGGAGGGTGATCTTTTGATTCTAGTGCTATATGTAGATGATCTCATCATTACAGGTAGCTCATCCTCCATGATTCAGAGTGTTCAGAGAGCTTTGATGGAGCAGTTTGAGATGACAGATCTTGGTCTCTTGCACTTCTTTCTGGGTCTATAGGTTATTCAGTCTTCGGATGGGATTTCCATTTTTCAGGAGAAGTATGCTCTTGATATGCTTCAGTGATTTGGCATGCTTGATTGCAAGTCTGCCCCCACTCCATTTCAGTCAGGTGTTGTTTTGTCTTCCACTTGCTCTACTCCTTCAGTAGACCCCACTTTATACAGGCAGTTGGTTGGCAGTCAGTTGTACCTGACCCATTCTCGTCCTGATCTTTCCTTTGCGGTTGGCCTTGTCTCTCGGTTCTCTCATGATCCTCATGAGAGCCATTGGCAAGCAGCCAAACGTATTTTGAGATATATTCGGGGCACCACACATTATGGCATTCACTACTCTTCAGGATCCCCTCATATCATTGGCTTCACTGACTCCGATTGGGCTGGTGATGTCAATGATCGGAAGTCTACTTCTGGCTTCATTTTTTGCCTTGGTTCTGGTCCTATTACATGGTCTTGCAAGAAGCAGTCTGCTATTGCATTATCATCTACAGAGGCTGAGTACCGAGCAGCAGTGTTAGCCAGTCAGGAGGTTTTATGGCTTCGGCAGTCGATGACAGAGTTTGGGTTTCCTCCAGATTGTCCCACTATTCTTTGGTGTGACAACCAGAGTGCCATTCACATTTCTCGCAACCCAGTGGAGCATCAGCGGACAAAGCATATTGAAATCCACATGCACTTCATCAGACAGTTGATTCAGGATGGTTCTCTCATCTTGGAGTATATTCCTACAGAGGAGTAGGTTGCAGGCATCTTCACTAAACCCTTGGCATCTCCGCGCTATCTTCAGTTGCGCTCAATGCTTGGGGTAAAGGAAGTTGTCCTTGGGGGGTCTCAGTGAGGCCTTCCTTCCTTCATGTTTTCTTTTCAGCATGATTCTTTATCTCTTTTTGGAGAGGAGTTTTTTCCCACTGGGTTTTCTCCTTTACTCCACTTTATAGAGATTTTCTTGTATTCGGGTACCTCATCAGGCCTTGTTGTCGGGACCCTCCTTTGCATTGTAGTTCCTTTGCTTTCTTCTGCATTGTTTGTAGCTGCATTGTAGCTCATCTTAAGGGGGGGTGTTAGAGTAAAGTAATTAATTAACTTTTCTCTCCTCTTAAGATTTCTCTTTATGCATACATTAGTCATTTAATAATTAATATTTAATTATTAAATGCTCACACCTTAGGGTTAGGTTTTCCTTTTGGTGTTGATCTCCTTTATAAGGATTGATCTCTTGTATTATTCATATTCTTGATTCATTTTTTCTCTGATAATACATCTTTTCTCTTTGTCAGAGCCAAAACCCTTGTATTCATTCTCTCTCTTTCTCTGTGACAGGTTTCTTGCATGCAGGTTTCTTTTGGGTTCTATGGATTTGTATTTCTCAAATCCTACAATCCCAACTGTGTTTCTTCATTAATCAATAATACTCCTCTACCATATCCTGATCCCACTTCAGAATACTTGTTGCATATTATAAAATATAAGGATTAGTAGAAATAGCTTGACTCACAAGAAAGACCCTAGAACTCTGTGAATGAGTGTCTTAATATGGTGGGCTATACTTAAAGGAAAATACTCCTTGTGATGCTTACTAAGAAAATGACCTCAACAAACACTATTGATGAAAACAGGGCAAACAACTGAGAGGAGGGTGAATCGGTTATCACCAAAACTTATAGCAACTTACTTCAATCCCAGTTCTGATAATTAGCAATGCAAGCATGAACCATCAACACAATATGAACACACATAACACCAAGATTTTTTATGTGGAAAACCCAGTCAAGGGAAAAACCATGGTGGGAACCTACCCACAATATGACGATACCCTATTAGAAGTATATGAAATATGACAATGGGGAATATGCATTCGGGAACACTGCCTAGAGCTCATTGCTCAAAAATAAATAGCAAGGAGGGCTAAAACCCTTGGGAAGGCTCACTACCTTACAAATAGATTCGGATCACTTCAAAAAATTCATGAACTGAGAAAATAGAATCTCTAAATGCTTGGTTACAATTTTGGTTAAGCACATCAAATATCTCACTTAATTCTACACACTTCTACTCTACTACCGAGTGATTAGAAAATTATTCGCTCATCCACATATGATTGTACAATGATCTTTACATTTATTTATGCATGGCATCAACCTATGTTTCAAGGTCGGCTCAACACACATCACCTAATTACAAAATATAATCATACACGCTACAATATCACATGCGGACCAAAACAATGTCAGCTAAGACATAGCATGGACCTAAATCAGCACCTCGAATATGAAACACCTCCAAGAATTATGCCTCAAACATTTGTAACACGTTGTAATCACCATGTCAGCTAAGAACATGAAGAACACCACCAGAACAAAGAAAATCATCAATAATGTGTACAATGATCAATACGGACCACCAACGCGAATAGCACACGATCTAGAAACATCCACAAGCAACGCGAATTACCACAGAAATATCCACACCGACATGAATTACTAGAATCATCGACATCTCTACACCAAAGCTCAAGAACACTAACAAAAATGACTGTCAACCTAAAATATTCACTTGCATACTTCCAAATCATGAACCAATCGAATTGAGGACACACATCAACATCCAAAACATATTCCCAAATTTGCAGATCAAGGTATCACAATGCAGAGTAACGCAGATCAAAATACTGACATATTGGCCTCACTGAAAAATAGAGAAATTTACCTCAACATAAATACTCATAACTCACTCAAATCATCATGCGGACCTTTGACACTCGTACTAAATCAACTAGAGATACTTATCTAAAAACCCTTTAATCCACAAATCAACAGATTAGCTATACCAAAGAAATCAACTCACTACATCACTGCACCAAACAGAGAAAATATGTTGACATCAATGACAACATGTCTCTCAAACATCCTCAAATATCTCACAAGCACATATTTTTAGCACTCATCCAACAATCTCCCCCTTTGGCATTGATGGCAATATATCAGATGAAAAAAAATCAATGACAAAGAAAAAACTCTCTCCCCCAAAATCACAAAGAAGAACTCAATAGCATCACTTTGACCATGCATAAAATATTATAGTTTTTCACATGACCCTCTCCCCCTTTAACATTAATGGAAAAGGCACATATTTGCACCAAATCACAAAAACTCAAAATTCAGAACATCTGACTACTCCCCCTGAGTAGCAGCTACCTCATCAATCCAGATCACAAGATATGACTATGAAATGTATCAAACTGATGCATAACAATGCACCTTAGTTCTGAACAGGAGGGTAAATCACCCCTAACTTCTCTCTAAGATACTCAAAAGTATCCTTAGGCAAAGGTTTCATGAAAATATCAGTAATTTGTTCCTTTGTGGATACATACTCCAATCTAATTTCCTACTCATTTACCTTCTCTCTCAAAAAATGAAAATTGATAGATATATGCTTAGTCTTGGAATGCAACACTGGATTCTTATAAATGTTAATAGCACTTGAATTATCACAATAGATAGCGATAGTCTTGTAGACGTATAAAAATGACCATATTCCTAAATAAATATTTTATGTTCATTTCTCTATTTAATTAAATCCAATTTAATTAAATTACCTGCATTCCTCTATTTAATTAAGTAGATTACTCAATTAAATTCACTATACCCATTTAATGAATAAATCATTTTATTCAATTAAATCCCCCCTATCCACTTTTAATTAAATTCAAATTTAATTAAATAGTTATCCTAAATTGAATAAATCTAATTTATTTAATTTCCCCAAATTACAACCAAATTGAATTAAATTAACTTTATTTCAATTAAATCCTATTATCCCTCCATCCACTTGCAAAATCCTACATCTCCCACTTACCTTCCTAAACTCCTTCCTAATTTCTTCTAGACTCTTCTAATCACTTCTAATTAGTCTAACCCATCTTCTAAATTTTGTCACATCCCTAAGCAAGGGGAGGTCACTTCTCAAAACCTTAAAGTCTTTGATAACCATTAAAGGCTTCAAGTCTTCAACCACTAAATTTTCCAAAGTCTCCCAAACCATTAATGGTTAATTCAACCCTCTTACATGGTTAGAGACTTTTTGCCTAACTTAACCTTCGTCCAACCCAAGGGTCTCATCAAGCCTTTAATGCTTTGACTATGATTATCTCTTAATCATTTGCACAAGAGTTTATCCTTGGATTAACTCTTAATCCAATGGGTAAGCCTAACTTAAGCTTAACCCTTACCCTCTAGATAACCATAAGGTCTTCTCAGGCATTTAATGCCTCCAACCCCTTCTCTCAACCCAACCCTATGTTGACATTTGTCACCATTTCATTGGTGCAAATTGCAAACATGGATTCCCAACTTTCAAACTCAACCCTTGATCAACCCTTTCAATCCTGACCATCCATTGCCCTATTTTTGCTATAAATAGAGCTCTCATTCCTCCATTTTCATCATCCAAGTTTGTAGTATCATACTTATGCTCAAATACATTCAAGCTTTCATACCATTTTTATGCTCATCATTTTAGCCTCTCTTTAACTAGGAATTAGTCTAAATATGCATGTTTAGAATACTTTCTTTATCATTTAGCTCAATCATAGACTAATATAGTATGTTAGGATAGTATTCATACTAACCTTGTCATCTTATAGTTAGTTTATTGCATTTCTAGAATCATGCATAGCTTAGGATGCATTTCATTCTAAAATCTATCAAAAGCATCCCTCGTTCTTGCATTTGCCATCCCTAAACCATTTTGCTCAGTGATCTGAGAGCAAAAACATTGGTTTGAGGGACCGTGTAAGATATAAAACTATGGGACCCACCTTGGGAAGCTGAGTGATACTTCATTACTCCATAGCTTGCACCAAGAAGTTCTATGAGTGTGTGAGCAAGGCTCCCTAGAGCTCCATTTTCACATATTGAGTTCTATCGACCTGCTTTTCCCGCATACATTTCTGGCGCCCACCGTGGGGCTCGAACCCATGACCCTAATCAGTTTTGAAATATATCCACTTTTGCAGGCACGTGGGAAAAATGAATTAGCGCAAGTCTCATCATACACAACTTTGATATCCGTTAGCATCTGCTTCATCCAAACTACCTGTGTACAATTGTTGGCAACAACAATATACTATACCTCTGCAGTAGATAAGGAAATGGAATTCTGCTTTTTACTCAACCATGAAACTAATCTCTCACCCAAGAAAAATGCACCACCACTAGTACTCTTCCAGTCATCAACATCACCTGCCCAATCAACATCAATAAAAGCACTCAAAGTAAAATCATCATCTTTAGGATAACAAAAACCAAAGTCAACTGTTCCCTTCAAATATCTAAAAATTATTTTCACAACAACAACATGAGATTCCTTAGGATCAGCTTGTAATCTAGAAATAAGACAGACAACATTCATGATATCTGGTATATTCTGAGTCAAATAAAGTAATCCACCAATCATTGATTTGTATCTGGTCTGATTTACTTTTGGAGAATCATCATCCTTATTCAACTTGCATCCGATCACCATAGGAGTACCAACTGACTTTGTATCATCTAATCCAAACTTCTTTAGCAATTCTTTTACATACTTGGACTGAGATATAAAAATTCCTTTTTCTGACTGTGTAATTTGCAATCCCAGAAAGAATTTTATCTCATCAATCATAGACATCTCAAATTCATTTTGCATCTCATTAGCAAACTTCTTGCACAAACTATCATTTCCTCCAAAAATAATGTCATCAAAAAAAACTTCAACAATCAACATGTTATCATTATCAATCTTGAACTGTAGATTACTATCAGGAGTACCTTTATTGAGTCCTAGCTTCAACAAATACTTATCCAATCTAGCATACCATGCTCTAGAGGCTTGCTTTAATCCATACAACATTTTCCTTAATCGACAAACCATGTCTTCCTGATCAAATAACTCAAAACCATCTGGCTGCTCAATGTAGACCTCTTTTTCCAACTCACCATTTAGAAATGTTGACTTGACATCCATCCGATAGACTTTGAAATCTTTGTAAGCAACATAAGCAAGAAATAATCCCATAGCTTCAATTCTGGCCACCGGAGCAAGAGTCTCCTCAAAATCAATTCCTTCCATCTAAGAATAACCTTTACAAACAAGTCTAGCTTTATTCCTAACAACTTCACCTTCCTGATTTAACTTATTTTTGAAGACCCATTTGGTTCCAATTACATTTTTGTCCTTAGGTCTGGGAACAAGATCCTATGCATTGTAATCTTTTACCCAATGTTCATCTTTACATGCTTCATTCACATCCTTAGGCTTAATCTTGGAAATCAAATAATACTCAACTTGATTTTCTACAATTCTTCTCCTATCTTTAACACCTTTATTCCTATCTCCTATGATCTAAATTTCTGAATGATTCAACCTTACATACTTGGGAGTCTTGGGATTTTCTTGTTTTTCAAACTCTTAGGTTTTCTCTTCTGCACTAACACTTGTTCCTTCTTCTTGAGACACTGAATTCACTAGAGCAATTTGAACTTGATTCCCCTTGCTTACACCAATATCCTAATCATCTGAATCATATCCGAAGGATCTAGGCTGGTATTTATTGCCTTCATCAACCTTGACATTTGCACTCTCAACTATCTTACTCAATCTCTTATTATAACACTGGTAGGCTTTTCTTTTTGTAGAATAACCAAGAAATATTCCTTCATCACATCTAGCATCAAACTTCCCTAAATCTTCATCCCTTTTGATATAGCATTTACTTCCAAAAATTCTGAAATATCTAACTTTAGGAGCATGACCAAACCATAATTCATAAGGAGTCTTACTAGTAGCACCTTTGATATGGACCTGGTTAAGACTGTAAGTTGTAGTACTCACAAATTCTCTCCAATAGACATGTGGAACATTTCCTTCAATCATCATTATTCTAGCAACTTCCTGAATTATTTTATTCTTCCTTTCCACAACTCCCTTTTGTTGAGGGGTTATCAAAGAAGATAATTGTCTCTTTATTCCATGCTCTTCATAATATGAATTGAAATCACCAAAGATGAATTCACCACCTCTGTCTGATCTTAGACACTTCAGCTTTAACCCTGTCTCAGTCTCAACCATAGCCTTGAAGATCTTGAATTTCTCTAAAGCTTCAGACTTCTCCCTTAAGAAAGTAACCCACATCACCCTTGAATAATCATCAATTAACAACATGAAATACCTATCTCCTTGCACACTTCTAACTCTAGATGGACCACATAAATCAATATGCACAAGATCCAATAATCCATTAGAAAAATGCTTTTTACTTTTGAATGAAACTCTCGTGTTCTTTCCTAATTGACATTTCTTGCATATAGAGTTAGTAGGTTTCATCAATTTAGGAAGATCTCTTACTGCATGAGTAGAACTTATCTTAACCATGTTGTCAAAATTCACATGAAACATCCTCCTATGTCATAACCAACTTTCATCAATTTGAGCAATCAAACATCTTTTACCGACACTATTCAAAAGAAAGATATTACCTTTAGTCTTTGTACTCGATGCAATCTCAATTCCGGTACTACCCAAGATTCTAAATTTGCCATTCTTGAACTGGAGATCATATCTCTTGTCAAACATCTGTCCAACACAAAATATTATGCTTCAAACCTTCTACACACAAGACATTATCAGTATTATTCTTACCATCAAGAGAAATAGAACCTCTACCACATATTATACCAACTTTGTGATCACCAAACCTAACAACACCACCATCATACTTTTCCAAGCTCACACACTTTTTCTTATCACCTGTCATATGATGAGAGCATCCATTGTCAATCACCCATTCATCTTTTTCTTCAACTTGTGCAATGAAATCTCTTTCCTCATTAATGCACTTAGAAGAATAAGTAGGTATTGGATCATCTTTCTTGATAGCAATAAACACCCATTCATTATCACTTGAATTTCCTTTGTCAAATTCATCAGTAGCATAATAACATTTTTTATGAAATTTAGGCTTGTAGGATTTCCTATGAACTCTTTCTGGACACCTTGAAGCAAAATCTCCTATCTTATTACATGAAAAACATTTAAGAGGCAATTTTCCTTCATACTTACCAGATCCTTTGGGTAATCTCCTGGCAATAAGTGCTTCAAGATCCTCAAGCTCTTTCTCTTCTTCTTCAAGCTCTTTCATCTCTTTCTCGTATCTAAATGATCTTCTTGGAGAACTTTCTCCCGAATCATATCTCTACTTATCCTTTCCAAAAATGGTAGCTTTGAATGCAAATTCTACAATAGGAAGGGATTCACCAAACTCACTTAACTCAAAATTTGAAATCTTACCAATCAACATATCTCTAATCACATTAGTGTTGGAATCAATTAACATTAGGAGGGGGAGTGAATTAGTGTTTTGCAAGTTTCTAACTTATTTAGCTGATTCTTAATCCACCAGATGCACAAGAAAGAAAATGAAATGCAAAAATATAAAGCAATTATCCACACAACCATAACATCAAGATTTTTACATGGAAAATGGGAAGGGGAAAACCATCGTAGGATTTAAACCCCCAATATTATTATACTATGGCCAGAAGTATGCTAATATTATCATAAGGGGAATGCACTTGCATTTAGGCTCACTGCTTAATTACAAAAAGGGCTACAACATGGAGGAAGGCTCATTGCCTTACATCCTATTACAATTGATTACAATAATGAATAAACTGAAGTATAACATCTAACTATGCCAAAATGCAGTTCAAGTTAGGCTCATATTATCTTCTACAACTAATATCTTATTCTACTCTATCAGACATTGAAGTACCAAAATATTCAATTACATTCACCAACCTTGCAAATTCACTCATACATACTTTCCTCAAACATTACCTTCACCAAAACTCTCATCCATATTGATCTTATATATCTACACCAACAAAAAGGGATCATTTATCCTGTCAGCTTCCAAAAACCGCATAACACGCAACATGAAACATGTATCACTAAGTTGGCTCAATCCATCCACAAATCCGAATACAAACCAAAGCACAAAGATAATAAGCTTCCCATAAGTCGGCCCAATCACCTCTAACATGAAACCAATCACCAAAATCAACCCAACAAATCTACAACACACGTTACACCATAATAGCTCTGCTCTAACTGAATTACCAAATACTCGACCTCTAAAATTGCTCATGAATCAACACTGGATATTGGGATCACAAAATAAGCTACCTAGAACCTTGAATTATCTGCCTTAATCATCACAACCAAAATTACAACACCAATGTCAAGAGGTGCACAATGATCTCATGCTCTACCTGTTACTGATTGAGTTCCACCTTCCAAACTTATGCCTATGAGCAATATGACTTCTGGAAAACAAAATCTATGTACACCGGATGTGATTTCCAAATTGAGTTGCCATCAATGACAACCCCTAAGCTTCTATCGTGCACCAATCTTCATCAAAACAATGTCTCTTGCCAACAATCTCCACCTTTGGCATTGATCCCAACACTATGAAAAATGAGTTGTACACTCAAGACTGTGGAACTTAAAAATCAACAAGAATGTACAAGCTCCCCCTGAAATTTAGCATAATTTTTCACTTTGTTCTCTCTCCCTTTGACAACAATGCCAAAGATAGGAATCTGCAAAAATTGATATACAAAGATATGTACAATTGCTCACAAAAATTTGAATATGTCTGCAAAAATTGTTCTAAGGGACAACAAATAGTTATCCCATGGCTTCTTCAAGCTCTCCAAAATGCTAATCATTTCGCTAAAAAGGTAAGCATGCATTTTTTCTCCCTGTCTATCTTCCAGAACAAGCTTATTCAGTGCATCCTTAGCATCTTGCATGCTACTCATCAGAGAATCTATCCATAGAGTGATAAGACTCCTTACTTCTGCTACTCTACCCAAACTTCTATCATTTTCTTGGTTTAGACTCTTAATCTTGTTCAATACACTCAAAACTTGGGGTTCAAAATTGCTAGCCAAGATTGATTGTGGTGCATATGACTGAGATATGTTCACTAGTTGGCCTTCACATTCCCTTATTTTATTTTCAATGTCTATAATGAAATTTGGAAAAATTAGACATGACTTGTATATATTACCACCTTCATCAAGTGCATCCTGAATACTTTTCATGGCAGTCACTAAACTGACTCTATCATCCTCAATCATCTTCAAAAATGTTTTCAATCACATGACATTAAACTGATTTAAAATTCTAGTGTTTGTTGCCTTCTCTAAAGATTCAAAATGAGAACCAACAACATTCAACATACTCTTAAACTTACCAGAGAGATCAGATGTGTCTAGTTTGAAAGATGGCATAATTTTCTCCAACATGTCTCCTACCAATGATATCAACTGTTTGTCAGTAGAATGGGACTTAAGCAAGTCCTCATTGGCTTTAACTTGAGTGATAGTTTCCAACTTTAATGCTTGAATTAGAGTTAATGAGCTCAAGTCAATAGGTCCTTGACCAAAGTTATCTGAATTGGTAGCAATTTGTTTCCCTTTGTCAGCACCAATGTCTCTTGTCATTGTTGTCAAAGCCTGATCTTCCTCCTTCTCTCCTTTTTCCTTTTTGGCCACCTCTTCACTTCCATTTTTATCAGCATCCTCACTCTTCTTTGCATCATCTTTCTCCTCAGTTTCCTTTTTGAGACAACTTCAATCACCAGAGGATATTGTACAGCTTCACTGGAGATATCAACATTGGCATTATCATCAACTATGGTATGCACCCTGGGCTGCTCTTCAGGGATAGTTTTCTCAAATATTTGATATTTCTACTTGTCAGGAATAGCTACATGTACTTCTGGAACAGATGTGTCCTGAGATGGCTCTTCCAGATTCACATCAATTATGTGATCTATCAAAAACTATTTCAAAATTATCACTATCTCTTTGGTTACCCCATCTATTTTGTCGAGCATAAGCTTATTTACCCTCTTTTCACTTTAGAATCTTTCCTTTGCAAGATTTAATAATCTAATAACTTCATATTTAGAGATGACAAAGGATAAGTTTACTAGTACATACTCCTTTATTCTCTCATCCTCTAGACTAGTTGTATGCCTTCTTGCATCCAAAATGTCATATAGGCTTTTGGGGATCATGGATGATAGTTCTATCAATGCCTTACTATAGACATCCATGTATTCAACAACTACTTCTTCAATTTCTCTCTAATCTTTATCATCAAAATTTTCATAATATATAGGCATGTTTTTCAAATTCCCATCCTTAAGTACCTCATAAACTATTTGTTTTAGGGTCATTGGGGGCACAACTTCATATATACCTTGTACTTTGCCAGATTTGAGAGTTACATCCAATTATGACTTTTGTTTCTTTCTCACTCTAGCTTTTTATGGATGACTCAACTTCTGTTCTAGGCTTCTTTGATTGCTAGGCTCCACTAGATTGAGGCTTCTTCACCACTCTAGCATAAGTGTGTTGGAATGAACTGATATCAACAGTAAACTGAGAGGGGGGTGAATCAGTTTACTAACAATAACAATAATCAATTCAATTATAAACCTTAAATCAAATCACAACCCAATGAAGAATATAACATGAAATCACAACACATATAACACCAATATTTTGACGTGGAAAACCCGGAAAGGGAAAAACCACAATGAGAAACCCTACCCACAATCAGATGAATACTCTGCAGTACTATTGTGAATAATTACAATGGGGTCTACACATGCAGAAAGGCCAACAACCTAAAGTGCACTGCTCATCACAAAGGGAAGTCTCACTGACTTACAAAATCATCAGACTATAATCTGGAAAACAATGAACTATGAAAGTAGCAAATACTAATGCTTGATACAATTTCGGATAAGCATTGATGTCTGCTCTACAATACAAAACCTTTCCAACCTTCACTGGAATGATATGACTTTATTCATACTTAATCCTTCTCTGATAATGCAAACTTGACAAATCATAACCATTGCATGTCCATTTACATGAATAGGTCACCTATAAATACAGATCATCAACCTTATTGACAAGGTCAGCTAAACCCTAAACCCATAAACCCATAATTACAAAAATTAGATAACAGGATACCATCAGACCAATATTATGATTTACATTACATAGAATGGACCTAAATTAAGTAACCAAACAATTATATCCATCGGGGATTCCGCCAAGACCAAAATCCAACACACTTCACTTGTCGATATAAACCCTTAGTGAAAGTTTAATTGGATCCAAATAGGACCACCATAATAGCACACCATCCAAAGCAAAGTCGCCAAATGCTCAAGATATGATCAAGAAGCACCAACAACATGAAAGAAACCAATTCCATAAGTCGGACCCAAAACCCACTGACCAAGTCACCAAAACAGCATACCGGTAAAGCTAATCGGGAACGCCAGAAGTCGATGAAGCCAAAAAATAGCCGATAAAGGCATAAACCAACCATTAACCAGAAATACCAAAAGTGATAACCAAACCATGAAACCAACAGAATATAGAAAGCATGTAACCATCAGAATAAGCATCCAAAACTTATTCCAGAAGTCTGATCATATTGGATCATAATCACATCCAAAACCAAAATAATCACCAAGACTAACCGGGATAGATCCAATCGAGATAGTATCCAACCGGGATACAATATTGACATCAATAACAACACTTAACCAAATCCAGCATATTGTCAACAATCTCCCACTTTGGCATTGATGACAACACTAAATGTGAAAAACATCCAAGTGTCAAGGAATGCCAACAAACTCCAAAACACCAAAAGATCTAGTATTTTTCACATGAATACCATCTCCCCCTTTGACATCAATGACAAAGGACGAATACTAAACCAAGAGTACTAAAGCAAACAACTGACTACTCCCCCTGAGTAGTAGCACCATCTTCATCAACCCAAATCAAAAAAGTATGTCTAATAAGCTCACCAGATTGATGCATCTCTGCATCACTAAGTCTCTTATGGAGGATTGGTAACCCAAACTGATCTCTGAGATATTCAAAAGTGTCTTTAGGCAATTGTTCTATTAGAATATCTTCAATATGTTCCTTAGTAGGCATATAAGCCAATCTGACTTCCTTTGCTTCAACCTTTTCCTTCAAGAAATTATACCTTATAGAAATGTGTTTTGATTTGGAATGAAATACTGTATTCTTTGACATGTCAATAGTAGCAATATTATCACAATGATTAACAATAGGCTCATCATAACTTACCCTTATATCCTTTAACATCTATTTCATCCATAAAATCTGAGTACGGTTGGTAGCAGTTGAAACATATTCCACTTCAGGTGTAGATAATGAAGTGCATGATTGTTTCTTACTAAGCCATGAAACCAACTTCTTCCCAAGAAAGAATGCACCGCCAATAGTGCTCTTTCGGTCATCCACATCTCCCGCCCAATTAGAATCTATATATACACATAATGTGAAGTCATCATTCTTTGGATAACATAACCCAAAGTTTGTTGTACCTACCAAATATCTGAATATCTTCTTGACAACAATATCATGAGTTTCTCTAGGATCTGACTGAAATCTAGAAGCAATACAAACAACATTCATTATATCAGGTCCTGTCTGCATTAGGTACAACAAACCACCAATCATTGATTTGAATCTTCTCAAGTTCACCTTAGGTGATTCATCATCCTTTGACAATTTGCAACCCATTATCATAGGAGTACCAATAGGTTTAGAATTCTCAAGTTCAAATTTCTTAAGTAACTCCTTCACATACTTACTTTGACAAAAGGAAATACCTTTATCAATCTAAGTAATCTGCAAACCTAAGAAAAATTTCATCTGACCAATCATAGACATTTCAAATTCATTCTTCATATCATTAGCAAATTTCATGCATAGACCTTCTTCTCCTCCAAAAATGATATCATCCACAAAGACTTCAATAATCAATATGTCATCATGCTCAATTTTGTAATATAAGTTACTATCAACATTACCTTTACTAAAACCAAGCTTTGAAAGATACTTATCCAATCTAGCATACCATGCTCTAGGGGCATGCTTTAGTCCATATAAATCTTTCTTCAATCTGCAAACCATGTCTTTGTCTTTTGATAAAAAAAATCCATCAGGTTGTTCAATGTAAACTTCCTCTTCAAGATCTCCATTCAGAAAAGCACATTTGACATCCATCTGATATACTTTGTAGTTCTTGTGTGCACCATAAGCAAGAAAAAGTCTTACCGCTTTAATTCTAGTAACCGGGGCATAGGTTTCCCCATAATCAATTCCTTCTTCCTGTGAATAACCTTTGCAAACCAATCTAGCCTTGTTCCTCACCACTTGACCTTCCTCATTCAATTTGTTCCTGAAAACCCATTTAGTTCCAATAATGTTCTTGTCTTTAGGTCTAGGTACAAGTTTCCATGTCCTATTCTTTTCAATCTGATCTAATTCCTCTTCCATTGCTTTTAACTAATTTTCATCCTTACTTGCTTCAGTGAAATATTTCGGTTCAAATTGAGAAATTAAACATACCTCTTAAGCAGCTAACCTTCTCCTAGTCATCACACCTTTCCTTTTATCTCCAATAATTTGAACTTCAGAATTATTTAGCTTTACATACCTGGGAGTCTTTGAATTTTCTTGATTTGCTAACTCATTCTGCTATACCTATGTCACTGTTGAATTTTCCGATGCTATCGGTGTCACAGGTTCATTGTTCTGAACTGATTCTTGCATTACCGGTTCAGATCTGATAAATTCATCTTCTGGTCCATAATCATATGCTCTGATCTGATTATTGTCATGCTCAGCTACCTTAACATTTATGCTTTCTAATATCCTATTCAATCTTTTGTTATAACATTTATATGCTTTGCTCTTAGTAGAATAACCCAAAAATATTCTTTCATCACTTCCAGGATCAAACATTCCTAATGCATCATCTCTTCTAATGTAACATTTGCTTCCAAAAATTCTGAAATATCTGACAGTTGGAGTATGACCAAACCATAATTCATAAGGAGTCTTACCGATGTGTCCTTTAATGTGTACTCTGTTGAAAGTGTATACAATGGTATTGATAGCCTCTCTCCAATAGATATCAAGTAATTTAGCTTTAGTCATCATAGTCCTTGCAACATCCAAAATTGTTTTGTTCTTTCTTTCCACCAATTCGTTCTGTTGTGGGGTTCAACGTGCAGAAAGTTGTCTACTAATACCATTCCTTTCACAAAAGTTGTTGAACTCACCAGATGTAAACTCACCACCATGATTTGATCTTAAGCACTTTATCTTCAGTCTTGTCTCAGTCTCAACCATAGCCTTAAACATTTGATTTTTTCAAAAGCTTCAGATTTCTCTTTCAAAAATATCACCCACGTCATTCTAGAATAGTCATCAATAAGTAACATAAAATGTCTATCATCTTGAAAGCTTTTATTCCTTGTCGGTCCATATAAATCAGTATGAATAAGATCAAGAACTTCATTAGATTTATCATGTACACTTCTGAAAGAAGTTCTAACTTGCTTACCCATTTGACATTCTCTACATACCGGATTATGAGGTTTAACAATCTTGGGAAAATATCTGATAGTCGGTATTGACCATATCTTTACTATGCAATCAAAATTAACATGACACATCCTCTTATGCCATAACAAACTTTCATCAATCTGAGAAATCAAGCAAGCATTCTCACCAAAGTTCAAATGAAAGATATTACCATTGGTCTGAGTTCCGGAAGCAATCTCCAATCCAAATTTATTGATGATCTTTACATTTTCCATCCTTGAATTGCAAATGAAATCCTCTATCCACCATCTGACCTACACTTAAAATATTATGCTTTAAGTCTTCAACATAATAAACATTATCAGTATTAGTCTTACCATCCAATGATATTGTTCCTTTGCCTTTGATCCTACATGCCTTGTTGTCTCCAAATCTGACCAATCCACCATCAAACTCTTGCAATGATAAGAACTTTCTTTTGTCACCAGTCATGTGATGTGAGCATCCACTATCTATAACCCATTCATCCTTTTCTTCAATTTTAGCAGCCAAGGCCTTTTCCTCAATATGTGTTGGTTCAATGACAGATTCCGAAGAATTATCCTTGATAGCAATAAAGACCCAATCTTTGTCGGATGAAGCATCATTATCGGATCCACTCACAAGTTCATCATCGTCATCATCAGAAATACCATCATCATCACCAACATAATAACATGATTTATCCTTATTTATTTTGAATCTAGGTCTGCTCTGATATTTAGGATTAGGCTTATAATTCCTCATAAATCTTTCATGATTCCTAACAGCTCTTTCAAGACATCTAGATGCAAAATGACCAATCTTATTGCATTAAAAACATTTAAAAGGACTTTTCCTTCTTACTTACTTCCAGCTGGTCCTTTAGGAATTCTTCTAGCAATTAGGGCTTCTAGCTCTTCAAGATCTCTTTCTTCTTTCTCAGTTTCCTCCATATCCTTAGCATACATCTCTTTCCAATCTATCTTCTATTTACTGAATGTAGATGCTCTAAATGCAGTCTCAATTTTAGCAGCACTCTGATCTCAAGGTTCTTCAAGTTCAAAAGCAGTCAATTTCCCAAGTAGTGTATCTCCGGTCACATAGCAACTTGACATTGTCCGGAGTTCATTGATAGCAGTAGCCTTCATCTTGTAAGCCAGAGGTAGAACTCTTATAACTTTTGACACTGTTTCATCTTCATTGACAGATCCACCACAACATTTGATACCCATGACAATCTCATTGACTCTATCCATAGAAGAACTTATCTTCTCATCTTCTTCCATCTTTAAAGTTTCATATCTTACTCGGAAACCTTCAAGTTTAGCAATCTTCACAGTCTAGTCACCCTCATAAAGAGTCTCGAGATTTTTCCAGATCAGCTTAGCATTCTCCAATTCTATGACATTCAATATTTTTTCATTAGATAGGGTGCTTAATAATGCTTCTTTTGCTCTTACATCATTTTTAGCTCTCTTATGTTCATCAATAGGTGTCGGTATTCCAAAATTAGGATCATGAGGTATAAACCCTTTTCTCCACTATCTCCCAAACTTCAAATCCAAGACATCTAAGATGAATCTTCATTTGCTCCTTCCATATCTTGTAATTTGTACCATCGAATCTGGGACTCTCCTTCTGGTAAGGATTGAATGTGGAACTAGATGCAGTTGCCATCAGATCTCCTCAAGCAGTTAAGCTTCTGCAGAGAGGACCTTGCTCCAATACCAATTGTTGGAATGTACTAATACCGACAGTAAACTGAGAGGGGGGGTGAATCAGTTTACTAACCATAACAACAATCAATTCAATTATAAACCTTAAACCAGAGCACAACCCAATGAAGAATATAACATCAAAGCATAACACACATAACACCAATATTTTGACGTGGAAAACTCAAAAAGGGAAAAACCATGATGGGAAACCCTACCCACAATCAGATGAATACTTTGCAATAGTATTGTGATAATTACAATAGGGTTTGCACATGCAGAAAGGCTAATAGCCTAGAGCACACTGCTCATTACAAAGGGAAGTCTCACTGAATTACAAAATCATCAGACTACAATCTGGAAAACAATGAACTGTGAAAGTAGCATCTACTAATGCCTGATACAGTTCCAGATAAGCATTGATATCTTCTCTGCAATACAAAACCTTTCCAACCTTCACCAGAATGATATGACTTTATTCACACTTAATCCTTCTCTAGTAATGCAAACTTAACCATCCATAACCATCGCATGTCCATTTACATGAATAGGTCACCTATAAATACCGATCATCAACCTTATTGACAAGGTTGGCTAAACTTTAAACCCATAATTACAAAAATTACATCACATGATACCACCAGACCAATATTATGATTTACATTACATAGCATGGACCTAAATCAAGTATCCAAACAATTATATCCGTTGGGGATTCCGCTAAGACCAAAATCCAACATGCTTTGCTTGTCAGTAGAAACCCTCAGTGAAAGTTTGATTGGATCCAAATAGGACTACCATAATAGCACACCATCCAAAGCAAAGTCACCAAATTCTCAGGATATTATCAAGAAGCACCAGCAACATGAAAGAAATCGATTCCATAAGCTGGACCCAAAATCCACTGACCAATTCACCAAAACAACATACCGGTAAAGCTAGCCGATAAAGCCAAAAGCTAGCCCGTAAAGGCATAAACCAACCGGTAACCAGAAAAACCAAAAGCAATAACCAAACCATGAAACCACTAGAATCTAGCAAGCATGTAACCATCAAAATAAGCATCCAAAACCGATTCCAAAGGTCTGATCATATAGAATCAGAATCACAACCAAAACCAAAATGATCACCAAGACTAACCAGGATAGTCTCCAACCGGGATACAGTGTTGACATCAATGACAACACTTAACCAAATCCAACATATTGCCAACAAAGTGGTTGTCTTCTTCACCTCTTTCACTTCTTCATTAGATTATGTCTCTATATCCTCAATAATGGCAGCAACATACACTCTTTGGGGCTTCTCATTCTTCCTCTTCTCCGCTCCACCGGTTGATGTTGTTTGTGACTTGGGTGGAGGAATAGGCTTCTGAGCACTAGAGGTAGGTACGGACTTACTCTGTCTTGGCTTGGCCTTTTTGGGAGGAGTGGAGACTGGTTTAGTCTTGGGCTTCACCATGTCTTCCTCCTTTAGTATGTTTTTCTCTCCAGCCCTTTACACTGCCTCCTTAGATATACTATTTTCTCTGCTTGCTCCTCAACTTCCTTTCTTACTTTCCTCTTCCTTGTCGTCTGGTAAATTTCTTGTGCAAATCAAGATCCTTTTCCTTGCAAGTTTTGAACCTTTCCTCCTTATCATCCACCGGTTGACTCAACAGGTGTTGATCATATGCATCAAGTGTGTTTGCATCCACCTCATACCCCATGGGCATGATCCAAATAATTCTCAGCTCAACTGCCAACACGTGACATTGGTCATTATCAACCATAAAGCGAATGGTTTTCTCATATTTCTCAACAATATTTGTAGGGATCCTCTCTCTTCTTTGTGTTATTGCTTGAAATGATTTGAAATATCCCCAAAGAAAATTTATGTGCAACTGTATCACCCAAACCCTTCAAACCTTCCTTGATTTGAATGACCATCAATTTATCATAAGTCCATTGAATCTTCCGCATACTGGGGATTTCATTCAAGATATACAATACTGAGAAAACAATCAAGGAACCAAATTTGAATACATGTTTCTTGTCTTGCTTTATTTTCTTTAGATTTCTCAATATCTCACTGAGAAGTATTGCACAGAGATCATACCTTTTGTCCTCCTTAAGCATATGATAAGCTGCAAATATGGTAGTATCAGATACATAATTTTTCCTACTTGATTGGTACACCTTGTATCATGTCACCATCGAGGCAAATATTACATCATGCTCTATGATACCACTGATTGTCATTGACCGGTTGTCATATTGGGTTCTGGTAACAGCTGTCATTGGGGTGTTATAAACTTTTCTCAAACCGGGGATCTCACTGGTTGCATTCAAACAGGTAACTTCTTGAATGACTTGCTTCATGATTTTGTGAGGTCAGTTCAACTATATGAACTCATCATGGATTTGGCTCAGGATATATCAAACCCATTTGGGTTCATCGAACACCAGAAAATGAGTAAACTAGATGAAACCCTTGTCCTGCAATGACTTGAATTTTGGCTTCAAATTCCCCATTCCATCCATCATATGCTTGGTATACAGTGATAGTATATCCTTATTTCCAAGCTCTTCGATGTCGCAGTGTATGTATGCCCTAATATCTTCATTATGCAGTACGCCATATGGGACAGAGGAAAATGCACCTTCTGGATCATCTTCAAGAGATTTGAATGGATGTCTCTTGAATACGAGCCTTTCTCTCTTATTAATCTCAACTACCAAGGGAGTCGCAACACCAGATGCATATGCCGTTTTAAAATTAGGGTATGTAAAGCTAGCTCACAAACAGATAAATACCTTTTGATTCTCAACCGAATGATAGAAATCGTTGACTGATCACTTCAAGCTCTGCTATGACTTCTCAATCCCGTTTGCTTTTCTTTTTTGCTCTTACTCTTAATTCGCAATGTAAAGAATGAATGACTGAAATGCATTTTTATCCACTGAAAACCTAACTTTAAGTTGTAAAAAATGCATAACCCTAAAGGCTTCTAGATACCTTGCATCTTCAAGAATTAATAACTGGATACTCAAATAACCACCATGAAATCTTTTGGATATCAACTGCACAACTAATCTCCATCATCTGCAACCATCCTTGTCTGGTTACAAATCTCCAAAAGGGGGTTTCTAAAGATCTGCATGAAAATCTTCCCCCTAAGGCCAAAATGCCTTAGTTACTAGATGAGGTTCCAACATTGGAATAAGGTGTGGAGCCACTTTGCACATTTCAACTTCCTTTTTAAGTGCATCTTCTTGTGCTGATCTTTGATCTCTTCCACCTTAGCTTTCCTTTTTTCATCTGATTTATTCTTATATACTAGAACATTCTTGCTTACATTCTTGCTTCTACAATATCTTGTAGTATGGTCGGATTTGTTGCATGCATGACAAATAACATTTCTCTGCACAGGCCTGAAGTTCATCTAAGTTGGTCTCATCCTCCAATGGTTAGAGATATGTCCAAACATTCCACAAGCATAGTATCTCTTATTTTGAAAATTATTTATCATCGTTCTGCACATGTTTGATTTATGACCAAAGTTGTTGCATATGAAACATTGACCAGTAAAGATTGAACCATTGTTCATCATATTATTCGTCATCCCATTATTCATCCTACTTTTGCATTGACTTGCCATATGACCAAATTTACCACAAGCAAAACATTTACCACTGAATTTATAGGCATTAGCTTGTCTTACCAGAGGTTTCTTTTTCTTTTGTTGATGATTGCTTTGTGGACAAAATCAAAGGATTCCCCTTTTCAAATCCAAGTCCTTGCATATCTTTCCCATGTTTCTAACTTTCCAACATCTCATCCAACCAAGCTGAACTGGCTTTGAATTTTTTATTGTACACATTAGCAGTAGAGAGATCATCTCTCGAAATTATGATGTACCTTTCAAGTTCTTGTCCATCATTCTTGCATTGCACCAATTCAAGATTCAACTAATCATTCTCGTATGTCAATCTGCAACATTCATCTAAACTTTCCTTCAATGATTGAGTTAAGGTTTCTTCATTCTTTTTATGGTCTGTAATCTCCCTTGTCAGCTTCATCACGATGGATTGCATTTCATTTTTCAAGACTGCATTCTCCCTAGCCAGCTTCTCACATTCATTTGTCTTATCTTGTAGGGTTTGATTGTCTATGTTTTATTCTTGTTTCTCCTTTAGTTTATCCATTATTTCCTTTCTCTTTTCTCTAGAAGTGCTCACTTAATCTTTCAGGGTTTCGATGAAATCAAATCTTCAAGTGCCACACTAAGTTGTCTTTGCAAACCGGAGTCCATTGATTCAATCTTTCAGATCTTCCTCAATCTGTTAGGCTTCTTCTGAGGAACTAAGCTTTGATGTTGATTGTTGGAATCAATGAACATTGAGAGGGGGGGTGAATCAGTGTTTTGCAAGTTTCTAACTTATTTATCTAATTCTTAATCCACCAGATGCACAAGAAAAAAAATAAAATGCAGAAACATAAAGCAATTATCCACACAACCATAACACCAAGATATTTACGTGGAAACCCAAAAGGGGAAAACCACGGCGGGATTTAAACCCACAATATTATTACTATGTCAAAAATTATGATAATATTACATAAGGGGAATTCAATTGCATTCAGGCTCACTGCTTAGAGCTCACTGCTTAATTACAAAAAGGGCTACAACCCAGAGGAAGGTTGACTACCTTACATGCTATTACAATTGATTACAATAATGAATGAACTGAAGTATAACATCTAACTATGCCAAAATGCAATTCCGGTTAGGCTCATATTATCTTCTACAACTGATCTATTATTCTGCTATGTCACACACTGGAGCACCAAAACATTCAATTACATTCACCAACCTTGAAAATTTGCTCATACATACTTTCCTCACACATTACCTTCACCAAAATGCTCATCCATATTGATCTTATATATCCACAACAACAAAAGGGGATCATTTATCATGTCGGCGTCCAAAAATTGCATAACACGCAACATGAAACGTGTATAACCAAGTCGGCTCAATCCATCCACATATTCGAATGCAGACCAAACCGCAAAGATAATAAGCTTCCCATAGGTCGGCCCAATCACCTCAAACACGAAACCAATCACCAAAATCAACCCAACAAATCCGCAACACATGTTACACCAAAATAGCTCTGTTCTAATTGAATTATAGGATACTGGACCTCTAAACTTGCTCATGAATCAACACAAGATATTGGGATCACGAAATAAGCTAACTCAAACCTCGAATCATTTGTGTTAATAACAACAACCAAAATTACAACACCAATATCAAGAGGTGCACAATGATCTCATGCGCTACCAATTACTGAGTTCCACCTTCTAGACTTATGCCTATGAGAAATATGACTTCCGAAAAACCAAATCTATGTACACCGAATGTGATTTCCGAATTGATTTACCATCAATGACAACCCCTAAGCATCTATCATGCACCAATCTTCACCAGAACAATGTCTCTTGCCAATATTTAGTCACTGTCTGAATCTCCTCAATAGCAACAACTTTGAGTTTGTAAGATGCAGGCAAGGATCTAAGCACTTTAGCAACGATATTTGGTCCTTCCAATGTTCTACCAACATACCTGATACTGCATACAAGTTCATTCACTTTCTACATGAAAGAAGTGATGTTCTCATCTTTGCCCATCTTCAACATCTCATATTTACCCTTAAGACTTTGCAACTTAGCAATCTTCACATAGTTGTCACCTTCATATAGGATTCCCAACTTCTTCCAGATCTCATGAGAAGTCTAAAAATCCATGATATTTTTCATCTCAGAATCAATCATAGCACTAAACAATGCTTCCTTAACCCTAATATTATGTTTAACTTCCTTAATCTAATCCAAAGTTGAAGGACCATTTTGAGGATTAGTATATTTGTCTTTAGTAATTTTCAAGTACTCTCCACCGATACATCTTAAGTGACACACCATCTGGCTTTTCCAAAGATAGTAGTTAGTTCCCTCAAATCTCGAACTATCCTTCTTATAAGTTGCCATCCCAGATCACCTTAAGCTGTTAAACTTCTTCGGAGGAACTTAGCTCTAGTACCAATTGATGAAAATAGGGCAGACACCTGAGAGGGGGGGGGTGAATCAGTTGTCACCAAAACTTACAAAAACTTACTTCAATCTTAGATCTAATAACTATAAATGCAAGCATGAAACATCGACACAACATGAACACACATAACACCAAGATTTTTGACATGGAAAACCCAGTCAAGGGAAAAACCACAGTGGGAACCTACCCACAATATGATGATACCCTGTTAGAAGTATATGAAATATTACAATGGGGAATGTACATGCATTTAGGCACACTACTCAAAAGCAAATAACAAGGAGGGATACAACCCTTGGGAAGGCTCACTGCCTTACAAACATATTCAAAGCACTTCCGAAAATTCATGAACTGAGAAAATAGCATCTCCAAATGTCTGGTTACAGTTCCAGTTAAGCACATAACATCTCTCACTTATTTCTCCACACTTCTTCTTTGCTACCGAATGATTAATGCATTATTCGCCCATTCACATATGATTATACAATTATCTTTACATTTATTTATACATGACATAAACCTATGTTTCAAGGTCGGCTCAACACACATCACCTAATTACAAAATATAATCATACACGCTACAATATCACATGCAAACCAAAACAATGTCAGCTAAGACATAGCATGGACCTAAATCACCACCTTGAATATGAAACACCTCCAAGAATTATACCTCGTATATTCATAACACACTATAATCACCATCTCGACTAAGAACATGAAGAACACCACTAGACCGAAGAAAATCATCAATAACATGCACAATGATCAATGCAGACCACCAACACGAATAATACACGATGTAGAAACATCCACAAACATCATGAATTACCACAGAAACATCCACACTAACATGAATTACTAGAATCATCGACATCTCTACACCAGAGCTCAAGAACACTAATGAAACTGACTATCAACCTGAAAGATTCACTTGCGGACCTCCAAATCATGAACCAATTGAATTGAGGACCCACATCAACGTCCCAAACATATTCCCAAATCTATAGATCAAGATATTATAATGCGGAGCAACATAGATCGAAATATTGACATACTGACCTCATTGAACAACAGAGAAACTGGCCTCAACATAAATACTCATAACTCACTCAAATCATCATGCAGGCCTCTAACACTCATACTGAATCAACTAGAGATACTTATCTAAAACCCTTTTAATCCACAAACACTTATCATCAACAGATTAGCTATACCAGAGAAATCAACTCATTGTATCACTGCACCAAACAAAGAAAATATGTTGACATCAATGACAACACCTCTCTCAAACATCCTCAAATATCTCATAAGCACATATTTGCAACACTCATCCAAAAATATCCCCAAACATCCATCAACTATTTGTGCAAAAGATCTTAGGTAGGCTAAGAACCAAAGACTAAGTTCTCATATGTCGCAAATACTTGTAGTTGACATGACCAAAACATTCATGCCAAAGCTTGCTCACTGAATTCACATGAGCTATGAAGGAAGAACCAATAGGAGCTGGACTCTCAAAATCATCAAAGCAATATAACTGAGATGCAAGATCAACACTCCTATACCCACAATAACATCAGGATCATGGAGGTCTTTGACAATCACATCATGTGGTGTAAACTCAACTATCTTCCCTATCCCATAATGACAAAACATATTCATTAAGATAAGGTTGTTGGATATGTCAAGAACAACAAGAACATCCTAAAAATGATCATCCTCAAGTTGAATAATGTCCAAATGAATAGCTAAAAGTTGAGTAGAATCCCCAACTGCAATATATATAGTGCTACAATCTAAAAGAGAATCAACAAGATCTTAAGAGTGTGTCACATGGTGAGAAGCACCAAAATCAAGTATTCAAGTAGTTGTTGAAGGCAAGGCTCGTGTTGAAAGTGCTTGACCTTTGCCTATGCATTAGGAAGAAGACATAGGGGCTTAAATGTGGTGTTGTTGCATGGCCTCCTTTAAAGCCTCTAAACTCTTCCAACATCTAGTGATAGGATGTACATCCTTGACACAAAAAATGTAAGGTTCACTAGACTTCTTCTTCATCTTGGAGGAAGAATCACCAAACTTAAAAGAATTAGAAGGTGGTAGAGTGGATTTGGAGTTCTAATCTGATCACTGAGGGGCCTTGGAGGGACTCTCACTACCCAAAGAAGAATGTCTTAGGATTCAACTTCTTCTTTTGTTTGCCCTTAGAGGGTTATATAATTGAGGCTTGATAGGAGGGGCCAACAAGTCAATCATGTTGAGTCAACAAATCTTGCTCCTATGTCGACCACTCACAAAAAACCTCAAAAGAGGGAAAAGTGAAGGTAGCTTCGATAACATCCATGAAGGCATAAAAGGTAGAATCTTAGACCTAGAAGAGCTCTAGAAGCGTAGACAAGATCAAGTAGTCACACTCATTGTTGAATTTATCCTTTTCATAACCTTTCAACAAAGATCTAAGAGATTTTAAACTTTCCAAAAAGTCCTCAATAGTGGGAAAAGAATCAAGCACCAATGTGGTCATATCCATCTCTAGCTACATTGTCTGTAACTCATTAAATTTCTCAAAAAGATCTTTGAACTTAGTCCACATGGCTCGTGGAGTACTGCACAACTCAAGGTGAAATAGGAGACTACCAGAAACATGTATGACAATCAATCTCATAGCTTCATCCATCTTGTTTCTATATTGAAAAAGCCTCAAATGGATGATCCAAGGTGGTTTGGGTCTCATCCAAAGTAAACAACAAACCTATGGACATAATCAATTTGGTCATTTGGTCCTTCTAGGTGTGATGGTTATGGCATGTGAGATGAACTATAAAGTCCATCATAGGGATGAGGTGTGAAGAGGATCTAGAAAAGATAAATTGAGCCCCCCATAACAAGAAACCACAAACCCTAGTGCAACCAAAATGAAGATAAAGCCTGATAATAAATCACTTCAACTGAGAACCTGAGAAAAAATCGAGAAAAGTTACCTACAAATTTGAATAGAGAATTTGGGAGCTTTATGATGATATGCAGGAGTCAAAAAATGGAGTCTATTTGCCCAATTTATGGCCCTAAAAGCATGAAAAACAAGGCCAACTTTGAAGGCCTATAGTAGTCACTAGGAGCAAAATCTGAGAAAAACACCACCACGACCATTTCGGTGCCACATCTAGCTTGTCGACGATATGCAAAAGTCAAAAATCAAATATCGTATGATGAAGTTATGAGTAGAAAAACACACCTCGGTAAAAGTGGCTTGGAGAGAAAACCGGGTGATAATGTGATGTTCATACACATGATGCCATGTTGATGTCAACATGATATCAATGAGAATATTTTCAGAATATTCCCCTTTGGTTGAGAAGATAATCAGGGGCTTGAAAAAAAGATTTTGTCAAAATATTATTTTACCAAACAAAATATTTTTCCCTCTCAATTAAAAAATTAAAAAAAAGTGGCATGGAAAGAGAATGGAGTTGACTTTTGTGCAAGTGAATACCTGCAACTCTTTTCTAATAAAAAATTCCCTTTTTGAAATTAAATCAAACCCCTCTATCCAAATCGTAGAAAAAAATTGCAATTTTTTTTTTATGCAGGTACAAGCTGATGCAAGCGGTATAATTATATGGATTTTTGGGCCTTGTAAAGCATGCCAACAAAAATTTTCACCCAAATTTTGTCCAACTCAGAATTTTATGATTTAGTAGATGATCTTAGGTTTTAGGGCCTTCTAAGCATAATAGTGACCTCTGTTTTTCTCCACAGACCCCAAGTTTTTTAGCTACCTTTAGAAATCATCTCAAAAAATGTGCCCTCAACCAATTTAACCGCATTATAGGCGCCCTCAACAAATGAAATTCACACTATCAGCCTAAATATCAACACCATTGTCAAAACTATTAACTACTTTCCTCTACACCACTAGGAGAAACCAAAATCATTATGCAGACCAAGATGAAATCAATACAAACCATAAACAACCTTTCTTGAATCATGTCCTAGAGTAATTGATCATCAAATTTTGGCACACATGGAGGAACCCATTGAACTGATAGAAATAGTGCAAACCAACTAGACTATGATAGTTCAATGCATAAGATATAGCATTGTGGAGCACCAATTCATTGAAACTCTCATTATTGAACTCTTGTACCACCTTGATCATATTCCCAAATTTGCACAAGCATATCAATCACTATACTGTCAAACTATAATCTGAACAATAGAGCCTTATAAATTTTGCTACACAAACGTGTATGACTTGAAATATGAGAAGTATGCACCTTACACACTACTAAGCATAACTCCTAAACCACACAACTAAAACATGCAATGTGGTAGAATGTGAACAAAAGTACCAACATACAAACATAGGAAAAATACATTGTTCAACACTTAGACAAATTTCCTTGACAACATAAGTATGAAACCAAACTCCAACATCACTCAACTCAATTCCTTGTGGTAGAATGTGAAAAAAAGTACCAACATACAAACATAGGAAAAATACATTGTTCAACACTTAGAAAATTTTCCTTGACAACATAAGGATGAAACCAAACTCCAACATCACTCAACTCAACTCCTTGAGCTTGTAGCCAACAACTAGTGCAATTATATCCCATAAGTAAGGCATAAAACATATGTAACAATGTGTTATCATATATTTACCATTCTTCCAAAGTAATATACTACCATAGATACAACTGGTGATCTTCCAGACTGTCTTCAATCATACTGATCATGTCAAAAACTGAATCAAACCATCTCTATCAAATGTCAAACCATCTCTCTCAAATGTCAGACCATCTCTCAAATGTCTCACCACACATATCATTTGTTGACCTCCTCTACTTCACCAATGACCTAAAGTTGATAAATCGAGTTGACATCAATGACAACACCTTGTTGCACATATTGCCAACTCTAAGAAACATATGTGGCAGAAAAATTATCTTAGAAAATAACTAGAGATACATCATAGAGTCATGTATGATTAGGATGATGGATAAGACATTCAATTTAGTCCAATAATGGTAGGATAAAGCATGAAACCACAAGAAAACAAAAATCTAATGGAAAATTAAATTGTCAGTATATAACCACAAAATCATGTCAGACAACCACAAATACTATATGATTGTTACATCACCTAAATTTTATTATATGAAAGTTAGGCAACATTATCAATAAACACACACCCACAATAACACTAACAATTAAAAATATGATCACGATAAAGATAAAACATATCATATCTAAGTTAGAGAGAAAACGTAGGCCAAGGAGCACATTGCCAATGTGGGAAAGGATTACTACAATCCCAATGGTGGGGCAAACCACCATGAGAAAGCTATAAAAATTGCAGTGCAATTTTCAACCATTACAAAGGTGGAATGAGATCACTACCACAACTATGACACAAGATAATAATCATGTCATACAAAGAGGAAACCTATTGTAAAATACCAATGAGACCAAAGGGTTGCCACCACAACATAGCATTATACTTGCAAGAGAATGTGCATCCAATGTAAGCTTGAAGAATACATTACAAGGGAGAGGATACAACTAAAAGGAATGGAGAGGTTAAATATTTGAAGCACACCTCCTTTATGGCGATAACAAGTATGTGGCATTGGAAGCCAATAAGGGTAGGTGATAGGAAGTCATAACAAGACAAGTTATGGGGCATCACAAGGCACAAGGAAACACAACAATAAATACAAAAGTAGGCAAGGATAACAAAAAAATACTTCCAACAACCACCACAAAATAAGTGACCTACAAAAGATATAGGAAAATAGAAAATATTACATCAATAGATGCACCAAATTTAAGCATGAAATTTGGGTGTATGATAATTGAAATTATCAAGACAAAAAAACATCAATAAATAGTAATGCAATATAAGCATGTATATAACAATATAAGAATGTGAATATCTAATCATAAGCATCCAATCATATATCAATATAAGCATATACCAAGAAGTGTAAATAATGCACTTTGTAAGCACAACATGGGCCAAAGATAAAATAAGTGAATAGGAATGTTTCCTCCAACATGGGAAAATAAAATGGTGGTATGGCCTTAGTGGCCTAGTAACATCCATATAAATATGTTGAGCACTAGGATAGGTATATGTCCTCACTGTGAGATTCAAATGCATGATAATAAATAAATTTATATAGTGTCTAGGCCCTAGTGGTATAAGAATATGAAGGATATATAATCGAAACCATGGCCCAAGGCCCTAAGAAAGGGAAGAAAACAAATATAGAAGACATAAAACTAAGATAAAAGTCTTGAATCCATGATAAGCAGTAAGAAACCACAAGCAAATTTATTGTCAAAGTGATTAGGCAAGTCCACTAGTTATAGCAATAATACGTAAAATGTGGAATACAAAGAAGCACGATGCCCCTAAATGTAATAGAAAAAGAGGATTGCTTAGCATGTTTACCCTTTTTTAACCTATCTTTTGATTTGTCTTTATGTTTAGCATTTTTCTAGTTTATTTCTAATGTTGTTGATTAGAAGATGTATGCATGTTAAGACCTATAATACTAATAATAGTCTTTGGTTTGTAGGTTTAGGATCTTATGGATTTGAAAAATGTTTATCTAATTTATTTTCAATCATTTGCATCTTCTTAAGGTGTATATTGTACAGATCATGTATGCCCTCATTTCTCTCACAAGGTAAGTCATTTTTTTTTTTTCAATGTATCTATTTTCTGAAACTTGATTAGTGTAAAATATTTTCTCATAATGATCGATTTAAATTATGATGACTTGTAATTAATAAAAAAATTAACACATTGATGCAAAATAGAAGGAACAACTATACATTGCTCAATCCATGGTCTCCCATGTAATACACCAAATATATTACAAGATCACACCACATGTCATAAAATAAGTAGTTCCTTGGGTGAAACTATCAAATGAATAATGTATCCAATATATTAACATGTCATCGGTCATTCTTAATGTAACATTGTAATGTGCATATTCTTGATGACTAATATAAGTACTCAAATAATTTCTTTTCCATATAAATATCACATTGACATGCAAGATCAACGAGAAAATAAGTAGATGGTGAACTTTTGAAATTCCCTAATCTATATAATGGGCCATGATAATCATTTTGAGGGATTTCCTCTATTGAGAATTATGACCAATGATATAAAATAAGGGAGAATGTATCTTTAGACTTGATATTCCACACAAAAGATCCTATATTCCTTTCCATATGTAAAGCGGAAAAATCGAACCCTAGTTGTTCTCCTCTCCCCAACTCCAAGGAGAGAGAAGGGAGGTCACTAGGGTTGATGGTTTTCACTTAGGGGAGACTTTAGATTCAAAAGAGGGGTTGAAACCCACAAGATCCAATCCCACGCAATGCAAGATTGGATTCTAGATGAGTTTCAAGGGTTAAGACATCAAGGATACCCTCTTTTGTAAAGAATATAGATAGAATGATTGAACTAGGAATGTATGTAAAGTAAGAAAGATTCGCTTGTAAACAGAGATAGGGATATGGGATGAAGCTAGGAACCTGGAATTAGCAGTAAAATGTCAAGACGGTGTTGTTCTGCAAATTTGAGCGAAAGTTGACGGGACGATGGCGCCCGGCGTGCACACGGTCCTCCAAAAAATCCGCGAAACGAAGGTGGATCTATTCGTTTCTGCACAAGGATTCCAGATCTTCAATTACAGTCGTGTACCTGCAACCTACACATAGAAAAGAGAGGACGATTGGGGGGTTAGGGATTAGGGGTTTGCCTTTAGGTCAAACCCCGGTTTTGGAATTAACCAAGAAATGAGAATGTTGTAAATGTAAATGTTTGTAATGTAAACAAGTACTGATACCTTGTTGTAAGAATGTTTGTATTCTTACATGCAAAGGTGTAATGTATGTAGTATGTTGTATGTTGTATGTGATCTCCTCTTCAATGGTTGAATCCTTGTCTTGAATGCAACACTTAGCCTTGAATGGAGACTTAGAAAGCTCAATTGCTTGAAGGAATGCTTGAATGCTTGAATGTTTGAATGTTTGAATATCGCTTTCGCCTCTTGCTCTTGCTTATTTCCTTCCTCCCTTTCTAAGAGAGGAAAATTAGTTTATATACTTGTCAATTAGGGTTGATAGACTGATTTTTCCGACCTTAGGCCGACCAGGAAACATTATTTCCCGAATTGCAAACTTAAAGACCCGATGCCCAAAAGAGACCGGGCCCAAAATAGGGCCAGGGACCAGGGCGCTAGGTGCCATGGTCCTAGGGGACCAGGGCGCTGGGCGCCCTAGTCCTGAAGGACCAGGGCACTGGGCGCCATGGTCCCACCTCCCGGGATAGCAGGGTGCAAGGAGGGATCAGGCCAGGGTGCAGAAAAATGCAGTTTTTGGTGTTGTAAACAGGTTTCGGGGTCTCCATTCAGGTTCAACGTTGCGTCGCCATCATGAAGACCCAAATGCAGTCGAAATTGCAAGTGTCACAATTTTAGGACGCTACACCATATTATCATTATTATCTTTATTTCATGTATGTCAATAGTATGCAAATGTCTTAGAAATGAACCTTTATGAATCAACAATATATTGTTAGCTTACATTCAATAGATTTATGTTATCACTAACCCTATCAATTACGATAATACTATTATCAATAAGATCTTGTAATATATTTTTAAATGTGAAGCAGGATTGCGTGCAATGTTATTCAACTCTATAATAAATAAAAAATCCCCGATCATCACATGACATGGAAGTACTTTAAAAGTATCTAATTAATGGGTAGGAGGGAGTGCAAATAGATTAGGACTAAAAAAATTGAAGAACATCCTCCATGGATCCTTGGAGCTAAGTGAACTTGCTAAGAGCTTTTTGTTTAAAAGAAGGAAAAGAATAAGTATTACACATTTGATTTAGATTTCCCCTCTCAACTCTCAACACTACTCTTTGAAAAATGTTTTAAATTTTGATTCAAGTATAAGTATATCCTCCATGCTCCATGTTTGAAGGTATTACTTACGGAAAACTTAGTCGATGCTCCAAGTTTGAAGACATTGCTTATGCAAAAAATAGATTTCATATTCTTAGCATGTGTATGCAAATCTATGAAAGAAGAAAAAATATAGAAGTACAAATTATCTTGAATAATAGTTTATTTTATGATAATAAATAAAGAAATACGATGAGATGAAAAGTAAGGTATTGCAATTTTGGAGGTTATCTAGGAATGTCATATAAGACATATGCATGTTGGAACCTAACATGACAAATATTTCTATAAGCGAGGAGGGAAAAGGAAAAAAAAACAAAAAACATTTAGGCTCATTCTATAACATGGATAATATGCTATGGTAGCAGGTGAAAAGGAATCATCACTGTTTCTACTTCTTGTGTGATTTAAGTTTTATGAATAATTTTAGTAGCAATAAGATCATGTGTCTAAGGAGATCATTGAGTTGAGGTGAAGATTTTTTATTTATCAAATAACATATTCATGGGAAAATTAATATATCTGTGAATTATAGCTCTAAAAATATCATGCATGGTTGGATAAGGGCATGCAAGGTGAGACATATAAATATTGAATATATTGGCATCATAAGATATATCAAAATATAATAAACCTTGCTAGCCCCATGTTTGTGATTGCATAGATTCAGTTAGTGTTTGAGGAATTTGTTCAATATAAAATTGAGATGGTGTATACAATGTATCTTAAACTCTAGGATTCAATTTCTTAATCACACAAAGTTATCTCATTTGTTCTTGGCTTCATACTCCACCAATATTTGAGTTTTTTTGTCAATTTCTTTGGTATAATGTTAAATTCTATATTGATATAATACAATTGGTCAAAGCAATGAAAACAATGATCAACAATTATGAAATCAAAATACCAAACATAAAAATAATGATTGGTACTATTAGATTCAATATAAAAATGTGCAATTCCAATACTTTATGTCAATAGAAGAAGAAAAGGCAAACTAGTCAAACAATGATTGTAATTTCTCAAAACCACAAGAAGTTTGTTTGTGAGTCAAATAACATGTATCTTGTAGGGTAAAACAAAGTTTTCAAGTGCAAAATCATGACACACACATGATTATTAATCATTTTTTGTTTTTCATTTATAAAGAAACATGTGCTTGTGTCATAGTACAAGTGTATTATAATGCAAGTGCTTTATAGCATTAGTGCGTTATAATGCAAATATTTATAGTAGGAGTATGTTATAACACAAACACGTTATTAAACGGGCATGTTATAGTGCAAAAAAATTATAACATGAGCATGTTATAATGCAAGAACATTATAGTGCATTTGTACTCTAACTTGGTTTGCTAACCCTTAGAGTTGGACTTGCATATTCCATTCATACCAAATATGTGTTTTCTATTTAAAATATAGAGAAACTACTAAATGCCGAGAATGCTCTATGTTAGGTTTCCACATTTTTCAATGTTTATCTAAAAAAAAGTTACCATAACAACAATCTATCAATTACCTTTCTAACTAGGTATTTTTTTACATTTGAAATATGAAAGTTTTGATTTTCAATTTCTTTTTCTAGTGTCTTTGCTTTTTGCCAAAAACCTATATATAATATTTTTTGAGTCTTTTTTTTCAATTTGTTCATCAAAATTTGAGATAAATTATATTTTTACTTTCTAGACTCTATTCTATAGACATTAAAAAAATGATTAGTTTTCAAAAAAATTAAAGGGAAGCATGCTCGATTTTCTTCACATTGTGTCCACTTTGAAAATTAGTGAAAAATCACACATTCATTAAAAAAAACAATTTTTTTATTTGCATAAACTAGATTATGTTAGCTATTTTTTCACTAGAGTGTTTTATGAAATACTTAAAAAATAATTATGAAATACTTAAAAAATAACATTTTAGGGGATGCACATTGAAAACTATGTTATATTTTTTGATAAAAATGGAGGCACTTTTTGTGCTCACCTTGTTTGAACCTCATAATCTCCACCATTTTTTAAGTTAATAGTGTAGAAACTAGACTAGGAGAATTACAAATCTTATTCTTGTCACATTTTTAGATTTAAGCATTGGCTATGTTCAATTACTCATCCAAATCCAATAGTAACTTTTTTATTGATTTCACAAAAATGACCACTTTTGATCCCCTTTTGGTTTTCCATTTCCATGCACATACCTTGTAACAAGTTGGTATCTTATAGGTAAAGTGCTCTTGTAGTAGATTTCAAGTTAAATTCCTTGACTAAACTTTTGAAATACATTCATTAATTTTTTTTTGTCTAAGCTAGTAACGATTAAGTTTTAAATACTGATAGTATGTCCAAGTCATTCCAAAAGTAGATAGGGGATATGCACAAGATGTCAAATATCAAGAAACTTATGTGGAGTTGTAGAACTATATACTTTTTATGGTATGAATAATCATGTTAGGGTTCCAATTTAACTTTCCTTTATGGATTTACTCCATATTTTTTTGTCTTTCTTCGTCACATTATTGAAGTAGATTTTTTAACAAGTTGTTATACTAAAGGTAGAGTGCACTTATAGGAAATTCAAGTTGAACTATTTATCCTAAAATCTCATATACATTTGATTTTTTTTTGTTTGATTGTGCTTCCAACCACATGCAAGGGATATGCATGAAACATCAAATACTAGGATAATGCTTGGAGTTAAAAATAAATAAATAAATTGTGACATGAGTAATCATGTTAGGGTTCTAATTTAAATTTACTTTTATGGTTTTTTTTCCAAATTCTTTGCTTTTCTTCACCACGTTATTGATTAAAATATTCAAACTAGTTGTAAAAGCGACTCAACTAAATTCCAAATTGGTACAATATCAAGAGCAACTTTCATAATGCCAGGACATGCCATAATATTTGAGAGAATAGTATTAAAATTATCATCAAAGATTCACATAATCGATAAATAAAAGAAAAATACTTCTTATTGTGTTTTCAACTTATCTAATCAATCATACATTTCAACCTCAATGTCTAACTATTGCATCATAACATCTACAATAATGCATCAACCATACATTATAAGCATATTTTTCTTCTATATCAAGTTATATTCTAATACTCATTTGAATTTATTTCATGTATTAGAGTGGTATTAGACTACAAATAGGAGAACATCCTTCTACTTCTTAAAATTTTGAGGATACCTATCTTTCTCTTCACAAAACAATTCACCTCTCCAGTACAAACAAAGTAGTACTTTGTTTTTTAATTGATACCATTATTTTTTTTAACAATAAAACTCATTTCAAAATGACTTAAATAATTTTAATCTACTTCACACTAAAACAAAATTATGTACTAATGCAGAGCATCTATCACAAATCATAAAACCTTCATTCAAGGGTAGACTTTAAACTTGAATCAAGAGACATAAAAAGATAAATCACTCTTCTCAACTCCAAACCAATTTCAAAGGTTATATTACATCCCTAAAAACCTTAATTCAATATTTAAGATCATAAAATTCACCATAACATGAGAGAACAAATTCTTTATTGCCATGGAATACTCTAGTTTAGGGTTTCATCCCTTAAAAAATGTTTTCACCAAAATGATCACAAAATATTCAATTCTTAACCAAATAAAGTGGTGCAGGAGCACCTAACACAAAAGCACAAAAGGAGTCTATAAGAGGATAAAGATCAATTCATAAGTATATTCAATTACATTTTCATTTGTAATGTCATTTTGAGTCAATATGAATCAATTTGTAAGGCTAAAAGAGCCTATTGTAATGAGTTGTCCTAATAAGGTCTTGAATTAGTCATTTGGTAATATTTGTATAAATAACCTTGGAAGGGTAAAATGGTGACAAAAATACATCATTATTCCATCCTAATATGTTTTGAAGGTTCTTTTGAAGGTTTAAAGTCATTTGAGTCAAAAGTTGTAAAAGTTGTAAAATGCAACTTTTCAAAAAGTTGTAAAAAGATCAAAATGGGAAGTTGTATGGTTATAAGAGGAAGTTGGGTAGTTGTAACTTCCATGTGAAGATGAAAAGGCTATAAAACCTATGTAATGGTCATTCATAAGAGGAGGTAAAAGTTGGAGAAGGAGTTGGAAAGCATTGGAAACATTTTGGTATCATATTTTCATTGTTTCAATCTCTTGTTTTGTGGTCTTGAAAGTTTTTCCTCTTGTTTCCAGGCCTTGTGCGGCCATGTACAGCTTGGAAACAAGTGTGTTTATATCATGATAGTGTATTATATTGAATAATATTTCCATTTGGTTTGAGTTTATTTCATGCATTTTTGAGAAAGTTATGAGAGTTTTGGTGAAAACCGTTTGGAACTACCCAAAACCCTGATTCACGGCGACCAGTTTTGGAAAAACAATCATAACTTTGGATTTCACCGTTGGATCTTTCTATAATTTTTAGAAAGTTTAAGAACTAACATTTCTAGAATCTTACCGGAGTGATTGTCTATGTGATTAATATTTTAAAAGTTATTAATGACTGTTCATGATTGTAATTTCATGACTAGAATAGAATCAATTTCATAGTTTGGGAAAATTCTTGATATTCATTTGCAAGAAATGAATAGATGAAGGGTTTAAATGATTCATATTTAATGCATAATATATGGATCTATAATCATGATGGATTTATATCTATGGAGAAGATTTGATATTGGTTATTTGTTTGATGATTTTGTTGGGAAATATATGACAATGCCTCTAACATGTTGGAAGATTTGTTTTGATGATTGAACTTCACGGATGATTTAAGGTTCTTGGTTGGATGATCATGATGCTCTGCATCATAAAGTAAGACAAAAAGAAATGGAAATATTATTTAGATAATTTTCCAAAACATATAGGTTTTCTTCATTATGATCCCTCATGTGACCACACCAAATGTTGCAACCGAACTGCTACTACCTTCACCAGTCTGCCTTTCACCATGAACTGTAACAAACAGCCATCAATAACTTTTTACATATTGATTCTAAATAAAATCTCTTCAGTAAGACTTTCTATTATTGAGTTACACAAGTTCTCTCAAAATTTCATCCAAATCCAATGGTTAAATAAAAAGTTATGAGCGTTTTCCCAAAAACAGGTAACCCTTGGCAGGGTTTTGACAATTATTGTAAAAACAAACATATATTGCCAATTACTCCACAAAAATGCATAAGAAATGATTCATCTAAAATATATTTCATTAATATATCATTCCAAAACCTCTACATATAAAAATACATCAAATTTGATCCTCCATGGATCCATGACAGTCACAGATTCCTTAAAACCTTATGACAGTTTGAAGGTTTGATGGATAATCTTTGTCAAATCCCCTCCAAACTGCTCTACCCTCTTGATTTCGACCAAACATGGTTTTATAAACCATTTCCAACTCCTTCGTAACTACTCTAACCACCTCATAACCAATGGATTTCATTTTTACACTTTTGGTGCACTTTTTGGCAATGTTGCAACTTTGCAATTTTTGCATTTTTGACATAAATGACTCTAACCCTTACATGAACACTTTTAACACTTCAAGATGGACCAAATATGATATGTTTGGACAAAATGACTCATTTAGCCTTACATATTATGATTCACTAGACTCAAATAACCTTGATACATTATGAATGACTCAAATACAATAAAATTGCTCATATAATGACTTTTGACCTCCTGGTATGCTTGTGTGCTTAGGTGCCTCTACACCATGTACTCAACAAATAAATAATTTATAAAAGTGAGATTAATGGATAATAGTGTCGTTCTCTTTTTAGATTGTTACACAAAATTTGCTTGGTGTTTAGAAGTGAGACAAATGTGAAAGAATAGATTCACATGACCATTTTTATGTTTTGATCGCTTATATGTTTACTATCTTGTTAGAAATAAGGACAAAAAATGTATAAGGATAGTGCATACACTTGCTTCTCAAAATCAAGAAGTGGACATGCACATTGGCTGCAAATAAAAAAACAAACCATGAAAACTATTAGCAATGGTCTAAGATTTATCAATTGTACAATTAAGTAACCTACACATTAACCTACATCAGCATCCTTGTTGATGTGTTCACTGATAATAGATCCATGTATTTGTTGGCATATGCACACTCCAATGAGACATTGTAGGTGATTGAAGGTTTTGTTATTGATGGCAACCTTACAATCCTATGGCACCGACAAGGCATTACACCGACACTTGCAAGATCAGACTCTACATCAGCACTCAAACCACCGACACCGATAGAAAAAGGAAGCATACCGGCACAGAGGCCGATAGGATTTTTGTTGTAATATATTTTGTTTATTATTTGTAAAATCATTGTAAGGCTTTGAAGTTGGTGAAAGCTCTGGTACTGCAAACACACAGGATCATAGCAAACCAGTAAGACAACCTACTGCTTATAAATTTAATGGAAAATGCTTTAACTGTAACAAGTATGGTCATAGAGCAAATCAATGTAGATCTAGAAATTATCAGAATATCAACACACCCACTGTCAATGTTCAAAATGCAACAAAGTTGGTCAGAACTCTGAAAATTGCAGAATGAATGTGAGATGTTATGTTTGTGGAAGATTTGGACACCTATCTAATCAATGTAGAACACATACCGGCATAGGTTATGGGAAAGCTATTCAGAAGAATAATGTGACTTGTTATGCATGTAACAAGATTGGGCATATTGCAAAATTCTGTAGAAGTAAAGGATCACCGACAGACAACAAAAGTTCTAGTTTGAAAGGAAAAGAAAAAGAAAAAGTTGAAGAGGTTAAGCAAGAATTCTCAAAACAATGGATTAGAAAGTCAGACCTAAATATTGTTGGGAATACTCCTCCACCGGTAGAACCAATCAACACTCCATCGGCAGGACGAAGTAGTGCTTCATCGACAGGACAAAGTAATACTCCACCGACAGGAAGCTCTTCATCAAATTGAAGAAAATTTTCTTGAGGGTTTGGCAATCAAATGAGACATATGCTATAATTCCCTCGATTAATGGTGAGAAGTTGGAAATTACTTCTATATCGGCAGACAATGTTAAGTGACTACTTAACCGGCATACATTAAATGTGGTAGATGGCAAATAAACATTATAAATTTGTGGTTTTGGCTCCATTTCATTTCACCAAGATTTCAAACATTCGAAGAGCGCAAAATTTGCAGAGCTAAGGCATTTCAAGCAAAGAGGCAAAGCACTTCAGCAATCAATCCATCCAAAGGCAGAAAAAGGTATTTATCATCATGGCATCCTCCTCTGCACCTGAATTCATAGCAAACCCTATAGTAGTCGAGGTTATAAAACGCCCTAGGCCCGTATTTCAACTAGTTCATGAGGTAGCTAAGAAAGATGACAATGTAGGTGCTTTTTCCCAAATTCCAAAAGGAGTTGTTTTTGCAGAAGATCCTAGAATATACATTCATTGCAACATAGAGGAATTAGGAGATGAAGAAATTAAAAACATGTATAAGACTGTTATATGTGACAATTCTAGAAATGCAAAACCTGAACATAAAGTTGTTGAAACCCTAGGATTCACTGAAATCCTCTGCATTCCTGAATTTCCCAAGGAAGTGATTAGGATAGTTTTAAGCAAGGTACATGGTTCATTCTTTTGGCTTGATTCAGTTCACAAAATTACAAAGGAAGCTGTGAAAGCAGTAACAGGGTTACCTTCCACCAGTAACAGACCAGACAAGACTAAGAAGTTCTCCAATGACCTAGTAATGAACTTAACTAGTGCAACATCCGACAGAAGGTTTCTAAGGGTTAATGATGTGACCGATATAAATGTGAGATTTGTTAGCATGATCTTAGGATACAAAGCAACTCATGCAAACAAACTTAACTCAGTTTCTAGTTTATGCATTAAGAGTGCTTATGACATGGTTAAAGACAATGTAAAAATTGATGTATGTGAATGGTTAAAAGATGAGTTGATTGATAACTTAGGCAAAATCAAGAAGGATAAGAAAGGAACTTTTAGATTTGGAAATCTACTTGTATGCTTGATGCTACACATAACCAAACAAGTTCCCGGTATAGGCAATAAGAACCTTGGATTTGGTATACCGGTAGGAAAATAGTTAACAGACCTATTCAACAACATGGGTGAAAACAAAGAAAAAGTCAAATTCAATCTAAGAAGAGAGTGAAAAAGGTTGAAGCAGTTGTGAGAAAAGGTTCTCTGAGCATCAAAGTAAAAGACAACTTACTCCCACCGCCTCCAATTACATCACCGGTAACAACTACTGAAGATCAACCGATAGATGAGAGTATGCACATAGAGGATACAAATCCTAATCTTGAAGTACTATACACAGTTGATGTTGATACACAAAAGGTCAACATTATGATAGACAATGATACAACCGGCAAGACAAATATGGCTAGTGAGCCACAAGCAACTAACAACATTGACAATACTGAAAGAAAAGTTGAAGTTGATAACACAGAGCAACAGGTAGAGACTCAGACTGAGACTGAAACAGAGCAACAAACAGAGAGACAAGTAGAGCAACAGGTTCCGGAATAGGAACAGATTCACATGGAAACAGTGCCACCGGCAACAGGAGAAGATCAAAAACCATTGCTTAAGGAAATGGAAACACAGACTGACCTACCAGAGGTCACTACAAGCTTGATTACTTCCTCCACTGGTGGAATTCAGAATGTTGGTTCCTCCTCAGCAAGTTACAAATCAACAAATGTAACTGAAGTACTTTTGGACTCCATCAAAAGGATAACGGATTGTAGTTCACAGGCTTATAAAGCTATAGATGACACAATCCCAATTTTGAAGATGATAGCTCCTAACTGTAACATAGACAATAAGGATTCTTTAAGCCAACTTGACACTTTGTGTAAATACATCACTGAGAACACAGTGACTGTTGAGCAAATAAAGGAAGAGGCATTGAAGGATAAGTTAGAAATTGAAAAGCAAAAATTCTTTGAAGATCAGATAAAGAAGTGTACTAGGGACTTTGACACACTTCTACCAGAACTATGTAACTTATTGAAGGAATTTAAAGCTTTGTACAAAGATACTTGCAAGACAAACTTTTTGACAGTAGAGATAGATAAGAAAAAAAAGAGCAAGGTACAGGATGAAATCAATAAACTTGCTAACAATTTTGTTAACTCACCTGATACATTATCAGTTTTTGAACAAAGGATAACAAGTTTTGAGGAAGAGTTACTTGAGTTAGAAAGAGAAAAGGAGAGAATAGTAAATAAGGCAAAGAATTTGAGACTAAGACTGAGTCCAAGATTGGACTATCTAGCATCATTACGGAAGGAAATATCTGAGGCACTAGTACAGGGACAGAGAACACCGACAGAGCATATGCAGCACCTCACCGATACAGTTCAAAGAACAGGGACAACAATAAAGGACAACAAAAATTTTATGGAAAGTATAAACTTGATTTTGGGAGATCTTTTTCAAATTGTAACCACCTAGTTACAAGGTTGAGACTACAACTCTACTGACATCTTGACAACCTTTGTCATTGATGCCAAAGGGGGAGTAGTAGTATGAGAAAATAACCGGCAGAAGACTTATCTACTCAGGGGGAGCTCTTATATTTTGGGTAACATATTTTTGGAAACATTTTGGGATTACAAGTTTTGGATACACTTTTGAATTTTCTCATGAGTGTTGCCATCAATGCCAAAGGGGGAGATTGTTGGCATATGCACACTCCAATGAGACATTGTAGGTGATTGAAGGTTTTGTCATTGATGGCAACCTTACAATCCTATGGCACCGACAAGGCATTACACCGGCACTTGCAAGATCAGATTCTACACTGACACTCGGACCATCGGTACCAGTAGAGAAAGGAAGCATACCGGCACAGAGGCCGACAAGATTTTTGTTGTAATATATTTTGTTTATTATTTGTAAAATCATTGTAAGCCAACTTGGCAAGTTGTAAAATGACTCATATATATGAGAGATCATTATAGAACATTTGAAAGTAAGTGAGAGGAATATATTTAGGTGAAATAAGGCAGACCTATGAAGCGAATTATAGGTTAAGGGTTTATGTAAGAAGCAGAGCAGAAACCGGTACTGGATCTGGTATTATAGATGCTATTTTGAAGCAGTACAAGACACTGGATTTGTATAATCCATTTTTGTAAGTCAGTGAGACTTCCTAATTTGTATTTGAGCAGTGAGCTCTAAGCAGTTGGTCTTCCTGCATGTGCAGGCCCCTCTTGTAGCAGTAATATTCTCTTATTGGCCAGTAAGTAAATATTGTGTGTCACAAATCCCACTGAGGTTTTTCCCACACCAGGTTTCCTCATTAAATCCTTGTGTTATGGTGTGTTTTTTATGTGGTTGCTTTTAATTTTGTTTATTGCATTATTTCTTGCATACCGATACACTGTTATAATATGTTCTACATGTTTTAAGTTAAGAAATTCAATTCACCGGTTAGATACTAATTCACCCCCCCTCTTAGTATCTGTGGGAATCCTAACAGTATTTGCATGTGGATAGACTCATATGCTTGCAGGCTCTGAATGCTACACACTACTTCACGTATCAACTTTCAAGAAAGAAGCAATGAAGATTTATAATGTGAAACTCACACTACTTAAATTGTGACTAGAGGTCTACATAGTGTAAACATGAATTGACATTTGATTGGTAATTAGGTGCAAATAATAAAAAGTTGTCATGTGTCCATAAAAGACTACTTGGAACACAATCAAGGACTCAACAATTGACTAAATGCATAGTAAAGAGCGATTGATAGTTAATAATTATGTCAAAAGGCATTCTATAATGACAACAATGGGTAGAGTGGAATGGTCTAAGCGTGGTAACAAAAACTATTAAGTTTTTTTCTTTAAATTTGACAATCATTTACTTGTCAAGGTATGCATATTTAATAATAAACATAATATTCAATAATAAATATTATTTTTAATATTACACATAATATTTAATAATAACTATAATAATAAAATAAAAAATGTTTATTTTTTGTATTAATTCTTTTTTTAAAGCAAAAGGCCAAGGGTTGTAGTATATTATATATATAAAAGAGTTTACAATATGTATAAAAGAAAAAGACAAATGAGAGGGAAATAGAACACCCTCTAACCTAATATACTAACAACATTTATCTTTTAAGATGATATGGCCAGGATTGCCCCCAAAAGATAAGAGCGTCACTAAACAATTCATTTTAGCTAATCTAATTCGTAGTGAAGTCCCAATGTTTAGAACTTGCTTTACAAATATGCAAAACAAATTAGTATGTAGAATCAATGCATCCTATATAATAATTTGCCATCCTCATTCTTGAGACTGAGACGATGAAGCCCCTTCTACTTTCCTCAAAATCTGTCAACCTCAGCTCACAACTAGTCAAGCAACCTCTGAGATGATGAAGCCCCTACTACTTTCATCAAAATCTGCCAACCTCTTATCACACCTAGTCAAGCAACCTCTGATCAAAATCCATCTTCAAAAATTGCAATCTTATGATCAATCATAACTAGGATTCACTCAAGCCCATTATCAGAGTCTTCAACCTTGTGATGAAAATTTGGACACATCATAACCATCGAGCAAAAAATTCACAAGGATCTCCATGCTAATTTTTTTAGACGAACTCCTGATTCTTAGGGTGACATTATGACAACCATTTGAGAGGAAGACAACAAGCCAAACTCTGTCATCTTCGAAGAAGAATATTTCAAACACAAAAATTCATGTGGGTGCTGTCTGAGATGACAAATCAAGGAAGATTTGTAAACCCTTCGGGACCACTAAACACCCAAGCCCATTTTCAAAAAAACTTCTATCTCATGGTTAGTCGGAGCCCTAACTCGCCTTAGCCCATTATCAAAATCTGTTATCTTGAGGCAAAATGTCAGATTAGTAACAAAAGACAAACCATTGGGCAAAATTGTTTACCGAGATCTCCTAGCTAGATTTTTAGATCCCATTTCCCGAGATTTGTTTTAATTCATATTGTCTTTCCTCTTGTAACATATATTTTTAAGGAAAAAATAAAAGCTTTTATAGGAGAAAGGACCCAGTAGTTGAGCGCATTCCAATTCTTATGATAGAAGTTGTTGATTTAATACCCCAATACTTGATGATTTAATATCCAACCTTTGTACAACATTGCACTAACAGTTGTATGATAAGTATCAATAATTGAATGAAATATACCATTTGTTGTGAAAAGTAACCAATCATGTGATGCCACATCAGCTGCACAAGTATTGGGGCCCTTGTGCACACCTATTGGTCTCACTTTTTTGGGAAGTTGTTTTGGACACCTTGGCAAAAAACATGCTGATGTGGCATCATATTTGATGATGTGGCCTTTAAACCTTAGTTATAAGCAGGGGACTTGCCAAGTAAGCTGCTGTAAAAAAATTAGAGATTTGAAATTTCCACATAGGATTTTGAGAAGCGCAAAGTTAGGCTGCATTAGGTCCTTTCCCTTAATACATTTGACTATTAGAGTAAAAGAGGAGGATAAATAAATAAATAAATAAAGGTATTAATTGTCCACATTTACCCATTGACCATAAAGTAGTTTCATGGGGTTTTTTTTGCTAGCGTGAATTATTAGTAAGGTTGTGCTAAGGCTTTGTGGTTCTTCTCATTTAGGTCAAAGATTCAACTCTCATTGGTTGTGTTACATGGTGGCGAGCCAATTTGGGCTTGGTCTGTCGCCTCAAGAAGTTATAGGAAGAAGTTATATGAGGGGGCCTTCTTGAGCTACACTCTTGGATGCTCCTATCGATTCCTTTGAAATATCATAAAATGAGAGAAGTAGTTGTTCCAAGTAAAATAAACTAAAACTAAACTAAAATTAACTAAAACTATGTCATTTAATTAAATTTTTCAAAAATAGTATATATATTTTTTTGATTGGTGAAGTGCAAGGATTTTTTAGATTAGGCCACAAATGGGGAACCTCATCCCCACATGTCCTAAAAAATAATATATATTATTGAACTTATTTGTTTTCATAAAATTTTAAATTTTTTTTTTTTGATAGGTAAAAGGCCGAGGCCAACAGAAATTTATTATTCATTTTTGAAATTATACATAACTCCACTCATGCGGGCGCCGGTAGGAAAGAGTGGAGGCGAGAAAACCTCCGGCCTTGCCCAGGACCATAGTCCAACAAATTTCTTATAAAAGTTACAGTATTGATACATGAAAACCTCGGGGCAGGGTGATCAGGTGGGAGGGTTATTTATTTTTCCTTCCCTTACAAGCCCAAAGGTAATGTTTTCAATAGCCATTTAATCATATTCCTCTTTGATTCTAGAGTTGTTCTTTAGTTATTTAGAGTCGCTCCTTAATTGCCCGTGATAACCTGTTAGGCCTGCACTGTTAGTTACTCAAACACTTGGCAATTTAGTTAGTGTCATCCAGTCATTTATCATTTGACAGTTTATTGCTAGATACAAATCCTCAAGTCATTCCCAGAGCAGACATATCCACTGAGATTATAAAATAATAAAATTTAAGAGACAAAATTGAAGTATCGCTTACGACTAGGATAGAACAAGATTGCCCAGAGACCCGACCAACCAAATAACCCTCAGTTTTCCAACTCTTGTTTATGCTCCTGGACGTTATCCTTAATAAAGGGTAAAATCCAGGCTACAACAACAAGAGTAGGAAAAGGAGATTCAGTCAGTCCAGCCTGCCTTACCCTATAGTTTTATAGCAAAAGGAGATGACAGAATGGATGGCTATTGACAGTTTTGCATGTTAGCCACATAAAGTTCACCGATTTAAAAAATGACATGGAGATATCAAAATATAGAAAACATCAGCAGATGGCATTAAAACTTTAGTAGGTGGCATTCGAAATAATTCAAAATAAACCTTTCAAGTAAATACCACTAGTATTATGCATCCAAATACTTGTAAATATCTAGAGTATTTATTTAACTATTTCAATAGCTAGGTATTCAAAGCAAAATGCTGATGTATATCTATATAGTAGATATTCCTTCATGCCAATTAAGTCACAGTAATTTGTAGGATTAATATCATGCTAATTTAGTGTCTTATATGTTACTTAAGTTTGTTTTTAAAGATTCGATACTATTTGCTATCTAAACCCTGGCTTCTGTTAACTGTAGATTGAACCATGTTTTACTTAGAAGTCTGCAAAGATCACCCCTGTGATTTGATACTTAATTTATAATTTAAGCCCGAGCCATATAGCTATGTATTAATATAAAAAATGGAACCAAGCTCCCCCAGAAAGCAGAGCCACATCATTCCGCCCCAGAAGACGAAGAAGAGGCAATTTCCTCCTCCAGAACCAGACCCTCGGCTCTGAGGAAGTCCTCAAACCATGTAGGTTTAGGAGAGTGTCTTACATGGAATAAGAAAAGCAGAAAGTTAACATTTCTGTTGATTACCTTGATCCTTTCCGCAGATACAGGCATACCATCCATGGAAATGATAGGGAGTCGAGGCACCGGCCTATTATTCCGAATGAGAATGTCATAATTCCTCGGTCGTGGAATAGTCCCTTCATTGTCAATATTGACTAAAACCCGCTCAAGATTGTCCAAAATAGAGGTAGAGAAGACCTCTCTACATAGAGCACTAGAATCTTCATGATTTTTGGTGGAACTCATAGTCACAGCGAGAAACATGGCGGCCACGTCCGTGTTGGCCCTGGTTCTGTCCGAATTTGTGAGAAAATCCGGGCCCAGGATGTTCTCAACTGCATCAATCACCAAGGTGTGAGGGAGACACATAATGCACTTGAGGCGGTCTCGAGTGATGGCCCCTTCAAAGGCCATTTGTCTCTTTGAACTACAAAGTTTAATCGGGGTATCCATTGCCTGATAATTCACAACACGGGGTCTCAGGAAAACTGCAGAGCATCAACTGTTAAAACTGAAGCTAAGGTTGGCAGTCGAATGATTTAAAAGAGTTAAGTTAGCTCATTCTAAAAACATTCATGCCAAAACCCCACTTTGGGAGGATTTCATTGGTTACAAAATAACACGTATCCTTGAATGATGCGCCGACTGAGGTGAAATCATGTTGAAGAGCTCGAAATAATTTTGACAGAAGAGCAAGCGCGTACACTTCATACTGAAGCTCTGACATATCATAATTATTAGGACTACATGGGGATCTTGCCATTTTATAATGTTAATTAATCCATAACTGTGGGTTATTTAATCCATATTTTGGGCTTCACCGCTCGCTCAATTAATGATCGGCCTCTGATTTATGAGTAAAAGGACGTATAGGCCATTGATAGAGATACTCGAGATTTTAAATGCAAGACCCTAATCATTTGTATTTAACTGGAAATTTCTATATTTGTTTTTTGGTTAAGATAGAGTACATTTCTAGCAAGAAAATTGTGAGTTTCGGGTAATTTGGATAACCAAGTTAATATATATATATATATATATATATATATATATATATATATATATATATATATATATATATATATATATATATATATATATATATAGGTATCTATATACTCCAAATGAGAGATTTAAAAATATATGTTTGTTATTATAATGTATAGTGAAAAATTATATATACCTATATACTTATTATATATATATATATATATATATATATATATATATATATAGATATATATATATATAGATGTATATATAAGGATGAATGAGATGATGTTTATATGTGAATATGAAAATATATGATTTTAATTGTATGTCTATATATATTAGTGTTTATATATATAAATGGATCTATATATATATACAAAGATTAATAGGTGTGTTTGATGACTCATCATAGAGTTTGACTGTAGGCTTCAGAGATTGAGGAGGTTGTGGTGAAGCTGTTAAGAAAGTTAGATGATGCCTGTTGAGTCATAGATACTTAAAATCAGCTCCTGCTAATATGACAGCCATTAGTTGTAATAATTTTCAAGGGTTAATGTTGGGAGTTACATGAATTATTGTCTTGCCATCAGCCCCCATATTGGCGAGGGAGTTAGCTCTTCTATTGCCTTCCCTGTAAATGTGGTTAAAGATGACCCTATCAAATGTTTTTATGTTTGTCATAATTTTAGCTAGGGAAGCATTTAGTCTCCAATCAGGCATAACCCCTTTTCTAAGGGCATTAATGATAATAGCCGAATCACCTTCAATGACAGTCCTCTTAATATTAAGTATAATGTCTAAGTTTATTCCTACATCAAGAGCTTGCATTTCTGCAACATTATTTGTGCATGATCCATAGGGGAGAGCCATAAAGGCCACCTCGTCCCCATTTGAATTGTGGAGGTAGCAGCCTAGACCCGCCTTCCTAGGGTTACCCCGTGAGGCACCACCAAAGTTTAATTTAAACCAACCACTGATAGGAGGGGTCCATTTACACTCTTTGCGAGATAGCCCATTTGATGGGGGACCTTTACCAATGAAGGGGGGAATCTTTAGACCTTTCCATCTTAGTCCCATTTTTTCATCCCAGTATGACATATTGATGTCTTTCTGATAATTTAGGGTTTGGTTATTTATTATTTCAACTATGGTGGCTTCAATTTTATTGATCAGTTGGTACCATTGCATTTTGCTGTCTTTGAAAATCCTCCTATTTCTCTCCTTCCAAATTTCCCAGATCATTATAGATGGGGCAATGATCCATAAGTTTTCAAACATGCAACCAATGTTCCGGATTGGCCATGCGTGGAAAAGATCCAAAATATTATTAGGAATAGGGGAATACCAGATCAACTGCTTTCTTAACCAGCCCCAACAATTATGAGCATAATTGCAGGTCACCAAAAGGTGATTAGAATTTTCTTCATCCTTTTCACATAAAGGGCACCTGCTCGGTCCTTCATATCCAAGTTTCCTAAAAGTATCAGAAGTGAGGATTCAGTTTTGAATAGCCAGCCATGCAAACAAACCTGCTTTCGGAAGGCACCTTTTATCCCAACACAAAGTTAAGGGTAGATTGGGGCGAGGGATATGATTTTTATTTAGCATGTGTTCGTAGCCCTCCTTTGTTTCATATCTTCCCTTTTTGGATCCAGCCCATATCAATTTGTCAGAATCATGAGCTAGGGTAATATCTCTTGAGGCCAGGATCTTAGATAGGAAGGATCTCTCCTGGGTCGAAATATCAAGATGCTTCATTGATTTCGATCTCCATTTTTTCAAATGCCCTATGTTAAATTCTTCAATGTAATCTTTTACATGAGTACCCCAGAGACCTTCAAGGGTGGGTATGATTTAGTTGAAATTAGGAAGAGTGTTGAGGGGGGGGGGGGAAGGCTCCCCAGGAGTCTCTCCAAAATAGGGCATTCTGCCCATTGCCAATGCACCAAGTTAACTTGTTAGATATGATGCTTCTGCACTCTAACATGAAGTTCCAGATTCTAGAGCCCTTAGGGGGGTGAGCAGTCCTAAAGATGCATATAGGATCTAGGTTGTGCATATATTTGTTAAAAAGGGCGTGTGCCCATTTAGCGTTGGGGTTAGAATACATCCTCCATACTAACTTGGCCCCCAATGCTTTGCTCTGGATGAAAAGGTCTTTGATGCCTAAACCTCCCATTTCCTTGGGTAAGCAAATCTTGTCCCGAGCAATCAGCAGAAGTCTAACCTTGTCTTCAGAACCTTGCCAGAAAAAAGTCCTTATATGTCTAGTAATCTCCTTCCTCTTGGATGCAGGGAGATCCATACATGAGAGTTGAAAAATAGGCATGGCCGAGAGGACAACCTTGATCATAGTGGCCTTCCCTGCAGAGGAAAGCCATTTACCTTTCCAAGAGGATATTCTGTTTGTAATCTTGGTCACAACCCGATTCCAGAGATTGGAGGATCTAGTACCTTTGTCTATGGGGAGACCCAAGTATTTACATGGCAATTCTCCTACTTTATATTTAAGGATTTTCAAAAAATTTATATGAAGTTCGTTATTTGTGTTAAAGAAGGTTATATTAGACTTCATAGTATTAATTTCTTGACCAGAGATGCTAGTGTAGTTATTCAAGATTTTTTTAATTGTTTTAGCCTCCATAGGGCTGCTTGACCCAAACAACATGGTATCATCAACACATTGTTGATGGGTGATGGGCTTCATGTTAGAGGTGATTTTGATACCAATAAGCTGAGCCTTTTCTCTGGCCCAATTAATCATTCTCCCAAGAGATTCAACCATTATAATGAAGAGGAAGGGGGAGAGGGGATCCCCTTGTCTGAGGCCTCTAGAAATTTCAAAGAAACCTTTCGAGGCCCCATTGACAAGGATTGAGATCCTCGGAGTAGCGATACATTCAAAGACTAAATTAATCCATTGCCTATTAAACCCAAAAGCATCCAGACATTTGCAAAGAAAGTGCCAATCAACTTTATCATATGCTTTCTTGATGTCTAATTTAATCAGCATACTAGGTGCTTTGTTGTTTTGTATTGTGTGAATAGCTTCTTGAGCAATGATTATGTAGCGTCCTAAAATTGCGACACTTGCAATTTCAACCGCATTTGGGTCTTCACGATGGCGGCGCAACACTGAACCCGAATGGAGACCCCGAAACTTGTTCATGACACCAAAAACTGCATTTTTCAGCACCCTGGCCTGATCCTCCTTGCACCCCGTTGTCCCTGGAGGTGGGACCATGGCACCCAGCGCCCTGGTCCCTGACCCTATTTTGGGCCCGGTCTCTTTTGGGGCTTCGGGTCTTTAAGTTTGCAAATTGGAAAATAATATTTCTTGGTCGGCCTAAGGTCGGGAAAATCGGTCTTTCAACCCTAATTGACAAGTATAAAAACTGCATTTCCTCTCTCATTTTGAAAAAGAGGAAAAAAAGGCGGAAACGATATTCAAGCATTCAAGCATTCCTTCAAGCAATTGAGCATTCTAAGTCTCCATTCAAGGCTAAGTGTTGCATTCAAGACAAGGATTCAACCATTGAAGAGGAGATCACTTACAACATACAACATACAACAACATTTACACCTTTGCATGTAAGAATACAAACATTCTTACAACAAGGTTGCAGGTACGCGACTGTAATTGAAGATCTGGAATCCTTGTGCAGAGACGAACAGATCCACCTTCATTTCGCGGATTTTTCGGAGGACCGTGTGCACGTCGGGTGCCATCGTCCTGTCAACTTTCGCTCAAATTTGCAGAACAACACCGTCTCGACATTTTACTGCTAATTCCAGGTCCGCAACTTCATCTCATATCCCTATCTCTGTTTATAAGTGAATCTTTCCTACTTTACATGCATTCCTAGTTCAATCATTATTTCCACATTTCTTTACAAAAGAGGGTATCCTTGATGTCTTAACCCTTTAAACTCATATAGAATCCAATCTTGCATTGCGTGGGATTGGATCTTGTGGGTTTGAACCCCTCTTTTGAATGTAAAGTCTCTCTTAAGTGAAAACCATCAACCTTAGTGACTCTCCCTTCTCTCTCCTTGGAGTTGGGGAGGGGAGAACAACTAGGGTTCAATTTTTCCGCTTTACATTTTGGTGAACCCGACGTGAACATTCTCATTCTGATTATTCATGGTTAGATTTGAAAATTTTGCTTCCTTAATTACATTTCCATGTTTGATCTTTTGCAAATTTTAGAGGTTGGTTGCATAAAAACCCTAAAAAATTTCTTTTGAAGTAATTAAGCTTGTGAAATGTTTAATTGTTAATGCTTGTTTCAGATCTACCCTTCTATTGCAAATTGTCTATTCATATTTGTGCTTTAATTCTGAAAATTAAGTGGTTAAATGTCAAAACCCTAATTTTTAAGACCTTCTTGATTCAACCTTTGACTGATAATTTCACTAATCAAAACACCTCCAAATCGGCTGTAACTTTGGATTCCGCAATAAAATCACAATATCTTTCAACCCTGAAAATTTGGAAAAAAGTTGTGAGGACCGTGTGCACCCCGAGCGCCATCGTCCCCGACATTTTTTTTGAAATTTCGGGAGCTAGATCTTACTGTATTTTTCTGCTAAAATCCAAAATTTTGGCTGATTTTATCAACTTTAACACCTTCAAAATTAAAGTCGAAGTTGGTCTAGCGATTGCTTGGATTGAGGCTTCTAATCATTTAAAAATTGTGGAAATTGAAATTCATATCAAAATTGTGTTTCTTATAGTCCTAAATCTGAAAAGCGTGTTAGCATTCATTCGAAATTTCAGTGCTTTATTCAAATCTTTACAATTTGTGACTTTTGAAATTAAGTGTTTAATTGCAACAACTTTGATTTCCACTTTCAAATTTGAATTTTGCATGAAATCGAGTCAACTTTTAAATTTCAAAGCCTGCATTGCTTTCAGCATTCCCTCTAAAATCATAAAATTCAAAATTTCAGTTTCCCTCTCTTTTTCAAAATTCAAATTTTGCATTTTTTCAACAATCTGGGTAGGGTTCAATTTTGAGATTGCAACTTTAATTTGGCCTATCTACAGATTGTAAAATCACTCAATTTTTTCAGATTAGCTTTAAAATCATCATAACTTTCATCCCTGAAAATTTCGAAAAAAGTTGCGAGGACCGTGTGCACTCCGTTCGCCACGGTCCTGGACATTTTTTTCGAAATTTTGGGAGATTCTCCTGATTGCATTTAACAGCTTAAATCTAGGAGATTGGCTGATTTTATTGAAATTTGCTACCTCTAAAATTCAAAATCTTCTCTCTCTCTTTAGTGCATGAGTTTTACAACAATAAACCCTACTTACACTATTCCCGTTAGACGAAGCCTTAGAATTAAGTCTTTCCAAGGTGTAATTACCGAGGAGATGGAACCTAATTTGAATGGCCTTTTTAACGAGGACATGGGTAATTCCTCTAATCCTCTTAATGATGAAGAATCTCTCCATGAGGTTTCTGTAGAACAACTTTCGAAATTGGATAACCAATTTGATGATTTTCGACAATGGATGTCTCAAGAATACCCTGATAGTCAAGCTCTTCCTTTAATTGAGGGTCTAAAACGTATGGTTCAAAGTGATAAGAATGGAATTGATATTTTGTGTGGTATTGCACACATTGTGGATTCGAATGTGATGCCTATGAAGAGTTGTGCCGAAACCTTAGGTTATACACAACCTCCTACTCAAGTTAATCATTCTATTCCTTTGACAACTCCTATTGCTAGTATACCTACTTTTACATCAAACATAATGACTACTTCAATACAATACATTCCTCCTATGATCACCAGTCATGGGGGCAATCCCTCTTCTTCAATCAACCCTCTTCCTTCATTCAATCCAACTTCTTCATTCATTCCTTCAATGAGTGTCCCTATTATATCTCCACAAATGAACATGACGCAAGGGGGCAATTCATTTACCCTTCCATTCCTCCTTGTAGTGTTCCTCCTTTCCAATCATCTCCTATGACTAACTATCATAGTATCCCACCACCTTACTCTCTACCTTCTTTCAATAACATAACACATCCATCGCAATCTAACACGTCTAATATGAACTCTTCGACTGAAGCGACCATTAACAATCTTGCACAAACTGTCTCTTCCTTACAGCAACAAATTGCCTCTATGAATCAATCTAAGTTTAGTGTGCCCACATTTGATGTTGCGAGCCCACTTTCTCTTGACATTGTCCGAGCTATTCCCCCTAATCATGTTGAAATTCCGCATTTGGAGCTTTATAATGGTAAGGGTGATCCTTTAACACATGTTAAGACCTTTCAAACAATATGTACTGATTTTGCTTATGACCAAAGGTTGCTTGCAAAACTGTTTACTAGAACATTAAGAGATAGAGCCCTGCAATGGTATTGCTTGTTGCCTTCTTATTCTATTACTTCTTTCGAACAACTTGCAAATGCTTTCATTCAACAATTTCAAAACAATATGAGTCCTAAAGTTACTTTGATTGATTTAGTGCATTGTAAACAAGGTGTTAAAGAAAAAGTGACTGATTTCATTGGTAGATATAAGCATTTGTATGCTTAAATTTCTTTTCTAGTACCTGACAATGACATTCAAAGAATCTTTATTTCTAATTTACAAAAAGATATTAGAGAAAAACTTCTGTTTTCTGAGTTTACTTCTTTCCAACAGTTGTGCGCAACTCTTCACAATTATCAACTGACTGTGAGTCAAATGGAACAAGCAAATCCTATGGCTCCGGGTGATAAGGGTGATAGTAGTCAACAACCATTTGGGAAGTTTAAACTGAACAAAGAGTCCATTAAATTCAATGAAAACATCATCAACAACAATGTGAATGCAGCATCAGGTGTGCCTCCTATTTCTAAGTTTTTCAGGAAAGAAAGAAAGTTTACTCCTCTGAATGAATCATTGCATAGTATTATGAATAAGTTATTGGAACAAAATTTGCTTACTCTTCCTCCTATAAGGCAAATAGATCCTGCAAAGATTAATTCACCCTATTTTGATAACAAATCTTTTTGTCAATTTCATCGTCATCTTGGGCATGATACTGAAAAATGTTTTGCTTTAAAGGGTAAAATTCAAGATTTGATTGATAATAATACTATCTCTGTTTCTGGTGTGAATGATAAAGGCAACACATCTGTAGCTCCTCCTAACCAAAATCTTCAGATTTTTACTGATCCATTGCCTTCTCATACCTCTAATGCGATTGATACTACTGATTCCTCTGTCTCACCTGATGATCTTGTGTCTATGACTCCGAATGTGATTAACTTTGTAGAGCAGCAGAAAATCCTTAAAGAACTTTCCATCACATTTGATTCTAGTGAAACTATCAGGGCACCTGATGGTCCTTTATATATAGTTGCAAAAGTCAAGAATACATCTTGCAGTGGAGTGCTTATTGATCCTTCTTGTATGGTTAATATCATTACTGAAGAATTTCTTTTTACTTTGCAATTGAATCAAGTGATCTATGATGAAACAAATGTGCTTGTGAAATTATTTGATGCATTTTCTTCTCCTGCAGTTGGTTCTATTACATTACCTATTGAGGTCCATAACAAATCCCTTGATGTGGACTTTGCTATTATTCCATCATCCGAACAATTTTGTGTGAAGCTAGGCTATCCTTGGCTATCTTCCATGAAAGCTATTGCTTCTCCTATTCACAAGTGTTTGAAATTTCCCCATAATGGTGAAGTTGTTACTGTCAATCATAGTCTCTTTAAACCAGTTGAAAGAACTTCTAGCGTTCCTATTGATTACTTTTGGCCTAAACAATTCCAATCTCTTCCTCCGCGAAGTGATCATCTTTTCAAATCTTATCAAAAGTGGAAAAAAGACATGATCCTATCTCTAAGTGAACCTAGAACACCCAAACTTGATATTCCTATCGTTCTTGAGAAGGAAGTTCTTCCCTTGAAAGATAAAACTAACATCTTTCCTCAAGAAGATTCCCAACCCATTCCTATGAATGTGACTATGCCTAAATCTAATAAACTTCCTAAAAGTAGACCTATCCCTCCTCGTCACGATGGACTTGGTCTCCTTCCTAAACCAAATATTCCTCCCTTATATGGAGCAGTTCCTCCTCCTTCCTCTTATGGAGAGAAGAGACCTTCCTCTTCTCCTATTGTTCAACCTAAGAGACCACAACCTAAACACCCAAGTGATAAGGATGAGAACATTCCTCCTCCTCAATCTTCGCAACTTCCTACTAAGACTAGACGAAATCGTTCTGCACGTGAACATCGACGAAAGCATCGTCTTAGAGCTCAGGCAGCTGCTTCTCAAACTTTGCAATCCCCCAAAACACCTTCAACTAATATTATTCCATTTTCTCCTCAACTGACGATTGAGCCGAAATCTCCTAAACATAAGATGCATGATGGTCTTGATCCTGTGCGAGTTAAAGATCCTATTTTTATAAATCTTGATGATGACATAGATGAAAATGTTATTCATGATGAAAATATTACTCCTGTTCATTCTGATAGTGAATATGAATATGTTGATAACCATTTATCTAACGCATTTTCTAAAGCACTTATCCTAGCTCCTAGACAAGAACAACGTGGCTCGGAACATGAACATAGCCCTTGTTTGGATCTTGTGATAGCTCCATCTACTGTGTTGGATGTTCCTCCTCTAGTGTGTTTCCTACCTTCCCGAAATATTGATCAGCAAGATCGGGGGGTAGATGAAGTGCTAGACTAGTTCATTAGCATAGCAGACTCTCTCCTCCTCTTTTTTGTTACTTCTTCTATGTGTTATTCTCATTCTTCTATTTGTTGTCCTTAGTGTTGTCTACTTGAGGATGATGAAAAACATTGAGATCTCTTTTGGTCTCTCTCATGTTGACTCAAAAGACACATGTGTTCCCTTCTTCTAGGTGACCTTCCTTGATTGGGGAATGAAGAACAATTATGCATACATACATATGATATACATGAATTATCATACAACATACTGACCCCGAGGAAAGCGAAGTCACCTTGTGCTTTGTGTTTTGTGTCTATTATCCTTGGGCTTATCTCACACTTGGGGGCTAAATCCTTGTGATAACGTGCTCCTTTCCTTTCTCATTTCTTATATGTATCACTACCTTAAAGCAATCACCCCCGATGAGGCGTGTGCGATCGCTTTAACGTAGGGGGGCATACATCCTGTCCATATCTTTTCAAGATACTTGAAAATTTCTTGACAAATTTAGCCTTGCCTTGAAAATTTTTGATATCTTTCTTGCATGACTCATAGTGAGGGAACCTTACTACTGACAGTCATGGTTCTCCCTCGTGATCTTCCCTTTTACTTTGTCAATCGAAGTCGTAAGATCCTTAGTCCACTGGGGGCTTGGTGTATCTTGCCTCCTTGACGTGGTGAAAGTTTTTCAATGTTGTTTCCTTGTACTTTACCGAAAGTATGAGCGTACACTTATACTCCCGCTAAAGTGGGGGCTAAATGTAGCGTCCTAAAATTGTGACACTTGCAATTTCGACTGCATTTGGGTCTTCACGATGGCGGCGCAACACTGAACCTGAATGGAGACCCCGAAACTTGTTCATGACACCAAAAACTGCATTTTTCAGCACCCTGGCCTGATCCTCCTTGCACCCCGTTGTCCCTGGAGGTGGGACCATGGCGCCTAGCACCCTAGTCCCTGACCCTATTTTGGGCCCGGTCTCTTTTGGGGCTTCGGGTCTTTAAGTTTGCAAATTGGAAAATAATATTTCCTGGTCGGCCTAAGGTCGGGAAAATCAGTCTTTCAACCCTAATTGACAAGTATAAAAACTGCATTTCCTCTCTCATTTTGAAAAAGAGGAAAAAAAGGTGGAAACGATATTCAAGCATTCAAGCATTCCTTCAAGCAATTGAGCATTCTAAGTCTCCATTCAAGGCTAAGTGTTGCATTCAAGACAAGGATTCAACCATCGAAGAGGAGATCACTTACAACATACAACATACAACAACATTTACACCTTCGCATGTAAGAATACAAACATTCTTACAACAAGGTTGTAGGTACGCGACTGTAATTGAAGATCTGGAATCCTTGTGCAGAGACGAACAGATCCACCTTCGTTTCGCAGATTTTTCGGAGGACCGTGTGCACGCCGGGCGCCATCATCCCGTCAACTGTCGCTCAAATTTGCAGAACAACACCGTCTCGACATTTTACTGCTAATTCTAGGTCCGCAGCTTCATCTCATATCCCTATCTCTGTTTATAAGCGAATCTTTCCTACTTTACATGCATTCCAAGTTCAATCATTCTTTCCACATTTCTTTACAAAAGAGGGTATCCTTGATGTCTTAACCCTTTAAACTCATATAGAATCCAATCTTGCATTGCATGGGATTGGATCTTGTGGGTTTCAACCCCTCTTTTGAATGTAAAGTCTCTCTTAAGTGAAAACCATCAACCCTAGTGACTCTCCCTTCTCTCTCCTTGGAGTTGGGGAGGGGAGAACAACTAGGGTTCGATTTTTTCTGCTTTACAGATTATACCATCATAAATGGATCTATTAGGCACAAAACCTGTCTGTTCCTCACTGATTATTATGGGGAGGAGGGTCAGTAATCTGTTTGCCATTGTTTTAGTGAGTAATTTATAGAGTGTTACATAAGGCTATTGGGCGATAGTCCTCAAAACTATCCACGATCTCCTTCTTTGGGATTAGGGCTATGAATGTATTATTAAGTTCTCTGAGAATTTTCCCAGAGTTTCTCATCCCCTCTAAGGCCTCAGTAATTTCCAAACCCATGAAGCCCCAACATTTTTGATAAAAATGAGCCGGGAATCCATCAGGACCGGGAGCCTTATCTGGACCCATTTGGAATAAGGCTGATTCTACTTCTTCTATTGTTAATTTTTTGTTAAGCATCAAGTTATGTTCTTTTGATATTAATTTCGGGATATTTTTTAAAAAGTCACTCTCCTTAGTTCATTTAGAGCCCTCCCTATTATTAAGTATAGTCTCAAAATACCCCACAACAGCTTCAGCAATAAGTTCAGGGTTATCAGTAAAGTCCCCCAATGCCAATTTGATCTTGTTGATTTTGTTTATAGTTCTACAATGTTTAGTGCTATTATGAAAGAAACTCGTATTTCTGTCACCGGCTTCAAGCTAGTTGTCCTGCGATTTCTGTTTCCAATAAATTTCTTCACGAGCTAAAATTTCTTCATAACGAGCCAAATTGATTTTTTCCCTTTGATATAAGATATTGTTCATCCCATACTTGATCACCTCTTCATTGATAATCTCCATCTCCTTTTCAAACTCTGTTTTTTGTGAAAAGATATTTCCAAAGTGTTCTTTATTCCACAATGTTAATTGTTGCTTAATCTTTTTAAGTTTGGTTACTACTCTGAAAGTCTTGGAACCTAAGACTTTAGTATCATTCCACCAATTTTCAATAAGTTGTAATAGATTTTCATCTCTGAGCCACATTTTTTCAAAGCGAAAGGGGGTTTTTGTCAGTTTTAGAGCTTCTGTTATTATTAGTTGGACCGGGAAATGATCTGATCTGGAGAGGGGGAGGACAGAGGTTTTAGAAGACTGTGATAGATTTCCAAACAGGAAGAATCTATCCAGTTTTTCTGCAATGTTGTAGAAGCCTTGTCTTCTGTTGTTCCAGGTAAAGGCTTCGCTCTTGGCTGCTAATTCCAGCAAGTTACATTTATGCATCCAATTCTTGAAATCTAAGCATGATTGAGTCATTTTGTTACTGCCACCCCACTTTTCCTTGGGATCCAAAATTGCATTGAAGTCCCCACCAATTAGGCAGGTTTGTTCAGTTTCGTTTAGAAGGAAATTCTCAATCTCATCCCAGACTTGTTTTTTTGCCTGTGTTTGTGTGGGGCCATAAACATTAATTAATGTGAAATTTAAGTTGCTTTTGATGCTTACAACCCTTCCACACATCCAATTCGGGGTCTTCCTTATAAGTTTGAAGGAAACTTGCCTCGGGTCCCAAATGATGGCTAGTCCACCAGATGCTCCAGAAGTAGTTTGCCCTTCAAGTTCTCTGATACCTATTTTTCTCTTTAAGTTTGTTAATTCACTGTTATTTAGTTTGGTCTCTTGTATTAAGAATAATTCTAGGTTGTATTTGGCAATGCATCGTTTTACGATACACTGCTTGTTAGGAGCATTCATGCCCCTAACATTCCATGCAAGGAGTTTCATAGTTCATTGGGAAGGATCTTCCCCTTCCCTACCTCAAAAAGATTAGTAGTTTTAGTCTGACCCACCGCACTACTAGCCCTGGTGAGTAATTCAGAAATGGATTTCCTTCCACGCTTTTTTGGGTCAGCGGCAAAGTCTGGGGGGGAGCAGTGCTCCATAGTGTTAGTGATCCCCAGGCAATCCACATTTTCGCTTGCCATATCACAAAAGAGGGGGATGGCCATATCCACAGAGATGGGTTTGCACAACTCTCTGGCTAACAATGTTTTCTGCAGTGCAAGTTCTTCCTCATCAGCTATTTCGTTAATAAATAACTCAATAAGGTCATCTGTAACAGAGTTACCCACATACTCAAGTATGCATTTATCTTCAAGGGCTCTTCTTTCATCTACACCCATCACCATGGAACTATTATCTATTGTGTGATTTTTTCCCTTTTTGTTCTTTTGTTTTTTGTTTCTACCTTTGCCTTTTTTGTTCTTATTCTTTTTCTTTTCTTTTTTCTTTTTATTTTTATCCCTATCTTCCATGCTTAGAGCCAGGTTGCTTATTGTTTTGTTTTCCTCCAATGTGATCTTATTTTGAGCTGATAAAGCTTCCTGGTGAATGGGGGTGGTTTCAGAGATAAGGGAGCCATTAGTTTCCCCTTCAATGTTTAAATCAATAAGAGCAATGTCGGCTGCTGGTGTAGAAATCGGCGATAAATTTTGTTTATTCGGAGGAGCTTTCCTCCTCTGTTCCTCAGCTGGTGCAGCAAGTGAGATTACATTTTCCTTACGTTCTGATATCCTGTGTGTGTTATTTGTTTCCATAGACCCAAGATATTGTTTGTTAAACATAAAACCTCCCATAGGGTTGAATTTAATGTTCAAATTCACCCCCATAGATGCCTTAATGCAAGTTTTCTTAGACCCCTGAAAAGGGGAGATTCCAGTCCTTGGAGTGAAGTCTTTCGCAAGGATCTTTGGTTTGATTTCATAAATTGAGTGGTTTGTGATAATTTTGATGGGATCAAATGTTGATTTATCTATCTCAATGTTGGCTAAAATTTTGATATCAGAGGATTCCAGATAGTTATCCTCCAAACCCTCAAAACCTCCTATAAAATCTCCTAATTTTTTAAGGACATTATTATGGATTAATTCGACCGACATATTAGGAAATCGAATCCACTTTGGAACCCTAATTTTCTCAACATCTTTAGGGGAAAAATTAGGCTTCCAATTGAAAAATTTGAAGTAGCAGCCCTTAAAATATCTATGATTTTTTTTAAGTAAATTGTTTTTAAGATCTGCAGTATTGCAATTGATAAATAAAAAATCGTTCTCTAAGCTTATGATACTTATCTGATTTCTTGTGAAGGATTTCAGCCATTGCTGGATCTCCGAGGATGAAGCGCCAAAACCGAACCATTTGCCAAAGAGCCCAGGAGCGTTGTAACATTCCCACAATTCATCGGTATGATTATTACTTATAATCACAATATTATCTATATTGAAGCCGAACGAATTTTGAAAGTTTAAAGGACCTTGCTTAGGGTAGAAATCCTCCCTTCTTCTAATGTAAAAATTTGGGATATATGATGAGGGTTTTCTAACCCCAAGTTTGGTTCTGTTTGCTCTAGAAGCCACATTAACATGGTTCCTCGAGAGAGTCTCTGTCCGCAAGATAGGAGATCTTGTTTTGTTAGGGCATCCAGATGATAATATATCTCTTGAGTAATTGAGGGGAGCCTCTTGCTTCTGAAATAAAGTAGTTTTCTGAATTTTACAGGGAGACTCTACCATTCTTGTAGTTTGTTGCCGCGTATTCACTGCCGGAGAAGCTGAGGGAACTTCTGAACGAGTTAGGGCAGGGAAACGGCCGGACAAAACCCCCAGAGCTCTTCTACTAATTTCATTGAGCTTTAGAGTTGTTAAATTAGCCCTTGTAACTTCAGGGGTAAGGACATTAAGACAATTCTCTAGACAGGTAGCACCATTTTGATCCTCTAGAGGAGAAAAACTGTTCTTCCATTGCCCGAGATGCCTCCCAAACCCGGGTAGAAGTCGTTGGGGTTTCACATAAGAGATTCTGCCTTTCGCAGATGTATTCGCAGTTTTCATCTTTTGCAGTTCCATAAAATTTTAATATTATTAAAATAATTTAATATTTAAAATGAGTAAATGATTTATTAAAACTGTAAATAAAAAAGATTTTAAGTACATAGATAAAAAATCACTAGAAAATAATTTAATTTTCATAAAATTTTGTCCTAATTAATATAATAATTCACTATGTAAGATGAATAAATAATTTATTAAAATTTTAAATAAAAAATATCTTAAACACATCCTAAAAATCACGATTATATTTATCTCTAGTCTCGAAATAAACTTTTTAACGGGAGCGGAAATTTGGATTGCAGAATTTGAATAGAAAAAGGCGCGCGCGTAACCTTTTTACTCTTATTTGTCATTTCCTTCACTTTTTTCCGAAATCTCCATTATCATGGCTGTATACCTGCGAACCCAATTGTGCGGACCAGCCGGAAGCAGTGTAACTAAAGACATTTCTTGATTTATATCAGGAACACAAATTAATTTTCCTCATTACTTTTATTCTGTAAACCATATCGAACCCTATTTTGACCTTCCATAAATCCCTTTGAAAATTCCGGAGGACGCCTCTACTCCAGCAATGAAGGGTGCGCAGAGCTTCATCGGTACGCCTTCAAATGGTAAGCACACCAACAATATATCATATTTATTGAAGGTTTTCTGGACGAATTACACGGAATCTTTCTATGCCGAAAAGTAGTCTAGAAGTTGACCCAACATTGATGAACACAGTTAGTTATTTCTAGTGAAATGTTTTGCAAATGTGCGACATGATCCTTTTTCATATTGTAGCGGATCGTTTGCAGTGTATCAAATTGCAATGTTTTTCCGGAATCGGTTGTTTTTTGATTAGGTTCCAACCTGCATAGATGAGCCCATAAGAACTTTGTACCAAACGATCAGTTAAAAAATACACACGAGATTTAAATTTTCCATGATAGGTTTTTATTTTGGGGCTTAGAATTAAATGGACTGTGATGGTTTTGGAGTTAACTGGAGTTCGATCTGTGTTTGGATCTTAATATTCTGTGATCAGGGCTTCCTGTTTAGATCTTAATCCTCTGTCATTAGGTCTATATGTATATATATTTTGACGATGGATCACTGAATGTTATGTAAAACATTATGAAAAAAATAAATATAATAATGTTAAATATTGAATATTGTCATCTTCATGGACTCTACAAAATTCATCTGTTTATTGTAACAAAAGTATTGGACTGGAAATATATCACATCTCTAAATATCAAGCTAAGAATTTTATTTGGTTATTTCGACTGTGATTGGTGTTATATATTTGTTAATTTGGCTTTGCTTTGCAAGGGTTCCCCCATTTTCTCTGCATAAATTTTGTCATTGCTCGTATACTGGCTTTTGAGTTAGCAACTTCACCAATCATCAGAGTGTTCACTCATTTTCTCTGGATAAACTTTGTTATTACCTGCACACTGCCTTTTGAGTAAGCAACTTCACTAATCCTCATGGAGACTACTTTTACTAAGGAATCAGATACCAATAAAAAATAAACAATTACACCTCATAGTTCCAGAAAAAGGGTGAAAAGGCATTGCACCTCCATATATCAAATCAGACAAGTTTATCTTTTTAATTACTATGGTTGGGGTATTGTTCTTGTTATTCCAGCTGTCCATGGGATTTTACTTTTGTTATTTAGGCTTAGATTCGGGGTTTTTAATTTTACTGGATATAACTACATTTGACTGACCTTCCTCATTCGTTATCACGGAAACTGCATTTAGTGAGGAATTGGAAATTAACATAAGAATGTAATTTTACAGTTGCAATATTAGTATTTTTTATTTTTTCTATGATTTGTGTTTAATTTTTTATTATATTCATTGTGGATGAATTGAATTGTGAAGCTCGGGATAAAGAAGTGGAGGAACTTCACAGGGAGTTAGATGAAACAAAGTTTGCAAAGGAGAGACTTGAGACTGAGCTGCGTTCATTCCGTGAAACATCTGAGAATCGAAAGAGGGCCTTAGATGATGCTCTTTGTAAGCTTCAGGAGAAAAAGCAGCAGGTGGAGAAGCAGACCCAGGAGCTGAATAAAAGGGCTGAGGATATGGATAATGCAAATCGAAAATGTGAGGAAATCAAGGCCATATTGATGCAGAAAGAGTCTGCTCTTAGAGGCTTGAATTGTTCTCATGAGCAGCTGAGGGTTCAGTTCAATGAAACACAGAAGAGTATGGAGAATGAGATCAGGGAATTGTCAAGGGCACTTGATGATGCAAACAGTAAATGTGAAGAACGGGAGAGGGATACGAAGAAACATATAGGAGAAATTGAGAATTTGAGGTTTGTGATTTCTAACCTGCAGAAAAAATGCAGCACTACTGAGGCAATATCAGAGGAGAAGACAAACAGAATGCGACAGATGGAATCTGAGCTTGAGTTGAAGGGAGCAACACTTGCAGTGATATCCGAGAACAAATCACATCACGATATTCTGAAGATGAAGCTAACTGAATGTGAAAGAAACCTTCAACAGGAAAGTGCAAAGAGAGCTTTGGCTCAGCAGGAGTTAGAAGAACTTAAGAGTAGAGATATGCACTTGTTGAATGTGGAAAAACAGCATAACACTGTACAGGAGCAGCTGAAATGGAGAAAGGAACAGTTTGGGCTTCTAGAAGAGGCTTATAAGAAGTTGCAGAAGCAATTTCAGGACAGTAAATATGAGTGGGAAAAGGAGAAAGCAGCAATGCTTAGTGAAATTTCAACTTTGCAGAACAATCTGGACACCCAGTCTAGAATGTCCAAGGATCTTCACTCACAGTTACAGAGGTGCAATCAAGCATTGGCACATGAAGAGAGCCGAAGGAAAGTATTGGAAATCCAAATGGAAGAATCTCGGCATGGGTTTGAGAAGGTGACTGCTGAATTTGATGAAGCTAGGTCAGTTATTGAAAGTATGACCGAAAAACATGGTAGCCAAGTAGGGAAAATGAAAGATTCTTTGGATTTCAAGGAGAGACAGATTCGAGAAATGGAAGTACAGCAGACACTCATAAAGCAAGAGAATCAGGAGCTGAGAAACATGCTCGAGGAGTTCCAGGCATCAAGGTCTGGCAGCGAAGATGTCCATAGTTCTCTTGAGAGCTTGAAGATGAAGTTTACAGCTATGGAAGATGCTTACAATGATTATCGTGAAACGATGAAGATTAAAGAGTATCAATGGGAAAAGGAAAGAAATGATATGGTGAAAACATTGAATGATTGTCAAACAGAACTCCAGTTGAAGGGTGTACAGGTACGTGAACTAGAAAGCCAGCTGGAAGGGGCCCGTGAATCTGCAGAGAGGCTAACATGCCAGAAAGCTGAACTATCACAACAGTTATTGAAGTCAGAATCGCAATACCAGGAAGCTCAATCCAAAATGAGTGCTGAAAATTTCAATTTGGAGTCATCATATAAGAGGAACAATGAAGAACTTGCTTGCTTGAAGGAACAGTTGGAGGCAAAACAAAAAGCATTTGAGCAAATCCAACAAGAACTAACACAACATCAAATAATAATTGAGTCAATGTCAGCCAAATGCGAGTCTTTGGAAGCTCTTGAAAAACAGTGCTCAGCCATGCAAGAACAACTCAAAGGTAAACAAGAACAAGTTCAGAGTCTCGTGAAATCACATTCTATTCTTCAGGATGAGATCCGTCAGAAAGAACAGTCCCACATTGAAGAAGTCCAAAGAGTCAGAGAGACTTTGGAGGAAGCAAGAGCATGCCTTCGTGCAAAAGAGCAGGTAGAAAATGAGAATGAGAATGAGCTCAGAAGGTTGAAAGAAACAATCGAGAGAATTCAGGCTAGCCATCTAGCTTCAGAAATTAAGGCTGCAGAATATGAGCATCAATTGCAAGCGTTGCAACAAGAGATATTGGCAGCTAGACATGCTTTGACTCTTTCAGAAGAGAAAAATAAGACTGACAAAGAGTCTTTGCTTGATGCCATAATGGCCAGAGACAGAAAGATAGGAGATCTGAACAATCAATTGGTGTATTTGGATCAAAGCTTGAACGAATTCAGCCAGAAAGAGGAGACATGGGTTCAATTGGAATCACAGTACAAACAATTATCAGATCTAAGAATTAGAGAGCTTGAGTCTTTGAGTGTTGCTAACGCAAAGCTTGAGTCCATTTCAAAAGAATTATTAGATAAAGAGGAAGAAAGAGATATGCTTCAGAAATGCCTTGAAAGTAAAGAAGCTGATCTGGGAAAATTAAAGAAGGAAATTGAATTACTTATTGAAGAGAAGAGTGCTATCATTGATTCCATCAGAGTGCAGGAAGGAAAGTATAAGAAACTTGCTGAGGAGAATGAGCAAATTAAATTGTCATTGCAAGAGGCCTATATTAAACTGGAAGATAGGTATTCAGAATTGACTGATCGAGATAGTAATATAGGTGAGTTGCAAAAAAAGTTACAACATGGTGATAGGCGTTGCCAAGAACTATCAGAAGCCGTAAACAAAATCCAATGTCTGGAGGGTTTGCTTGAAGAAGCTAGGTCATGTCTTCAGGACAAGGAAAACAAGATATCCGAGTTTGAGATTTCAGCTGAACAGTTTAGAAATGAAGTCTTAGTTGCTAAACTACAACTGGCTGAAAAGGAAAAAGATGAAGCAATACTGCAAGAGAAACTCAGAGATGCATTTAACGAAGCAAGATCAAAGGAGGATCAACTTCTGGAAATGGATTCTAAGTTGAATAGCATGTCGAAGGAAAGTGAAGAGAAGCAAGCTGAAATTCTCTGTCTCAAGGATGAAATAAAGGAAATGGAGAAGAGGTTATGTGAATCAAAAGAAACACAAGCAGACATGGAAGCTCAGCTGAAATCTGTTAGTGCTGTTATTGAAAAAAAAGAGGCAGCTCTTAAAGCTGTTGAATCCGAAGTCAAAAGGGAAACAAATAGTCTTGAAGACACAAAAGAAGTCATTGAACAGCTTAAAGTTCAGTTGTGTAATGAAGAAAAGGCTTCTTTTGACAGGCAGGCTGAGATTAAATATCTTTACAAGGAATTAGAGAGAAAAAAAATAGAAGAGAGACGGGCATTAGAAAATTTAAAAGAAGTGCAGGACAGTTTAGAGCATTTGGAGCAGGACTCTAAATCTCAAATTAGCAAGTTGGAGGGGTCCATCACTGAATTGCAGTCCGAATTGGCAGCAACTCGTATAAAGATGGAAGACATTGACAAGGCCTTAAATGGTGCAAATAAGGAACTAGCTTTATGCAATGAAAAATGCACTACTTTGGAAGAAATGTTGAGTATCAAGGATGAGACTTTGTGGGCAAAAGAAAAAGAGATATCTTCTTTACAAACAGACATTACACAACAAGCTGAGATAATTGGACAAGCGCAATTGGATATGCAGTTTGTACAGGATCGACTACAAGGTGAAATTGAGAATCGGGAGAACTTGGAGAAAACTGTTTCTCTTTATGTGATTCAGGTTGCAGAGCTACATGAATGCAAACAAGAGATAGAGAACAAGTTGAACAGCATCAAGCAGGATTATGAAGCTGCCTTAAAAACTGTTGGTGACTGTGATGTAAGTATTTCATGTCTGGAGGAAGATTTGAGGGTTTCTAAAGGCCAGTTAGAGAAGTTTAATGTTGTGTGTGGAAATCATGAACAACTTATTGGTGAGCTTTTGCAAAAGATAAATCTTTCTAAATGTAGAATCGAGGCATTTGAAAAACAGGCTTTCAGATTTCAAGGAGCTCTGGAAGGGGCAGTAGACAATCTAAAAGAGGAAATCAATGAAGTCTCATTTCTGTCTCATTCATTTGATGAACTTAAATCTCAGTTAGCAGAGATTAAGATGGATACAATATCTAGTTTAGAGCAGGGTATGCGTTATGCTGCAGAGTTCAGGGATGTTATCAATGTTCTTGACAATTTCCAGGTTCATTTGGATACATTGCAAAAGAGAGAAAGTGATATGGCATCTAGGCTACTAAGCTTAGAAGAGTTGCTAGAAGACAGTAAGTCTGTGTCCACTATCCTAGCCAAACAGATTGACCTGCTTGCCAACACTGTGAATGATTCAGACTCTCAGCTGCTAGAATGGAAAGACAAAGCTTTTAATTCTGCCAAAGATGCTGCGCATATACAGTTGGAACTTGAGAATGCAAACCAAGTCATCTCTGATTTGCAAAGGCAGCTTGGTGAATGCAAGTCAACACAAGATGGCTTTAAAGAGCTATGTTCTGAGATAGAGGTCCATGAAAATAGAGAAAACTGTATGCAAAGTCCCAATTTCTTGCTGGATGAGCAAATCTGGAATTCTCTTTCAGACTTGAGTGATGAAATGGACAAATTCTCCCAATTTTATAGCTCTATGAGGGAGCAAGATGGAGAAGTTGAGAAACTTAGAAGGGAATTCCTTCTTAATTTCAGAGAACTAAAAGCTATATTGTCTTCTGTTAAAGATCAACTGAAGGGTTTCGAAAATTTGAAGAACCAATTCCAACTATGTGATATGAAGCTTCAAGCCAAGGAAGGTCAGTTATCAATATTACAGTCTGATATGAATAAAGAAAGGGAGAAGGCCAATCATTATGCAAAGTCAATGGAGAAGGTAGAAATAGACCTGGCAAATTGGAAAGACAAAGTTGATATTGTTGATTTTCAGAACAAAACCCTTCAATCAGATGTTGAACTTTTGAAAAGATCACTGGATGAGAGTAGGAAACAAAAGGAAGAAGTGATGGAAAGGGAAAGTCAGTTGCAAGATGAAATAACTGCAATGCACGAGTCTCTTAAAAATGTAAGCAGTGATTTTGTTGAAGGAACAGAGAAAGCTAAATCTCTGCTATATTCCATTAAGAGCATGGAAGAAGAGAGAAAAGAATTGTTGGAGCAGATTAGATCTATCTCTGAAGAAAACAAAATTACAAAACTTGAGCTTGAAGCTGCTAAGATGGAACTTTCTGAGTTAACCCTGCATGATTGTGGTGGAGACAAAGATATCAGAAATCTGAAATTAACCAGGGACTTATCTGCAGCACATGGAGAAATCCAATTGAGGAAGGATTTTGTACAGAAGTTGCTTTGTCAGCTACAAAATGTGGAAATGCAAGACATGAGTCACCAAGTACATTTGCAAGCAACGCTGGAAAAGATAATAAAGAACTGGGATATGGAAGATACCATTGTCTATCCTGTGGATGATTCTAAAACTGAGGGAGGTGTAAGGGATGTCATGGACGATAATAAGATTGCTCATGCATCTCAGTTACCATCTGATAAAATAATTGAAAGTAAAGATGAATATGCGACAGGAGGAATTGAGGTTCAGCATGTAACAGAGACCAAAAAAGAGGTATCTTTGATAAGCAAAGACATAATAATGCCAAATCATAACTTAAGGTCATATGATGATAGAAACCATCTGCAGGTATGTGATATATGGCAAAGGATACATGGTGAGCAAGCTGAGGTGAAAGTGCAAGTGCTAATGAAGGAACTTGAGACTGCATTGATGACATTGGCTGGACAGAATGCTGCAATACAAAATCTCAATAAAGAAGTTGAGAATATGCAGGTTTTGGTTAAAAGGCATGAAGAAAGATCTACCCTGTTAGAACAGTATAAAGATTTAAGTACAGTAGATCCGGAGCGATATTTTCACTATAACGAGCTATGTGATTCCCTCATCAGGTATTGTGACAACTTATACTGTTGTTTAAGACCATGTTTTGTAATTCACATACACGAGTGAAAATTGGGAAAATAATTGATTTCTCTCAGGATTGTTTCCCTTTACTGTTAGTGAAATAGGTTCCATTTGTATGCTAGGCATGCTGCTGAATACAATGCCAATTACTGTTTGTAATAAACTGTTTTTCAAGATTTTGTTTAGTTCTGCAAGTAAAGGTCATGGCCTGCAGTAGCCACCAGTTCTTCTTCAGAAAAAATATAGAGGGCAACTAGTTATAAAGTTAGAAGAACAGCAATAAAGATCTTCAAGTACTAATTCTGTTAGCGCAACTGCCCTGTCTTTTGGCCAACATGGGTAAGATGTCAAGCATACTTATGCCTAAGCCTTAGAAGATGAACCTGAACATCAAAATCCTATGTTTCTACAGACTTAATTGTTGATGAACCCGAACGGTCATCTTAGAAGACAAACTGAAAAGTTATTTGGAGATTGATAAATTTGCCTTTGTGATCATTGAATGAATACATTTTTCTGGGTTTCTATCAATTTAATTTTCTAATTCATATTTTAGTCCAAATTCCTGGCCTGCCAATAGTGTAGAGCTTAGGCACTAGTTTTCATTTGCACAAAACTTGTTCTTGGTTCAATATTGTGTTTGTCTACACTTGTTTTGACAGACTCTTTGTAAGAGACCTGACTTAGGTTATGAACATAACCTTAAACTTATGGAATTCAGATGCTTCGATAATAATGCAATACAGAACACATAATTTCTGGAAACTACTGCCGTTTTACTTATAAAGATAATTAATACAATTCTGAGTCAAATGATCAGAATTAGAGTTACAGGCGATCAGAAAACCCTATGAAACTGAGCTCAGAAAACACAGTAAAGGCACAAAACAATTAGTAATGACAGCCACCTGAAAGTAGCAGCCCGATTGTCAACCCTAATCTGATTAGCTGACAAGTCTAATGTACAAGCCAGCTGAGTAGTGAGGTGGTTTGGATATGCAGTACAGTCCTTTGTGGTTCCCTAGTGTTGAATAGGAGTGTGACTTGCCCGAGGGCCTGGAGTTGTTGCTACGCTGCAGGTTTGTCTATTTAGCACCTTTAACCCTGTAACAATCCTGAGTGACTGTCCCTATACTTGAATTTTGATGACCCAAGTGTCTTGAATTTGCTGTCAGGTAAACTCCAACTGATGATAATCAGAAAATAAACATGTCTCTGGCTAATTAAAGACATTAAGTTTCCACAATCCATGAAACACAATCCATGAAATTGGACTAAGTTGCAATTTCTAGTTCGGGTTCTAAGATCTGGTTTGCTCTTTTGGGTTTTTTCTTGGGGTGGAGGGGTTTGGGTTCGTTAGATAAAAACCATGTAAAATTCATATATATATATATATATATATACATATATTTGTCGTTCTATATAAATATATATATTGGCACGTGAAATGCTTTTGACCTGGAGCTATGAACCGGTAAGGTCACAAATGGGGGCATCTCATCCCCATTTAACAATGCTGAGGCTCAAACCTGCGAGCAAATTGGATCAGCGAAGGCACTAGCCTGCAATCAAAATGGCCCAGCAGGGGTTTGATTCTTGGTAGTCACAACAACAACACCACTTAACAAACACACTATGGGAAGAACACAAATATATATTATATTTTAATATATATATGTATTATTAAACTTTTCAATTAATAAACCCTTGCTTCTTGAAAAAAGTGTATAATAATTAATAATAACAGTAGAACTTGCATATAATACAATGGCAAAAGCAATTGATGTGGTGTATGAGGAGGAGCCACAACTTTGTTGATTGCCAAGTGCCAACCGTCATCACTGCTGATTGGAACCTGCAGCGAACCCAGAGCTGCACTGGGACCAGACCCAGACCCTGCTCAAACCCGGACCCACATTTGGGCTCTTGATGCTGTACCCGATAACATAGAAATTAGAACAATTGCTTTTGGATTAGATTGTGTGCTAGTTTTTGCATCAACGTTTCCAGTCACACTCCAGGATCCATCATCAGGATTCAAGACGATTGAGATCTCTGGCTGATTTGCTTATCCTCAGGTTGGATGATAGCCCTCAATTCAGATTCTCTGTCCTCAACAGTTTGCAGCCTTAGTGTTTATCCCACACATGCAGAGTAAAAAACAAACAACAAACAATTCTTCAGATCTTGAGAGTAGGTCGCTGTATGCTGCCAGGAAATGAGGGAATTCTGCCCTCGAAGTGTTACACTAGCAAGAATGGATCAATTCTGCAGGTTGTCACACTTCTGAGTGCCTGGAGTTATTGAATCAGCAATAAATTCTCAGTGCTCGCAGTTGGAAGTGCCCAGATGGGTGAAAATGGCGGACAACAGCCTGTAAAAACACTAATACAAACCTTGAAGATTAGCAGCTGTCTCTAGAATGGATCTAGTTTATGCTAGTGCTGGAAATAGGATAATAAATTGCACTGTAGATAGGAAAATTGATCAGAAAATCCTACAGTTTGGTGTGTTAACTTTTTTGAGCAACTGGGATTTTTGTTCTAGCACTCACACGCAGCATTTCTCCCGAATTCTCATCAAATTCACTGTCCGTCAGAATGAACCTTAGGAGTTGCTCACATACTTGTCCAATTTGAAACCAAAAGAGGCTGACCAGCACTGAAATTGAACTCATCTTGGTGCTGACCTGTATAGGGAAAGTTCTCGAATTTTATATTTTTATAATTTTTGTTTTTTAAAATTAGTAATATTAATATTTATTTTATTATAATTATAATATTATATTATTAGTTAGTGTTTAAAAACACTATTATTATATTAGAAAAATCATTTTATATTTCCTGAACAGAGTGGGCATGGCACCCTTGTCCTATAAATTCCAATTTTGTTATCCACCCATCCCATTTGTGCTCCGGTTCAAAATGCTGTTCAGTCTTCTATTTTATGAGTGATTTTCTCCATAGTTAATGTATGCAAAACACTGTGAGCAGAGCAGTAGACAAAAGTGACAGCATCAACATTGGCAACATCACATCTGAATGTCAAGAAGTAGTTTTAATGCGACAACATTTGGCAGATCCTACTTATGGCTCCCTGGCCCTGTTCCACATGGTTCTCCCATACCTTTTTGTTTGATCTTCCCAGGTCACTGTTGGCAGCATACTGTTTGTAGCTCATGCTCTTTTTTTGCAATTTTTTTGCCAACTCTGTTTCCAGCAAAGATGTAAATATATTAATCGGCAATTAATCTTTTGGCCGAAATTTAAAAAAAAATCAAGAATCAGCAATAAATCGGCAAATTTATCGAACATTTGAAAGTATATAATTTCTTAAAATATTCTTGCTACATCTTCTTATCTAATGTTTTAATGGTTGTGTTTGACGTTGTTGCCCAATAAAGAACCAATTTTGAAAACTCAAGCCTTCACATTGTTTTAAAAAAACAAAATCTCAATCACCAATACTAATACTTAGTATAGGAAGTAGGAATAGATTCATATGTGTTGTTCATGTCAAACTCTGCAAACCAAGAAACCTAAATTTTAAATCTGCCATTTCACGTCAAACTCTCCCAACTGTCAAACTTAGGAAGTTTGACTTTGGAACGCTGGGGTGTTGTTGTAGTCTGCGACTCTGCAGATTCGCAAACGACAGAAATCGAAATCGAAATCGTGGCATATTTTTTCCTCCCACGTGCCTACACTGAACGTCAAAACAAAATAAACTATCATGCGACCTTTTTAAGGTTCTTTAAAAAAACTGAAATTACTATTCCAAACATGATTTTCTGGCATTTACTTGCGATTTTTCCTGATTTTTCGCTGAAAAACATGTGATTTTCCCATAAAAATCGTTCCCAATTTTTTCTAAGATTAAATCATTTGGGTTTTCTGCCCCTGATAAATCGCAATTCATACAATTTTTTGGCGATTTTTTCATCCTTGGTTTCCAGTGCCATAGTCTTGCATGTTGTCCAAGTTTCAAACAATTTTCTATTTGGGAGTTTTAGTTGTATAATTTTTTAAGTGGGAGTAACTTCACTTGAAATTGAGGTTTGTAAAAATATTATTTGAACATAGGGTGTTTTATCTTTATGCTGAAGGTTTTACCTCTATGAGAAAGGGCAGGTGAAGTTATTGGATCAAGAGCTTAGAAGTGGTAATAGAGGTTGCAAGACCATACAAACAATCTTGGTTGTTGATCTGTTCGATGTAATGTTTTATTGTTAATATGCCAAGAAAAATGAATTGCGTTGCCAACAAACTACATAGTTGTCCTGGGAAATTGTTGGTATGTTGATAAAAATAAATAGGATGTGGTCAAACAGATGTCTTTATGGTGTCACGCCTTGCCACTTGACTACCATGATGTACCCTTGCATCATGACATGTCTTCGAGTTAAAAAAATAATTATGTCTAATGTGGAAATAAACAAACAAGCATTGCAGTTGATACCCGTAATTGAAGAGTAGTTGAGAATGAATTTTGAAGAGGCAAAGAATATTGAGATCACCATCATTTTGCAGTGATGAAGATTCGAGGAAGGAAATGCTTGTTTGGAGATGCTAAAATTGGAGTCCCCACATAGCCTAGTGACTACAAGATATAATCATAATGATAATTGAAGAACTCGTAAAGAAACTTGTGGATTGCATTGTATGGTTCATTGTTGAAGCTCTTCAAAATGTAATTTTCACAAAAGTTCAAGACACCAAGAAAAAAGATGGTAGCCAATCTTCAGTAATCACAATTAGTTTACATCAAGATATCAAACGGAAGGAGCATTCTTTAATGTTTTGATTTCTGTCACCATGTTTGAGCTGCAGTCAACGAGGGAGAAGTATTTTTGAACGAAGGAAAAACAATTCAAAAATAACACACGCAATCAATGTTTATTTACCTCTAACATTCTTAAGTGTTTGATTGTGCAGTCTATTTCACTTTTACTCCTCATTTTAGAATGGATCATGTGAACTGAAATGTTTCCTTTTCTTGTTTTTTTCTTTTTTAAGTTCTTGGTTTTTCAATTTATCTCAATTATTTTCATCCTCATGATGAATTGATGAATTACAGAGTGTAATGCAAAATATTGATTCAAACCAGAAACATTCAAACCAAATGATATTAATGGTGCATGCTTCTGGATTCGATTATCCAGAAGCATACACCATTAATCGAATGGATTGTGGAAATCTGCTGATGTTGATTAATTTATCATTTAGTAGGAATTCACCCATATTTTATGGCTTCGAATTTTTATTTAATTTCTTTTCATAGAAACAAACCCTTGACGTATTTCATGTCGTTCTGCATCGAAATCAAGTCAGTAATGAAATGCACATTAGCTGAGGCCCAGCAACATGTCCATTGAGAGGTTCACCAATGCCCAATTTAAATTATATGATCCCTTCCTGAAAGGAATGTACTATAGGATTCTCTAAAGCACACGCGATGTCCATGCACGATTGTTTTCTGAAACTTCAGCAAATGTGGTGTATTTGCGTTGTCCTCAAATTAAGTTGTCAGAAAAGAAAAGAAACGCAAATACTATGCAAAGCAGGCTGCCAGGGGATAGCATTCTTACTAGTGTGCTTCAAGTTTATAGTGGGTAAATTAATGTTATCCACCCCCAGCATCTTGGCTCAATGTAATTATTCGGTCCTGATAAATTCTAGATTTAGATGAGAAAAGAACACTCGTTGTTTTGAGAAAGTGGTATGTTGTTCGTCACTGGAATTAAAATTAGGCAATAAAGCTCCAGAAAAGTTTCATGTAGTTCTCTTGGTCTTCATTAGATATTTTGCTAATTGTCCTGCCTTTTCATAAAGATATGTTACAGAGTCCTGTTGGAAGTACGAGCAATAGAGGAATTTTCTTTGCCTTGGTATTATTTCTGTTATCTTCTACTAGTTAAACTACTTTACAAGCTTTTCAGTATAATTTTTCTATGGTTCTCTTCCCTGGTTGTTGCCTAACAAATCAAATAAAAAACTAAAAAGAGAGATTAAATCAAGAGCTGAAGCAAAAATAGTTAAGCACGATAGGATATTGGAGTGAAATTTGTGTCGTTTCTGATCTAGTTAATGCTCCTCTTTTTTGTTTGCAGAGATCAATTAAGGCTGAAGAAGAAACTGGAAATGGCAGAAAGGTAGTACCTGGGGAAGTGCCTCTGTTTTTATCAGGGCGATGCACCATACTTTTTAATTAGTTCTGTACGTTGACTTTAAACGGGCAGCGTTGTAATTATATGATCTTTGTAATGCAGGAAGAACCAGGTGCTTGTGGACCAGATTGAAGAATTCCGGCAATCGACTCAGGCAAGGGTTTCTCTGGACGGGAGCAAGAAAGATAGAGCACTTAATGAAAAACAAGTTGAAAACATGCTTTACACAGCCAAGCCAAGGTTGCAGACTGATGTAGGTAGTGGGCATGGAAGTGCAGAGAGGTCACCACTGCATGTGCTCAACTACTAAGCGTCGGAACTCTCTCTCCCCTAGGTTCTATTGCACATTAGCTCATGAATTAAGATTTTGGGAGTTTTAGCAGTTTTATTTTCAAGTTGATAGTAAAATGTCGTGAGCTACGTCAAATAGCAGCAGCACAGATGCTTCTTGGCTGAAAAATCCACACCAAAGGAAGATGGTGGTTGCACACACCATCGTCTCCACACCAAAGAAAGATGGTGGTTGCACATACCATCGTCTGAATTGAAACTAAAACCTCATTAGTTCTTACAGTGTGGATGCGAAGGGGTTGTGCAATGGTAGTGAAATTACTTCAACTGTTATATCATTTCAAGCAGTGTTGGTGCAATATACTGTTTTAGGCGTTTACATGAATTGCATTATGTAGAGTTTTGGAATTAATACATGGTGACACGTTTACAGGAATGGCATTGTGTAGAGATTTGGATTTTATACATGGTGACACGTTTACAGGAATGGCATTGTGTAGAGATTTGGATTTTATACATGGTGACACGTTTACAGGAATGGCATTGTGTAGAGTTATGGAATTAATATATGGTGACTATGCTATTTATGAATTGTATAGAATACTTCTCGAGTTGTATAAAACAACTTTGACAGAATTTTTCTCCAGCGTTCAGTAATATTTATATATTTATTTTTTGTTCTTCTGTAACACAGAACTCAGAATTAAATGCACCACTTTTTTGGGATTCTATGCGTGGATATCTTGTTTGACTGCAAAGAACTGAAAGCGATTGTTGTTTTTGCATATGAGCATATATTAAGTTTAAAAAAAGAAATCCAAGATAAACACTCTAATGGTTATAACCTATGTTCTACCAAGCATTAAGAAAAGGGGGCATTGCAGGCTCTCACTTAAGCGATGACAATTAAAAAAGGGGAAGTTCAAAACAATAGAAGAGTTTAAATATTTAAATGGTTAAGTGATTATCATATTTATTATATAATTATATTATGAAATAATTTGAAATTTTATGATTTTATTATAAATTGATCAAATTTTAATGTGTAATTAATACTGAATGAGTTTTCACTATTAATTTATATATGTAATAAGATAAAAAAGTTGAAAGATTATAAATTTAAAATTTGAAAATGTAAATTAAAATTATTGTCGCTGTCTTTGTTCTATTTTTGCCTAAATTACAATTAGGATTAGAATTTGTGTTATTGTCAATATGAAGGATTATATCATTTAATGGAACCACCACTAAACCCTCATGTGTCTCATCAATTTGCTTGTCACTTTTGGATCAACATCTTACCATAAAGTTGGAGTTTGTTGATCTTAAAGTTGTAGGGCACAATGTATGACTACTAACTTCTCCACTTGTGAAGAGGAAAGCCTCTTCCTCTTGGTAGAATGGATGAAGTTCCATGTGGACTAATACAAAATTACCAACTTGTGAAAGGCGGTGGATAAAAAGCATTCTCAATTCCAATGCTTCTTTGCCATGTTGAGTTAATGTAGAAATGGTTATGTAGTCGATAGAATGGCCTTGATGTGATATTTTTTATTTATTTATTAATTAAATTGAAAATCATGAGGCAATTGTTTTTGATTTTCAATTTACTTAATAAATGATAGTAAAAAGTCAAGTTGGGTCCATTTTTGTCGATTGCATAGCCATTTCTAGTTAATGTAGCTCCATCTTTTTGTCACCTCTAATTGGTTGAACATTGGTTTGTGAAAGTTGATAAAGGCAATTCATTGTGTTCAAAGTAAAATGCCTCTACAAAACTATTTATCATTCAAAGGGTGTTCATTAGCCCTTCACCTCTCTATCACCAAGAGACACTCTTCCATTCCTTAGTACATACTATTTGAGATTTAGAGCATGGACTAACATATGATGTCAAATGAGGATTCCTATTATGAATTGCTTACTTAATTTGCACATACATCTTGTCAAATGTTTTGTAAAACTTTCTAAACTAAGAGAGTTTCCATCAACATATCTAATGACTCACAAAAGCGAGATGGAGGGGTGAGTGTATTTACAAACAAAATTTTCCAAAACAAACAAGATTATTAGACTCAAATGAAAAAGTGAATGCTAATACAAAAAATATAAATAATATACTAGTTACAAACATCAATAAATTAATTCCAATGATTGAACAATAAAATTTGAATTCTTTTATCTCATAATCGACCACCAATCATCATCAAATCTTTTGTTTCTTTTTCTCATAGTTGTGTATGCATTTGGCCATCTACCCCACTATAGATTCAACTGTCAATAATTGTATAGGCTTTGCATCTGAAACATCCTTTAAAATGAAATAAAATAGTTGCCATATCTAGTTTTTGTGAATTTGAAGAATAAAAGTCTTTAAGATTGTAAGTGAGGTGTGATGGTTGCAAATGAACGCTTACATGTCTCTCATTTTTGCCATCACTATCTTCACCCAATCTATCTTTTCCATGTCTTTCAATTTCTTGTTAATCTTATATACACCCATTCTTAAGCATTATTTAATCCCATCTACAATCATTCATGAAAATTAGTTATAACCTTCATGTATTCATTTTTAACACAAGTTTAAATACACAATTTGAATGATACCTTGAGTGAATTATGATTTGAAGAAAAAAATCCAAAACTTTCAAAATTCAAAATTTAAATTTAAACCCTTTTAATTTTGGACCAATATTCCCTCATGATTGTTAATTATTATGTGCTAGCACAAACACTTTTCTTGCCACTTTTAGAGTTGTATTTACTAAGTAGTCCTGGATATCATTGAAATATCCAAGGAATCGAGAATCTATGATATTGAAATATTACCTCTTGCACTCGTAAAGGGGCATCAAAGTATTATCATGTAATGAATACATTAAATATGTACTCCTATCTTTCTTAGAGAGGATGACCTTATTTGGGCTATGAACAATAAAGCTTGCTTCACAGTCAATTTTGCTACTAGGGGGATCAAAACCAAACTTTGAACTATAATCTAGAACCAAAAGTTGAATTTGAAAGTTAATTTCTCTAGTGCATTGTTGCACACAAGAAAATCCTAACTCAAGACAATCTCCAAAAGAGAGGTCTTATCTTCTCCAATAGATGTATTCTTTACTACGAGAGGAGGAAATAATGACCCACTTATTTTTTCACCGTGAATTTGCTAAAGTTGTTTGAGAAAAGTTTCTGCAAAAATTTGAATTGTGTTGGTTTATAAATAAGAACATGTTCTCATTTATTGATGGTAGACACCCCTCTTTTTCCCATCCTTTCATGAAGGAACTTTGGGCTTAAAACCTCCTATTTTCAATTTGGTGCCTTTAGAAAGAATTAAATAACCACACCTTTGGGGATTTTGCAAAGAAGGTTGAGGATGTCTTCTTTGCCTTCTCCAGAATTTTCATTGAGAATGTCTCCATTTGCAATGTGAAAGTCCTTGAGACCCCCACTTTCTCCCTTGATTTCTCTATTACTAAAAATTATAACATTACTATAGACATCAATAAGGTTGATATAACTAAAAGGATTTCTCAATTAAACACCCATTGTAAACCTCCCCAAATTGGTTGGTGAAAACTAAATTTTGATGGTTTTACAAAAAGGAATCCTGGTCTTGCTAGTGGGGGTGGTATCTTTGAGATCCCACATGAGTAACTTCATTGTTGTTTTGTTATGGGGAATCAAGCTGGCTCTATCCATTAGAAACAAGCATCTATATTTAGAGAGGGATTCCAAACTTATTATTGATTTTGTTTCTAGCAATATAAATCTACCGTGGAACCTCATTGATATTATCTTGGATATCCAAGATCTTTTAAAGAATGTTGAGAACTATGTTGCCATTCACATATATATGTAGTGAAATCAAGTGCCCAATGGATTTGCCAACTTTAGCATTGATTTAAATTTGTCGAGATGTTGGTGATCCCTTGGGAATATTCTTGCATCCATCCCCTTGCTCTTCTAAAATGACTCATCACTCATAAAATAATGATGCCTAATGTATTAAATATATTTTGAATAGGCTTTGAAGAAGCATGTGAAGTGTGAGGGTAGTTTGTTGAAGTTTGAAGACAAGTACAAGTTCCTCTTTGAGAAGTGGGGTTCTCTAATTTCCTAAGCTATTTAGTGTTTCTTGTTGTTTTATTCTACCCTCGTTGAATTTTGGTCTTTTTGATAATATGATGTAAAGTGTTGTTCGACTAATTTTGCTTACCCTTTGGACTCTACTTATAAAAGGCTTATGACCTTGATTTCTTGATTACCATAAGATAAAACATTCTATAATACATTATAAAAGTACATCATATCTCTGTCACAATCAAATCTAAAAACAACACACTCAAATTTACCTTTATTATTATTATTATTTTTCTTACACTATTTTATTTTAGTTAGATTAGAACATTATGCCTATCTTAGCCTTTATGGCAACATTGAAATCACAACACCTAGGTTGGTAGTTTATCGTCTTCAATATAATATAAATACTAATTGTAACCTGGATAAACCAGTCGTAAGATCATCCTTAAAATCCCCGGAATAGTTTTAACATGTACAAGTTGAATAATTCTGGTGGATTGGAGAGGATGGGGACGGGGGAAGAAAGTGTAAAAGCAGAGGCTCTGCAAATCCTAAGCCTCTGTCAAATTCTCCCTCGCTTGGTGGTCTTTGATCTTGATTACACCCTTTGGCCTTTTTACTGGTAAGAAACCTCGTTAATTCTCTGCAATTTGTTATTCAATTTCGTAGTTTTCCTGGGAAATTAGTTTTTAAAATACTTCGAAACCCAATCAGGAATGACAAATTTTGTATGAGATGAGAGATGGTAAATATATTTTTTGGCTCAAAAACTCTGTACAGCTATCGAGTGCGTCTAATTGTTAGATGATTGTGGATGTCTATATTTAAAAGTAAGTTTTTAAAAATTTGATTGAATGTATTTGAATAATAAGTTTTTAAAAATTTGATTGAATGTATTTGAATAATCATGGGTGTCCAAGTTTGAAGTAAAAAATTTCGCTTTTTCGTGAAGATTTCAGATGTGGTGTGCTAGGTTGTGAGTAAAACTATATGTAGTAAGTTGCCCATTTTATAGATTCTTTGTCGCAAAGTGTTTTTGGGTAAATTTGTCTACCGCGTCAACTAACTGGTTTGTATGGATTGGTTAGTTTTGCAATGGTGAATTTCGTTTCCGTAGAAGCTAGTCTAATGAACAATTCTTTCATCGTTTGACAAATGTATCAGTTTTTCATTAGGTTTTGATTCAAAGAAAGTGTGTTTGATTTATCGAAGCATAGTTAAAGGAAGTGAGTTACCTCCTCTGTTTCATTTTAGTGTTTCCCTTCACATATTTTTTTTCAAGGCGTCGTTGGGTGGTTTCGTCGACCAGTTCAACTGTGTGTTTGCAGGCATAATTTTCATTTTTGGGGCTAGAATGATGATAATATCCCAATCATTTGCTGTATCAAAGAGCTTTACAGGAAAGTATTCTTGTTGTGGTTTGCTACTGGCATTCTCTTTCCCAAGTGGATATCACCGAAATGCTTTATATAGTTGTCACTGTATGATTCTCTGATTTCTCAGGATTTATTTAGCCAATTCTCGAATTTTTTATAATGAAATTTGGGAGCGCCTTTGGAACGAGTCTGATTTCATACCATCTAGGAACTCTTGTGAGGTTGACATTATTAAATTTTAGCAACATGTCTTGACGTTACTCAGTTTATATTGAAAATGGAGTCCTATGGTTGTAAAATTAAAACAACATAATTTTACCTTTTTGCTGTACATCTGAGACTGTTTAGCTACAAAAATTGTATGCCAAATTTTTTACCTGTAACTTAGACCATAACGTTGTGTACAATAGCCCTGAATTTTTGTTGCCTATAATTGATAGCCCATAACTTAAAGTTCAGTAGTTATGCACTCCCTGGGAATTTTGCTAGTCTTCCTCTCAGCCTAATTCCTTTTTTAATAGTGCAAGCATACCTACTTGCTTACAACCCTTTGTTCAATCCTAGTGACCCCTAGAAAATGTATGAAAACAGAAATCATCAATAACCCTTAGCTTAAAGCTTGGTGTGTATGGCAAAACCTTTGTTGACATGCACTGCAAAGTACCATAAAGTTTCATCTGCTTTAATAGATGCTAATTGTAAGATGATTAAATATAAAATTTGAAATCAGTTGATTCTTTTGCCTCTTAGATTAATTTGCAAATTTCCATCAGTGAGAAGACTGGGAAGGTTGGGTTGATTTTTCTTGCAGCTGGGTATAATCCCAGAATCACCAGGATTGCCTCTTTGCTTTTGGTGATAACCAAGTTTTGAACTCAAGCCTTCTGATAAGCACTTTTTAGTGTTTAAACCTAAGTCCTACCATCTCAGATTCTCAAGAAGAAAGTTTTGATACCTCGTGGATTTACTTTGAGGATATATATGACTGCTTTGCTATTCAGTAATTTAGACAAAATTCAAATAAACTAATCTTTGTAGGAGGGTTCATCATAACCTCCCCCACGTTCTCTTGTGGGTTTGCTTTGGGGCTAGGAGGGACAGAATGACCCGTAGGGAACCTGTGATGGCTGTTCCAGACCCGGTCAAACCTAGGCAGACCCACAGGCCATCCAAAAGAAAAAGCCAAAAAAAAAAGCATACTTGAAATATTTTGATATTAAAAAAATGTCAAAATACCTGTCCCTAAGTGATAAAATTGTGAAAATGGTGTGTGCTATGAAGGTTTGTGTTGTTTCAAATGCCATAAGTTGGGCTTGGTGGTGGAGGCTCCACTCCTAGACCCTTCCTTGTATTATGACCTGCTCCCCAATCCTGCAAGGGGCACTGCCCCTTGACCTTGTTGGGTGCATTGCCCTTAGAAGCCTGCTTGGGGTGTTGTACCCAGACTCCTGCGAGGAGTGTTGCCCCTTGCTAGTTGCTCAGCTTGGGATAGACTAGGGATGTAGCCCTGTTGTCTCTGACATTTCAGGAAAAGGTTGGTGACATTTTGTTTCCATTTCACCATTCCCTGTACCCCAGAAGATTTGGGGGTACATTTCTCATAAGCAGAGACACATTCTTTTAGGTGACACTGGTGTTTATGCACAATTTTAAAAGACTGTTGGAGAATTCACGTAAAAATTAAAACTAGCTTTTGTGGAAGCTAATTAGATCTACAAGTTCTCTTGTAGTTTCCTGTGGTAATCTGACAGCTTTGTTGCGGCCAGGCTGTTGTCCATCACAACTCTATGATGGCTTCACTCCCTGGGAATGTTTGCTAGCCTGTTTCTCAGCTCAGTGTGTCTTCAATCACCATTCCGTGTATACTGATGTTGATCATCTTTGTTCCTTCTATACCATAATTTGCTTGTAGTGTGTGAGCTCCACTGTGATTCCATTTCTTATGGTACTTGCATACATACTTGCCTACAGCCTTTCTTGTTCAATCTTAGTGGCTCTGAGGTAATGTTTGAAAACATGTATCATCTTCTCCATGTAAAACTCCAATTGTCACAACCCCTTGAGTCAGTCACTCCACATTGCTTTTGCATATATTGAAGTGACTTCTTGTTGCTGCTCTATCGTTCTGCCCATCACATACTATACTCTGCCCATCACATACTATACGGCATCCAGTGCATGTTGACCAACCCTAGTTAGATGAACATTGATTCCATTGTCTTTGAGAAGATTGTCTTTCATGATCTGGGCACTTTTGAGTCTTGACTTCCTTCTAATTGCATCAGAATCTGAGTTAGATAGTTAGGCCCCTAAGTCTTCTGATGTGTCTGATTTCTTAAGCCTTTTCTTCCCAACCTTTCATTTACAAGTTACATTTTTTGACAACCTTTAGTATCAAACAATTGTACTTTTGAATCCTTTTTTAGGTTTTCAACCGCGAGTTTTATGAACCTGTAATGCATTGCCTTGGCTCTGGTGTATACCTTGGCTCTGGTGTATACATTTGCCATAAATTTCCCCAATTTCTATAGGTAGCATTTTTATCCTATAGATTTCTTGAATCTATTGCAATCCTTTGCAAGCCTCTAGTATGTATTGTAATTATATATATTTTCTATGTTACTGGGTTCTCCTATTCTGGGTTGTGTCATTGAATTGAACAGGCACAGGAGTGGGAGTGCAGATGGGTAGCCAGGGTATGGCCTTGCTTCCTTGGGTACTGTTATCTCAAAAGCTTGCACCCTTGCTGAGCTATCAACTCAGCAACCTTGTGAAACATGGAAACAACCCCAAAGTGTGGGACTTTGCACAAGGGGGTTGAATCTCCGGAGAAGGCCGGCTTCCTACTCGATCCAGGTGCAAGTGTTGAACCAACTCAACACTTCAAAACTAACTCCTAGACTTATCCTAACAATTTGCAGAGGTAAAGGGAAGAGAAAATGCTTGAAATGAAAGGAGGTGATGCACCAAGATAAGAGATTGTTCCTCTCCCCATCTGGAATGGCACAAGGAATCAACTGAAATACCCAAGAGATGCACAAACTTCAGTTGCACAAGTGACTCAGATGCATGCATGGAGGCTGGAATTTTGCTAAGTGTCAAGAGGGGAGAAAGATTCCCACAAGTCACACTCAGAAAACCAGTCAACACAACATATATAGAGAGAAGAGCCACAACATACACCTATGATGAAGATAAGAAAGCATACACAACATACATAAGTTGAAAGAAGGCAAGAATGGTGATCTTCAATTAATCATAAGGCCAAAAGCCAATTTTACAGTTGCAGAAATGCAAAAGATTACAAGTCTTCAAGAGAAAAGAAAAGCATAAGAAAGCTCAAGGCAGTAGGGAGAGAACCCTTTACAATGAGGCTTAACAGCCTTATATAGAAAAAATGGTTACAAGGGTGATCATGACCCCTGCATGTCAGTCTGGAGGTACAGGGAAGTGCATGCACTTGACTTGTACATGCAAGCAACCTAGCCATACCCACAAAGGGCAAACCTAAGAAGGTGGATTGACTAACCTTCCAAAGTCAGGCATGACATAAGTCACTACGCATGGCCTCGTACCTCCCTTGATGGAAATCCTGCCAAAAAAATTAAATGCACCCCTGTGGCTCCACAAAAAAGTGCATAAGTCACCAAAACTATTGGAGCATTTAAAGCCTCGAGTGTCGATCACGCCATCCGGAAGTGTTGCAAGCCAGAATCAAGTTTAGAAGATTTCGGAGACTGGGGTCACCGTAGTTGGGGAACTTCGGGACCGGGGTCACTGTAACTGGGGAACTTCGGAGACTGGGGTCACCGTAGTTGGTGAACTTTGGGGACCGGGGTCACCGTAGTTGGACAAGGAACTTGTGAACCTGGGGGTTTCGGAGTTCCAGGGTAGAAGGACAAGGAACTTGGGAACCTGGGGGTTCTGGAGTTCCGGGGTGGAAGGACAAGGAACTTGGGAACTTGGGGGTTCCAGAGTTCTGGGCTAGAAGGACAAGGAACTTGGGAACATGGGGGTTCCGGAGTTTCGGGGTTAAAGAACAAGGAACTTGGGAACCTGAGGGTTCTGGAGTTTCGGGGTTGAAGAACAAGGAACTTGGGAACCTGGGGGTTTCGGAGTTTCGGGGTAGAAGGACAAGGAACTTGGGAACTTGGGGGTTCCAGAGTTCCGGGCTAGAAGGAAAAGGAACTTGGGAACCTGGGGGTTCCGGAGTTCCGGGGTTGAAGAACAAGGAACTTGGGAACCTGGGGGTTCCAGAGTTCCGGGGTAGAAGAACAAGGAACTTGGGAACCTGGAGGTTCCGGAGTTCCGTTGTAACTTCGGAGATCGGGTTCACCGAAGTTGGGAAGACTTAGGAACTTCCTTCTGACAAGACAACACTTCACACTTCATAATTCCATTGCTTTTCTCCTTGATCGATTGGGCAGCGTTGGTCCATGGAGCTGCCCAGGTCCATGGAACATATCTCTGATCAGTTCTCACTGATGGACCAAGGGTGTCATAAAATGGCAACATTTTTGGCAATTTCTGTTGGATGCTGGCCTGCTAAGCATGAAGTCCAGAAGCCTTAAGCATCCATTGGGCACTAAGTCATGGAAGACCCAAACATGTGTGTGCCCTCACTTGGAGGAAAACTGAAAACTAGAGCATACACCCTCTTAAGGAGAATGCGGCATGTGCATAAGCACTTATGAAAGCAAAACAACCTCTAGTCTAATATTTACATAGTCATCAACACCCTCTTTAGAAGCAAGGCTTGAGATGAATCCCATTTACTGGGATTGGAAGAACTTCACCATCAAGCTTGGAGAGATTAAATGCATTGGCCTCCTTGCAACTAGTGATGACATATGGACCACTCCAGATAGCATCAAATTTGGAGTGTCGCCCAGCTTTGGCTCTGTCTACATCCCACTTGAGAACTAGGTCTCCCTCTTTGAAGACCCTATTAGTAGCCTTTTTGTCAAAAACCTTCTTAACTTGCTCTTGATGAGTCTTAAGTGTATGCACAGCCTGACTTCTAACCTCTTCCAACTCCATTAGCTCTGCTAGTCTTACTGTCATGGCATCATTCTCTATTAATTCCAGCTGATGCGCTAGTTCAAGAGAGGGTATCTCTAGGGAAGTTGGGAGTCTTGCTTCCTTCCCATATACTAGCATGAAAGGGAAGTTACCAATCGCTCGCTTGGGTGTGATCCTGTCAGCCCATAAGGCTGTCCTCAACTTAGTGTGCCATGCCTTCTGATTGTCTTCAATTGTCCTTTTAATTATCCTGATGAGGTTCTTGTCGGAAGATTCAACTAAGCCGTTACCCTGAGGGTAATAGTTGGATGATGTCTTCAAGTATACACCATGCTTAATTGCCCAAGAATTGATTTGGGTTCCAACAAATGCCCTGGCATTGTCTGATATGATGGTGGAGGGGACACCAAATCTTGTCACAATTCCCTCAAGGAATTCCAACACTGAGGCCTCATTGGCATCCCTCAATGCAACTGCCTCCGTCCACCTAGTGAAGTAATTTGTTGCAGTCAAGATCCACTTATGGCCAGCACTAGAAGGTGGGTTTATCATGCCAATGAAGTCTAAACCCCATTGGGTGAACGATTGATCTGCTTGGATGGGATGAAGAGGTAGGGCAGCTAGTCTTTGCTTCCCAGAGAAGAGAGCACATTTCTTGCAATTCCTCACCCATCTGTGTGAGTCACTGAATAAGGATGGCCAGTAATAACCAGCCCTCATTATTTTGATAGCCGTAGTCTTTGCAGAGAAGTGGCCCCCTGAAGAGCCATCATGAAATTCCTCTAACAATCTGCTGACTTGGTTTTGCTCGATACATCTTAGTAAGACTCCATTGGAGTCTTTTCGAAAAAGAGTGCCATTCACTAAGACATAGGGAATGGGCTGCAACCTGAAATGTCTTCTTTTGGTCCGGTCCAGACCTTGGGGGTATCTACCTTCCATTAAGAAGGTGGTCATGTCACCTACCCAACTGAATTGAGTGTTGTTGTCAGTTGGTTGATCTTCTTGTAACACAAGGGCGATCTCTGAAGTAGTCTCAAAAGATGAGACAAGTTGTTCACATAGGCCCCCGCCTCTTACAAGCTTGGTGATCTTGATGTTGATGTCATACTCCATGACCTTGGTTATCCACCCAGCCCTCTTCTCACTGATATCCTTGTTTAGAAGGAAATCCTTGACACTTGCATGCGGAACCAAGAGGTGGATCCTGCTGTTGGACAACATGTGCCTGAACTTTTTTAATGCCCTTACAACATTGAGGACTTGCTTCTCTACTTAGCTATATCTAAGTTCATAGTCCTTTAGCCCTTCACTAAAGAAAGCAATAGGCTGCTCCAACTTGTCATTGTTCAGTTGTGTTAGGACAGCTGAAATGCTAGATTCTCCTCCGAAGGTATAGAGGATAAAATCCCTTTCATAATTAGGATTGACGAGGGTAGGGGCCTGATTGCTTGTTTGATCTCTTCGAAACTAGCCCTTCCTTGGTCCAACGGAAAGCCAAGTTTTTCTTCAACATGGAAGTGAGGGGTTTTACCATGGTGGCAAGGTTTTACCTGAGCAATTGCTTGTTTGATCCTACCAAGGAAACTTTGCAATCCTTTCTTGTGACTGGGGAGTGGAAGAGAAAGAATAGCCTCCACTCGCTTTGGATCAATGGTCAAACCCTCCTTGGATACGATGTGTCCTAGCAATCTTCCTTGATTAGTAGAAAATACACACTTGCTAGGGTTCAAGGGGACACCATATTCCCTGCATTGCATTTCATGAACACTTGCTCAAGATGACCAAGATGGTCAGCTGCATGCTTCGAATAAACAGTTATGTCATCAAGGTATACAAGTACAAACTTTGCTAATACACCCTTGAAGGCCATGTCCATTGCTCTTTGGAACGTAGCACCTGCATTGGTTAGCCCAAAGGGCATTTTACAATAAGCATATGTGCCCCACTTAGTAGTAAATGCAGTCTTGTATTGGTCTGATTCGTGGAACAAGATATGGTTGTAGCCTGAATACCCATCCAAGAATGAAAATCTTTCAGAGTTACTGACCTTTTGGAGAATCTGCTCCATAGAGGGAAGGGTATAGTGATCCTTGAGGGAGGCTCTATTGAGATCCCTAAAGTCTACACATAGTCTGATTTCCCCATTCTTCTTCCTTACAGGGACAAGGTTGGCCACCCAGGAGGAGTGCTTGATAGGGAAGATGATATTGGCTTCTATTAGCTTGGTCAACTCCTTCCTCATTAGTGGCTCAATCTTGGGGTTTATTGGCCTTTGTTTCTGTCTTATTGGCTTTGCATCCAGGTTTAGCTCTATGGTATGCTAGGCTAGGCTAGGATCAAAACCCTTCAAGTCTTCATAGGTCCAAGCAACTATGTCATCATATTGTTGGAAAAGCTCAACGAAGGCCTCTTGCTTGGTTGAGGAACACACCTTGCCCAAGTTCAAGGACCTACCCTCAGCAACAACAACTGGCTTGTAATCACCCCTCTTTGCAGCCAAGTTCATCCTCTTCTTCAACTGATCATCTGAGTTGAAAATGCCCTCCAAGGTAACTAGACCTTTAGGCAACTTGTTGGAGTTGAGTTGCATGATTTGATCTCCATACTGGTTTTGCAGCTTGGACTGTTTTTTAGCAGAAAACTCTGCTTCATTTTGCAAGAAGTTGACGATCTGCTGATCGCTTTCAAACACTTGCCAATTCACTTGATTGTCCGGGACAGCAGGCCTCACAACAAGTCTGATGTGTTGCTCTTTCTCTCGTGCAACATGCGCTAGTATGTTGAACTGAGCACCAACTGCGCAAGCCTATCAGCATGCTTGTTCTGACCTCTAGGAATGCTCTAGATATTGAAGGCCTCAAATCCTTCAATCAAATCCCAAACCCTGTGTTTGTATGATTTGTGTAGGTTGTTCTTTGCTACGCTTTGGGCTCAGATGTGATTAACAACCAACTCACTATCTCCAAATACTTGCAGAGATCTGATCTTTTTGCTTTGTGCAAGTTGGAGACCTTGGATCAAGGCTTCATACTCGGCGACATTGTTAGTGCAACCAAATTGAAGCCTAAAAGAGAAGAAATATTTCTCCTACTCAGGAGAAACAAGCATTACCCCGACGCCTGCACCATTCTTGTTTCTTGAACCATCAAAAAACATGTTCCATAACCCCTCTGAATCTCCTTGTGTCTTGATGAGGTTAGGGATAGGAGTATCCTCTTCATGGATACAATAGGTGCCAAGCCCAGTCTCTTCAGTCTCAGCTAATGGATCAAACTGAAAAGCATTGGCCCATTCGTCCAGCAAGCAATCAGGAACCTCTTGCAAGAGAGTAGCAGGCTCATGGACATCACACTCCTTCCCCTCTTCATGCAAAGTGCAATTCATGTTTATAGGGTTAGGGGTGTAGGGCTCAATGTGGTTTTGGGCAATGGGCTCTGCCCTTATGGTGACCTTGGTACCATACCTTCTTCGAAATAGCATATGGGACCAGTCGGAAGATAGGTACCCACCTATCTTGGCTGTGAAGTCTCTAGACAGGCAGATGGCGAAGTAGGTAGGGAGGTCGATGATGGATACGTCTTGCAAGACAGTGCAACCAGGGCATGCATGCAATGTTAATTTCAATTTTTTACCACCCCTACTGTCTTAATAGAAGTGCCATCTAACTGGACCACCCCTTTGGTCACGGGTTCATATTCTATGCCAAGAAGATCAACTACCTTCTTAGGCATGATTGAGGTATAGCTCCTGAATCTATCATGCAGTTGTGAACCAAATTGTCTCCTATGATCAAGGAGAGATAAAAAGGGGGAGGCTTGCTGATCTTGTTTGAATCTTCCTCCTCCTTGGGTTGCACCAAACTGGTGGAGACTGCCTTTTCTCTGACTGCTGCCTCCTCACCTGACTGATTGACTTCCTTCAGTGCCTCCTTAAGCAAATCCCTTTGAGATGGGATTGAAAGGGCCTCCCACATAGTGACATTGAGGTTGACCTTCTTCATTTGATCAACTATGTTGAAAGGGATATCGGTTGGTTTTAGAGGCCCCTTTGAGGCTACAAGGTCTGCCTTTGCTCTTTGGACAACTTGGGTCTCCCCCTGCCTCTTGTTCCCTTGCATGGTACTTTGGCTTGTATCATGGATGGCTACATTGGGTGTTGGAGCTTGGATTGATGTTGAAGGTGAGGTAGCCTCCATGGCTCTCTTCTTTGACCTTGCATACTACAGCATGGACTCACCATTTGTTTGGTTCAAACCACAAAATTCTGCCTCTTGCTGATTGACAAAGGTAGAATCTCCTTGTAAGTGAGCCCGGGGACACTAGGCTGATTTGGGTCATATTGCTGGCCAGAAGTGGTCAACTCATCTTGCACTACTAAAGTTTGAACAAACCCTCCACTTTGGCATACGCCTTGGTTGTGTGGCTGATTACATGGTTGACACCAATCTTGCTCTTGGGCAAGGTTATTTTGCATTGGAACTATTGCCTTTGAGTTGCTTGCGTTTGTGGGGTTCACACTATTCAAAGGCCTGGCATTGCTCCATTGGTTTTGCCCTTGAAAGGGTGGCCTGTTTTGCTGATAATTTTGACCTTGTGCTTGGTAAGGTCTGTTATACTGAGTTTGCTGTCTTTTTAGTGCCACCAATTCATTGCCAAAGTTTTGCAATAGAGCCTTAACCTCATGGAGCTCATTATAGGACGTAGATGGTGTGGATGGTTGACTTGCAGGTGCCATGGGAATAGGAGCCAAGGTTGGTTGTTGAGTAGGAGCTTCTGGGAAGAGAGGCATTGGAGGCCTTGGAGCTATCTTCCCAGCCTGAATCAAACAATTTTCTGCTCTTATGGCTATGTCATATGCACCCTGTAGAGACCCATCGATTGTACCATGACAACTATATCGTTGTTGAGAGCTGTAAGATAATACAAGGCGGCATGATTTGGGGATGGCTTCACTAGAGCAGGAATCCTATTCCATGTCTTATGGAATCTAAAGTTGAAGTCTCCCATGAACTCGTGGGGTGCCCTCTTGATCGTAGTTAATTGCTCCACAAGTGATAGGTGATCACTTTTGTCTTCAAAATGGTTGCACAATTTCTCCCCCATTTCGTCCCAATTGTGGATGGAGCTAGACGACAACCCTCTATACCACTGCAAGGCTTTGCCTTTCAAGGATGTGGCCAAGAGTCTGACAGTAACATCGTCCTGAGTGATGTTATGGACGGAGCAAATGTTTGCAATTTCTTGAATGTGCTTAATGGGTGTAGTAGCTGTTTCACCAGTGAAGTATGGTATACTCTTCAACACAGCCACTGGTATGTCATTCCATTGAGTCAAAACAAGGGGACTCCCCCCATTGAAGGTAACAAAGACTTGATTTCTTGCCATGTGAAACAATGGTCTATTGATATGAGTGGTGGGAGCCCTTGATAGAAAAGGTCTTGTAAATGGAGGAGTAGAATGAGGCCAGGGAGATGGAGTGTTTACAACCTCGTCACCCTTGACTGGTGATAATGAAGGTCTACCTCTCCTCCTTCTAGAGCCTGCAGATGGAAGCTCTATGAATTGGAAATTGCCCCTAGAAGATGCCCTTGTATGAATTCTGGGCACGAAATCTACAACTACCCTCGGGAGCTCGGATTTCCGGAGTGAGGAAGCTCGGGAGTTCGGAACTTGGGGGTTCCAAGTTTACGGGCCTAAGCACCTCGAAACCTGGGGGTTCCAAACTTACGGAGCGAAGTGGTTTATTGACCTCGGAACCTGGGGGTTCCGGATTTCCAGGGTAAGCAGAGTTACAATGACTTGGGAACCTGGGGGTTTCGGGGTCCCGGAGTTGTGAACTTTGTGTGAGCATGAACTGGTCCTTGAGCAGAGTCGCCAAGTGCTTGAGAGATGACTGCCTCTAAAGGCCAAAACACTAAGAATAGCACTAAATCCTTAGCATGTGAATTGAATAAATCCCACCGGGCGTGCCAAAAACTGTTGTCACAAAAACTTGCACCCTTGCTGAGCTATCAACTCAGCAACCTTGTGAAACATGGAAACAACCCCGAAGTGTGGGACCTTGCGTAAGGGGGTTGAATCTCTGGAGAAGGCCGACTTCCTACTCAATCCAGGTGCAAGTGTTGAACCAACTCAACATTTCAAAACTAACTCCTAGACTTATCCTAACAATTTGCAAAGGTAAAGGGAAGAGAAAATGCTTGAAATAAAAGGAGGTGATGCACCAAGATAAGAGATTGTTCCTCTCCCCACCCGAAATGGCACAAGGAATCAACTGAAATACCCAAGAGATGCACAAACTTCAGTTGCAGAAGTGACTCAGACGCATGCATGGAGGCTGGAATTTTGCTAAGTGTCAAGAGGGGAGAAAGATTCCCACAAGTCACACTCAGAAAACCAGTCAACACAACATATATAGAGAGAAGAGCCACAACATACACCTATGATGAAGATAAGAAAGCATACACAACATACATAAGTTGAAAGAAGGCAAGAATGGTGAACTTCAATTAATCATAAAGCCAATAGTCAATCTTACAGTTGTAGAAATGTAAAAGATTACAAGTCTTCAAGAGAAGAGAAAAGCATAAGAAAGCTCAAGGCAGCAGGGAGAGAACCCTTTACAATGAGGCTTAACAACCTTATATAGAAAAAATGGTTACAAGGGTGATCATGACCCTTGCATGTCAGTCTAGAGGTACAGGGAAGTGCATGCACGTGACTTGTACATGCAAGCAACCTAGCCATACCCACAAAGGGCAATCCTGAGAAGGTGGATTGACTAACCTTCCAAAGTCAGGCATGACATAAGTCACCAAGCATGGCCCCGTACCTCCCTTAATGGAAATCCTGCCAAAAAAATTAAATGCACCCCTGTGGCTCCACAAAAAAGTGCATAAGTCACCAAAACTGTCGGAGCATTTAAAGTCTTGAGTGTCGATCACGCCATCCGGAAGTGTTGCAAGCCAGAAGCAAGTTTAGAAGACTTTGGAGACCGGGGTCACCGTAATTAGGGAACTTCGGGGACCGGGGTCATCGTAGTTGGGGAACTTCGAGACAAGGAACTTGGGAACCTAGGGGTTCCGGGGTAGAAGGACAAGGAACTTGGGAAGTTCCGGGGTAGAAGGACAAGGAATTTGGGAACCTGGGGGTTCCGGAGTTCCGGGGTAGAAGAACAAGGAACTTGGGAACCTGGGGGTTCTGGAGTTCCGGGGTAACTTCGGAGACCGGGGTCACCGAAGTTGGGAAGACTTAGGAACTTCCTTCTGACAAGACAACACTTCACAAATTCATTATTCCATTGCTTTTCTCCTTGATCAACTGGGCAGCGCTGGTCCATGGAACATATCTCTGGTTGGTTCTCACTGATGGACCAAGGGTGTCATAAAATGACAATAGGTACCATCCACAAGGTACCCTAAACGGCAGGGCCATGCCCTGGCAGAAATCCCATAACAGTTTTTTCCAAAAGAAGTCCAAAACAAAGAAAAAATTGGAAAACAGTAGTACATATCCTGTGGGTACAGGGTATGTACCCGTAGAATACTCGGGGGTGACAGAGCCATGCCTTGGCCCAATACCGTGGAATAATTTTCTAAAAAAATGCCAAAACAAAGAAAAAAATTGTAAGATAGGAGTCTGTTTGCTGCAGCAGCATCATTATCTTATGCTACAATGCAGCGAAGCCTTTCTTGGTAGCATTTTATTGTTTTCCTTGAAGACAGGAGTGGCTATGGTATCCCAACTGTTGCAATGTTGTTTACATCTGTTCTTTGAGAGCCGTCACACATGTCTGAGTCATTGCATGAAACCCTAGATCACCCATTTGAGAGGCCCAAATCTGCACCAGTTTAAACCATTGGCTGGGAGGGAAAGAAAGCAGTCACGTCCTTGAAAGATGCATGTCCAGAAATGGTAGACCCACTCAAGGATTTAATTTAATTTATGTCCAGAAATATATTTTTTATGGAAACTCTCTTGAAAAAATTATTATGTATTTGAAGGAAATAATTTTTGGACAAACTGAGTTTTTCCATATATTAGTTCTTCTATTTTTTATTATTATATGCATATAATATACATAGATATTTTATGTGTATTTTTAATTTATTTTATATATATATTAGATGTACCCAAACCTGGGGGCCTTTTTTGGACATACCATACCTGAACGGCTGAACCCCATATCTGTACCCAATCCCATACCCAACTGGTAACTTTTATTTTTGCAACTTAATCTCATCTCCTCTCTGAAGATGGTACTCAGATGCATATGCCAGTTCTTGACATCTTTAGTATTTTTGTCAATTGTTTTGTTTCTGTTGTTAGTTCTGCTGCATATTCTGAGTCTAATTCACTTCACAAAACGTGTATCGGGTTCCATGATTACGTGATGTCTCATTGAGACATTTTATATGATTGTAATATAGGTTTTGGATGAGGATACCAGATGCCTAGCTTGATTTCCTTTTATGATGTCACTTTTAAATGTGTTTATTTTGTTTTCAGGATTTGTTAGCAATATATTCTGTGGCAAATTCAGTCATCACATCTTGTGCCAAATGATGAATATAGCTAGATTAGTTTCCTTGCTTCAGACAACAATGCAATTAACTACACCCCACTTCAGTGGTATATGCAAGCCCACTTTCTTTCAATGACTCTAAGCTGATACACGGACTTTCAAATGAGTGCTTGACACACAACTTTCCTCTTCTTGATGATGGATCACTGAGTGTGATCGGAAACATCGAGCAAAAAAGCATGCACAGTGCAAACCAGAAGCTTCTGCATCTTAAAGAAAGTGTATTAATGTCCACATTTGACCAAAATAGGTCAGTGGTACTCGATAATAAAGCTGGAGATGGCAGCAAGACATAGCCAACAAGAGGCTTCAAAATAGCTACAAACTAAAAGATAATTAAAAGCAAAACAAAATCTGATAGCCAAAAGTCATTTTGACAAACAAAAAGGAGGGGCAACCCTGGTCCTGTCAAAAGAAAAATAACCAGTGAGATCACCAAGATGCTATGTTTTTAGTTTGTCAGAAATCCCCCTTGGATTTGGGTATGATCTACTCCCTTTTCGGGTACAGATGCAGTCCGGCCTGGAGTCAGCAAGGGTTCCGACTTCTGCTTGTGGGTTTGACGTTGACGAACTGTCACGAACCCACTTTGAACCTAGCCAAATTCTTAAAAATCCGAGTGAATGTGATAGAATTTATTAGTTTTGGAGGAAAATTGGAATTGACTTATTTTTCCTCTTCCTTGCTGCTCGAATATGCTACACATTCTACGTTCAATTTGGTGGCCTCGCCCATAGAATTAAATTATAATATAATATCTATAATGGTATAATATTATAAATAATATTTATATTATTAATATATATTAGAATAATATTATTAATATTTAATATTATAATATTTATTAATAGCTAAGCTAACGATCCTGGCACTGGTTCGGGTTTGGGTTTGCTGCTTTTATTTGTGGGGTTCGAACAAAAAAAAAATTGTTGGTTGAGTTCGTCCATACAAAAACATATAAAAATTACATATGTAAGACTTTTTTTAATAAATAATAAGTAAACATAGTAAAATAAAAATATACCTAATATCCATTTATATAAATATAAATAAAAGATTATATCTATATATTCACAATATTCACATTAGTATTAATATATTTAAAAATCAATTAATATTAAGTATGAATAATTTAAAATTTAAAATTAATATTCATAATCCTCCTATTCTGTTAAGCTTCCCTTAAATTGTTTCATAAAAATTATTATTATTACACCTTGTTCACTTGCTTTTGATAAATATTTATAATATTATAATATATAAATTAATAATATAATAATATTATAATATTATTCTTAATATATATGTATTATTAATAATATAAATGCTATTTTATAGCATTATACTATTAGTCTATTATAGATATTATACTATAATATAATTCTATCACGGGCGAGGCTGCTAGATTTAACACAGAATGCGTAGCATATTCCAGTGCAAGGGCTAATTGCAACAGTGAAATCGATGAAGGGGGATTGTCTTCAAAAACAGAAGGGAAAGGATCTTCCATCCTTTCCCCGTGGCTTTTGCATCCTCCAGGAGCATTTGAGCAGCAGGGAAAGGAAATAAAAGTAAAATCAGTTCTGATTTTCCTCCAAAAATGATAAATTTCTGATATGAATTAAAGTTAATTAATTCTAATGTATGAATATTAATATAAGTTATAGTTATTTTAATATATATATATATATATATCATATATTTTTAATTTTTAATTATATCTATATAAAATTATAAATTGATATTAGATATATATTTTATTTTATAATGTTTATTTATTATTCATTAAAGAAAAGTCATATATATGTAATTTTTACATGTTTTTGTATGGATGAACCCAACCACCAATACTTTTTTTTAAGCCCAAACCCATGAACCAAACCAGCAAACCTGAACCAGTACCGGTAACTTAGCCAAGATGACTAAAAGTAGTCTATAAAATATTAAAAGTCCAAACATTAAAGAGAAAGGGCTTATTGTCAAAGGAAAAGAGCCATGAACACTGGATTTCCAGGATGGGCCAAGTGGGTTTAATAAGATGAACGAAAACACCTGCTGATAACTTCTTGCTAACTTATGGTTTATAGTATGGGCCTTCCTCTGCTATAGATTTTTTCCACTGGCAGCTGTTGAAATGTTTTTTAAAGTAAGTTAATATTGAAGATATGAACTTCAGGATTGAATTTTCTTGTATGGATTGAACAAATCCTAAAATTTTCACTAAAACAAACAATGCATTGCCTGGAATAAGTATAACTCAACAATGTCATAGTATCTTCTTTTCATGTTCCTCCTGTTCAACACTACATTTTTTTAACAGTTGAATCAAATTTAATACCCTTAGAAGTTGGTTTCTGCCGAAAAGGTCATCTGGAATTTATGCTTCGATGATAGACCTGTATTAACCTTTAATCAAAAACCATCATTCCCCGCAGCCATCATCCTCTAGTGCTAGGTAGGATTGCATTGCATGTGAACAGTCCGTGTCAACATGTGCTCTCTCTCTGGCAGTTTGTAGATTCAAGAAAGGCGGTACAAAATAATCATTCCTATAAGTTCAATTTGTTATCCATGCTGAGAAAATTTTGAAGTATAGATCTGGTGATTTTTGATAGAATAGACTTGTCACGTCTGGGGCACCAAAGATGAGGACGATGTAAGAAACATTAAATGAGCCACTAAAAGGTGAGGTGTATTGTAATGAATTAATTGGAGATCACTTTGTGGATGTGCACGCTATGTATAATTGGTAGGGAAATCTAAAATATACTGTCATATTCTTATATTGAGGATTATTACTGCCTTTTAATGCTAAGGAACTTAGACATCGAAGTGGGTGGAATATTTAATTGCAGAACTTGCAAATTTACAAAATATTTGCTTCGTGAATTTGTTAGAAAATCATTTATTTACAAAGTAGGTCCTACAGATTTACTAAGTTTTTATTTGGATCATCATTTAAATAATAAAACAATAGCTTTATTTGTATGGAACGGATGTACAAAAATGATAAATTCTTGTCTGTGTTGTTACTTTGTTATTAATTCTCCAGGGTCACTTGTTGTAAGCAGCTTATAATTTGTAGATTTCGCTGAACTTTATTTCAATACAGAACTTAAAAGCTTCAGTCACAGTGGCCCTAAAAATCTTTTGTTTGGTAGGGTATGCCATATAAGGGACACTATTATCGCTAATGTTAAGAAAGATACGTTTTGTATAACTCTTGAACAGTTATGCACTAAAAGTGTATTGAAGGGAGATTTACTTGTGCACTTAAGAATACATATTATATCATAAAGCATTCTAATTGTCTAATTATGGAACCTGAGATGTAAGTGCAATTGGTAATTCATCAAATAATCAAGTGCATGACCTAAACATCTCTTTCCATGAGGTAAAATTAGAGTATTGTTGCCTCCCAAATCTCATTGCTGTGATAGAGCAGAATATGATGGTTTACATGCAAGAGAGAGACATGGCGTATACATTATTAAATTTTGCCCTTTTTATTTATTTTTAACCACGTGCTATTTCTTGGGCTATCTTTGAAGTCTAGTGTTTGGGAAAAGAAATAAATAATGGATTTATATTCAGGGAATTGAAATTCTAAAGGAAAGCTTAGCAGGGCCAGAAATTTATTACTAGTATATTTAAATTTTAAATACCTAGAATCCATTCTGTTTCAAGTTCAGGCAACATTGCAATCTGTTACTTGCGATCAGATAGTCAGTATTTACCATTCACAAGAAAGTCTAGTTATTTTTAATGGAGTGGATGTTTCACATTTTTTTTTATAGTGTGAAGATATTTGGTGAATAACAGAACGATGTCTTTAAAAGGAAAAGAAAAAACTAATGCTAGTGCACATCCTTAAAAGGAAAAAAATATAGTGCTACTATATAATTCTATGTACTGATAAGTGGGACTGCTTTTTGCAGTGAATGTCGATCGCCAAGGGAGAAGCCATCGCTTTATCCTCAGGCCAAGGGCATACTTAATGCCCTGAAAGAAAAAGGCGTTAGTATGGCCATTGCTTCTCGAACTCCCACGCCTGCAACTGCTATAACATTTTTGAAAAATCTTGGTATCACATCATTATTCACAACAATGGTCAGTGTTAATTACATAACCATCATTTGCCAATAAATTGAAGTTTTTAATTTATATTTTACCCATTTGTATTTATTGAAAATTCAGGAAATATACCCTAGTTGGAGTCATAAGACCGAGCATTTTGAAAAAATTCATCAAAAAACGGGAGTACCCTTAAAGTCAATGCTCTTCTTTGATGACGAGAATCGGAACATTGAAGCTGTATGTCATTTTTTTACAGTTGATTTATGATTGATAAAGTCATATGGCAGTTCATGACATATCTTTTTTGCTAGAAAATAGAAGCAGAAAATCATATTATCTTTGTGTCATCTTTACCTTCATTGTTTCAGGTTTCAAACATGGGTGTAACGAGTATTTGGGTGGGAAATGGAGTTAATATTGAAGCTTTGAATTCAGGACTTAGAAAATTTTCTGGATCGTCTGGTTCACGGAGTTCAGCTACACAAAATCAGGATGTTTAAATTTGCAGCCATGTTGCAAATCCTGTAGTGATTTTATTCTTGATTATGATTTTACATATTAAATACCGTTGCTCTACCAATATTTCTCTATTGATTTGTTTCCTTGTTGATCAACTGTATTTCCTCAAAAGCAGTGACATAAAATTCGAATTGAGGAGTTGATTCCATTACTTGTGATATTTCTAGCATGGAAATATTCTCATCAAGTCTCATCGATGCAAAGGTTGGCTATATTCCAATATTGGTAGTTTTTAGTAGTGAAAATTAAACATTGGGTGTCATATCGCAGTCTGTTATTTGCTAGAGTTAGCTACAGTTAGGGACTGAAATTTTATTTTCAGTTACATTCTGTTACCAATAGCATAATGCTCATTGTGACCATAGTGTGCCTTAATACACAAAAAAAATTCTCCCAAGTCAACGGCCTTCTATCAGCTATTCTGCCTCACTTATCTCTCTCCAATGCGTTGCCCTTTTCTTCCAATAATCCGCACTCTTGATCTTCCTTTGTGCAGACACATTTCCATACAAAAGTATACCCATTGCAAACTGCAGTGATGTGAGAGAGCAAAAGGAAACTGCAGTAATAATAAAAATTTACAGTATCATCAATGTTTTTTTCTGCATGCTCTTTTTCCTTTTTTACTAGCAGAAGGTTTCCACAAGTCTCATTCGGGGCAGACAAATTAGCCAAACCCTATCCAATATTAATAAATATACAATTACATCAGGCACTAACAGTTTATTAATTTTTCACTAAAAGATTTACTTCACCGTTCCACCTCTTTGTCCTAGGAATTCTCTTGACCAGCGTTTTCCTCCTATGTTTTTAGTCCACTGCATTTCAGTAATGCCACTCGTGCTTCTAGAGAGAGCTTGAGCCAAGTTGGGTCTGCAATCGCCTCAGTGCTATTCATCAGAGACCTAAATTCTTTGAAGGATTAAGTGATCTCCTCACCAAAGCTTTGAATTGCCATTTCTATGGATTCAACTATCCATAGTCAGCCTGTGGATTCAACTATCCAGAAATCAACAAACCACTGCACGCCCCCTCTTGCTCCTGAAAGAATTAGTGATGAAAAGATGCTTCTCATGCAATAAATCATTCCTAAATGAGAAGCTAGCTCAAGATAATAGATTTCCTCCTGCCTCCATTTCTTTCAACATCCAACTCTATTGTTACTCTTTAAAATATCAAAAATAATATTTAATTCTAAAGCTTTGTCAAATATATCATGGATGGCCCTGAAGGCACAGACATTTGATAAAATAATGTAATTGAAGATTGTAAAAGTGTCCCAAAAGTGCACTTTTTCTACAATAATCACTTTATAATTTCAGTTACTCAAAATCTAAACCTTATCACTCCAAACACTAGACATACTAATGATACGCAATCTCTATAATGTGACTTTAATTAGCATTAAAATGAAAATCAATCTTTACCTCTTTTCACAATATTTAACAGAAGTCACCTTTGCATACAGACCTTTGCATACAGCTCAGGGGTTGTCTTTACATTTATACGACATATTCACACACAACAAACTCTTCTCAATATGCTACCTTCACTGCCATACTCCTTGCACAGCAATTGTTGTTTTCATATATATCGAGCTTCAAACAAAATTAGATTTAAATCTTGCAGTTTTAGACTCGCAACAAAGTTTTACTCCCACCAAAAAAAATTGGTTTTATAATGCTCAACATTAATATTCATGGGCAGCAAGACATTATTCACCCAAAAAAAGAGGACATTATTCACCCAAAAAAATTATTAGATCTATGCTTTAAAAAGCAACAATTTCTCTTCAGGACACTCTCTCACCAACTCATACAACGACCACAATCATCTTCAACTTTATATTTTAAACGCCACCAAATACAATTCAAGACATGGAAAACTAAAGCGTCTTATTCCTTCACAATTGTCCACTCAGCATAAACATACGAGTGGTTTTCTTATTGCTGTGCAGTCTTGCAATGTATCTTTTGTACGCATATCTTATTCCTTCACAATTGTCCATTGCTGTGCAGTCTTGCAATGTATCTTTAACCATACAAAAGATTCCTGGCAATGCTTTTATTTCATCCTCATCATCTGGTTTATTGCTGCCATTTCCAGGCACAACATCAACAACCAATTTCAATGCAACATAAGGTAAATGAGTTGCTTCATATAAATGAATTTTAACTCCCAACAAACAACAGATTGGATGCCTTTGTCAATAAATCCATCACTTATTAACAAAGAGAAATCCTTCTTTTGTTCTTACTCTCACAGCCCATTGTATTTTTGTTTTGATACCAATGTTGAACAGGAAAAATAAAAGAGTAAAAATACATTGCAAACAAAATTAAACTATCACTTGTATCATAAGAGGGTGCAAGGGTTACACCGATTGTAAGATATAAATGATTTATTTGAGGTAAGAGATGTCACATTCATTATTAGAGAAATAAATAAAGTTGGTTGATTGGTTTCTAACTTTTTTTTCTTCAATTAAATTTTATTTTAATAATAAAAATCATAAAAAATATTACTAATGTTTATAAGAATTAAAAAAGGCAAAATATTCTTATTTTTATTCAATATATATTATTTTATTAAATAAAGTAATGTATCAATTTTATTTTATATTATCTGCTACTTTGCAGATTGACCTATCTTATTTGTTTGGTCTTGTCTCACATACTTGGAGTTTTGGTCTTGTCTCACATCCTTGGAGTTAGAATAAGATCTCCTACGTTAAGTATCTTTAATAAAATAAAATAATATATCAATTTTATTTTATATCATCAAACTACTTTGCAGATTGACCTATCCTTGGAGTTTTGGTCTTGTCTCACATCTTTGGAGTTTTGGTCTTGTCTCACATCCTTGGAGTTAGAATAAGATCTCCTACGTTAAGTATCTTTAATAAAATAAAATAATATATCAATTTTATTTTATATTATCAAACTACTTTGCAGATTGACCTATCCTTGGAGTTTTGGTCTTGTCTCACATCCTTGGAGTTAGAATAAGATCTCCTACGTTAAGTATCTTGTTTCTTTTAAACAACTATAATTTGTGGTATTCTATAAAATTTTGACAGAGTTCTTTCTTTTGTTGAGAGACCTCAAATCCTCTTCCATCTAGCAAATACATTAAAAACAACTTTAATATTTTATATTATTTGAACATGTCTAATTATGAATTTTTTAAAAAAATATTTGATGGAATTCATTTATTATGCTTATTATAATGAATTCTACTAATATTAATGATGCTTATTATAATGAATTCTACTAATATTAAAATTTAACTATTTTTTTTAATATAATGATTCTGTTTGAAAAGTATTAAAGAAAAAAATAATGGAACGAAGGTTTAGGTTAATTGCATTTAATTATTATGAATTATATAATTTTAATCTTTTATCTTTTTTATTTAATTTGGATTTACATAGATTTAAGTTACATTTTATCTCTTTTATTTAAAACTTATAGCAAATATATAGAAAACAACTTTAATCTTTTCTATTTTTTGATCATTTCTAATTATGATTTTTTAAATACACTTTTCGTAGTATTTGTTTTATTATGTTACTTATCATGATTCTACCAACACTAAGATTTAGGTTAATTAATTATTTACTTGACATATTTTAATTATTCTTAATTATGATAACATTGAAAAATACTTGTAAGTATTTTCTTAATATGTTATAATCAACTATTTACAAGCTTGTATTCATAAAATCTCACAACAAATATGCATCCATATCTTTTACTTATTTTTGCATTTACTCTTCCTCATTACCATTCACAAAACTCTTGAACAAAACTTCTTACAAATTTATTTTATTATTCTTACATTGATAATTCTTATATATTTATTCAATTTTTTAATTGATTATATGATAATTTTAAAGTTTGTCAAACTTCTATTAAATTATACATTGGTTGATTTAAATGATTATAAAGTTATGGCAATTCTCCCATTATAAGGACTTGAGGACAAACTCATTTCATCTCTACAATATGGTCTCCCTAACATAATTCTACTTTTGTAGTAAACTCAATTTCTATATAATAATCAATATGTTTATTTAGAAAAAAAAACATGCTAAACAAAAAGTGTTTTTAAGTGTTTTCACTAATTAATCAATAATGTTACTTTTAGAATTAATTTATTCTTAATGAATAAGAAGCACATTGTGATCTTCATCAATTAGATGAGATTGTATATAATACTACAAATCTTTTTTTTGTTATGGTATTTCCATGACCTAGCTCAATGCCCAACCTATCTTACCTTGGTTTGTCTTACTGCTAATTTAAGGTCAAGAAGGAGCGAGTTAGGGCAAGACAATGAGACTAATCCCTTGAGGATACATGCAATGGTTCACAAACCACATGCATCAAAATACTACATGTGAGAGGAAAAGTTAGGCATTTAATAAAATCCATAAATCCCACATCAATGAATGTACAAAAAAAAGCATAAACAAGGAAATAAGGTAAGAAAATGCAAACCATCCTTCATATGCTTGAAATGATCCCCTCCATTGTCCTTCTTGCTTCTCTAATCAAATGGTATGTGGCTCTCAAACTCCAAATTGGAAATGTGTTGAATGCAAGGGCAAGAAGATTCGAAGATTTGAAGTTAATTTGACATCATATAGTTACTCAAAAATGGGGATGCCAATGATGAAGAAAGAGATCAATTTGTAGGCAAGTTCATGAGAATATGAAATTGGAATGAAAAAAGCGAAAGAGGCAAATTCATTCGAAAAGGGAATTGATCATGACCAAATATGACACATTTCTATGTAAAAAATATGACATATTTCCATGCAAAGAATTATGACAGGTTGCTATGTAAGGATTTATGACGAATTGCTATGTCATTTTATGACAAAACGAGTGAATTGTGGAGAGAAATTTGTCATTCGAAAATGAGGAAAGTGGAAGGCTAGAAAAGAGGAGGGGAAGCTAGAAAAGAGGAGAGAAGCTAAAAAAGAGGAGAAGTGGGAGAGGGAGAAATGAGGTAGAATTAATAAATATTAATTCCACTTATAACTCAAATTAACCAATTAATATATAAATATATTAGTTGTGATATGGACAAAGAGGGTGAATAAATAAATAAATAAATATTTGTTCAAAAAGGGACATGTTAACAAAGGAGTTGATTAATTATTTAATTAATCAACCTAGGGAAATGATTTAAATAATTTAAGGTACCAACCCTAATGACGAACTAGGTCCCAATAACGATGATTGACTAGCTAATAATTGATAAAAATTAATGACAATTAACTGAGGTTGACAATAAAATAGGACAAAAGATCGAAAAAGACCCAGGATTGATAATGATTTTGATAAAAGACTGATAATATAGATAAGATCAATTGACAATGACTTGATAAAGGATTGATAAGATTGATTGATAAAGTGCCATGAAGGCCAATGAATTGTCATAGAGGATTGACTGAAATTGATTGATAAAAATGTTGATAATTAATGACTGATTAATTATCAACAAATAGGGAATTAAGTCTAATTGTCAAGATGAGACAAATTCGATGATTTGGAAATGATAAAATGCCAATTATAATGATTTAGGACCAAATGCGAATGAAGAAGATTGCTTAGGGTTGGATTTGAAATGAACTGAAACTAGAGGAATGACAAAATGTCAACATATGATGAAGATCAAATGCGACATAGAAGACATGTTAAAAATTTGGTCAGTGATGACCAATCTTGAGTGTCTGCATTTTGCCCCTCTTTGAGACAATGCGATAATGAGTGTAATGTCAAAGAATAATTAAAAATATCATGCCCCAGTAGATCAAGGGACAGAGGTGGGATGCCCCCTCAAGAGATTGTTTCTGCATTGAAGGAATGAATGATCTCTCAAAAAGAAGAGAAGAAATGATAGAAAGAAAAAATATGAGGGAACAAAAGAATTGTTGGCATTGTGTTGTCATTGATGTCAATCGGTAATGGTGTCACTGATGTCAACCGACAATGGGATCATTGAAGTCACTGGTATACAAGTTAATATTGGAGACCGGTATGGAATGTCAACCAATGATTAATGAATGTCAACCAGTGAGTGATGTGTTGACATTGTGTTGTTGCCAACCGGTATGCAGTTGGATGTCATACAACAGGTGTCCCACCAGATGAAGATGTTATCACAAGATGAAGATATGACCAGCAAAGTTTGGGCTGCTGCAAGTTAGTAAGGTAGACAAAGGGGATGTCTACTGGGTTATGTGCTTGATTGAAGATATGTCTGCTCAATGTCAGTAAAGTCAGGTTTAGTGCATTGGTCCATCTAATCCCACCGATAAGTGGTCATACTGAGCTTATCTCACAACATGCATGGAATGCATCATAACCCTCTGAAATAAAGATAGTTAGAGAAGTTGAAGGCAGGTGATTGAAAGCTTATACCGGATGACCATAGTGGAACATGAGGCCTTAGGTGCATGAAATTAGAGATATGCATCGGTTCAACAAGTGAAAGTATGATGAGCTACCGGGACAAAAGAGGAAGAATCAGTTGTGATGAGTTTTCCACTTTAATAAATCGGTTGAGATGAGGTATGAGTTGATGAAGGAGAAGGAACGATTTTGCATTTGCAGACATGGACCTACTCCGGGATGCTGATGTCAACCGGAATGCAAATAGAGATTAGTGTCATTGGTGTGCAGGTAGATGAACTGTCAAACGGTAAACATATCTACTGGTATGCTAGAAGATCAGATGAAGATTGATGTTGCAATGGTTGGACACAATTGAAGATTGTTGACATAGTGACCTTATGGATGTTACTGTTATGTAGACAAGAGTGTAGTCAACCGATAAGTATGTCAATCGGTAAGCAAGCAAAAGAGATAGAGTGAAGAGCTCCTATCAGATGGACATGTATTTGAGTTTGGTGATTGGGATAATGTGATCCAACTAGTAGAATAGAGAAGAGCTGGCATGAACGATAACTTGTTAGTGTAACCAGTAAGGTTAGATGAACCGGTAGTATAAAGTATACACCGATTGTGTGTTGTGGTCGATGACTCATCCTGAACCGACATAGTGATCTGAGGTGGATGCTGACAAAGATGACACGTGGCTTCCAAGTGGCAGAATAGACAACCTAACTTGCAGAGGTTGGTGAACGAAGAAGATGGTGTATTGAATGAGGTAGGTGTTGACAAGATAGAAACATGTCGACATTAAATGAAGTTAATGAGTCGAGTGCAAAAGGATGTGGCTCGAGGCAGATCCAATGCTTGACATCATGATCAAAGAAAGATATCTGATCATCTTATCGATTTGGAGAAGGAAGTTGCTGGTTTATTTAATGTGTTTGACAAAGAGCATGGCCGACAAACAGACCGTGTTTGCTAAATATAGAAAACATGTATTGGAAGCAGTGAAAATGATGGTGATGTCTGACTGGTTGTAGCCTGTATATCACTGAGATGAGATCTGATTGGATTTGCTACAGATCGGGGTTGGTGAAGAAACCCTAGCGCACCAAGTTTGAATTGATGTTTTGGCGGGAAGGCACTACGATAAATGTATAGATCGAAGACTAGATCTGGTGCTGCTGCATGAGAGAGTGATGCTGGTGAAGTGAGTGCAATCAGAGAGTTAGTCAGTCAAAGAGCCCATCGACAAACATAGAAGTGACTGAACGCTTGAAGGTAAACCAGTAACAAGGTTTAACATAGGTTTAACCGGTAAGGTCAAAGTAATCAATAAGCTACTAAAGATTGTAGCAGACAAGTGAACCGGTAGAGTGAGAACCGTAAGAAGGCAACAAAGAGTGAAGCGGTGCAGAGTAAGTGTATGAGGAGATCCGACAAGGTAGAGCAAAGGCAAAGTGGCAGAAAGAGATTCAACTGGTGAAACAGTTACAGTATCTGTCAGTTCATTTAACCCACAGTGTCTGAACTGGTAAGGTTGCAGCAGAGAGTGAAGGAGAGCATGATCAGTGTGAGCAGAGAACCGGTAGAGATCAGAGTAGGGTTAAATCAGAAGAGAGAATCAGTTGCAGAGGTTACATAGCTCATTTGTAACCGAGTTATTACTAATGTATTGTTTTGATAGTATTCATTGTATTCACTGAGTTGGTGCTCGGTGCAGGGGTTGGTGCCCTAAATCAAGGCCTGGTGCTCCTTGGGTTGGTGCCCTAAACTTTGTATTCAATTTTACTTGTGAGGCTAGATTGGAGCAGTAGACTCCAGGAACATTTCTCACTAAGATTTTTCCCACATTGGGTTTTCCTCATATATCCGGTGTTATGTGATGTGCATGTTATGTGTGCTTGTATTTTGGTCTTCTCCTTGATCTCACCGGTATATTCACTTTAAGTGTTTGAATTTCTAACCAATACTCAAAGTTAGGATTAAAAGGTTAAGAATATTGATAACCACCGATTCATCCCCACCTCTCAGTGGCATCTTGTGTTCAACAAGAATAGTTAGTTGATTAGAGATAAAGAGGTGAATGATTGATAGAAGAAATGTTAGTAAGTGGAAATTGGACAAAGAAAAAGGGGGAAGAAACCTTTCTTTCACAAGTGCACATTACTGAATGAGAGCCTTTATTTAATATGGCAAAACGGATGCAGCGCACCATGGAAATCAAGACCAAGGCGATAAGGCAATTACACAAACACATTGCAGACAAGGAGTGAGTCAAAAACAACCTAAGACATTACATGTGTCAAGGGTCGAGGTATGTGTGACGTTCACAAAGCGAATGTACTTATCATAGACAACCAAGACATAGTTACCCCAAAATGCTAGAAACACTCCACAAATAGAAGACAAAAACAAAAAAGGACCATGAGCCATCTTGGCCAATCTAAATCACCCAGTGACATCATTGAACACCATAGGAACATGGTTGAAGATAAATCAATGAAAGATAAGACTTGCAAATTCAAACAAGTCAAACAAAAATTCTGATCTTCATTGTAAAAAGTTGATAATGTTGTGATGAAAGGATGATCATTTTGTTTGGTTTCAGGGAATGTAGTACCTCGTCTAAGACAGGACACAATCTGGTTTCGAGTATATCACACCCTATATAAGACCCATGATAATGGTTGACAAAGGATTGATAATGCTGATGTTGTTGATTGATAAGACAAGTTCGATCAGTTTGAATGCTTGGTTGATTGAAAAGTTCATCTGTTGATGTGTGATTTCGTTTAAGCACAATGTTGTCCGCATTTTCTATTTGACGTCTACTCAAATGTCTGTCTATGGACAAAGGAGCCAATTTATTGATGAAATGAAATGAAAACGATTGTTTTTGAATTTTTTCTGTTTTCCAATTTTTAGGGTTTTTGATTTTTTAAAAATTTTTAATGCTTTTTTCAGGACATAGTACAATTTTTTGATTTTTTTTTGGATTATTTCAGGATGTTTTACAATTTTTTTTTGGATTATTTTAGGACATTTTACAAATTTCTTGGATTATTTTAGGACATTTTATAGTTTTTTTGTTATTATTTCAAGACGTTATTTGATTTTTAGGGATTTTTTAAGGACTTTATTTTATTTTTAGGGATTTTTCAGGACTTTATTTGATTTTTAGGGATTTTTCAGGACTTAATTGATTTTTAGGGATTTTTTAGGATCATATTCAATTTTTAGTGATTTTTCATGATTTTTTGCCCCCCAGTGTCTAGCAAGGTAAGGAATTTGACAAATGGATAAAGAAACCTGCTAAAATGTTGGTGGATAGAGGGAAGACACAAGCCATTTATTATGGAGACAACACAGATGCAATTTTCAAGGGCGATCGCATGAGGGGATAAGACGTTAGATATGACAATGTAAAGCAATGGCATGGCATGAGGGACATGTCAAGAGGTTTTTGAAACCATGTTTTGCATTTTACGTCCTTATGTCAGATCAAGATCAAGGGACGAAAAATAGTGTATAGACGGTGATAAGATGTGTATAGGACAAGCAAGATCAAAAATGGATAAGGGATATTGATTGAAGGTTGTGATAGGCCAAAGGATAGTGATAAAAGGTTGAAATGAGCCAAATAATATAGATGAAAGGTTGTGATAAGCCAATAGATAAGGACCAAAAGCTATGATAGACTAAAAGCTACAAATAAGATGCATGGAATTCATGAAGATCCTCAACCTTGTCAAGATCAAAGGTGAAAAAGGGAATATGGATATGAGGGACGATAGGATAATGGAGGGCGATCAGATAATGAAGGGCAATAGGATATGATAGAATAAAACCCGCCCCCAAATATGGTATGCAAGATGTTCATGTAGAATTATGCATGACACTTGTTTGCCAGGTTTTCATCATGGTACTTGCCCAAGGCACCTATTAGCTAGGTTTTCACCAGAGGATGAATTATTTTTATTTACTGTTTTTTCAACTTTTTTTTTAGTCTAAATTTATTTTTTTGCTTTTTCAATTTTTACTTTTTGATTTTTGACTTTTTGACTTGTAGTAGAAAATGGACACCTAATAGGGGATGGAAGAAGGACTCAAGCATCTTGTTGTTTGGATAGTAGCCTTGAAAAATGGACCATGAGCATTAAGGTATGCTCAAAGACGGTAGGATCAAAACATGAAAATTAAACGAGATTAAGGATTTATGAAAGGATGTAAAATATGCATTGGATAATGGACATGGTATTGGAAGAATTGGGCTTGAGAAGATGGAAATGCTGGAAAGATCAACATTGGCACACACCTTGAGGGGTGGTGGATTTTGGATATTGAGATTTAGATGGAATAAAGGCTAGGGATTTTGGGACATAAGGACCTAAAATGGATTAAGGAAGTGATGGAGGAATATTTTGGAAAGGTTTGGATTGAGGAGTAGTGATTTTGGATGCCAATTTTGATGCTTCTCTAGAATGTTGTGCTTCAAGGATCCGCTTAGGAATCCACATAGTTTTTGATTTTTCATGCTTTTGTGGTTCCTTGGAATACATTGCTTGCACTAGGGATTTAGGAACCCATATAACTTTTGACTTTTCTTTTTGAGAAATGGGCCTTTGTGGCCTTTTGGATTTTTCTTTTTCTTTTTGGATCATATTTTTATTTGTTTTGACATGTCGATTAGATTGGACTTGTTGATCCTTGAATACATGTGGATTGCTGGAATTATGAGTTTTATTCTTGGCATCCAAATTGCTTGGAGAGGGAAAGGAATGTTTGGATGAATAGGAATGAAATGAAGGTCTTTTAGATGGGTGGAAGGTTCTCGAAGATGTGTGCCTTTGCTAACCTCGAATAGGGGATGAAGGGATATAAGGACCTAAGATGGATGGAAGATATGAAGGGGAAGGTATATGTTTGGATGTAGATGGAGGAATACCAACATCTTGAGGAATTTCACTGAGGTCATGACCATTAATATTTTCTTTGATATGGAAGGGTTCTTGCTTGTGAAGGTCTACCCCTTTACGTTTATAAATATTTTGACCTGTAGGATACTCTTTGCTTTGGGAAGATGCCGCGAGTCCATTATGAGGTAGACATGATATGAGATCTTGAAGTGGATTAGATTGGACCAAAGTGGAGGAACCCATTGTGCATGTAGGGGGTTCATGAATATCTTGCACCAAAATGTTAGGATCATGAAGGGGATTAGGATCGTGAGGGGGATTAGGATCATGAGGGGGACTAGGATCGTGTAGTGGACAAGGATCAATGATAGGCTCTTCATGGGATGGAGGTGGAGGAATAATGGGATCATCAAAATAAATGAGCTCTTGGGGGGTATATGGAGGATCAGGACATGAAGATGGAGAAACTAGGGGATATTGTGGAGGACATGAATCTAGAAGGATACTTTGATCTTGACAAGGAGGAAGACCATTGAACTCCTCTTTGAAGGTTCTATGCTCTTGACTTTCAATGAGATCATCAAAAAGTATGGAGGAGATATCTTGATCTTGCTTAGAAAGTGGAATGTCAATAGGACTTGAAAATGTACGGTGTTCTTGGATTGGAATAGGGGGATCATCATGAATGTCCGGGAAGATGAGATCCTGGTCAACAATTGTATGGGATAATAAGATTTCAGGATCTTGATCTTGATTTGTTTTAGGACTCATTTGTTCACGCTCTAAATTATCCTCTTGACATGGGGTTGGACTTTGGATATGCATGGGGGATTCTGGCAAGGAATCAATGCTTTGACATGGGGGAGATGGGTTTTGAATGGGATCCTTTGAAATAGGTTTGATAGGAAATGAAGCATATGGTGGAATTGGGTCTAGAATTTCTAAAGCATGGTAGGGACTTGCATCATGAATTGGATTATCTTGGAAATCAATCATGGATAGCCCTTGGGAGATTTCATCCTTAGGTGTATCGTTTGATGAGGATGATATGGAAGGTTCTTGCGAAGATTCGAAAGGTGTAGGAATAAATGCCATTGGAGAGTCAATTTATTTATGGGGGGATGAGCCATTGCTAGACATAGGTGCACAATTTTGATCCATCTCAGAAGGATCACTTAGGATTATCTTTAGGAAATGTCTGAAAGAGCTATATTTCTTTGGAGACGCATTTCATTTGAATCCTTGTGAGGTTTTGACATGATTGTGTTTTGATGTTGGATTTGTTTTGGGACTTAATTGAACTGGTTTGAAATGCTTGAAATGTTTCATGGGGTGAGTCACAACTTTTGTTTTTGAATTGTTGGTTGTAAGTGTTGATACTAATTTGTTGATTGAACTCTTTGTTGATACTCCATAGTTGGTTGAATAAATTGTTGGAATTGTGTAGTTGGTTGATCATATTGTTGAACTTGCACCATTTGATATGTTGGTTGGACATATTGGACCATTGGTTGTGTCAGTTGAATATGTTGTATATGTTGAACCATTGGTTGTGTATGTTGGATATGTTGGACCATTGGCTAGGTATGGATCATTGGTTGTTGTCATTGGCCATTGTTGAATGATTGGTTGTTGATTCAAAATTGGATTGAATGGAGTTTGATAGAGTGAAGTTTGATTTGGGATTTGGTCAAAATTTGTGTTTGTTGCTTGAAATTATTTCATCATCTCTATTTGAGAGATGAGAGTTGGTATATCTGATTGTTCGATGAGAGATTGTATGTCAAATGGCTCAATGGATCTAATCTTGTAACTATTTTTTGATTTTTGTTCTACAATCTCTCTTTCTCGAGCTAATTTTTCCTCCAGTTTTCGTATTTGGACACTTGTGTCATCATAAAAGGTTTGATCAATATTGTGTTGTTGTTGAGTTGGATAGATTTGTGATTGCATTGGATTAAAACTTGATTGCATTGTGTTATTCATTGGACCAATCATTGGTTGATATGTCAAACTTTGTTGCATCATAGAAGCTTGGAACCTTGTTTTAATAGGCATGTCACTATGCAATGTTTTCTTTTGGGATTTTGGATTTTAAGGATGATGTATGCAATTAATGCAACCTTGATGGATGACAATGCAACTTATGACAATGAAATGCAACTAAGTACAACCTTATCAAATGATAATGCAACCTAGGGTGAGAGTGCAACTTATATTTTTTGTTGTTTTTTCAAGGTTTGGACAAACTCTTGGAATGCAAACTTAATGATGCAACCTTGAGAAATTGAAATGAAGTCTAGACCTTAAAGGACAAAGGACAAAATGAAAATGAGACAAATGACAATGTCTCACCTATACGCTTGGATACTAAGCTAGGTTTGACAAAGGACAAAGATGACAAAGGACAAATGTTGGACAAGGTCAAGACTCCCTAACAATGACTTAGGGTTTAATCTAAAGCTTTGATTTTTCAAGTTTGGCAAAACCTGATTTTGAGACTAAATGCAAAGGGACAATGATAATGAAAATACGTAGGAGTGATTGCAATTTTGAGTGTCCACACTACAAATAATGTTAGTCCCTCAAATGTAAAGCCTAAAAAATTAGATAGAAAAAAATTCTATTTGTATTATGAAGTGATAATGAATATGTGTGTTTGTGTGTGTGTGTGTCTATATATATATATATTATATATGGTGAAAATGGATAATGAAAACAACAATATTGAAAGACTAACAAGGATCAACCACAAAACCCTAGCCTAACAATGAAAGCAATACACCATACACAAATGAAGATACCTAAGACCATGCAAATAAACCAAATAAACCAGATATACCATTCACATGTCAAGTAGGGTTTCAATCTCCATTTCTTCCTATCTCCATTGATCTTGTTTGATATATTCATTCTCAGATTTTATGTGTGCACAAGAGTTCAACAAAGAACATAAATGTGGTTGATAGCTTGATCGCAAGAAGGTTTGATTGCATAAGATCAATTAGAGGTTTAGACGATTAGGGTTGATAATGAAGGAGAGTATCCTCTTATATAGAAGACATTGTAAAAAATGGAAGGATAAGATTGAGAGGTGTAAAGATAAATGGTCGGCTAGGATTAAAGGGTAGGTAGAGGAAATACGAAAATGATAAAGGGGGTAGGTATGAGAAGAATTAAGAGACGAGTGACATTTGTCATGGGTAGAAAAGAGTAATGAAATAATTAAATAAATAAAGATTTATTTAATTAAAAGAGAAAGTGGGATCAATTAAATAAATAAAATATTTATTTAATTTAGGAAAATGACAATTTAAATAAATACAAGTATTTATTTAAATGAGGAAATGCTTAGAAGAGGATTAATGAATTAATTAAATAAATAAGAATTTATTTAATTAATATAAGACTTAGGATAAAATAATTAAATAAATAAAAATATTTATTTAATTAGACAAGACAATTTTAGGTGTCTACATTTTGCCCCTCTTTAACACAATGCAACTTGTCGCGTTGGCTCAAAGAAGGAAAACTGATACAAAGTTGCCCCAAGATGGAATTGATATGCCCCCTCGAGAGATTGGATGAAAATGTTTGAAAAAGGTTGTAGCCAATCTCTTGATAAGAAAGAAAGGCTAGAAAGGATTGACAAGATAGGGTGACAAGGTCACATAGGAAAAAGATTGACACGAGAAATTAGGGTTAATTAGCCTATATGATGTTAGGACCCAGAAGGCAACTGAGAGGGGGGGGGGGTGAATTAGTTGTCTGTGAATTTCAACCCAAATACAACTTAATCAAACTTGATACTTAATACCGGTAAACCAAACTTAATGCCGGTTAACATATTAACAGTTATTATCAATACCGGTGAAACTTAATGCATGAAATAGAAAGAGAAACAACATCCATAACACATAACACAAATATTTTAACGTGGAAACCCTGTATGGGGAAAAACCATGGTGGAAAATCTTACCCACAATCAGATGATACTATTGTAGATAGTATGTGTATACAAATGGGAATTGCACATGCATAAAGGCCAACTACTTAGAGCACACTGCTCAAATGGGAGTCGCAATGACTACAATAGGATGGTTAATTCCTAGAATAATGTACTGCTCAAAATAGCATCTCCAATGCTGGATTCAGTACCGGTTAAGCTCTGATAATCACCTTCAAACCTTCCTTGAACCTTCTCTATTGTCTTCTCATATGACCTTCAATATTCGCACATACCATGTTACAATACCATAACCTTACATACCATATCCCATATCCTATATCTCATCAATTGAGATCTTACATATATACAAAACCTAAGACCAAATGTGTAGGTCGACTCACTAAGAATATTACAATAAAATCAATTACAAACAAGTCAAGATGCGATGCATCATGTCAGCTCAATACATTTACAATAATATCCAATCAATAAATCATCTCCATAACATGCCGTGCTGATCTGGAATAGATAATGCATACCGGTCCGTAACCTAGACCAATTTGTTGGTAACAACAAATATGTCAACCCGATTAGACCATTAACTAGAATACCAAAACCAAGTATCCAAACCATGTCTTCGACATAACCAATTGATCTCCAAATGATAACAAGTCATCCTCAGTGCTAATGAACAATATAACCTATCGGTGAACAATATACCAGTGACTGTGCATAAGTCACTGAACATGCCGGTGAACACAATGTGCTGGTTCAACATAACCAAAGATCTCCAGAAGGATAAGTGTAGACATCAATGACAAAACTAATGCAACACATCCATAATACCAATAATCTCCCCCTTTGGCATTGATGGCAACACAAGATAGAAAAACATCTAAGTGTCAAAACAGAATGCCAAAAACCAAAAACCAACAATCTCCAGAATAGATCAATACTAGAAATCAAAATCAAAATGCAGAGAGTATATATCTCTCCCTCAATGAATAATCTCTCCCCCTAGGATAATGTTTCCTAAATACAAATTTTTTCCATAGATATCTCTCCCCCTTTGATATCAAATGCCAAAGTAATACAAATATCAGAACACACAACCAACTAATATGACCAATTAATATAACCAACTACTCCCCTTGTGAAGTAGCTCTCCTCCATCCAAGCCAGAAAAAGGTTTCTTTGTTAGTTTCTGTCGATTTGATGCCAATCTTGAACTGTCTAAGTCTCTACCGGTGGGGGTACTACCCCAAGCTTCTCTCTGAGATATTCAAAAGTTTCCTTAGGAAAAGGTTTAGTAAAGATATCTGTAATCTGCTCTTTAGTATTTACATAAACCAATCTTACTTCTTTTGCTTCAACATTCTCTTTCAGAAAATTGTATTTGATAGAAACATGTTTAGTCTTAGAGTGAAATACCAGATTCTTTGATATATCAATTGCTGTTGAATTATAAAAAATAAATGATTATAGGTTCTTTGCATTTTATATTTATGTCTTTCAACATTTGCTTAATCCATAACACCAACATAAGATAGGGCCACAAGGAAAACATCCTTATTTGCATCCACACACTTAAGAGATTAGAGTGCAGAGAGAGAGCTTAGAGTAGTCAACGACGATGGATAGAGTTCATAGATTCAATCAAGTCCGGCAATATCATAGACCAGATGACATGGGTGAGCCGGTAATTACCTCGAAGCCATGTTATACATTTTTTACATTTTTTTGCTGCCATTAATGCATTTTAGGGTAGATAAAAAAACGCAAAATCGATGTTTGCACTAGAAACACATCTAGGTTGGTGCCAGGCACGTCTAGGATGGATAGTTGCATTTAGGTTAGGTATGGTTGTGTTTGTGAATATAATCATGTCTATGTTTGATAGAGACATGTCTATGTGTAGAAAACACATCTGTGTCACAAAGGCACGTTTATGTAGGACAATGACACATCTGTGATGTTCATGCGCATCCAGGGAAAGAAAACACGTTTAGATTGATGAAAACCATGTTTGTATTTTAAAAATGCATGTGTCTAAGGGGGCACAAGTCACCAGTTCTGTGATGAACATATGCTGTCGATTGGATAAGTTGATGAGAGGATTCACCCAAGCAGGTGCTCTAGGAAGACAAAGTGAGAGATAGGCTAGAATTGACAATTCTGTGATGAACATATGTTGCCAATTGGATAAGCTGTTGAGAGGATACACTCAAGCAGAGCCTCTAAATAGGATCAAGTGCAATGTGATGAACATATACACTAGGATACAGTTCCATGTGATAGACATAAGCACTAGGATAGATCCCGATGAGCAACACCATGTGGTGAACATAGGTACCACTAGTCTAGGATAGGATAAGATAAGCAACACTATGTGATGAACATGAGTACAACTAGTATTGACCTGATTGTTTTGGTTGGATGCAAGAGTACTTGCCCTAGATAAAGTCTAGAGAGAGATTCCCCCTGACATAGAAGTTGCAACCAGAGTTGACCTTTGAGGAGTAGAGAGATATCGAGGGTATGGGATCGAGACACATCATGTATCTGCCTGAGATTCGGGTGAAGAGAGGATTAATGACTGCTCTAGCGGAGAGATGGCACTTTGAGACTTGTTCAGTTCATTTGCCAACTGGTGAGATGTCAATCACATTAGAGGATATTTACAAGATCTTAAATGGACCGATCCATGGCAAGATAGTGCCATATGACCAAGAGGGAGACAGGGATGCATTGAGACAAGTGTTTGGAGATCCATAGATGGAGATGAGATCAGGTCATGTCAGTTGGGATGTGATACTAGCGATTGGACGCAGACTACCGACAGTAGTTGGAGGAGTGATTAGCGGCTACCTATGTCCAGACAGGGCGACATGAGGTATGACTATTGGTTGGGGGAGTAATCTAGAGACATTGGTTACACAACACACTTGGTATGCATGGGGTCCATGTGTTCTTGCACATTTATATCATGAGCTTCACCAATTTGTGTATCTTGGTGGCTACGGGTTAGGTTGCGGGGTGACTACTACAAATATGGTTGTATGAGCACATTGTAGTGACCAGGCTAGTACATTTTAGAGGGAGAGGGCATGGACAATCCTTTGCACGCTTGTATAGTATGATTACTTCCCAGCCATAGATTGGGAAGGTGGACTATTGGAGATGAGTTATAAATGACTTGGATAGTGTCATATGGAGACCCTATCTGGATTGCGAGGATTGGGAGGAGAATGCTACAAAGCGTCCTTATGTTTTTAGGAGCAAGTATCTGATTGGGAATACACCTTATATACTTGACAAACATTTGATTGATAGGGTATGCAGGTAGTTTGGGTGACAACAAAGGATGCCTCGAGGTTTAGGAGAGTTTGCATGGATAGTGCGGGAGTAGGCTCATTGGGGGTCGATTTTTTCTTGTGACATTGCAGTTACTCAGTTTGAGCAGATGTTTCCGATGCCTTGGGATCTATTGAGGGATGTTGTTGATGGAGGTACAGATGCAAAGTATGATGCTTATTTTGTAGCACATCCAGTACCCAAGTTGACAGATCCAGATGATCTTGTGTTGACAGAGGAGGATGATGATGAAGATGATGATGACAGGGGTGGTGGGAGACAAAGGAGGCGAAGGAGAGGAGTAGAAAGGAGGGTGGTAGGGGCAGGGGTGGACAGAGGGATGGTGGAGAGAGGGCTGAGGAGAGGTAGGATCCATAGGTAGGTAGGCCACCGAGGGGGACAGGTGCTATAGGTTGGTGGATAGATACAGGGACATGTACCAGGGAGATATGCATAGGGACAGGTAAAGGGACATGCTAGATAGGAGGAGGGTTCTCAAGGTGGAGATGAGGAGGAGGATGAGCTGCTAGCACTGTGAGAGATTACAACAAGACAAGCCAATGAGATCGAGGATCTGGAGAGAGACATGACTCGATTGAGGTGACAATTAGTTGAGATGCAGAGGGAGAGGGATCATGCCATCTAATGGTATACTGAGGTTGAGGAGGCACTGAGGGGAGGCAGGAGAGAAGTTGAGGACACAGGGGCTGGTTATGTATATGTCCTACGGGCAGGAGAGGAGATAGCCTACTGGAGAGACCTGAGCTATGCAGTTATTCCTCCAGAGGTGAGGGATAGGAGCTTTAGGAGAGCTTCCAGGACTACTACCACAAGGGGGAGAGACCAACGATAGACATCTAGTGGCAGGGTTATGGGTCCATCTGCACCACCAGGGGGAGGAAATAGAGGGGGTGATCTTGGAGTAGGACCTTCGAGAGCTCAGATTCGTTCGAGGCCAAGTGGCTCTGAGGGAGGGTCTTCATCATACCCCTCTAGGATCAATTTTGCATCTATTTTTGTATGATGTTGTAGACACCTTCGGGTGATTTTATAGCCATATGAGATTTTTATATCATTGTATTATGACACATGATATAAATATATATATATATATATATATATATATATGAGATGATCCATCCTTGAGGCATCTATATGCATGTGTACCTATATGCTTTATGTTGATTTTATGATGCTTTATGACAATGTTATGGTACTTATGGATGCAAATATGGACATGATGAAATGAAATATATTTTTGTGCTTTTCTATTTTTATATGACACGCATGATGCAAATGTAAATGTACTATAGATGGATGTATGATAATTGACATGCTATGATTATTTACATGATGAGAATGCATGATGTGTATACTAATCAGTGGTGTGTGTAGGATGTGATGCAATTATGGTTTCTATATGTATGCATAAAATAAGATATGCTAACATGTGATGATGTAGGTGAAAACTATATGAAATGTAGATATTTTTGGTGTGTCATTATACTTAGTCATGTGATAGTGGGCTACACAGACTCAAGGAAGGATGATGGAGGACAATCACGAGAGGTGGATGGAAGGTAGAAGATATGGAAATGAAAGATCTTCTTGTGCTTTATCATCATTGAGATTTATTATGGAAAATAGGTTATGAAAATCGAGGTATAGGTTAGACCCAGAAAGTCATTGTACCCGTTTGCATGGAGATTAGACAGTCACAAACAAGGAATGCCCCAGTTCACACTAGACTCATAGTGTCCTCATATCCTTATAAAAGTCATAGCATTACTAAGAGACAATACACAAACAACAAAACAATAGGTGATTCATATCCCATCCTCATCTTTCTAGTCAAAGATATCCTGGAGATATAATCTCTAGTCAAAGACATCCTGAAAAATCTAAAAGATAAGTCACCCAAAGATAAAATCAAAAGAAAACCAAGAATTGACACCAACATACAATGAAATCCTCAAGTTATTTGTGTTTCTTGCCACATATGTTAACATGTTTGATTTGGTCCTAATGTTGTCATCCTGATAAAGGACAGATCATGCTAGAAAACATGTTTGTGCCAAAGTCTGCTGAAAAATTTGATTTGTTGAAAGCCCATTGCTGATTGTGTCTTATCTGAAACTGACTGAATCCATGAAACTGACACTTTATTGCAAAAAAGAGTGGAACTTTATTGCAGATTGGTGATGCAAATAACTTTTTTATTGCAGATTGTGCATGAAAAGAAGAAGGAATGAAAAGACGATGCTCGTCAAAACATGGGATACTCAGGGTACCACTTCCATCCCTAGATTTAGGATTTTTGCCCTAGTTGTAGATTGCACCTAATTTATAATGAAAGGAAAGGGGGAAAAGGGAAGGGTTTATTAAGAATGGCTAACCAATCTTAGGTAGATGAATAACAAGCCATGATGGGAATGGGTAAATTTATGGTGGATGTATAGGCTATGAGTGTGTGCAAAGTGAAAGAAGAAGGGATTAAATATTGAAGGAGGGAGGAGAAATGTCTCTACACATGGTGCCGGTAACCTAGTTCTCACCATGGTACTTGCCCAGAGCACCACCAAAGTGGTTTTCACCATTGGACGAATTTATTTCTTTTTACTTTTTTTTTTCAATTTTTTTTCAATTTTCAATTTTTAAATTTTTGAATATTGGGATATTCTGAAGAGCTATGTGTAAAAATTGCAAAGGGGCATGCTGTTGATAGGATCTTCTAAAGGTTCTCCATATGGTGTTGATAGATCATATGCACCTGATCCATAGGCTATTGTGCTGACGTAAGGACCAAGCCAATTTGGTTCGAATTTTCTTTTCCTTTCTTGGTCCTGCTGATTCTTAGGATCCTATTTCAATACTAAGCCACCCACCTCAAATGTGCAAGGCTTTACCTTATGATTGTAACTATGACTCATTCTTTGTTGATAAGCCTTAAGATGATTAAAATCAGTTTGTCTTCACTCATCCAATAGTTCTAGTTCCTGTAAGCGTGATACCCTATAGTCTTCATCATTGATTATATTGCACAAAGAGACTCATAAGGATGGTAACTCGACCTCAATAGGAAGGATAGATTTGATACCATAGACAAGTGAATGCAAAGTGGCTCCAGTAGGTGTATGAACACTTGTGTGATAAGACCAAAGTGTGGGATTAAGTTGGATGTGCCAATTGCATCCAACATTATCAACTGTCTTTTTGAGGATTTTGAGAATGGTTTTATTAGACGCCTCAACTTGACCATTAACTTGGGGGTAGTATGAAGTGGAGAAGCGGTGGTTGATATGGAAGAGATGACAAAGTTCACGAACATCCTGGTTCTTGAAAGGATGTCCATTATCTGTGATGATGGAAAGGGGGAAACCGTAGCGACAGATAATATAGTTAAGGATGAATGTAGCAATTTGTTTTCCAGTGACTTGGGTAAGAGGAACAAATTCAATCCATTTTGTGAAATATTTTGTGGCAGTGATAATGAATTTATGGCCATTGGAAGAAGGAGGGTGAATCTTTCCTATGAGATCGAGTCTCTACTGACAAAAGGGCCAAGGAGTCGTGATTGATTGAAGTTCTTGATGGTGCATGGATAAGGTCTCCATGAATATGACATTGCTTACATTTCTTAACAAACTAATATGAGTGTTTTTCCATAGTGGGCGAGTAGTATCCATTCCTGATAAGTTTCTTGGCTAATGCCAGACCACTAGAGTGGGCACCACATATACCTTCATGAACCTCTCGTAACACAATTTGAGCTTTCTCACTTTCTAAACATCTAAGAAGAGTGCCATCTAGACCTCGATGGTAAAGGGTATTGGCTAAAATGACATAGCGAGAAGATTGATGGATGAAAGTACAACACTACTTGTTGGATAGGTCAAGGGGAAGAGTATTGTTGCAAAGGTACTGAAAAATGAGATTGTACAAGGGGTATCAGGACCAACGACACAAATCATCTCAATAGGAGTGATCTCATATGAGGGAACCAAAATGTTGTCCACCAAGAACTCATAGCGGGTCTCATTCTGCAGTAAATCGATTAATGAAGCAATAGTAGCCATGACATCAACTTGATTGTTTTCCCTTGAAATCTGTTTAAAGACTATCTCTATGAAGTATTATTTAAAATCATCTACCATTTTCTTGTAAGGCAATAATTTTTCATCTTTTGTTTGGTAGTCATCATTTGCTTGATGAATTACAAGTTGAGAGTCCCCAAAAACATGAAGTTCCTGGATCTTCCATTGAACCACAATCCATAATCTGATTTTTAATACCTCATTTTCTACTATGTTATTAGTGCAAGGAAATGACAATCGATAGGATTTTGGAATGGAATCCTTTTGAGGTGTGATAAAGAAGATGCCAACTCCTACACCGTGCTATGTATATGATCCATCAAAGTATAATTGCCAAGGCTTTGTGTGTGTCACCATCAAAATGGATTCATCTAGAAATTTTGAAGTCATGGGAGTATCGTCAATCATGGGTGCATCTGCCAATTGATCTGCAAAAGCCTATCCTTTAATTGCTTTTCTATCCACGTATTCAATGTTGAATTCACTTAGGATCATAACCCATTTAGCTAATCTGCCAATGAGTGTTACTTTATTAAGAAGATATTTTAGTGGATCTATCCTTGCAACAAGCTTGGTTTTATGAGTTAGCATGTAATGTCATAATTTTTGCGAGGCAAAAACCACAACAAGACATGCACGCTCAATCAGTGTGTAGTTAAGCTCATAGCCAACCAAAGGATGATTGATGTAATATCATGTTGTTTCTCTGTCCTCATTGTCTTGTTGTGCCAAGAGTGCCCCTACTGTTGTTTGTGTAGCTGATATGTAAAGTAATAGGGGTTTTCCTGGAATTGGTGACATCAAAACTGGTGGATTTAGGAGATAATCTTTAAGTATCTAAAAAGCCTACTGAAATTTATCATCCCACTTGAGTTTAATGTTTCTGTGGAGTAGATGTTGAAAAGGATGACATTTATCTGCAAGTTGAGCTATGAATCTTTGTATAGATTGGAGTCTTCCCTATAATGACCGAAGATGATTCATATTTTTTGGTGGTGGCATTTCTAATATAGTTCTGACTTTTGCTGGATCAGCTTCAATTCCTCTTTTTGAGACAATGTGATGCAGGAGCATCCTTGGTTCATAGCAATCTTGCATCAACCAAAAACATTTTCCTTTCTATTTTGTTTCCTGTTTGCAGTTCTAGTTTTCCTTTCTGTGTGTCCTGGTTTTGGCTCACCGAATCCTATGTAGTTGGATTCTACTTGAAGACTTGATCATATTTATTGCTTCTAGACCGCATCACATTTGGATCACTTTTCGATAGGATATCACTACCAGTTTCCATGACAGTTTCCTGTTATGAGTTGACAATCCTTTATTACCAGTTGCCTGGACCTATTCTGGTGATCTACCAGAACCCCTTCTGAAGCTTGCGGAGCCTTGGGAATTGATTCTGATGTTCCTTAGAGTGTGGACAAAATTTTCCCACGATCTATGTTTCATCCTTTGTATTTTCCAGAGGAATCTCTTGGAGGCCGACCTTGTTATTTTTACATGTTAGGTCTTTTTCTTCGGGTTTTGATCCATTTTGGGCCGATTGGATCGTTTGGATTGATATATATATATATATATATATATATATATATATATATATATATATATATATATTTGTAATTATGCATTGGAATGTAATGAATCAAAGAAACAAGTAGCAAACTATGTGTAGAAGATAGATCTTTAGATTCAAGGTCCCGATTGTGACCTATTCTACCAGGCCTGTGAGCCAGTATGTTGTAATCAGGTTGTTGCCGATTGGATGTAATCAAATTTCACACAATAAAATAATTTTTTCTGCATTGCCTTCATCATATCTTTGTGTTTCCATTGTGTTTACTCTTGTTGACTAGTCTAGATTGATCTCTTTGAGGTCCCTTCTCACTAGTGACTGCTTCAAGTGGTATCAGAGCGAAGTTTCATTCTAGAGGTTGCATGTTGTGAATTTTTTATTGTAGGGTGGCAGATTGTGGATCTGACCCATAGCTACAGAGGACTACCGTGAACGATGGTGCGAAGAGGAACTAGGAATGGTAGAGTGCGTGGGAATGCAAACCCTACTATGATGGAAATGTTGTGAGGAATATCAACCCGATTAGAAGCCGTGCAGACAACCCAAAGAAGAGGCTAACATATTGAAGATGTGAGTGAAGATAAAGGAGAGGAAGCCTTGATAGAATAAGAAAACCTACCGACAGTCGATCTGGATGAGGAAAGGTTTTCAAGGGTTTTGAGTAGGGCAAATACTAAACCTCATTTTACCCCACCAGAATATGATGGGAATTTATATTTAGATGAATTGATGGATTGGATCTCGGAGATGGAGAAGTATTTTGATTTTGAAAAAATTGTAGAAGAGAGGAAGGTGAAGTATGCTTGTACCCGATTGAAAGGTCATGCATCTCTTTGGTAGGAGCATTTGCAAGTTGATAGACATAGAAGAGGTAAAGAGAAAATTAAGACATGGGATCAAATGATTGCTAAGTTAAAATCAAAGTTTGTGCCAACGAATTATCTAGTAGATTTGTTTCGAAAGTTGTAAAATTTGAGACAGAAGGAATCTAGTGTGAAAGAGTACACCAAAGCATTTTACAAGTTGAACATCAGATCCAGATATGTTGATGAAGAAGTTGAACAAGTTGCAAGATATTTGAATGGATTGCGGATGTCTATACAAGATGAATTAGATTTGATCAAATTGGAGAGTGTTGAAGAGGCTTACCAGTATGCCCTAAAGGCATAAGAAAAGTTAAACCAAAGACAATGAGCAGAGATAGAGAGGTAGAGGTGCAAGGTCTACCAGAGGAATATTTCAAGGAGGAAGAGAATATACCGAAGGAAGAGGAACCATTATAGATCAGAAAAAGGACAAGGAAGCAAGTAAAGAAGGTTATTCATATCAGAAGGATGATATAAATTTCTACCAGAGGAGAGAACCGAATGGTTACCAGAATGAGAATTTTGGAAGACAGGACAAGAGGACATTTAGAGGAACTTGCTATAAGTATGGAGGAGAAGTACATCATGAATTCGAGTGTAAGAAGATAGAGAATACCAGAAGAGTACTAGTGGTGGAAGAAAACCCCACTAGATCAAACAATAAACCAGAAGATGGAGAATTGTTGATGATGAGGAGAGATTTGTGTCATACTGGAGGACATGAAGAGCCCTTGCAGAGGAAGAATCTGTTCAAGACCAGATGTAAGGTATCCGGTAAGTGTTGTAAAGTTGTTATTGATAGTGGTAGTTCAGATAATCTTGTTTCAAAAGAGATGGTGAATAAGTTTAAATTGGAGAGATTGAAACATCCTAAGCCTTATCAAATAGCATGGATTCAAGATGAACATAAGTTGTTAGTGAGTGAACAATGTTTGGTGAAATTGACAATTGGGAATTATTGTGATGAAGTTTTGTGTGATATTATGCCTATGGATATTTGTCATTTTTTTTGGGTAGACCTTGGCAGTTTGATAGATAGGTAGTGCATGATGGGAGGAAGAATACATACACTATTCTGGCCAATGGGATGAAGCAAACCTTGTTGCCTTTGGAGGAACCTTTGAAGAATGAAGTATGTACGAATTCTAGAATCTGCTTAGGAGATGGAAGGAAATTCATAGATGGACTGAGACATGAGAATACCCAAAAAAGATAAAAGATTTGCTGACAGAATATAAGGGCATCATTTCAGATAATGTACGTAATGGATTGCCACCAATGAGAAGTATTAGTCATTGCATGGACTTGGTTCCCGAAGATAGTTTGCCTAACAAAGCTGTACATCAGTTGACACCGACAGAGAATGAGGAACTTAACAGACAACTGAAGGAGATGTTGAAGAAAGGTTTGATCAGGAGAGTCTGAGCCCTTGTATAGTACCAACAATATTAGCACCTAAGAAGAATGGAGAGTGGAGAATGTGTACTGATTCAAGAGCAATAAACAAGATCACAGTGAAATACCAGTTTCCTTTGCCTAGGATGGATGACATAATGGACTATTTGAGTGGAGCAAAATACTTTACAAAGATAGATTTGAAGAGTAGATATCATCAGATTAGGATCAAAGAAGGTGATGAGTGGAAGACAACATTTAAGACAAATGAACGATTATATGAATGGTTGGTGATGCCTTTTAGATTAACTAATGCATCGAGTACTTTCATGAGGCTGATGAATGAGGTATTGAATAAATTCTTGGGTAAGTTTATTATTGTGTATTTGGATGACATTCTGATTTTCAGTAAGACAAAAGAGGAGTATTTGTTGTAGTTAAGACAAGTTTTGTAGAGATTGAGAGAAGAGAAGTTGCTGATCAATATCAAGAAGTGTACTTTCATGAAGGATGAATTAGTCTATTTGGGATTTGTGATATCTGAGGATGGTTTGAAGATGGACCCTGAGAAAGTGAGAGCAATTGTTGAGTGGCCTACACCGGAAAGCATTGGAGAGGTAAGATCATTTCATGGATTGGCTAGTTTTTACAGGAAGTTTATCAAAAATTTTAGTTGAGTTTGTAACCCTATGTCTGAGATCATGAGAGGAGATCAGAAGGAATTCAAGTGAATCACTAGAGCAAACAAAAGTTTTGAATTGTTGAAGCAGAAAATGACTAAGCATTCTATGTTAGTTTTACCAGATTTTAATAAAGTATTTCAAGTGGATTGTGATGCAAGTGGAACATCAATAGGAGCAGTCTTGAGTCAGGAAGGGAGAACAATAGCTTATTTTAGTGAAAAATTGAATGATGTCTGGATGAGTTATTCAATATATGATCAGGAATTTTATGCCACAGTTCAAGCCTTGAAGAAGTGGAGACATTACTTTTTGCCTAAGGAGTTTGTGTTGTATACAGATCATCAAGCTTTGTAGTATTTGAATAATCAGAGTAAGTTGAATCATAGACATATGAGATGGGTAGAATTCTTGCAGAGTTACACCTTTGTGTTGAAGCATAGTAGTGGGAAATATAACAAAGTTGCTGATGCATTGAGTAGGAGAAGGAATTTGCTGACAGAGATGAGAGTGGCAGTATTAGGATTTCAAGATTTGAAGATTTGAAGATTTGAAGACGTTGTATGATGAAGACTCGGATTTTGCAAAACCTTGGAAAGCATGTAGAGAACCAATTATGGTAGACATAAGAAAATGGTTGGATTAATTCATTCAAGATGGGATGTTATTCAGAGGAGTTCAGTTATGCATACCTAAGAGTTCCATGAGAGAGAATCTAATAAAGGAGAAACACATTGGAGGACTAGTTGGACATTTTGGCATTGACAAAGCAGTAGCATTGGTGAGTGAGCAATACTTTTGACCTCGGATTCATAAGGATGTTAAGAGATATTTGCAGAGTTGTAGAGTTTGTAAAGTTGAAAAAGGTAGTAGTCAGAATGTGGGATTGTGGTGCAAGAGCACCCTTCTAAGGTCTTCCTCCATGTGACTTTTGTTGGAATTTTGCTTCTTTAAAGAAGCCATGTAAATGTAATAAGAGCCAAGAGCTCATTGGTCTTGTTTAGGTCCTAGGTTCATAAGTCTAGGTTTAAGTTTTCTTGTAGAGTAAAGGGTATGTGTGCCTTTGATGTGTTTGGGGGTCCTTTTGGCATGGTTGAGTCCATAGGATGGCCCGAGTTAGGCCCAAAAGTCAAGAAAAGCAACATTGTAGAAGTTGCTCAAAAGTTGTAAAAAGTTGCATGACAAGTTTTCAAAGTTGTCATGCAACTTTTCCACCAAATAGGTTATAACCTTAGTTTGGCATTGGGAACCCTAACCATGGCACACAAACTGAGGCAAAGACACTATAAATTGTTGCAAACCCTAAAATGAGGGGTTGGATGTTAGATTGTACGACCCAAGAGAAAAGACCTTGACTGTGACTGTGTTTTTGTTGCCAGTCGGCACAAATGGAGCAATGAAGGATTGTTAATGCATTGTTCTAGAACTTAAATTGGATTGAGAGTCTTGCTTAGTGTTGTTATATTCTTTTTGAGTACATAGATTAGGTTTGTTTTCCAAGTTTTGGTGTGTTTGTAAATACTTTGTAAGTTCCTTCTTTACTGTCCAGTTTTGGACTGTTTTGTGTAAATGGGTTGACAACTCCTTTCCCCATTGTGGAAACACCATGAAACCATGGGGAATAGGAGTGCAGACCTTGTACAATATCACAGAGGAATCAGGGCCCTTGAAGATGCAAGAGAGGCTTTCAAAGACCCACTCCTAGGCGATACTGGACTGTGCCCGACTAGAAAGGGTTGAAGTTGCAGAGGTCCAAGAGAACAAGGTAGGACAAGGAGGGAGGAACCCTTTGGAGGAGGTATAGAGGGATGTGTGAAGAGCCATTTTTGAGAAGGAGGATCTTCCACCAATCCAGATAAGGTGGAAAAAATAGCAAACCATCACTGTGACCCAGGCAGGCCTTAAAACCCTTGTAAAAACCCTCTAAAACCCCAAAATTCACCTAGGGCAGTGTACAGACACATGGAGGCCCAAAAATAGGAAAATATTTGAGCCATTGCCAAATGATTAGCAGCCCTTTTGGGGAGTTTCACAAGTTTGTGCATCCTTTGCAAGAGGGAGCCCTAAAAGTCCGAAATGGAGGCCTAATTGGGCACATTCCTTGTAGCCCTATTTTGTAGGAAAGAAGCAAAATAGTGAAATTGGTAGTAAAATGGAAGGTTAAAACCTCTTGTGGGCACATGAATGGATGGAAAACCATGTCAAAGACCTGTCCTATCCTTGCTAGGACCTAAGAAGGTGAAGGAGGAACTAAACCCTTATTAGCCTATGTAAGGGTTACTTGGAGCTTGTGAGTAGGTGAGAGCTTTGGAGAAGAAACACATATTGTTGGTGGGTGGATTGGGAAAAGTCAGAGGATTCCTCAAGAAAGGGAAGTCCTAGAGACCCTAGGGTGTGATTGGAACACCTGGTGATCCAAGGAGAGGATCAAGGAGCATAGACTAGGCTAGTCTTTCCCATTCCCATTCCCATCAGATTGGTATCAAATCAAGTTAAAGATTTGGTGGACCGTGCATGTCTCTATATTCTGGTGAATCAGTAGGGGAGAATATAATGGTCACTAGTGTAGAGCTAGCTAGGGAGGTAGAAGAGCAAAAGGAGAAAAATAGACTCCTTGAAGATGCTATGAGTGAAATAAGGAACAAGTTGCAAGAAGTGGTTGATCAGAGAGCAAAAGAACTTTGGGGTGTGGACAATAGTGACAGAGGCAAGAAAGATATTGATCTTGATGAAATCATACCTGAACCAGACCCCTTAATCAATGAAGAACCTTTTGTAAAGGCCATCAAGGCTTTGAATACAAAATCTTTTGAAGGATTGCCACATTTCAGTGGAAGAATGGACATTGACACTGTCATGGAATGGATTGAGGGTATGGAGAACCACTTTGAGTGTGAAGGTGTGACAAAATCTCAAAAGGTTAAGGTTGCCAAATCAAGACTAAGGGGAGAAGCCTTGACATGGTGGAAGTACTTGCAAGAAGAGAGAGTTAGCATGGGAAAGCTACCTATAGCCAACTGGAAGGCCATGGTGAGTAAGATCAAGGAGAAATACTTACCAGAGGATTATGAAGTCCAATTTCATAAGAAGAGACAAGGATTGAAGAAGAAAGACCTTGATGTGACCTCCTAAATAGAGGAGTTTCAAAAGCTTTGCCTTAGATCGAAAGTCCAAGAAGAGGAATCTATCAAGATGGCTAGGTATCTAAGTGGCCTAAAATGGAACATTCAAGAGGAGATAAGCCTATGGACTCCTACCACTGTCCAAAAGTGTCATCAGCTTGCTGCTAAGGTGGAAGAGAGGAACAAAAGGAAGGGAGACTCTAACAACAGGGGTAGAGGCAGAGGTAGAGACCAAATGAATCACCGAGGTGGTTACCAAAGCAAGGAAAATGAGCAAAGGAATCAAGGAGAGTCCAAGTTGACTGAACATGGCAGTGAAACCAATCTCAGAGGAGGCCATTCTAGAGGAAGAGGTGTATAAGGGGGCTCAAATAGGGGTAGAGGTACTGACAGGGGTAACTCCTACTTTGCAACCATGCAATGCTATAACTGTGGTCAATTGGGACACCCGTCCTATAGATGCCCTAACAAGCCTACCTCATCAAATAGTGGAAAGAGGGTTTCTTATGCCCATGAAGACACATCAAGCAGAAAAACACCTGAGGTGGACCATATTGAATCAAAGATTGGAGAGAATCTAATGTTCAATAGAGTCTTGATAAGACAACCAGTTAAAGATGAACCTAAGCATAGGAGAGAATTGTTTAGGGTGAGATGCAAAATCTTTTATAAAGTTTGCAAGGTGATAGTTGATTCAGGGTCAATTGATAACATCATATCAGATGAGGTAGCTAGGAAGTTGAAACTCACAAAGATACCGCACACTAGCCCTTACAAGGTGACATGGTTGAATCAAGAGCATAGTGTGCTTGTTAATGAACAGACTTGGGTGGAGTTTTCTATTGGAGGGTACAAGGATAAGATCCTTTGTGATGTGTTACCCATAGATGCTTGTCATCTGCTGCTAGGTAGACCTTGGAAATTTGATAGGAAGATGATCTATGATGGAGAGGAGAACTCCATTTCCTTCAAGAAGGATAGCAAAACTTTTAAGATTCAGTCTCTGATAGAGAGTGATGAGGGAACCTCAAGAACACCTAGTGTCTTACTTAATACTGGTAAAGAGTTCTTACACCTGCTACATGAAGAGGAGATAGTGGGATGTTCCATCTTTGTGAAGCCAAAGGAGGAGGAAGATAAGTTGTAGACAGAGGTACCTAAGGAGGTAAAACAAATGTTGCAAGAGTATAAAGATATAGTGAGTGATGGAGCACTTGCAACACTTCCACCAAGAAGGTCTATTAGCCATCAAATAGAATTTGTACCCGGTGCATCCCTACCCAATAAAGTAGCATATAAGCTCACACATGACCAAAATAAGGAGGTGGCAAGGCAAGTGTAGGAGTTGTTGGATCAAGGACTGATCAAGAAGAGCATCAGCCCATGTGTAGTCCCAGTAGTACTAGCAACAAAGAAGGGAGGCAAGTGGAGACTTTGTACTGATTCAAGGGCAATCAATAGGATCACCATTAGGTACAGGTTTCCCATTCCTAGAATAGAGGATTTGATGGACTTTTTAGGAGGTGCCATGTATTTTACCAAGTTGGACCTTAAAAGTGGTTATCATCAGATTAGAATTAAGGAGGGTGATGAGTGGAAGACTGCTTTTAAGACCACAGAGGGGTTATATGAATGGCTTGTGATGCCATTTGGACTTACCAATGCCCCAAGTACCTTCATGAGGTTGATGAATGAGGTGTTGAAGGACTTCACAGGGAGATTTGTGGTGGTGTACCTAGATGACATACTCATCTATAGCAGAACCAAAGAGGAACACCTTGAACATTTGAGGTTAGTCCTAGAGAGGTTGCATGAAGAGAAGTTGGTAATCAACTTAGAGAAGTGTGACTTCTTGAAACAAGAGTTCCTCTACTTGGGATTTGTGGTGTCTAAGGGAACCTTGAAGATGGATCCAAGCAAAGTGGAGGCAATCTTGAATTGGCCTACCCCTAAAACAGGGACTGAAGTTAGGAGTTTCCATGGTCTATCCCAATTCTATAGAAAGTTTGTGAGGAACTTCAGTGGCATATGTGCACCAGTACTTGACACCATCAAAGGAGGCCTTAAAACTAAGTTCAAATGGACTGAACAAGTTGATAAAGCATTCCAATTATTGAAGCAAGAAGTAGCCACAAAACCCATCCTACTCTTACCTACTTTTGACAAACTATTCACATTGGAGCATGATGCAAGTGGGATTGCAGTAGGGGGTGTATTGAGTCAAGAGGGAAGGCCTATGGCATTTTTTAGTGAGAAGCTTAATGAGGCAAAGAAGAGGTATTCAACATATGATCTAGAGTTGTATGCACTAGTTCAGTCTCTCAAGAAGTGGAGGCATTACCTACTCCCAAAGGAATTTGTGGTGTTCACAGATAACCAGCCTTTGAGTTACATCAACACTCAAGAGAATCTTAGCAACAAACATTTGAAGTGGATGGAGTACCTCCAATCTTTTCCTTTTATCATCAAGCATAAAAATGGGCAGCTTAACAAGGTGGTAGATGCTTTGAGCCGGAAGTTGTTGACTGCCCAAGAATTACAATTGTAGAGCATAGGGATAGAAGGTTTCAAGGATCTCTATGAAGAAGATGTGGACTTCTCATCAGCCTACAAGGTCTGCAAGGAGTTTGAGAATCATTTTCATGGCGAGTATGCAGATTACACTCTCCAAAATGGTCTCTTGTTTAAAGGCAATCAATTATGTGTACCTAGAGGATCCATGAGAGAATCTCATGCAAGAGAAACACAATGGTAGTCTAAGTGGACACTTTGGAGTCAATAAAACTTTGGATCTAGTAAAATGGTACTACTATTGGCCTAATTTGCCAAGAGATGTGAGAAAGTATGTGGAGCAATGTGGTGTGTGTCAAAGGGAAAAAGGAGGATCAAGTAATGCAGGCCTCTATCAACCATTACTAGTCCCAAATAAGCCTTGGGAGTGTGTGAGCATGGAATTTGTGGTAGGACTCCCCAAGACAAAGACAGGTATGGATAGCATCTATGTGGTGGTAGACAAATTTTCTAAGATGAGCCATTTCATTCCATGTAGAACTACTCATGATGCTAGTTATATTGCACATCTCTTCTTTAAGGAGATTGTAAGGATTCATGGACTCCCATTAAGTATTGTTTCAAATAGGGATAGCAAGTTCATGGGCCATTTTTGGAAAACCTTATGGAGGAGACTAGGAACTAATTTGTCATTTAGCTCAACTTACCATCCACAAACTGATGGTCAAACTGAAGTCATTAACAGGGTGTTAGGCAACTTGTTGAGGTGTCTAACCAAGGAGTATGGGCAGACATGGGATCTAGTTATTCCACAAGTTGAGTATGCTTACAATGATAGTGTAAATAGGACCACTGGAAGGAGTCCTTTTGAGGTTGTCTATGGTAGACATCCAAGAGGGGTGTGTGAACTAAGAGAACTTGGTTCCATGGAGATGAAGAGTGGGCAAGCAGAGGAATTCACTCAAACCATCAAGGAAGTTCAAGAACAGGTCAAGAGAGCCATCCTAGAGTCTACTCAAAAACTGAAAGCTAAAGTGAATGAGAGAAGGAGAGAGGTTCAGTTCAAAGTGGGTGACTATGTGATGGTCCATTTAAGCAAAGCTAGAATGCAAAGCGTCAAGCCTACTAAGCTACAAATGAAGAGGGTAGGACCTTGTAGAATTCTGTCCAAATATGGTGAAAATGCCTACAAGGTGGATCTTCCTTCAGATTTGGCTATATCACTAGTCTTCAATGTTGCTAATCTGATACTATACAAAGGTGAAATAGCAGGGCAAATTGAGAATCAAGCCAAGGTGCTACAGGACTTGGATTTGAATGATTTACCTCAAGTAAAGCAACCCATAGTAGAGGAGATCTTGGAGTCAAGGGTGAAGAAGTCTACTAGACACCAGGTCTACATGGAACACTTGGTGAAGTGGGCGGGTCAACCTGAGTCTGAAGCCACTTGGGTTGAAGAGGGTAGGTTCAAGAAGCTTGGTATTAAACCGGCTCTCATCTCTCCCCTAGTTCCTTAATTCTATGCAGAGGTGGAGTATGGTGTAGGAGCACCCTTCTAAGGTCTTCCTCCATGTGACTTTTGTTGGAATTTTGCTTCTTTAAAGAAGCCATGTAAATGTAATAAGAGCCAAGAGCTCATTGGTCTTGTTTAGGTCCTAGGTTCATAAGTCTAGGTTTGAGTTTTCTTGTGGAGTAGAGGGTATGTGTGCCTTTGATGTATTTTGGGGGTCCTTTTGGCATGGTTGAGTCCATAGGATGGCCCAAGGTAGGCCCAAAAGTCAAGAAAAGCAACATTGTAGAAGTTGCTCAAAAGTTGCATGACAAGTTTTCAAAGTTGTCATGCAACTTTTCCACCAAATAGGTTATAACCTTAGTTTGGCATTGGAAACCCTAACCATGGCACACAAACCAAGGCAAAGACACTATAAATTGTTGCAAACCCTAAAATGAGGGGTTGGATGTTAGATTGTATGACCCAAGAGAAAAGACCTTGACTGTGATTGTGTTTTTGTTGCCAATCGGCACAAATGGAGCAATGAAGGATTGTTAATGGATTGTTATGGAACTTAAATTGTATTGAGAGTCTTGCTTAGTGTTGTTACATTCATTTTGAGTACATAGATTAAGTTTATTTTCCAAGTTTTGGTGTGTTTGTAAATACTTTGTAAGTTCCTTCTTTACTGTCTAGTTTTGGACTGTTTTGTGTAAATGGGTTGACAACTCCTTTCCCCATTGTGGAAACACCATGAAACCATGGGGAATAGGAATGCAGACCTTGTATAGTATCACAAAGGAATTAGGGCCCTTGAAGATGCAAGAGAGGCTTTCAAAGACCCACTCCTAGGCGAGATTGGATTGTGCCCAGCTAGGAAGGGTTGAAGTTGTAGAGGTCCAAGAGAGAAAGGTAGGACAAGGAGGGAGGCACCCTTTGGAGGAGGTATAGAGGGATGTGTGAAGAACCATTTCTGAGAAGGAGGAGCTTCCACCAAACTAGATAAGGTGGCAAAAATAGTAAACCATCACTGTGACCCAGGCAAGCCTTAAAACCCTTGAAAAAAACCCTCTAAAACCCCAAAATTCACCTAGGGCAGTGTACAGACACATGGAAGCCCAAAAACAGGAAAATATTTGAGCCCTTGCCAAATGATTAGCAGCCCTTTTGGGAAGTTTCACAACTTTGTGCATTTTTTGCAAGAGGGAGCCCTAAAAGTTCGGAATGGAGGCCTAATTGGGCACATTCCTTGTAGCCCTATTTTGTAGGAAAGAAGCAAAATAGTGAAATTGGTAGTAAAATGGAAGGTTAAAACCTCTTGTGGGCACATGAATGGATGGAAAACCATGTCAAAGACCTGTCCTATCCTTGCTAGGACCTAAGAAGGTGAAGGAGGAACTAAACCCTTATTAGCCTATGTAAGGGTTACTTGGAGCTTGTGAGTAGGTGAGAGCTTTGGAGAAGAAACACATATTGTTGGTGGGTGGATTGGGAAAAGTTAGGGGATTCCTCAAGCAAGGGAAGTCCTAGAGACCCTAGGGTGTGATTGGAACACCTGGTGATCCAAGGAGAGGATCAAGGAGCATAGACTAGGCTAGCCTATCCCATTCCCATTCCCATCAGATTGTATAAACCTTTAACAATACTGGTAAGGCCTTGGGAGGATATAAGCATGAATTTCATACTTGGATTATCTAAGACATTAAGAGGAAATGATTATATATTTGTGGTAGTGGATAGATTCTCGGAGATGGCTCATTTCATACCTTGTAAGAAGACATCAGATGCATTGCATGTAGCAGACCTATTTTTCAAGGAAGTGGTGAGATTGCATGGATTACGTAAAAACATAGTTTCAGACAGAGTCACTAAGTTTGTTGGCTATTTTTGGAGAACACTTTGGAAGAAGATGAAGACAGATTTGAAGTTCAGTTCTACTTTTCATCTATAGATTGATAGATAGACAAAATTTGTTAACCGGAGTTTGGGAAACTTGTTGAGATGTTTAGTGGGAGATAAAACCGGAAATTGGGATTTGATCCTTGTACAAGCAAAGTTTGCTTACAACAATTTAATGAATAGAAGTACTATAAAAACACCTTTTGAGATTGTTACCAGAGTGCATCCTAGAGGTATATCAGAATTAAGAGACATTAGCAGTGAAGACTAGAGAAGTTTAGAAGCAGAAGACTTTGTAGATCACATGGCAACATTGCATATTCAGGTTAAACAACATTTGGAAGACATCAACAACAAATATAAGGAGAAGGTAGATGAGAAGATGAGACTGCTAGGCCCAATATGGAAAGGTAATGTACTGAGAGGGGAGGGGTGGATTAGTACTCCAAAAATTATCTTTAATAATAACCTTACTGTTATGCATAAATAGAATAGTGTAGTAACATAAAATAAAGTTAAAACAAATAGATAACAATCATACATGATTCACTCCATAACACATATATTTTGGTTACACAAAAACTCTTGGTTAGAGAGAAAAACTGCAGTGGGGATGGCACCCACAACTTCACTACTGCAATAATAAAGAGTGCTCGATTAGAGCTACATATTTAGCTATTTTTGATAGCTTACCCTGTTAGGAGTAACAAGATCTGTTAGATCTACCTTGCTAAAGGATTTTACAACACTTTATATAAATGTTGCACCTGGTTAGAGGCTTTACAATTTATAGACTTGATTAGAGTCTTTTACCTTGTTAAAGGTTTCTCTTACAACTTCAAAATATTACAATAAGATTTTACAAATATCTGCAACTTTACATCTGAAATGCTGTAGCAGATTCTATGTGCTCAAAATAAGATTACCTTGCCTATAACATACCTCAGTAACTCATAAAGTAACTCGGTAAACTCTTCTATTTACTCTATTCTTTGACTGTTCTCTAAAAACCTTCTTGGTGACCTTTGTGTCTTTGTAACAGTCATAATACTTTGTGATTTCTCATGTATCACATAAGTCTTGCTTCATACACATATGCACACACATTTCTCTTATTCAAATATATCTCTAACCCTAAATTTATGCTGTATAAATAGATTTCTTATGTCGGTGATCTGATTCATTGCTTTGATCTTACAAACATGATTTCTCGAATGAATAACCATGCAAAATATTTCATTGGTTAGATGACCTCAAAATTATACAAAATCTATATGTGCAATTTCCAATGCGATAACGGTTCTATGTGCCTCAATCTTGTAACACGTTTTCATGTGTGTGTCCAGGATCAACGAATCTGGTAACACGTTTCACTTAGTGTATATCAACTCGGTGTATTATCTTTATTGCTCGGTAGATATGAAATAACACTCGGTAGATAGCTTGGTGTATACTGGGCTTTGTGACTGTTTTCCTTCTATAACCGACTAGACTATTCATACCAACTAAATATTTCGATAGTAGTATCCGACTAGAGTATATAGAATGACTTTGGATATAAAACTAATGGCAATTTGATAAGTAGTAACAATCTCCCCTTTTGACATTAGTTGAGATGTTTGACAAAACTACTTTCAAAGTCATTACTAAAAAATCTGTATACTTTACAAAATTTGACTAAACATACAGTATATACATTAGTCAATGAAATAGTATAATCAAATATACTCCCCTTATCAATATGCTGTACAAAACTCTGATTATGTGTGCTCGGTGATCAATACTCTATAATCACTGTTCTTTCCTCTATTCATTGCTCAGTTCACTGCTTTTGGATACTCCGTTTATTCTACTCATTCTGCTTGGTATACTCCCCTTGTATACTACACTCCGGTTGTTTGATACTTTGAATACTATACACCCCCCCTGTGTACTTTGATGCTATATATACTCTAATTATACACTCCCCCTTTTTGACAAACATCAAAATTTAGTTACCATTTGGAGGTGGCATTTGATCAAAAATGGATTTGTACTTTGTCTTGGCTTCGGTGAGAGCGATAGAGAGTGCATCCTTTACACTATCCATTAAAGAATTTTGTGCATTAATATCAGCCAATAATGAAATTAAGCCATCTAAAGTGCTTCTCTCTTGTGTGGTAGAGAGGTAAGTGGCTCGGTTGAGCTGTTTGTGAACAGATGAAAGATGAGGAAGGATTAATGTTTGAAGTGTCATTATGTCCATCTTGATCTTGTGTTCTTCATTCCCTAGTTCCAATTGTTGAGCCATGAGCTGTTGTAGTTTAGTATAAAAATTCTAAACTGAATTGGGCTCGGGGGTCAACTTATTTCAGAGATCGGTGATCTCTTTCTCAATTGCTTCTATTTTATTCTTAATGTCCTTAATGAATAAAGAAAATGTGCAGAGTTTCTGAAATAATGAAAGAATGTGCTTGAGTTGAGGGGACAACTCAACAATAAATTTGACAAGTTTTACCTTGCCAACAACAATGGATTTCTGTACTTCCTCTATCATTTTAGCAGTTAGCTCCTTGTCTTTTAGTTTGCTCAAGTATTCGGATGCATCTACTCCAGATGTCTCAATCTGATTTAGGAGTTCATCCAATTGAATATGGATGGCTGCATCGGTTGATACTGTAGCTGAAGGTAGCATATCTAATAGTAAGGTCTTTACCTTCTGAAGTACTTTATTCTTCTTTTGTATAGCCAGTTGCTTCTCTTGTTTGGCCTTTGCTTTGCATAGTTCACCAAATTTAGTGAGTGCTTGCCCTTTCAATTTGGAGATGTCTACATTGGGCAACACTATCGGTTTTGATAAATCTATTTTGAAACTATGCTTTTTCAACTTCTTTTCTTTACCTTTCACTGAGTGAACCACTACAATAGCTTGAGAGGCTTGAGGACCCTCGGTAGGTTGCTCGATAGAGACAACACTTTGCTCGATTTCTTTAGCCTCGGTAGTGTCCTTCAATGTCTCGGTGCTTGGTGTCTCAGCTGTAACATTTTCTATGCTAGAAGGTGCTTGAGAGGTTTGTTCTTGTGAAGTACCTTCTACTGTAGACTTTTGACCTTTGGTGCCTTCATCTGTATCCTGAGGAGCTTCGGTTGTAGTAGGTTGATTGATCGGTGGGTAAGGCTAAACTTGTTCCAAAATAGATTCACTGGAGACAAGTTTTGCATAAGCATTGCCTTCTATCATTTCTTGTTTAGGTGCCTCTGCATCCATGATATCTTCATCTATTTGAATGGTGTTAGCAGGGTTTTGCTCGGTGACATCAGGCTCTTGGTCGGTGACATCGACTATTTCCACTGTAGATTGTTCACCAGCATTCTTTCTTCGAAAGATGTCCTGCCATTGCTCTTTTGTTTCCTTCTCCACTTCGATATACAGGCCATTCATCAATTTCAAGGCCTTTTGTTTTACTGTAAATTGTGTTTGGCTATTTGTCAGATGTTCTTTTATTTCATCAACCGACATATCAGGAAAGAGATGCACCAGACTTCTTTCTCTGATTTGTTTCTCTGAGTCTAGGGCATACTGCCATCTAGTTTCAATATGTGCATATAATTCCTTAGGAATAGAATTACATACTTCTAATGGGACCACTCAGAATTTTAGAAGCGTGCAAATGACAGCTTCTTCAATTTGCCTCTTTTCATCAGCAAATCTGGATTCATATTTGACAAATCTGAATCCACCAAATCCACCATATTCCTTTAGATTATTACAAAATTTTTCTACACTATGTACATCTACCTTCTTGCTTTTCACAATCTGAAATTTACTTGCATCTTCGTGTTCGGTATCACTCGACTCTTTTGGCAAAATGAGTCTCCGAGTAGATTTCTTGTAAGTTCTAGTTACCTTAGGAATGCCAACAGTCTTTTGTTTCTTACTCGGTGATGCAACATATGCCCTTGTGTTAGGTCTCTTTGTTGGAGGAGTTGGTAGGGCCATTAAAGTGTCCTGTTTCTTTCTCTTCAACACTTTTCCCTTAGGAAATTCAGTGCTAAGTGTTATGGCTGCTTCTTGGGCTTCTGTCTCCTCTTCGATGATGGCTAGAGAACCTTTGACATGTGTGGAGGAAGACTCTTCTCCGAATTTCTTAGTTAATGCCTTAATCATCTTTGATGCCTTCCTTGTAGCTTTGGGTACTACAATGCTCATCTTTACTTTTTCTTTCACCTCTTCATAGGTTCCATACCTCAGCTCGGTAGTATGCCTTGGTAGTGTCAGAAATGCATCGATTTGCTGTTGTGTGATATCAAAATCAATCTCGTAACCCATAGGTGACAAAGATTGAGTCCTCAGTTCCACAACATTCACATAACAGTAATCCGTGTCGACTTCAAAACATATATCATCCTTATATTTTTCTACCAGCTGTGGTGGAATCCGGTACCTGTTATGCATTTTCTCTTGGAATTTACTGAAGTAATCATCCATTATATAATTAAAGTTATCACCTAACTTCTTGATGAAGTCATTGATCTAATGGGTGATTGGTCGATGTAGTTCCCAAACAACTTTACCGACTGTTGGAAAAAATTTCTCAAAGTAGAAAAACATACATACAAGTAGTGATCCAAATTTTAGAGTGTTTGCCGAGTTGTTCTTCTTCGGCTTCCTGATTGTGTTTAGATTTTCAAACAAGTTCTTCAACAATACTTCACACAAGTCAATTTTCATGCCTTTCTTAACAATTTTGTATGCTAAGTCCACTGCTGCACAAGGTACACTATTTTCCCTTGCCGATTGGAAGAAACAGTAACCAATTACTCTAATGGCAAATTTGAGTTCAGGATCAGTGACATTGTTCAACTTCAGACCTCTGCAATCAAATTCTACTCCAGTCAAACTAATCAATTCCTTTTGTGATATCATTTTCTATGCTTGGGCATGATCATAGATAGGATAATTGATGATCAGATGAATGATTTCTTTAGTGATCTTAAACGGTTGCTCTTATAGCCACATGAAATCATCATGCACTCGGCTTAGTACAAACTTGACCCACTAGGGTTTGAACACACGGGGATAGATTAGGGCTTTAGTCAATCCCTTGATTTTGATGTGCTCATACTTGCTATCCATTTTACCATCTGTGCACAATTCATCATATGCATCTTTGATCTCAACATGACCGAGTTCTTCAACACAACATTTGGTGAAGAATCTCACATCCTCGACTAACAAGACTCGATCCGGGATGAGTGAAAAGGCAGTTTTGTCATCCGGTTCAGATGCAATTTTGGGAGTCAGAGAGTATTTTAGTGAGGGCTTCTCTACATTCTTGACAACAATGGGGTTTTGGATCTTAGGTGCCATTTTGATTTCAGATAAAAATTGACATAGGAACCTTAGGGTTTGAGAACTTAACAAATGACAGATGCTTCACACTCAGCAGATAATAACAACTTAATGAGTTTGGTAAACCGGCTTAGCAATGCGATGAGATTTGATGTAAATACCTTAGATTTCACTTTGAAGATGGTTTTATCGCCTTGATTCGCTCTGCTCTGCTTCTCAAAAACTTGGTGAATGAAAATGATCGCGAAAAATACCTTTAAGTACTCAAAAATACCTTATTGGGCTCCGTGCAAGTTAGGTCAAAGACATTAAATGCACTCGGTTCTACTTAACTTTCTTTCCCTTTTTGTACTTTAATTGAGTAACCAAATTTCTTTCATATACCGACTTGACAGGCTTCCTGAATTCACTGACTTGACAGATTTCTTGTAAAGTGCTCCAAAAGACTTGATAGAATTTCAAACTTACTACTACATCTTACTATGTAGATTTTGAATTCAGCACATACTAAAATAGGAACTATTTAAGATTTAACCTTGTGAGAATGCAGTCCTTTCATACCTTTACCGATTAATTTGGAGTGGGAGCACCTAACTCGGTAGGTAAGGTGCTTTCTTTATTTGACACAATTTCCTTTTTTCTCCAAATCATCTTTAATTTCTCTTTTATTTCCTCAGTGTCTTCTCTAGGTTGATCTCTGCAATCTCCAGCCAAGTGTCCAACTTTGTGACAATGAAAACATGCCATACCTGGATTTCTCCATGATCTTCAGTTGTTCATTCCAAACCTTATAAAGCAGTTGGCACTTATATGTCCATATCTTCCACAACATTCACACCATATCCTTGTATTGTAATCCCATGGTATTGCAGAATATTGTCGATAAGGATTTGTGTGAGTTCGGTAACCTCTAGTATTTGCTCGGTGTGCAGACCACATGTGGCTCTTTTGCTTAAACCAACACTTCTCGGTACTATGTCCATATCTATTGCAGTTTTTACAAAACCATTTGAATTTTGCCTTCTGATAATTGTTAACAGACTTTGTCCTACATTGATTAGATGTGTGACCATATTTATTGCAATTGTAACAATAACCATTGGTCTTAGTGGCATTTGGTTGCTTACCTTTTCTGATTTGACACATGTTGGCAGTATGACCTTGATTTCCACAGTAGTTGCAAATAGGCTTCTTTCTTTTGATGTTCTTCTTGATTCCAGCTTGCTTTGATGATTTTGCTCTCTCAGTAGTGCAAATTCCCTTCTCGGTAGAGTCTTTTCCTTTGTAACCGAGTCCTCCTTCTTTGTAGGGTCGTCTTGTATTCAGTTGCTCATCCAACATCTTTGATGCTTCATAACTCTTCTTCAGTGTTTCCTTGGATTTATTCTCTATTTCAAGTTCATTTCTCAACCTTGATACTTCAAGTTTCAATGCTTGATTCTCATCATCGTTTAGATTTGTTTCATGATGTGCATAACCTAGTTGATCTGTCATATTTTGTTGAATCCCAGTCAACCTTATGATTTCATCATCCTTATCAGATACTAAAGCTTCAAGTTGTTGTTTCTCTCTTTCTAGATCTCTTACTTTGTCCTCGGTTGTCCTTAATGCATCAAGATTTTCAGTCATTTGTGTGCTGAAATGTTCATGTTCTCTTTTCATTGCTTTTAGTTGATCAGCCAGTGCTTTGTTCTTTTCTTTCAATTGTCCAATCATTTCTTGAGTCTCTTCAGACATACTGTTCTCAGATGATGTCTCAATTTGTTCCACTAACTCTTGAGAGTCCTGCAAATCATCAAATAATCTTCTTCTCACTTTCAGAGATTTTTGCATTTGCCTTTGCATGTCTGCAATCACTTGATTAGCATGATCCAATTCTTCTTGCAGATACACAATCCTTCAAGATTGTTTGTAGCCTTCCATTGATAAGATCTTTCTCTTTAGGCAGTTAAACCCTTTTCCAAGATTAAAGATCTGATACCAATTGTTAGGCCCAATATGGAAAGCTAATGTACTGAGAGGGGAGGGGTGAATCAGTACTCCAAAACTTTTCTTTAATAATAACCTTACTGTTATGCATAAAAAAAATAGTGCAGTAACATAAAATAAAGTTAAAACAAACAGATAACAATCATACATGATTCACTCCATAACACATATATTTTGGTTATGCAGAAACTCTTGGTTAGAGAGAAAAACTGCAGTGGGGATGGCACCCACAACTTCACTACTGCAATAATAAAGAGTGCTTGGTTAGAGCTACATATTTAGCTATTTCTGATAGCTTACCCTGTCAGGAGTAACAAGATCTGTTAGATGTACCTTGCTAAAGGATTTTACAACACTTTATATAAATGCTACACCTGGTTAGAGGCTTTACAATTTATAGACTTGATTAGAGTCTTTTACCCTGTTAAAGGTTTCTCTTACAACTTCAAAATATTACAATAAGATTTTACAAATATCTGCAACTTTACATCTGAAATGCTGTAGCAGATTCTATGTGCTCAAAATAAGATTACCTTGCCTGTAGCATACCTCAGTAACTCATAAAGTAACTCGGTAAACCCTTCTGTTTACTCTGTTCTTTGACTGTTCTCTAAAAACCTTCTTAGTGACCTCTATGTCTCTGTAACAGCCATAATACTCTGTGATTTCTCACGTATCACATAAGTCTTGCTTCATACACATATGCACACACATTTCTCTTATTCACAGATATCTCTAACCCTAAATTCATGCTGTATAAATAGATTTCTTATGTTGGTGATCTGATTCATTGCTTCGATCTTACAAACATGATTTCTCGAATGAATAACCATGCAAAATATTTTATTGGTTAGATGACCTCAAAATTATACAAAATCTATATGTGCAATTTCTAATGCGATAACGGTTCTATGTGCCTCGATCTTGTAACATGTTTTCATGTGTGTGTCCAGGTTCAATGAATCTGGTAACATGTTTCACTCGGTGTATATCAACTCAGTGTATTATCTTTACTGCTCGGTAGACATGAAATAACACTTGGTAGACAGCTCGGTGTATACTGGGCTATGTGACTGTTTTCCTTCTGTAACTGACTAGACTATTCATACCGACTAAATATTTCGGTAGTAGTAACCGACTAAATATTTCGGTAGTAGTAACCGACTAGAGTATATAGAATGACTTTGGATATAAAACTAATGGCAATTTGATTAGTAGTAACAGAGACATAAGAAATTTGAATTTGGTGATGAAGTGATGGAATATCTGAGAAAAGAGAGATTCCTGGTTGGAACTTATAATAAGTTGCAGATGAAGAAGTTTGGACCTTGTAGGATTTTGAGGAAGTTCAATTCTGGAAATGCATATGAAGTGGAGATACCAGATAGTCTAAGTATTTCACCTATATCCAACATTGCAGATATTCGTGAGTATCATGAACCAGAATTCAGTGAGGAAAGTGTTGCAGACTTGGAGAAATAGTTGCCTCGGAAAGAACCAAATCAGATTGAAGAGATTTTGGACAGTAGGATTGGGCGTAGTACCCGAAGCAGTCAGTATAAGGAATATCTTGTAAAATAGAAGGACAAACTAGTTGAAGATTCATCTTGGATTTCTGAGGTAGAGGTAGACCAGCTTGGTTTTCCTTTGACCCCAGCAAAGTGAGAGGCTCAATTTTTCAATAACCGTAGATGTCTGATGCAGGAGCATCCCCACTTCATAGAAATCTTGCATCAACCAAAAATATTTTTCTTTGTGTTTTGTTTCCTGTTTGCAGTTCCAGTTTTCCTTTCTGTGTGTCCTGGTTTTGGCTCACTAGATCTTATGGAGTTGGATTCTACTTGAAGACTTGATCATCTTTTTTGCTTCCAGATCACATCACATTTGGATCACTTTCCGACAGGATATCACTACCGGTTTGCATGGCAGTTTCCTATTACCGGTTAACAGTCCTTTATTACCGATTGCCTGGACCTATTCTAGTGATCTACTAGAACCCCTTCTGAAGCTTGCTGAGCCTTGGGAGATGATTCTGATGTTCCTTGGCACATGGGTGAACTTTTCCCGCGATCTATGTTTCATCCTTTGGATTTTCCGGAGGAATCTCTTGGTGGAGGCTGGCCTTGTTATTTTTACATGTTATGTCTTGTTCTTTGGGTTTTGATCCCGTTTGGGCCTATTGGATCCTTTGGATTGATTTATATATTTGTAATTATGCATTAGAATGTAATGAATCAGAGAACCAAGTAGCCAGACTGTGCGTAGAAGATAGATCTTTAGATTCAAGGTCCCAGTTGTGACCTATTCTACAAGGCCTGTGAGCCAGGTATGTTGTAACCCGGTTGTTGCCGATTAGATGCAATCAAATTTAATGCAATAAAATAATCTATTCTACATTGCCTCCATCATATCTCTGTATTTTAGTTGTGTTTACTCTTGTTGACAGGTCCAGATTGATCTCTTTGAGGTCGCTCGTCACCGGTGACTGCTTCACAATGTATCCATGGAGCTTCCCAGAGGTTACTCTAAAGACACACTTCTTAGGATTTAATCTTACTTTGTATTTCTCTAACCGACTGAAGATCACTGAAAGGATGTGCAAATGTGTTTCTCTTTCTAATGATTTACCCAGGAGGTCATCAAAATAATCTTCCACAACAACATGTGTAAGATCATAGAAGATGGTAGTTGTAGCTCATTGGCATGTGGCACCTGTGTTCTTTAGTCCAAAGGGCATGATGTTCCAACAAAAATTTCCCCAAGGACAAGTAAATTCTATTTTATGTTGATCTTCAGGTATGATTTTTATTTGGTTGTAGCTAAAAAATCCATCCATCAAAGATAACATTGCATGAATAGCTGTGAGATCCATTATTAAGTTAATATTTGGCAACATAAAGTCATCTTTAGGACATGCTTTGTTGATGTCTCTAAAATTTGTACATATTCCGGTGTTGTGATCTAACTTGCTGATAGGTACTAAGTAAGAAATCCACTTGGGATAGTCAATTGGTCTTATGAATCCAACATCCAAGAGTTTATCAAGCTCTACTTTTACTTATAGTGCCACTTGTGGATGCATTTTTCTTAATTTCTATTTCACTAGCTTTGCTCCTAGTGTAATTGTCAAATGGTGCATTACTAGATCAGGGTCTAGTCCAGGCATATCCGCATATGACCATGCAAAATTGATTTGTCGTTCTATGAAGAAACTTATGAACTTCGACCTTTCTTTGTTTATTAGAGACTATGCTAAGAATATATTATGCAAAATCTCTTCTATGCCAATGTTTGTTTTGATAGTTTCCTCCACCAACATGGATGATTTCTCCTTATATTATGTCATCGGGAGAATGTTGAGCCTTCCATCTTCGGGAGCCTTAGAGAGAATTTCACTATTAGATATGCCCTTTTTTTTTTTTTAACCTTTTTAGAGTCAAATAGCACCACAATGTGGTTTTCACCATAAGACCCATGATTTGTTTTTATTTTTATATTTTTGCAACTACAAGGCCCAACACCGTCGCCGAAGTATGCCACTCTATTAAGTTCTATAATGTACCCCACTTTATAGTCTCCAAGTGGAAGATCATCTTGTATGCCTGAGTAGTCTATGAAAGCATCATCATTTTGAAATGTGTCTATTTGTAAAGGTCCTTCGTGGTCCCAATCAATGAGTTGTGGGTGAACAAGGGGAAGGCCATCGATGTTTCCAAAGTCAGTGGGAGTAAGGGTAAAAACACAATTGTCTTCAGGTATATCAAGTTAATTGTCGAGGTCATCACTAGCACTCTCCTCATATGTCTCGATCGTAAACAAATCCAAATTGACATCACTAGAAGCGCATTTAGCAACGTGAGTCCTCACTCTACGTGATTTCAAACTAGAGCCTAGAACCAAAGACTATTTGAGATCCTCAAAAGTTTTTCTATTATTATCCTCTTTTTGCAATGTAGACTTTGGAGTAGTTTGAGCAACCCTAAATTTCCTATTAAACTCTTCTTCCTCTGTAGGTTCACTTGGTTCTCTGAATATTTTGGTGAGCTCATAATTACTAGATAATTTGTCTGAACCCCATTCCCACTCATTAGAATCAGTGGAATAGTATTTCTGTTGTTGATCATTAGAGTCTTTGATTTGGAAGGTTTTTTTAGACTTGTAAGTACCTAACTTGAAAGGAATGAAACCAAGTCCTTTGGACCACTGATTCTTGAATGTCAATTATGGTTGTAAAGGTTGAGTGATACCTTCTTTTATTAAGCTAAGAGGGCTCTTGCCATCATATCCAAATTTTTGCAAGAACTTGAATCCTTTGCCATACTTTTCACATGGTATCTTGATGTGATCTTGTGTGTCCTTTTCAGGTTCTTTATAAAATATTTTGTATAAGTCCTCTTCTTCCATCTCACCCCATTTTTGGAATATAGTAGGGTCCCATTTTAGTGTAATGATAGAAACCTTTTTAGAAGGATGTGGTCATCCATATTCTTTTGGAGAATCCATTACTTGTCTTAGGTACATAGTTTGATTTAGAGTGTATTCACCCATGCCTTTGTCTTGATATTTCTCTTTAAGCTCACCTTGTTTTGATGTTCAAGGTTCTAATGATTCAAGATCAATTTATGCAGATGATGGAGTTGCTTCTTTGTTGATTGGAATTATTATCTCTGATCTTGGTCGCTAGTTATTGCAATATATGAACAGATCTGGATCGCCATTAACGGTCACTTCAACTCCATTGTGTGGGAAATTAATACACTAATGATATGTAGAAGGAACAAATCTCATTTCATGAATCCATGAGTATCCCAAGAGTATATTACATGTGAGCTCTAAATCAAGGACTTGACATACCACATCCTTCGTAACTGGCCCAACTGTAAGAGGTAAGGTGATTGTTCCCTTGGATGACCGCTCTTCATCATCATACACTTTTATGGCGATTGCAAGTGTAAAATTTACAGCCTTTTCAGAAAATCCCAATTGTTTAATAGTGTTCAATGTACAAATGTTCAAATCTGCTCTCCATCTATCAATAATCATTTTATTCATTTTTTATAGATAAAGGCTTCGATATATAGAGGTGCATTATGAGGCTTGGTTACAGATGCATCATCGGCCTTTGTGAATGTGAGGGTATGAGGAATAGAAATGTATCCTACCATGGCTTGAAACTTTTCCATGTTCAGATCAGTGGGTATGGAAGTCTCTCTCAATACTTTATCAAGGATAGACTTATGTGTAGGGGATATGCGTAAAAGCTCAGGGATGGAAATGAGGGCGGGTGTCTTCCCTAGTTGATGTACAAGGTCGTACTCATTCTTTGTGGATGAAGAGGCTATGGGCTTGGATGGAACATCTTGCAAGGTGAATTTACCTCGATAGGTTGTGGCATTACATTTGAAGGTTTTGTCTTTAGAAGATGAGGAAGATGGTCCAATGCCTTTTAAAACAACTTTACTCCTTTGGGTAGAACCTTCAAAATTTTTTCCCTTTATGATGATAGTAGAAACATGATTGTCCATTGAAATGTGATTAATAGTGGAATCATAGTCATAGGGCATTTTAGTATAATTAGCTTGATTATCTATAGTTTTATCTTTTTCCTTGTCATGTTTAGAAAATGGCTCCTTGAACATAGCATTCTCTTCATTGGATGTGTGACCATTAACTTCTATGTCTCCTCTATCAATAAGATCCTATATGATATTCTTTAGTCTGTGACAATTGCTAGTTAAATGCCCTTTACTCTTATGATACTCACAATATTCATCATCATTCCACCAATTTGGTTTTACTTTTGGCTCATATGGTTGATTATCTAGTAGTGTTATTAGCTTGTTTGCAACCAATTTCTTGAATGTTGTTTCAATCGGTTATCCCAATGGAGTGTATTTCCTTCAGGGTTTTGATTGCCTTTGATTGTTCACTTTATCATTCATATTGGATAAGCTTGTACCGAGGAGATTTATCTTATGTTTTACAATATTTGCATCTACTACCCTGTCATTGACTGTGTTCTTATTCTTGATCCAAAAGCGGGTTTTGTCTTTCCCATTAAATTCCTCTTTGTTCTCTTTGTTTATCTTGAAGACACCTTGTTCAATAAGGACTTTTTCTGTCGCCATTCCTTTCTCAATGACCTCTTTGAAGGTAGACAAACAAGATTTTCTTAACTCATATCCAATATCCTTGTTGACATTTTGAGTGAACACCTCTACCATTTGTTTTTTCTAGGATATCACAAGAACATCAACTAGCAAGACCTCTCCATCGCTGTAAAAATGAAGAGAAAGATTCCCTACTTTTCTGCTTAGTATTACACAAGGTAGCCACTGACACATCTGTTTCAATGTTATATGAGAAGTGTTGTATGAAAGCCTCTGCTAAATCACCCCTTGAATTAATTCCAAGTGGATGGTGGGAGAACCATTCCATTGCTTATTGGCCTAAGCTTTGTGGGAACAATATCATCAAGTATGTTTCTTCTCCTGCTACCTCAATGCAAGCTATGAAAAACTGTCTTATGTGTGCCTTAGGATCCCCTTTTCCTTTATATTTATCAAACTTTGGTGTCACAAAATGTGGAGGGAATGGAGGCATTGGAATGCTTCTATCAAATGGGTAAGGACATATATCTTTCATTGTGTAATGTTGCTTTGGTGTATTCATGTCTACCATTTGATTTTGTAAATCCTTGATTTGTTGTTGCAAGTCATTCTTGGGTGGTGTCTTTTCTCTTTGAGCTAGTCCCATGCTTGAGCCACCGGGTGGAGGAGGATGGATATAATGCATGTATGGATGGTACTGATCATGGATGTGTTCATATGGAGGAGGGACATAATTATACCTTGGATATGGAACACTTGGTATGGTATTGTAATAAGGAGCACTAGGTCTAGGTCGATACATGTCATGACCCTAAGGGTATGAGGTATCATAAGAGTATCTTGAGTATTGCCCCCAAATCTGACACATGGTCTCCTCGTGTCATGATTTTGAATGTTTGCTTGAGTGTAATTGTATACATTGGTATGATCTTGGGTATTATCATCGTCATGTTTAGTAGTGGGTCTTCTCCATGGAAAAGGATGACTACAGGGTTGTTCATGAGAGAATCTATCATAACTGGCATGAGAATGAGTATATGTGTTTGGAATTTTGGGTTTTTAAAATACAGAGGAAGGTGACTCAAGCATGAGATGCTCTTTCCTACCACCATTATTAGGCCTCCTTTGTCTTGTGTTAACTTGATTTATTTGATTTGAATCATCCTCCAAAATTTGTGACATGTCAAAATCATGCGGTAATCTTGTTCCACTTTGTGCCATAACTTGTAGGAACTACAATCTATCTCTTTTCATGATTTCTTGAACCAATTTATTAAAATGGGGATCCATGATAGTTTCTTCAACTTCTATAGAATCCATAGATACATTGTCATTATCATCATCATTTCCATTGTTGTTCTCATTGTTGTTCTCATTGTTGTTATTGTCATGGTCTGGTAAATTACTATGATTGTCAAATGGATTGTAAAATCCATCTTCATCAAATTCATAGGTACTTATGTTTAAAGACCTTAAAGCTTCTTCGACTTCCCTTCTAGACCTTTGTGGTTTCAACCATGGACTAAAGTCTGGACCAAAATGAAAGGTAGGATGAAAATGCAAAGATTAGGGAAGACCAAGAGGTGTATGAAATGTAGATAAATCTAGGGTAAAATTGCAATGTCCAAAAGTGTAAGACCAAAGTATGTATGTGTGAGAGTAAGGTGTTGCTTCCAATGAGATGATGGATCTCTTGATGAGGTAAGTTGACCTTGACTCAAGAAGACCAAATGAGACCCTAAGATGATAGATCTTGATGCGAGAATCATCTAGTGTTGTGTTGTAGTATGTTTGTAAAGTTTGATGAGGACAAGCAAAGTAACCTTTTGACTCAAATTTAGAAGATATGTATGAGGGCAATGCAAGTGAAGGAAAATGATTGACTATGTGTGATCAAGACAAGCTAACTAAATAAATGGAAGTCCTATGGGAAGCAACCTTAGCTATTGGGATCTGAAAACTTAAGTTCCTTTTTGTTATCAAGAGTTTTTCTGTAATATTTTAACTGTGAAAATAGATGCAGTTTTAACCAACCCAGACGTGACTTCTGATCAAAGACGTAGTTCCAATAGACACACGATTTTCTGATGATAATAAGAATTTTAGCTCAAAAATCAAATATGTAATTCTGCTTTGCACAGACATGATTACGTAGTTTTAATAGATACAAACACTATTCCTGATATTTTGTGCAATTCTATTTGTTGAATGAGACCAAATCTCAATGTTTTGACTTTTTTGTGGCAAGTAAACACAATAATAGTGAAGACCCAATGTGTGAAGGTGTTTTGTCCAAGGATAACAAATATTTCCAAATGTGAAATATGATGTGAATTTTTTTTGCATACACTTGAAAACACGGTAGACACAATGTTTGTTTGTTTTTCCTAAAAATGTTTGAGCATTTTGATGATGCACAAATCCTAGGGCCGGCCGGGACAATATTTGTTGAATCTTATTTGGGGGGTTATCCTGAGCTACACAACTCAGAGTGGATACTTAGATGCTTGATCCCACTGGCTCCACCCTTGGCACTCACTTTTCTGGGGAAACCAAGCACCAATCCCCATGGAAACTCCCCATGGTGAACTTTGTATCTCTACTAAGAACCGTAAGAATGTGAGCCGCTTCAGAGGTTCGACCTCCTGTGCCAACAACTAGAAGGTTTTTGGCTTCTAACATAAAAGGTTTCTAGTAAGGGCATTCATTTGGGTGGCTATAATCAACAATGTGTTAAGCTCCATTAAATGGAAGGCCTCCCAGCCTATAGAGGTTGTGCTCTATAGGGTTTATGGGGAGTCATAATACCGTTATAGTAGCATGTAACACCCGTTTCTTCCAACTTTCGTCACAAAAACTTTTATTTATAGTGGTTTGGAAGAGCTTGGCTTTAGCTTTTTACCACTTGGGTCGTTCCCTCTCACTTGGACTTATGGGCTACTCAAGAGGCAGACCCTCTAAAAGGTAAAACATAAAGAGCCTATTGCTCAAGACACAAAAGACACTTGTTAATTTTTAGAGCACCAATTGAAGTGTTTGCTATACTAAAGAAGACAAAGCAAGCGATTTCAAAATCAAATCTTTGCCAAAGGTCCTGCACCAAACTTGTTAGTAGTTTTGAAATGATACCCCTCCTACAAGCACACAAGCTAGCTAAATTTTAAGATCCAAAAGACTTTGTGAAATAGGGGCCTTCGATAAGACATTTTTCTCCTTTTTAAACAGTTGCACCACTTCATTAGTCAAATCAAAAGAGATTAGCCCTAAAAACCAAATTTGAAAAACCCTAATGAAAGCAAAAATGAAAACTAAAAATGTAGATGCAACTATACTAGACGCAGACGCAAAAAAATAACGTAGACGCGGTAAGATGAAACACAGACACAGTAAGATGAAACACAGACACAATTTCTAGATTTGGGACTTGTAAAACAAATAGAAAAATGTAGACGCAATAGAAACCTGCACAGATGCAAGATCTGGACCCAAACGCAACAATACAACTCACAAACGCAATTCCAAAAACCCGAAACTGCAAAACTGAGGAAAAAACTTGCAAAAACAAAAACACGATAATATGCAACTTAGACATGATAATAAAACAAAAACGTGATAGTATTTTTCATAGATGCAATTTTAGGGTGACAAATCTGCAAAAATAGCAAAAAATAAAAAACGCAGAATTAGTAGTTGCAGACGTGGAAATAGAATGCATACATGATAAGATCTATCACAGATGCAGAAGAATGCAGAATCGTCACAATGTCGAACTTGCAACTTTTAAAAATAGAAAATTTGCAAACAAGATGTCAAAATGAAAGGGATAAGAGTCTCACCTGGTGTGCCAAAATGTATATGGTGAAAATGGATAGTGAAAAACAATAATATTGAAAGACTAAAAAGGATCAACGACAAAACCTGAGCCTAACAATGAAAACATTCCACCATACACAAATGAAGATACCTAAGACCATGCTAATAAACCAAATAAACCAGATATACCATTCACATGTAAAGTAGGGTTTCAATCTCCATTTCTTCCTATCTCCATTGATCTTGTTTGATATATTTGCTCTCAGATTTTATGTGTGAACAAGAGCTCAAGAAAGAATGAAAATGTGGTTGATAGCTTGATCGCGAGAAGGATTGATTGCATAAGATTGATTAGAGGATTAGACGATTAGGGTTGATAATGATTCAATGAAGGAGAGCATCCTCTTATATAGAAGATACTGTAAGAAATGGAGGGATAAGATTGAGAGGTGTAAAGATAAATGGCCGACTAGGATTAAAGGGTAGGTAGAGGAAATCAAGAAATGCTAAAGGGGGTAGGTAATCGAATAATTAAGAGATGAGTGACATATGTCATGGGTAGAAGAAGCTAATGAATTAATTAAATAAACAAAGATTTTTTTAATTAATAGAGGAATGGGATCAATTAAATAAATAAAATATTTATTTAATTTAGGAAAAGGACAATTTAAATAAATAAAAGTATTTATTTAAACGAGGAAAGGGTTAGAAGAGGATTAATGAATTAATTAAATAAATAAGAATTTATTTAATTAATAGAAGACTTAGGATAAAACAATTAAATAAATACAAATATTTATTTAATTAGATAGGGCAATTTTAGGTGTCTATATATATAATGAAGATGTATATGTTTGTATACATATCTACATATATATACACATATACACACACACACACACATATATATGTATATGTACATATATATATATATATATATATATATATATGTATGTATGTATATGTGTGTGTATATATATATTCACACACATACATATGTGTGTGTACACACACACACACAGTTAAGCACGCTTGGGCCAAAGTAGTACTGGGATGGGTGACCTCCCGGGAAGTCCCGATGTTGCACCTTTATATATATATATATATATATATATATATATATGAAACTTATTACACATGAAATATTTATATGTAGGTCTATGTTCATTTGTCATTGAAAATAGTAAAACTACATCCATGCAAGTGGGTGGTTGAGGACGACAGGTCAAATAAGTAAGAGTACCATAACTTCAGAATTTTTTATTTTAGAATTCTAATAATGTATAGAGTGTGTTATTAAAAAAAATTGACATTAAAAAATATGACAATCAAATAAATTTATCTTATGATGGATCAGTGAGTTACCCTTGATATTGATGTTAATATTGCACACATTCAAATATGCTAGATCAAGAGATCAAGATGTTTGATCCCAAATACTGATGTTGAAACTATTGTACACAACCAAATACTAAGGTTAAGATTGTTGTACACAATCAAATTTAGAGAAATTATGAAACTCAAATATTTGATAAACATACAACCAAAATAGTAAAATTAAGAACCAAAGGTAAGGGAGAGAATGTGATGGTGAGGTTTTTGTCGGGGTGTTGTTGTTGTGCGTGCTAGGGCTCAACCCTAGCCATGTTTCCTTCCTCCGCCTGTGTGTGTTGTGAAACATGTGGGGCCATTTGTGGTGGGCGGTGTGGCTGGGGTTTGCTTGGGGTGCGCTGGATGTGGGGTGCTAGGGGTTTGTGCGAATTGTGGTGATGGTTCAGTTTGGGTGGTTTAGGGGGTGGGTCTTTGTTGTTTGTTGGGAAGCTGATGTCTTCGGATCTGGTGATTGCTGATGTGGGGAGGGGTAATGTGCATGCGACCTAGTCAGCTTCCTTTTATGTTGGCGAGGGGTTCAAGCTTAAGAAATTTAATGGTTGTTTGCCGCAAATCCTAGATCATCTGGTTTTGGTTATCCCTCCTGAATCCATTGTGGAGGATTTTGCATATTGGAGTAATCATTTCTTGATATGTAAATTCCTTGGGATTTGCATTTCTTTGTCTATATTGGAAGCTTGGATTCAGTGGACTTGGTAGGTTGAGGGGGATATCAAGATCATGTTAGCGGCCAACAACTACTTCATGATTGTTTTTTCTAGTATGACAGATAAGAATCGGGTTTTTGAGGGAGGGCCCTATTTTTACAATCGAGCTGGCTCATTTATTAAACCATGGCATATAGGTTTTAATTCAATTGAAGATTTGCCCTTGCAGGTTCTAGTTTGGGTTCATCTCCCAAGGTTATATATATATATATTATTGAAAATAGTAAAACCACATCCATGCAAGTGGGTGGTTAAGGGTGGTAGGACAAATAAGTAAGAGTATAACTTTAGAATTTTCATATTTTAACATTTTGGTAATGGATAAAGTGTGTGTTTAAAAAATATTAATGTTAAAAAATATGACACAATCAAACAAATTGATCTTATGATGGATCAATGAGTTACCCCCGATATTGATGTTAATGTTGTACAAATTCAAATATCCTAGATCAAGAGATCAAGAGGTTTGATCCCAAATACTGATATTGAAACTATTGTACACAACCAAATACTAAGGTTAAAACTGTTGTACACAATCAAACTTAAAGAAACTATGAAAATCAAATATCTGATAAACATACACCCAAAACGGTAAAATTAAGAACCAAAGGTAAAGGAGAGAGCACGATGGTGAGGTTCATGTTGGGGTGCTGACTATTGCACGTGCTAGGGCTTGACCATAGTCGTGTTTCCTTCCTCCTCCTGTGTGTGTCATGAACTGTGTGGGGTTGTCTATGGTGGGCGGTGTGGTTGGGGTCTTCTTGGGGTGCGTTGGATGTGGGGTGCTAGGGGTTTATGCGGAGTATGGTTGTGGTTCCGTTTGGGTGGTTGAGGGGGTGGGTCTTTGATGTTTTCTAGGAAGCCAATGTCTTCATCTCTGGTGATTGCGGATGTGTTTGTGACCTAGTCTTCTTCCTTTTATGTTGGCGAGGGGTCCAAGCTTAAGATAGTTAATGGTTGTCTGCCACAAATACTAGATCATGTGGTGTTGGTTATCCCTCCCAAATTCATTGTGGAGGATGTTGCATATTGGAGTAATCATGTCTTGATATGCAAATTTCTTGGGATCTGCATTTCTCTATCTACATTGGAAGCCTGGATTCAACAGACTTGGTATGTTGAGGGGGATATGGAGATCATGTTAGCGGCCAAAAACTACTTCATGGTTATTTTTTCCAGTATGGTAGATAAGAATCGGGTTTTTGAGGGAGGGCCCTATTTTTACAACCAGGTTGACTTGTTTATCAAATCATGGCATGTGTTTTAATTCGGTTGAAGATTTCTCTTGTTGGTTTTAGTTTGGGTTTGTCTCCCAAGGCTGCGGTTGGAATTCTAGAGAGAGGACATCTTACGTTGGATCACTGAGTTAATTGGGAACCGGACTGTAGTTTCTCAACAAACATAGGATAAAAAGGTAATTTCATTTGCTTGTATTTGTGTTGAGGTGGATTTAAATAACCCTTTGTTGGATTCTTTAGAGATTTGTTTAGGCTTATCTTAGTGGGTTTAGTAGCTCGACTATGAGTCTCTTCCTTTCAGATGTAGACTTTGTCATGAATATGGACATCTTCAACGTCAATGTCCCCGAGTTAATAGACCTATTGCGGGTAATAATTCCTCTATTCCCTTGCATGTAGAGAGTGATAAGGGAGACAAAGGTAAAGCTCTTGTATCAGATTGGGGTGCTATAGGGGATGTATTTGTGCTAGTGAAACCTCACACTAATGGTAGGGGACAAAAAGGTCCCTTAAGCGTAGGTAGAATGAGGAGGATTTTAATTGTTTTGAGGTTTTGGCATCAGAGGAAGGAATTGCAATGGAATTATCTTCTAGAGTAGCAGGTATGGGAATGCCTGTGATGGTGGATTGTGATGTCCTAGCATCTCAGGATCCCTAGCCCCCCGGGAAATCTCTTCTGGTTAGAAGGTGCACAATCCATATGACTCTGGTATCTTGCAAGATGATGTTTTTTTGGTAAATTTGGCCAAAAAGGTTTCAAAGTCTAGCAAGAGCAAGGGTTCTTCTCAAGCTTTGGGTTTATTCCAACAACCTCATAAGAAAAGTTCATTGGAAACCTTTAAAGGGAGCTGCAAAATGGATCAGGAGAAGCTTCAATTAGCTAGGGATTTGTTAGTGGAGTCTGGATTGGTGAAACCTATAGAGTCTCACTTTTCACATTCCCTTAAATGATCATTCTTTCTTGGAATGTGTAGGAGTTGAATATCCCCTCTCGTCAAAAATATATTTGAGATTTGGTGGGTGTTCATTCTTTAGATTTTTTTTTTGTATCCAAGAGACTAAGCTTTCTATTGATCTAATGTTTCAACAAGCTTTGGCTGTGTGGCATTATGGCCAATGCCAGTGTATTGGTTCCATAGGTTGTTCTGGTGGATTAGCCCTCTTTTGGGATTTGAGCTAGGTTACTCCTCTTTGGTTGCTCTTTAGTCAATCTATTGTTTCCTTAGTTGCCTCTGTTGGAAATATGCCTCGATTTCCCTTGACTGGTGTTCAGGTTGATCAGTGTAACTTACCCCGATGGAACAATTTGTGGGAAGTAGTGTTCAGATTTGCTTTTGTAGTCATCGAGTTAACATTGCCTATCGGGTTAGCCATATTGAAGTCCTGCCAATGACTTGATGAAGTTGCCTTTGGCGATCGGGCTGTCATCAGCTATTGGTGGAACAAGATGGAAGTTGTAGAAGCCGAGCCAAGTAGAGGTGTCTGCATGTTGTGAGAATAGAGTCCATAAAAGAGGATATGAGTACTTTATTGTAACCGTGTTGTTTACTGAATAAAGGGATCTCTTTTTGGTGGTGGGTTTTTTATCCGTAAGCGTTTTACCACGTATATCTAATGTCTTTCTCTGGTACTATTCTATCTGGTTAATATTAATCTTCTGTCTGTGTTTATCTTAATGTATTGCAAACTAAAACTAAAATAATTCCTTTCTTGCAAATCCCCTTAGAATTGACGTTAGGAGAGCATTTTCTGCGCATTGCTTTCATTACAAGTGGTATCAGAGCCATTTAGTTGTGTTATCCTTGTCGGGTAGTGCTGTTTGGTGTCAATTGTTTTTTCAGTGGGAGTTTGGCAGAGTATTTTGTTTGCAGATTGAGATGGCGAACAACTCTAGACGAGTGGAGATTGAGAAGTTCAATGGTTCAAACTTTGAGTTGTGGAAACTCAAGATGGAAGATTTGCTAGTTGATCGAGATCTGTGGTTTACTGTGTTTGGACAAAAACCTTTAGGCATGAGGTAAGAAGACTGGGATCTTGCAAATAGAAAAGATAGAGGATTGATTAGACTCTGTTTGGTAAACTCTATTCTGTTAAATGTTCATGAGGAAAAGACTGCACATTATTTGTGGAAGAAACTTGGAGATATCTATCAGGGGAATTCTCTGGTAAACAAGTTGTTCCTGAGGAAGAAGCTGTATTCCTTGAAGATAGACGAGGGTACATCTGTTTCAGATCATCTGAATGTTTTCAACATGATGGTTGCTCATCTAACTTCCGCGGGAGTCAAGATTGATGATGAGGATTGATGTATGCCTCTGTTGTGTTCTCTGCCTGACACATGGGGTCATCTGGTAATGGCCATTGGAAGCACAAAAACCACTTTCAAGATGGAAGAAGTGGTTGCTTTGTTGATGTCAAAAGAAACACGAAGGAAATATTCTAAGATGGTCATGGAAGCCCTTGCTGTTCATGGCAAGACAAAGGACAAGAAGTCTAAATCCAAGTCAGAGGAAAGTTCCACTCCTGGAAAGAAGTCCAAAGCGAAGTGTTGGAACTGTGGGCAGTTTGGTCACATTCGAAAGGATTGCAAAGAGAAGAAGAAGAAAGGAAATAAGAGTTCTTCAGATTATTCCTCTTCTGTGTCCTCACAGAATGAGGATGGAGATGCCTTTTGCACTGTTTCGACAAGATAGACATCTGGTGGTGTCTGGTTCTGTCACGATGCCATGTAAGACTAGGTACCATGGGTCTTTGGCAGTGATGCAGATTCATCATTTGATGGTGGATGATCTTCATGTGACTGAAGATGCTAACATCTTGAGGATTCATAAGTCCTTGGTAGAGATGTTGTTTATGTCATATTTGGACATGTTTTCCTTAGTTAGGATGTGTTACATTATGTCTGGGTACACTCTTGAGATGCATTTAGAGTTTTGACATAATATGGTTATGTTCATATAGAGCATGTAATCTCTTTGGATGAGATGTTTTAGATCATGTGTGTCATGTTTATGTTCCTGATTCTTTAGTTGGAATTTTGACATTGATCTTGGTTTTGTTTCTATGTTTTGAGTACATTGATCATTTGCTTGGTACTTCATGATAATGTGATTATGCATTTGAAGTTTTGGCATGGGCTAATCAGCTACAGGTGCTCTTAGAAATGTGGAAACGTAGATGGTGCTGTTTTGGAATGAGTAATAGGTTCACCTAAAAGGCATTCATATGTGATAACACAGTTAGCGTTTAGAGGTGAAGAAAGGGTATGATACAGGGTGCTGTGAAGACTTGCTTGCAGGTTCTTTGTTTCCAGTTAGTATTGGGAAAGCTCTTGGTACAAAGATTAATTCACTTCTATGAGATGTTGTAAACGATTGACATTACTTGTGCAATGGGAGCTCCTTGGTGTGTATTGCATGTGGAGCTTGAGATTGTGAGTAATAGGTTGTACATGTTAATGATGTTTTAAAGGTATGTGTAGATGGATGTGCTAGAACTTGTTGTGGGTGCTATTCTAGCTATGTCTGTAACAAATGTTTGTACATTCGGTTAGTTTTTTGGATCATGAGTTTTGTGTGCTTGAGAGATAGAGTTGTAGTTTTCTCAGTGGATAGCTTCTATATATGTCCTATGGCAGTGGCATGGTAGAAGGTAGAAGTGTTCATGAATGAGATGAGACCGCTTTGCATAGGTGCACATGTTAAATTATGTTTTTTTGATGATTTCTGATCGAGTGGTATATCAACATTGATGGGCTTTATAGTCTATGGTTCTTAGTGAAATCTGTAAATGTTCGACATGGTTGACAAGTCTAGTAAATTCCTCGACAAGTGGGAGATTGTTGGAAATATGCCTTGATTTCTCCTGACCAGTGTTCGGGTTGATCGGTGTAACTTACCCCGATGGAAAAACTTGTGGGAAGTAGTGTTCGGATCTTCTTTTGTGGTCATCGAGTTAACATCGCCTATCAGGTTAGCCATATTGAAGTTTCATCGATGACCCGATGAAGTCACCTTCTGCGATCAGGCTATCATCGGCTATCAGTGGAACAAGATGGAAGTTGTAGAAGCCGAGCCAAGTAGAGGTGTCTGCATGTTGTGAGAACAAAGTCCATAAAAGAGGATTTGAGTACTTTATTGTAACTGTGTTGTTTATTGAATAAAGGGATCTCTTTTTGGTGGTGGGTTTTTTACCCGTAAGGGTTTTCCCACGTATATCTGATGTCTTTCTTTGGTGCTATTCTGTCTGGTTAATCTTAATCTTCTATCTGTGTTTATCTTAATATATTTCAAACTAAAATTAAAATACTTCCTTTCTTGCAAATCCCCTTAGAATTGACGTTAGGAGAGCGTTTTCCGCGCACTGCTTTCCTTACAGCCTCTAGTTTGGAATTTGGTGAGATTATTTTGGTCACAAATGTCTATGCTCCCATTGATATTTGGGATAAAGCCCAACTTTGGTCACATCTTAGGTATGTTCAGTCTTGTGCTCCATACATTCCTTGGGTTCTTTCTAGTGACTTTAACTATGTCCCGAGCTTGGCCAAGAAGGGGGGGTGGCCAGATTGGGTCCTTCTTCGGTTCTTTTTTAGGATAATGTGGATTTTCTTGGCTTAGTTGATGTCAAGCCATCTAATGAGATATTTTCTTGGACTAATTAGTGGGGTGGTGAGGATGTTATTTCAGAGAGATTGGATAGATTTTTGGTCTCCTGCTATTGGGTTGGGGATATGGTGCTTTCTAGTTCAAAGATCTTGGACTGGTGTGGTTTTGCCAATCAAGTTTTCTGTTGGGTTTGTTAGGGGTCATAAGAACCCTCCTTTTAAGTTTCAAATCATGTGGCTTAGGGAGGATTCTCTTCATGATCTCATGGCTCAATGGTGGCATGATGGAGGCCTTGCCTATGGTACCACTATGCATACTTTTGTTAAGAAGTTACAGTTTGTGAAATACCAGCTCAAAAAATGGAAAAGGCTATGTTTTGGTAATCTTCCTCGAAGGAAAAGAAGTGCTCAGGAGTGCCTTGATGCTATTGCTCGCCAAAATTGTGATTTCAATTTCATTGAAGTCTTGGGCAATGCTGAATCTAGGGCCTTGAAGGATTTGGAGGAATGGGAGCTTCATGAGGAGATCTTTTGGAAGTAGAAATCTCACATTACCTGGGTTCAAGAAGGTGAGCGAAACATTTTTTTTCTCATAAATCTGTCCAGGCTTGTCAGTAGAGGAGTGTTATTTCTTCCTTGGTCAATTTTGTTGGCTTCTAGTTGACCTCTCTTCAGGTGATGTCACGTGAGACATATCAATTTTATTCTGTCGTCTTCTCTAATGATGTGCCCCCTCCTCCCGTGGAGGAGAATCATATTTTGGATTTTATCCCTTCTTTGGTTACTAATATGATGAATGGGTCTCTCATTCTCTCAGTGACCTTATAAGAACTTGAAGAGGTTATTTTTGGTGGCTAAAGTTAAAGCTCCCGGCCTTGATGGATTTGATATCAATTTTTTTTGAGAGTTTTGGGACATCATAAAGTTGGATTTGCTAGCAGTTGTCTAGGAATATCATATTAGAAAGAAAATGCTTCAGGCCTTGAATTCCACCTTCCTAGTTCTTATCCCCAAAAAGGAGGGTGCTAATTAGCTTGATTTCTTTAGACCCATTTCTCTTTGCAATGTTGTGTATAAAATTATCATTAAGTTTATTGTTGAAAGACTTAAAATTTGGCTCCCTTCATTGATATCGAATGAGCAGGGGGTTTTTGTGGCTAAAGCTTATGATAGGGTTAGGTGGAGTTTTTGAATCATATTCTCCTGGTTTTTGGATTCAATTTGGAGTGGGTCAATTGGATTATGAGTTGTGTGACCTTTGCTTCTTTTTTCATTCTTATCAATGGTGAGCCATCACAATTATTTGGTGCTTCTATGGGTTTATGGCAAGGTGATCCTTTTTTTCCTTACCTATCTATCATTATGTTGGAGGGCCTAGGATGCTTCTTTAAGTCTTGGGTCTCTCAGGGTTTGATATGGGGGTGGGATTGGGGTGGTGGTTTACCTAAGCTGTCACATCTGCAGTTTGTGGATGACACAACTCTTATTGGGGTTTCTCTCATTTAGGAGGCAAAGTCTATAAGAAATTCATTGGATATTTATTTAGCTACTTCGAGCTAGTACTGAATGATCACAAGTCTTCGATCTTCTTTTTCAGTACCCCTGAACCTATTTAGAGAAGAATTGTTAATATCTTGAGGTTTCGAATTGGTTCTCTCCCTTTCATCTATCTGAGGATTCGTTTAGCTGTTAGTCGATAACTAAGACCCTTTTGGTAGGACTTGTTGGATAAGATGCACCAGAAGGTCAACCATTGGACTCACAGGTGGATCTCCACTACTGCTAGTGTTACTCTCCTCCAATCTATGATTTAGGCCCTTCCTTTTTATCGAGGTTTTGTTCACGCTGTTGCTATGTATTTTCTTAGGGAATTTGATGCTTAATTTCATCAATTTTTATGGAGTGGCAATCAATATTCTTCTAAGTGGGATTATGTCTGTTGGCCTAAAACTGAGGGTGGCCTTGAACTTTGATTTGCGGTATTGCATAACCAAGTTCTTGTGGCTAAGCTCTACTAGAGGTGGTGTACAAATCAACATCAGGTGTGGGCTCGTATACTCAATCATAAGTATTTAGGTTCCATGGATAGTTGGAATGTTCCTCATTGATAGATGGAGGACAAGGGATCCATGATTTGGCATACCCTAAAAACTGGGGCCCAACTTATTAAAACTAGGTTTTTTGGATTTGCAACAAGCTGGGCTGAAAGGCTCTTTTCTAGCTAGACTCTTGGGATGGTAAGTCCCCACTTTTTTCTATGTACGCTTATTTATAGCCTCTTTATGAGATCCTTGTGGCTGTTGGTTGGACTACAATTGAGCATTATAAGTCTATTTAGTCTTTTGGGTTGGCTGTTGGTTATAGATGGAAGGATCCTTAGGGGTGGCTACCTAGGGGTTCAGAGGACTCTTGACGATAGTTGGCTCATATTCTTCCCTCTCAGAAGTGTAACCCCTTGGTGGGACCATATACTTTTGCTTGGGGTATAGTGGACTGTTGGTTATAGATGGAAGGATCCTTAGGGGTGGTTACTTGGGGGTTCAGAGGACTCTCGACGAGAGTTGGATCATATTCTTGCCTCTCAGGAGTGTAACCCCTTGGTGGGACCAGATGCTTTAGCTTGGGGTAGTGATTCTTTTGGGAAATATTTAGTTGTTATAGGCTAGATGAAGCTGGTCCATCAAAATTATGGCGGTGAAGAGGTGTATAGGTGGAAGCATGTGTGGAATAGATTTTCTTGGTCCAAATGTAACGTCTTTCTATGGCTGCTAGTCCAAAATCGGTGTCTTACTTGGGACAATTTGTGTAAGCGGGGTTTCTATGGGCCTTCTATGTGTGTTCTTTGCTGTAATAGTGAGGAGTTTGCCTCTCATCTTTTCTTTTAGTGCTCCTTCTCTAGGAAGATTTGACACTCTTGGTGGGATTTTTGGAACCGTCCCTATTAACATTTTTCTTCCCTTGCTAAATTTTGGGACCAATGGGTCCAGGCTCTTTTTCGCACCCTGTTTCTTTAGGTTTACTGGTCTTTGGGGCCCTCTTTTATTTTTTGGCACATCTGGTTGGAGAGGAATCATTGTATTTTTCAGGATGCTAGGCTAGTTGTTCAACATGTGTGGTGGAAAATTCTTCATTCTCTTCGAGAAATTGTTTTGGCTAAGTGTGACCTTGTTGGAGGCTCGACTCCTGGGGAGATTGATGTTTGTAACTGGTTGAATTTTCCTCTTCAAGGGGATGCTCCTATTCCTGGTATGTAGACAACTTGACAGGTTATAAGATATAGGTGTCGTCATCATTTAGGAAGATTTCTAGAGTGAGTCATTGGAACCCTCCTCCTCAGGGTGTTTTCAAAATTAATACTGAATGGTCCAATACATGTTATGGTAGTTGAACAAAATGGTACCAATAGTGGTGCCTTAAAAATGTCATGACAATGCTCTTGCTATATTGGTTACAATGGAGTGTTCCAATGACATTTTTAAGGCACCACTACTAGTACCATTTTGTTCAACTACCATAGCATGTATTGGACCCCTCTCACCTATTGGTCCCTCTCTCCTATATGATCACTGATCTCTGAGGCTTTTCATTCCATGTAGAAATATATAGAATCATCAAGTGGGTAGGAGAATGAGTTTATTGGTGAGTTTATGTTCATTGTATTGAGTACAATAAAGCCTTTAACCTCTTTTAGTTTAGTGATCCCCTAAATTAATTTTCATATCTAAAGAGAAGGGAGAACTTTAACCCTAAGCTTCCATGGAAGTGTTAGACGTTATTGACTAAGGTTAGGTTTAATGAAATGCTTATATTATTTTCATCATTACTATTAAAAGATAACCATTTTGAATGCTAGTACATGTGTCTTAAGTTGTGCATGGTGGGCTAACCGGTTCAAAGTATGGCTACATTTTTCTTTGTTTATTTTTTATTTTTAATTTTAGTTAATCTTGTTAATTAAAAGGCATTGAATAAAATCCTTATATTGAATGAAAAGGTTTTTTGGCAACTGAAAACACATTTATCTACATAAACAAGATGAAGTTTATGGAGGCAACAAATTAGTTGTTTTTTACAATTATTTACTAAAAATTGAATGACCAAATGCCAGATACTAAAATTGGATTTAAATATGTTCAAGAGGTAATTTCAAAAGAGAGAAGCATATCATTGAGAAAGTGATATAATGACCAAATGTCAAATACTAAAATTGGACTTAAATATGATCAAGAGGTGATTTCCAAATAGAGAAGCATATGATTGAGAAAGTGATATAACTTAAGCTCAATGGTCTTGGATAAATTCCAACAACCTTCTATTTGATCCTAGTTAGCTCTTTGGGCATATGCCTTATTGTCTTCTAAAAATTTTCAAATTTGACTGTATGAAGGGGTTTTGTCCAAGAAATCAATTATCTAATCAATAATTGAGCAATTAATAGGTTTTAATGTTTTCTTTATAAAAAAGAATGTAGTAATAGGATTATTATTTTTCAATTAGCATCAAAATAGGGACTAAAATGTTTGTATTTTTTGTTTGTCCCTAATGTAGGTTTGCACCAAAGTAAGGAGATGAATTTCTATTATTCTTAAAACTAAGTAGTCTCAATGTTGTTTTGATACAAATTTTCTTTTAGATTGTTTCCATTTGAAATTTTGGGAAAAGGGTCACATTTTGTGCCAAGAATTACGATGTGTTATATTTGGGTAACATTTGAATTTCAAATTGGACTATCATGTCTGCAACATTGCTTGAATCAAATACTCATTTAATTTTATGATAGACTCTACCTCAACCCATGGAATGTGACCAAATACAAAGCACAAAAAAACACTTAAATTATTGCCACATCAAATGCATAAAACTACAAGTACTTAAAGGTCATAATTTTTATTAGTCTCTATCATGATTGTTAGTTTCATTATTACCACCATTTCTATCCTCATGTTTTGAAACTTATTCATCATGGCTCATTGCTTATAAAACATATATCTAAATTCAAAAGTATAACCCCATGTTTCCATGCAGTTGTATAAGTCCAATTTTTGCTTAAATTTAAGCAGTAGGGGTGTTCCCATGCAATTTTTTAATCACGGTAAAAGGATAAATTGGAATCTTAAGCTTTGAAAAAAGATGGGGGGCTGGAAATAAGAAGTTTGCTTCCTGATTAATCTACAAAAAAATTATTAATAATTTTATTTTAAAATATTATTTATGATGGGTGCTTAAAAATAAGTAGCAAAATTTAGCAATCATGGTACCACCAACTCCACAAATTGCTACAATTTTTTTTAGCACCGGCTGCTAACTAACATAAGATAAACATCTTTACAGGGACCTTTATAAATAGAAAGTTTTAAAATTCTTTATAAAGGATAATGACCATAACAAATGCATGATGTACATATAACTTATTAAAGGTTTAGGTGTAAAGGCGTTGAATTTTTAGAAGACCAAACGAAATCAAAGATAAAAGGTAGTGATGTACATAAAATTAAAAACTATAGATAATAAATTGATTCAAAATATTTAATTTCTATCAATTTAATTTATTAAATCTAAATCAAATAATATTGAATATGAACTCTATGATGTAAGTAAGATAATCTTAGCTATGTTTAATATACGATTTCTTAAGATAATTTAATCTATTTGTCAATAATTTTTATTTTAAGACATATATTCTATATTATATTATATTGTTGATATAATTAACTATTTAATCATATATATTATATGACGTTCATTTATTACTATAAAAATTTATTTTTAAAGAACATTTTAATTTATCTTAGCTCTTCATATTCCAGTCTTTATTAAATTCTTTATAAATTTAACCATAATTTTAGGGAACATTAAAAAAAACTAAAATAGATTCATTAGATTAAATAAGAAAATTTCTCACTTGATAAATGTCAAAAAGAGAGAAATTAAAAAATAAAGGAAGCATAATATTAACAAATTGGGACAATGAAAAAGAAGAGAAGAAATTATAACTTCTATAAAACAAATTATTAGCTATAACAATGTAATTTTTTGAATCTTAAATATTAGAAAATCGTTAGGAATTAAAAATAATAATTTGAAAATCTAAAATAAAGGGAAAAATTAAAAGGAAAAAAATTAAATAAGAGAGTGAAACCTATATTGACTCTTTATTGGGCACTAAACATTAATAGTGATTCATTTGAATAAATTTGAATAATATTAATTTTTCTCACTAATATTCTCCACCTTTTCATAACTACCATGTCCATGTAATATTGGTGACAATATTTCAAGGTATGCTCCTCAAAGGGAGAGGATAATTATATTTAAATACTTAGAAGAATTTACTAATCTATAATTAATATATTACACTTTGAAAAAAATTACATGTTATTTTGATATATAGATGGAGGTCAAATTATTTGATGTAATTCACGTTCGTCAAAGGTGTGGTATAATTCCAAGATTTGAAAGTATGAATTGATAATCTTCCATTAGTGAACAAATGTGCACAATAGTATGTCCAACATATAAATGAAGAGTGTGTATATAAAATGGCGAAGCTTGCATATACAAGCAAGATAGAGGAGGTAGGAAGGTAGAGCATAATAATTGACTACCCCTCCAAAGGTGAAGCACTTGTGAGCTCACATGACAAGTGCATGAACATGTATAAAGTGAGCATGCAATGTGTGTCAAATGATAAGAACACCTCTCTCAACCACATGAGTTGAGAAAAAAATATAAAATGGCCTAAGTAAACTTAAATGTGAATGGTCAATCCTAGAAAGGTGATATCCTAACTAGATATGTAAAGATACTATTTACACAAACAACCTCCCTTAAATGCAACTTAGTGAGTAATGCATTCAAAGATGATGTTTGGTCCTAGCTACTAGTCATGTTTAGGTACCTATATACAAATTTCTAATTGTCAATGTAGGTTTTTATTTCTTCGTCGATTATTTATTTTTTTATTTCTAGGTTTTTCCTACGCTTTTAATTAAGCTTGCTTAGGGTTAATTAAGTGAGTTTTAGTGTGAGTGGGTGCAAGGTGTCGACATCTTCCATGGGAGTTACACTTGCATTTTTTAAGCTATTGTTGTGGTATTTTCCCACTAGTTGTATGTTACCTCTACTTTCTCTCATTTCTTATATGTACTCACTCCTAGCTAATTTTTGTATTCCATTCTATTGCACTGTAATTGCATTATGCAACTTTTTGCTCTTGCATTCTCCTAATGCTATTTTTCTTTTGTAGCATTTGAATTTTTCTCTTGGAAACTAACTCTATGTTGTTATTTTGATTTTATATAATTTACATTCATATTTTTATTTCTATTCGTTTGCACTAGTTATTCTAGATTATTCATCTTTTCAGATTCTAACACTCATAAAGTAGAGAAAAATAAAAAACACTAACCAAATTATTGAGAAAAAAGGTGATGAAATCTTATATAAATAAAACTTATTGTTTATAAATTTGAAACTAAATGTGTGAGATAACACTATATTTATGTAGAGAAAATACTCCACAGTAGAAAGAGAGGCAAATACATAATTTTTGTCTACATCTATACCCTCCACTAATTTTAACTTTCCTTGATTTTCCTAAAATTGTCCCATAATCCAGTTTTAGTGCCATTAAAGATACAGTTAAAGCAATGCCAAAGATCCTTTGGAAAAAGTCAAAACTACATTTCCATCATGGCTAAGATCCCATCATCAGTGGGCTTGGACGGAGGGAAGTTTGCTTACAAGCATTGATATGCCATTACCAGCAATGACATTAATGCATTTAGATCTTATTGTTGTTTATTCAATTACATTTCCTTCTCTAACGTCTAGATCGGGTTCTCCTAGAATCTAATACTTCCAAGGGCGATAGCCTTCAAAGGAACTTTCTCATTATGACACCCACGATGAGGTAATAGAGAAACTATATACTACGTGTGATAGTGTCTCACTATGCTATCAATGGCTTCAACATGTTGTTCTAAATGAGTTTCAGGTGAAGCAGCTCATAAGAATTTTAAAATCAGAAATAAAGAAACGACATATTCAACTTCTTGTTTTGGCCATTAAACAAAGCCAATAACACAGTGCGTGAAAGCTCATCAAGTTTGAGCTATCCATACGTGTAATATAGCTGAATAGTTCTGAATGTTCACAAATCGATATGTACACAACATTGTAGATGTATGTGTTGATAAGTGATGCTGCTCTAGCATGCAGCTCCATGCAACTCCAGTTTGGACATGAAGCTATCCATTCATCACCATGCATAAGCTATTTTTAGTTAATAGTTTTTTTTTGTTTATTCATGCAAATAAAGCATGTACTCCAGCATGCATGAATCCTTAGGACTATTTTTAGTTTTGCTTTTTGCATGAGTTTGTTTTTTAGTAAATAAAGCATGTTGTGCATGCACTTATTGTATTCTTAATTTAGGGAGTAGTTTGCTTTTTTTAGTTTGAGAGCCTTAGTAGCTTTCCATGCAAAGCTAGGAATATATTTAGAAATACAGTTATTATTTATTCTTCTAGACTGCAAATTCTTTATATATACAGCCTCTATGTAATTTTTTAATTAAGCTTTAATAAAGATATTGGTGTTTTCTTCTTTTTGTTGTTATTGTTTGCTAATCAGTTGGTTCAGAGAGGATAGGTCAGGTTCAAAATTCTACAAGTGGTATCAGAGCAGGTAAAATTGTTTTGGGTTAAAGTTTTATTGTTGGAATTTCGCCAAAGTTAATCATGTCGAATTCTAACCATATGCCCGTTTCAGAATTTGATGGGAATGATTATGATTATTGGTACATTAAGATGCTGACCTTTTTGATTGGAAAAGATTTGTGGGAGATTATTGAATCAGGTTATGAAGAGCCAACTGATTGGAATGCCCTTATAGCCATTGAAAGAACAACAAGAAAGGAAGCAAGGAAAAAGAATGCTCAAGCTTTGTTTCACATTCAGATAGCTCTTGATAAGAGCTTATTTCAAAGAATATCAGGAGCAACAACTACCAAAGATGCCTGGAAGACTCTACAAGAAGCTTACCAGGGTAGTGATCAAGTTAAAGTGGTCAAGCTTCAGACATTGAAGCGAGAGTTCAAGAATTTGAAGATGCAAGAAGCTGAAAGTATAAGTGATTATTGTGTCAGAGTCAAAGATGTGGTCAATAAAATGGCTACACTTGGAGAAATTGTAAGCAATGAAGTTTTGATTAAAAAGGTGTTGAGATCTTTGACACCCAGATGGAATCATGTAGCAATAATCATAGAAGAAAGCAAGGATTTGACAAAACTACAGTTTGATCAACTAGTTGGATCCCTAATGTCTCATGAAGAAAGATTGAAAGATTCTTTTGAAGGTGTAGAGAAAGCATTTTCCTCTAAATTCCTAATCACAAAAAATGAAGATGCAAGCAGCAGTAGTGCCAAAATCAATCAAGGCCAAGGTAAAGGGCAAAGCCAAAATTATTCAAGAGGTAGAGGAAGAGGTGGCTCAAGAGGAAGTGGTGGTTTCAGAGGAAGAGGTAGAGGTAGATTTGATAAGAGAAATGTTCAAAGTTACCATTGTAATAGGTATGGCCACTTTGAAAGAGAATGCAGATTGAAAGAAGGTAAAAGTGCTAACTATGCTCAAGAAAGTAGTGACAATCCTCTTGATCACTTATTTTTATCTTATGCCAAGGGTGAAAATACTAGTAAAGATGTTTGGTACCTAGATTCTGGATGCTCTAACCATATGACAGGGAATGAGAAGTTGTTCTCAACAAAGGATGGAAGTTTCAAATCCAAGATCCAGCTTGGTGATGATAAATCATTGGAGGTTGCTGCCAAAGGAGCTATGGAGGTCCAAACAAAAGAAGGTATAAAGAGTATTCATGATATTTATTATACTCCACAATTGAAGCACAATTTGTTAAGTGTTGGGCAGCTATGTGAGAAAAATTATAAAGTAGTCTTTGAGAATAAGACGTGTACTATCTATGATAAGAATAAGGATAATAGGGTGATCACTGTTGTTCCTATGACAAGAAATAGGATGTTCCCCTTGAGGTTTGGTGAACATAACAACAGTTTGGCAAATATGGCTTATGAGGATTCAAGTTGGTTATGGCATCTCAGGTATGGGCATTTAAATTTTCATAGTTTAAAGTTTCTAACCTCACATGCATTAGTTTCTGGTTTGCCCAAGGTTGAGGAACACAAGGAGGTTTGTGAAGGTTGTGCTAAAGGAAAGCATGCAAGAGAAAAGTTTCCAAAGGGCAATGCATGGAGGGCTCATCACCCACTTCAGCTTGTTCATTCAGATATATGTGGTCCTATGCAGACTAAGAGTTTGGGTAAGTCATCATATTTCATCACTTTTATTGATGATTACTCACGAAATTGTTGGGTATATTTTTTGAAGGCCAAAGATGAAGCCTTGGATACATTCAAGAAGTTTAAAGCCCTTGTAGAAAATGAGAAAGGGTGCAAGATCAAATGTTTAAGGACTGATCGTGGAGGAGAATTTTGCTCAAAGGCTTTCCAAAATTATTGTGATTTTAATGGCATCAAGAGGCAACTTACTACTGCATACACACCTCAACAGAATGGAGTAGCTGAAAGGAAGAATCGTACTGTGGTTGAAATGGCAAGGTGCATGTTACAAACCAAGGGATTGAGCAATTCTTATTGGGGAGATGGAGTTGCTACATCGGTGTACATCCTCAACCGTAGCCCCACCAGTACACTAGAAAAGATGACTCCTTATGAAGCTTGGTATGGTAAAAGGCCTAATGTTAATCATTTAAAAGTTTTTGGTTGTTTGGCTTATGTGCATGTACCGGATCAGAATAGATAGAAGTTAGATGCAAAGAGTGAGTCATGTATTTTTATTGGGTATAGTGAGAAAAGCAAGGCTTATAGATTGTATAATCCCCTCACTAACAAGCTTATTGTCTCAAGAGATGTGATTTTTGATGAAGGGGGAGTTTATGGTCATAAAAAAGGCCATGTTGAGAAGTCAAAATCTATTTTGAATGATGATATAATTGCTGATATCGATCATGAGCAGCCATCTAATGTTTCTATATCCACTGGTTTAACTCCACCAAGCAATCCTTCATCAAGTACTTTAGTACCAAGTTCAAGTCCAGCTTCTTCTCCAAGTTCTACAAGGAAAGTAAGGAGATTGAGTGATATCTACCAAAAGAGTGGAAATCAAGTACATGAAGAAAACCCAATAGGTGAGACAGTGAATTTTGCTTTATTAGCCAAGGCTGATGTTGAACCATCATGTTTTGAAGATGCATGTACTAATGAAGTTTGGGTGAAAGCCATGGAAGAAGAGATGGATTCCATTCACAAGAATGATACTTGGGAGTTAACAGAACTTCCACATGACAAAAAAAGGATTGGCACCAAATGGGTCTACAAGACCAAGTTTAACAGTGATGGGAGTGTTGAAAGACACAAGGCAAGATTAGTTGCTAAAAGCTTCACACAAAAGTATGGAATTGATTATGAAGAGACATTTGCACCAGTAGCAAGACAAGAAACCATACGAATGCTGATTTCATTAACAGCTCAGAAGAAGTGGAGCATACATCATATGGATGTGAAAAGTGCCTTCTTGAATGGGTACTTAGAAGAGGAAGTATATGTGGAGCAGCCACAAGGTTTTGAAGTGGAAGGAAAAGATAATTATGTCTACAAGTTGAAGAAGGCTTTGTATGGCCTCAAGCAAGCACCAAGAGCGTGGTATGCCAGGATTGATGGATACTTTCAGGAGAATGGCTTCCAGAGAAGTAAGAGTGATCCTACCCTATACTACAAACAAGAAGGTACTGATATTCTCATCATAAGTTTGTATGTTGATGATCTTTTGTATATGGGTAGTAGTTCTAAGATGAAAGATGAATTCAAAGCTGCTATGATGAAAGAATTTGAGATGAAAGATCTTGGTCTAATGAAATATTTTCTAGGAATGGAGGTTTATCAAAGTAAGGATGAGATTTTCATTTGTCAAACAAAGTATGCACAGGATATGCTGAAGAAATTTAATATGACTGATTGTAACCCTACCTCCACTCCAAGTGCTCATGGAGATTTGTTATGTAGAGATGATGGTGCTGATTTAGTTGACGAGACAACTTACAAAAGTATTGTGGGGAGCTTGATGTTTCTAACCCACACGAGGCCAGATATTGCTTATTCAGTTTCACTTGTTTCAAGGTATATGACAAATCCATCTGAAATACATATGAAGGCAGCCAAGAGGATTTTGAGGTATGTGAAAGGGAATTCAAGTTTTGGTATTCATTACTACTCTTCTGAAAAGTTCAATCTTGTAGGCTTTAGTGATTCAGATTGGGGAGGTAGTATGGATGACCGTAAATCTACATCTGGAAATTGTTTTTCTTTTGGTTATGGTTTGATTACCTGGAGCTCGAAAAAATAAAGTATTGTTGCCCTCTCATCTACAGAAGCAGAGTATGTTGCAATTACCTCAGCAGGTACACAAGCCCTTTGGCTCAAAAAAGTTTTGGAAGAAATTGGAGAAAAACAAATTCAGCCTACAGTAATTTATTGTGACAATGTGAGTGCCATCAAGTTAGCTAAGAATCCGGTTCATCACAGTAGAACAAAGCATTTTGATTTGAAATATCACTTCATACAAGATTTGGTGCAAAAGAAGGATGTCGAATTGAAGCACATCAATACCCAGGATCAACTAGCAGATATATTCACCAAAGCGGTTGCGAAAGCTTAGTTTATAGCACTACAAGATAAGATTGTCAGCCCTCTCAACATCAAGGGGGAGTATGTTGATAAGTGATGTTGCTCTAGCATGCAGCTCCATGCAACTCCAGTTTGGACATGAAGCTATCCATTCATCACCATGCATAAGCTATTTTTAGTTAATAGTTTTTTTTTGTTTATTCATGCAAATAAAGCATGTACTCCAGCATGCATGAATCCTTAGGACTATTTTTAGTTTTGCTTTTTGCATGAGTTTGTTTTTTAGTAAATAAAGCATGTTGTGCATGCACTTATTGTATTCTTAATTTAGGGAGTAGTTTGCTTTTTTTAGTTTGAGAGCCTTAGTAGCTTTCCATGCAAAGCTAGGAATATATTTAGAACTGCAGTTATTATTTATTCTTCTAGACTGCAAATTCTTTATATATACAGCCTCTATGTAATTTTTTAATTAAGCTTCAATAAAGATATTGGTGTTTTCTTCTTTTTGTTGTTATTGTTTGCTAATCAGTTGGTTCAGAGAGGATAGGTCAGGTTCAAAATTCTACAGTATGCGAGCTTAATATGGTATGAGATCATGGAGTGAAACCTTGTGATGAGACCTTTGGTGACCGATTAGGGATCTCTGTTGGTTGAAGTCATGAAATGCGCAATGGCTTTAGAATAAGGCATGAGACCATTCAAAGAGTAGAATGTATATAAGGATTTCATAAAATTTTGTAACCGCAATATATTTGGTTGGTATCACAGAGAAAGCTTCGAATATTTCAAGCAAATATAACTATTGTAAAGCTGCAAAACCATATCTGCAATATATGGATTTATTGGAAAGGTTTTAGAGTCTTCAAAGCATATACACCCAACAAGCTATTCGCCCATGAAAAGAAATGATATGAAAATGAAAGCAAGGAGAAAGCAAAGGTGGAAGATTCTTTTGATGTAAAAATGGAAAAGTTTGTGCTCTGTTTCCTCCTCAGCACAATGGATAACTTCATATTGGGCATGCAAAAGCTATTTTGTCAGGGGTATAAAGGGTGCTTGATTATACGCTTTGATGACACAAACCCCGCTAAGGAAAGCAACTAGTTTGTAGAGAACATACTGAATGATCTTGATATGCTAGGCATTAAAGGGGAAGGACATACATTTACTTCAAATTATTTCCATCATTTAGTAGAGATGGATGAGAAATCGATACATGAGGGGAAGGCGAATTTGGATTACACACTTTCATGAGCAAGCAAAAACTATTTAATGATTTGTAGAGAACATTAAAACTACAGTTGTGTGCAAGCATTGATATAACAATTTCCAACAATGACATTAATGCATTTAGATCTTATTATTGTTTAGTCACATACACTTCCTTCTCAATGTCTGTGTGATGCCCCTCCCTTGTTCAAACATTGTTTCCCTTTCTGGTTGGACTTTTCTCGACTTTTTTTAGTTTTTCATGTGGATAGATGATACTCTATGTTGTGATGGTTTTTGTAGGATACTATGGTATATTGTTTTGGATTTGATAAATATTGGTTATCTATTATGTCTTCATGGATGTTTAGATGTTAGACTTTATTTATGAGTACTGATTATGGATGTCTAGATGTTAGATTTTATTCATATGCACCGACATGGACTGACATACTTGCTTTATGTATGAGATATATCATGTGTTTGATTTCATGTATGTGTATGAGTCTGTATGGGGTGCGAGGGGATGATCTTCCGTCACTCACTTTGGAGAGACACGAAATGTCACGATTCTCCTCCACCGGTGTGCCTGTAATTGGTGGATATATATATGTATGTGTTCTTGGTGATGCAAGATTGTAGGTACAAGGCATTGACTCCACCTGGTTGTTCTCGGGTCTGACCGTGCCTATATTAACTCGATGGAAGTTGTGGGAGATAACATAAGGTCTGACTTTCTTACCCTAACCTTGTTTGGTAATAGGACAATGTTCTCTGCTAGTGTCAACCCATCGGATTGCCACATAGGCAAAAACGCGATATCTTGGTATGTTAATACTTTTATAATTGTTAATAAATTAATGTTGACGTCTTTAATTAATTTATGAATATTAGTGCTTGATAAATAAATTAAATAAATAAAAAAACTTTACTGTTTTAATAATTAAGTTGGTATTTAATTTATTGAAATAAAATCTTAGTATTTTTGTTTAATTAAATTTATATAAAAGTTTCATTGTTTAATAAATCAAGTTGCTTTAATTTAAAAGAATAAATTAACCCTTTAAAATGAATTATGTGACATTGAAATTAAAATGCAATATTATTTTTAAAAAAAACATTTTTTTTGGGAATTTGGGTAATTTGGATTTTTGTCAGGGAAATTTCTTTTTCCGGGAGTAATTATGGGAATGAGTAGGGTATTTTTCGGGAGGAAAATTTTGGGAAGAGATCATGTAATTTTTTGGGGGGAAATTATTTTAATTTAAAAGAATAAATTAACCCTTTAAAATGAATTATGCAACATTTGAATTAAAATACAATATCATTTCAAAAAAATAAAAAAATTGGGGGAACTTTTGGTAATTTGGATTTTTGTTAGGGAAATTTCTTTTTTTGGGGGTAATTATGAGAATGAGCAGGGTATTTTTCGGGAGGAAAATTTTGGGAAGAGAGCATGCAATTTTTTTGGAGAAAAAAAAATTGAAGAAAATTTTGGAGGAGGAATCACGCAATTTGGGGTTTTTAGATGATTTTTTTTTTTGAAACGTTTTGGGGAATGGAGATATGTTTGTGAATTGTTCTTTTCAAGAAAACAAGTTGAGGTAGGGATCTAATCCCATTATGTTGCGAATTTAATTTAGAAGTTTTTTTTTGAAAATATATAGATAGCTTTGCTTTTAAGAAATCTTCATATAATTTGAAAATTTAAGGTCTGGAAAATATGGGTTGATTGTCTTTGAAATTGTGTTGAAAAAATTGCACTCTAGAAAATTTTAAGCTATATTTAATCATGAAATATTTTTCTTATTACATTGTTTAATTATAAATTATGTGAATTTATTTGTAATTTTATCTACGATTTTAATTTGTTTGGTTTATAGATGTAATTATTAAATTTCATTTAGAAAGGGGGGGATTTAATCTGTATCTACAATTATGGATTCTGAATATTAAATGTATAGTATTAAATTTTGTTGTTAATAATTTTTTTGTTAAATTATGATTGTCTTTATTTATTTATTTGTTATGTTAGTTGTGGGTCAACCCCACGCTGTGGGGAGGCTCAACCCACAAGTTGCGGGGATCCTCAACCCTAGCAGTGGGGAAGGCTTTTCCCACTGCCCATGTTGTGGGATGTCTCTTCCCACAGTCGTGGGGAGCCACTTCCCATGTTGTGGGATGGCTTCTCCCATAGGCTATGGGGAGTCATATCCATGTGTGGGTATTTTCCACACCCCCTGCCAATGCGATTTGTTTTGATAATGCAATCTGCTAAAATTCATTTGTTGAGTTTTTATGTCTAGCATTAATGTTTTAAGTTTTTGAAATTTGTCTTTCAGTTATATATATCTTTATATATATATATATATATATATATATATATATATATATATATATATATGAGTATATTTTTGTATGAATTTGTTCATTAAATCTGGTGTAGATTATTATGAGGATGTTTGCTTATAATGTTTGTCTTGTGTGTCAATACTCATCAATCCCCATCCCTTGTTCGATCTATGAGAGTTGATTTGTCTTAGACTTTTGTGATGCCTTGGGAGTGTTCTACTTATGAAGGTGTTAATAGTGGCCAAGTGATGTAAAGTAATTGTATTGGTCGTCACTGCGAAGTTATTGACAAGTATTCTCATTGTACCATGGAGTTTTGTTTGAGTATGTTTAGTGTCATAAGGGGGAGTGGCTTCCAAGCGGAAGTTGGAGCCCAAAGTGGTTGCCAGGATAACCCATTATAAGTTTAATCAATAAGTAATAACCTAATAATGAATCTAGGGGGGTTGGGTAGATAAACACATTAATCAAGATAATGATTGCCTCACTCATGATTTGAGTGCTCGTTTAGGCTCAAGATGAGGTGGGAAGGCTTGGAATGGCGTGATCAACTACCTTGTCCTCTTGAAAGGTATGTTGGTTCCGCATGAGACTTAAATGGGGGCCATGGGCCAGGGGAGGCTACTAGGATAATCCAGGATGGGGGTCGAGGCCTATGGAGACCTGCCAGGATAACCCATATCAAGCTATGTTTTGACACTTTTCCCTTGTGTGCACTGCTGTCATGTTTTCATGTATGCAACCTCTGGGGTTATTCTTTGTTGGTTCTTTATCTATGTTATTTTTGTTTGAGTTTTTTTTTACTCGGTGGATATAAGTTATTCCATGTGTTGTTTTGTCATGTTTGTATGTTTGAGGGCCTTATGTTATCTCCTAGCACGGGGGGGTGGACCTTCGGTTTCCACATGGTCGAGTGATAGTTTCCTTCTTCCATCAAGGATTTTGTACATGTCTATGCATGGATTGGCTTCACTCATGTTCCAGATTGCTACATTTGGATTTGGTTAGCTCAGTGTTTTAGATGACGACTCTATGTATCCGTTAATTATGATCATGTGTACTTGATGTAATATATGTATATACATGCCTTCATGGCAATGATGTAATCATGATGTAAATATGATTTACTTGTGATACAAACTTGATGTATATAAAATGAGATTTAGGTGATAGGCTTTATGTCAGTTATTAGATACACTGACCTTGAAATTTATTATGATTATGTTCGTTATTCATTACTTTGTAAGTTATGTTAACTGTTATAATTGGTTTTAATGAATATAGTTTAGAAAATATTTATATGATGCAATGAAAATGTGTAGTTTAGTAGTTGGCATAAATAGATTACTTTTATTGTTAATTAGAAATATGATCTTTTGCATAACAATGTAATCCTTGTTTAGTTTTAGTTTTATTAGCTATTGTATGTAAAGATTGTATCAATGTTGAGAAACCTTAGGAGAAAGTTTGTAGATGTCTTCCGCATGTGCATTATAGTTACATTCATACTATTAATGCTTAAACGATCATTAAAAACCTTTAAAATAAAATATTTCACTTTTATTTAGTTGAATTAGTCCTTTCTTCTAGGATTTCTTGGCTGGGCGTTATAGTCTGTCAGGTTTCTCCTAGAATCTAATACTGCCAAGGGCGATAGCCTTCAAAGGAACTTTGTTGGTATGACACCCATTATGAGGTCATAGAGCAATGATATACTAAGTGAGATAGTATCTCAATATTCTATCAATGACTTCAACATACGGTTCCAGATGAGTTTCGGGTGAAGCAACTCATAAGAACTTTAAAATGAGAAATAAAGAAACAACTTATTCAGCTTCTTGTTTTGGCCATTAAACAAAGCCAATAACACTGTGCGTGATAGCTCATCAAGTTCGAGCTATCCATATGTGTAATATAGCTTAATAGTTCTGAATGTCCATAAATTGATATGTATGCAACATTGTAGATGCATGCGAGCTTAATATGGTATGAGATCACGGAGAGAAACCTTGAGATGAGACATTTGGTGACCAATTAGGGATCTCTGTTGGTTGAAGTCATGAAATGCGCAGTGGCTTTAGAATAAGGCATGAGCACCATTCAAAACATGGAATGTATAAAGAATTTAATAAAATTTTGTAGCCGCAATATATTTGGTTGGTATCACAGAGAAAGTTTCGAAGATTTAAAGCAAATATAACTATTGTAAAGTTGCAAAACCATATCTACAATATATGGATTTATTGGAAAGGTTTTAGAGTCTTCAAAGCATATACGCCCAACAAGCTATTCACCCATGTAAAGAAATGATATGAAAATGAAAGCAAGGAGAAAGAAAAGGTGGAAGATTCTTTTGATGTAAAAATGGAAAATTTTGTGCTCAGTTTCCTCCTCAGCGCAGTGGATAACTTCATATTGGACATGCAAAAGCTATTTTTTTAACCAAATTTTTCTCAGGGGTATAAAGGGCGCTTGATTATACGCTTTGATGACACAAAACCCGCTAAGGAAAGCAACGAGTTTGTAGAGAACATACTGAATGATCTTGATATGCTAGGCATTAAAAGAGAAGGATGTACATTTCCTTCAAATTATTTCCCTCATTTAGCAGAGATGGCTGAGAAATTGATATATTAGGGGAAGATGAAATTGGATTCAAATGTAGCAGTAGGTGATTAAGTTTTTTGTGATCCTAAATAGAAGTTGGAGGAGATAATATGAGATATGAGGATAAAACTCATTAATATGTGCATTTCATTTTGCAATTTATAGGAATGATCTAACTATTAGCTAATATTAATGTGAAATACAAGAATACCCTACTAGAATGATTAGTGCTAAAACTTGGGCCCCTCAAAATTATTTGCTAGAGAAATTACAAGTTGTGTTGAGATTGGATGTCAAATCGATTGTTTATAGTGCATGGTGATTTTTACAAAAAAAATTTACAGGTAAAACTTAATTCTTTTTAAAATTTTGATACACGTAAAAAAAATATTTATAAAATTTGTACAATGTAGATGAAAGTTATGTCTTATTGAAATTCACTTACAACAATGGCTTCAAAGACCAACAAATGCATTAAAATAACATAATTTTAAAATCATCTTGACACTAACATGTAGATATTGAAACTAAATTAGTGTCAACTATTTACATTTTAAAATCCAAGTTCTTGTTTGCAAGTTACCAAAAAAACCTAAAAAAACCTTTTACAAACTAAAATCAAGTCTTGACAATTAGCATGAACTACTAAGGGTTATGAATTGGTTACTGACTAACCATCAAGTTAAATGCTAACAATTATTGTTGATTGTCAATAGGTAACTTGAGAGACTATTGTTACGAAATAAATAAACACTACAATAAATGCTAATATTAATAGGTGTAAACTAGTAGTAACAACAAATGCTAACAATTAATGGTAACACAAAATGAAACCTATTGAAACTGACAATAGGGGAGAGGGACTAGTAGTCACATGGGCTAAGTTTGTCAACATGTAGTTGTTACATGAAATATCATAAGATTCAACCAAAAATCAATCATGGAATCCTTAGTAGTCGAACATTAAAATACTATTTGTTACAAAGATATTTTCATATTTGTCTTCTAAACAAACTTATTAAACATTTAAATGTCCCAACATTTTCAAAAACAAATTTTTGCTATATCATATATCTTTATATTTAACAAAGATGTGCTAGTTTAATTAAAAACACTTTTAACACAATTTATGTTAAAACTAACTTTTATACAACACAACTATATCTAAACCTATTTCTGTTGGTATTTTGGATATTTTGATATGGTTTTGTCATTGATGTCAACACTTGTCATCGCTTGTCAACACTTATTAGCACTTGGAGATTTTGGTTATGTTCACCGACAAAACAAAGACTTATGCAAGTCACTGGTATTTGGTTCACCGACAGATTATATTGTTCACCGACACTTGGAATGACTTGGAGACTACTTGGTTATGTCAAAGACATTATTCGATCACTTGGTTTTGGCGATTTGATTAACTGTTTATTCGGGTTTGCATATTTGTTGTTACCGGCAAATAGGTCTAGGATAAGCACCGACAGACTTATCTATTCCAGATCAGCACGACATGTTATGGAAATGATTTATTATTATTGTTGTAAATACATTGAGCCAACATCATGCATTGGATATTGATTTGTTTGTAATTGATTTTATTGTAATATCTTTTAGTGAGCCAACCTATTCAATTGGTCTTAGGTTATGGTATATATGTAAGATCTTATTTGTAAGATCGAATGAGAAGAGGGGATTGTGAATGCGAAAAGGATTGCAATAAGGTATATGCGAAAATAAGCAGAGCTATATACACAGACATCATTTGAAGGTTGAAGGAAGGTTTTGTGAAGGCAATAAGAACTTAACTGGTACTGAAGCTAACATATGAAGATGCTATTTTGTATAGTACATTATTATTGGATTTAACCATCCAATTGTAGTTAGTGTGACTCTCATTTTGTGATTGAGTAGTGAGCTCTAGGCAGCTAGCCTTTCTGCATGTGCAGAATCCATATTGTACACACATACTATCTGCAGTAGTATCATTTGATTGTGGGTAAGGCTTCCCACCATGGTTTTTCCCCTTACAGGGTTTCCACGTACAAACATTTGTGTTATGTGTTGTGGATGTTATTGTCTTTTTGTTTCATGCATTAATCTTTACCGGTATTGCAATTAACTATTAAGACTGTCTACCGGCATAAAGTTTGGTTTATCGGTATTAAGCATTAAGTTTTGGATAAGATAATTTTGGTTGAATTTATTGGACAACTGATTCACCCCCCCTCTCAGTTGTCTCCGGGACCTAACAATTTCAACTCTAATCTATTTTTTACTCCCTCTTATAAATTGTTTTCTCTACCTTCTAAATTACCAACATCTAATCTAATTTGTTACATACTAGAATCTAAAATTTAATAAATTACCTTAAAATAGCTTCACACTATAACCTAAAATAATAACTCATAAACCTAAAATTCTACACCACCACCATCTAAAAATATCCAAAATATAACCTAACATGATAATTTGCGACCTTAATATTCTACATTTATATATTGAACATTCTACAAGCTATTACCCTAACAAATTATCTAGAACCCTTTGTTTATCTTTCATTCCAAGTGGCATGAATTAATTGACACCAAGGTTTGTATTACAAAATGGTGGAGCCAATTTTGTAGGCTAGACACATAGTCACTTCATTGCAAGCTAATCCCTTCATGTCTAGATACAACTTGAGAATCTATTAAACCCTAATGTTATTATATGTTAGAAAAACTGTGGACCTCAACCTTGCATATACATAAGGTTGCCATTTTTTAATAAGTTTTCACTTGAGCATGGATTGGTTTGAAATGTTCCCCAAAGCTTTGAATTGACTAGATAACAATGATGGTAAATTTGCATTGCAAGATCATGTCTAGATTTAAAGATATTAAGGTTTTCGTTTTTGACAATTGCGAATGAAAGTTTGAAAGTTAATTTTGAGGGCCTTAGACTCTCTGAAATGCCTTGAATATGTTTATAATTAATGTAGAGGGTTATAGCTTGCTAGAGCATGTCATGAGATTTATGACACTTTGAATAGTTCATTAATCATACACCCGATTCAAAATTATGGCCTTCAGAAGTTGGGTCTTCTCAAATGAGAAATATAAAAACATGTTGGACACAAATGAGCTGTAAAAAGGAGTTACATTTGTTGGTGTGTGTATTGACACATCATAGGTCATCTTGTATTGGAGATAAGATGGGTGCCACTCTTGTGTGGTTTTAGCCCATGGTATTGTAATTGTTGAAGTAATTTTAGGATATTTATCTAATTATTTATTAATTAGGTTCTTTAATTGCTTTATCACTTAAGCTAAACTTAGGTGCTTTATTTTATCTAGGTGTTATGCTTTTTTAGTCTGAGTTCACTTAGAGGCACTTCTAGTTAGCTTTTTATCTTGTAGTTGAGCTTAATTTAGCTCCTACTTTGCATTTCTTTAGTTCTTCTAATTTTAGGATTAGGGCATCTCTTTCTCTCTATAAAGTGATTCTTCCATTCATTATAAGTGTACCTCCAATATTACCTCAATATATTTTTAAATTATTTTGTGCATTATACAAAATTCTTTGGTTGTTATAGAGCATGCAATCTTTTCTTGATCTTTTTTGTGTGATCTAGGTATTTTCCTTGTAGATGATTCTTAGCTCTTATGGTTTATCATCGAATTATACATGGTGTCAAAGCTTAAAATCTGTCAAGTTCTTATTCGCAAGTTTGAGAGATTCAACCTCAGGTGAGTTTTCTATGCATGTTAGGTTCAAATAGAGGTCACCATCACGTCCACAACGTAAAAAAACCCTAAGATTGAATGTCGCTTCATCAAAATCCAAGCAATTGAAAAATCTGGGCACTTTGGCGCAAAACAAAGGTCATCATTGTGTTTAGAAGACCCAAAAACCCCTAAATCGCCTGTCAAATTGTCAAAATCGGAAGTTGGAATTTTTTTTGGTGATTTTTTAATTTGGCATGCTTAATGATGAACACAATTCCGTACAGATATACCACATGCATGCATGTTAGTACCTACATCAATTTTTTTTTTTCAAAAAATTATGGCTTGAAAAAAAAATTCATTGCTGGTTTTTTAATTTTCAGTTTCTTTTGCAAGAGGGGGTTCAAATATTTTTATAAAAAGGAGGTTTGAATTATTAAGAAAAAAGTCAAATGGAGGACAAATGATGACTTACCAGTTATGTACCGGTCTTGCTTAGTATTGACATCACTCTTTTTGGTGGCACCCCTAAAAATAGTGAGCTTCTAAATTTAGGAAAATTTTTTAAGTTAAAAGCAACAGTCGGTATTTTACTCACAACTTTGCCATACGGAATCGAAATGAGGCAAACAAGATGTCACCGGAAATATGATTTTTTCATTTATCATAATCTATAGGTGTTTTTGTCAAATTCTATACCAATTTTTTGTGCCAAGCCTCCAAAGTCAGCCTTCAATTTTGTGCTTTTGGGGCCATATCTTGCACATCCGGACTTTGTTTTTCCACTTCCATATATTGTTTGAAAGATCTCAGAGTCCTCTATCCATAAATTAGGTCTATTTTTACAAAATGTTCTCCAAGCATATTTTATTGATATTTTTGTTTTTTCACTTTATGATCAATTACTTGGATATTTCGGCACTTGGGATGGATCTGTTTTTTGGAAAGGGTTGTATTTGATATGATTATATGTGTTAAGATTATTGGGGTTTGATAATTTCATTTGAGTAGGTATCATGGGTTTTTTTGTTCATCCTTTAGTTGTTCACCTGGCTAAGAGCAAATATGAGTCTTGGCGACATGACATCTTGACACATCTCAAGTGGCTAGATATGTTATCTTATTTGTATGGACTCATACCTAAACCAACAACTTCAGGAGGTAAATCAACTTGAGGTAATCTCACAAACCATGTTGTAGGTGTGATTTGTTCTAGTGTTGATTATGACACTATGTGTGCTATATCAGACATTGAGTGTCCTCACACACTTTGGAATCTCCTTTGGAAGATCTTTGGAGACCTTCATATCTCTCCTTTTCTAGAGAATCCTATAGAAGATTGTCTTCTTCCCCTTGCACATGCATATTCCATGCCCTATGATGATGATATTATAGAGGAGCTTGAGTATAATAGAGGTCTTGCATGTTTTGATGGATCAGAGGTCTATCTTCATGTTCCTACTCCAATCATCTTCATCTTATGTTGTTCTTAATCAAATTGGCTAATCATGCATAGCCTCCATTGATTCAATGCAACAATACATGATTCTTCCAGACACAGCTAGTTGGGATTCATATCTAGCAGACATATCATCCTTGTTTGTGGGGTCTCATATTTCAGATTTGGAGGACTATTTTGAGGATATTCATGTCCTCCTTGCTGATAGACACATTAATGTTGTCATCTCATCTTTATCACCTATGGATCTTGTTATTCATCAATTTTTGCATAGTCCGATTTGGTTGTGGCATCCTCATCATTCATGGATATACTAGGATTTGAGCAATTTTTAGAGGCACATGCAATTTGGATTTGGATTCCTACATCTTCCAATTTATGGGAGTGGCTTCACCTATCTTCAATGGAATGATTTCTTCTGTAGGGGAGACATGTTGTTTGCAAGAAGTTGATCATGTTTTGTCTTCAAGCTCTCATCATTGGCACATGAGCTACTTCTACTTTGGGTGATTCTTATCCTCATTCTCTCACTTATGGGGGGGATCTTCATTGTACTTTTGTGACCGATTTTGTACTTGGGGGGGCACTTGGATGTACCTGGGTAAATGCACCAAGATGGGGGACCAAAAAAGTGACAAAACACCTTTTGGCCCCCATCAAGCCTTATGGTGCACATCAAATAAGGCATGCAACCTATTTGGTGCATGCCAAACCAAACCAAAGGTTTGGTCACGCCATTTCTATTTGGTGTATGCCAAATAAGGCAAGTGCCAAATTTGGCATGCGCCAAATGGATTTGCATAATGACAAGTGCATATTCATTTTGGAAACTTCAAATTTCTCTCTCTCTCTCTCTCTCTCTCTTCGAATATATACATAAAATATAATATTTAAGTATAAGTCACATTTCTATTTGTCTTTTTCCAAAAAAGACAAATAGAAATGTGACTTATACTTTAAGTTATGTTTTTTGTATATATTGTCAGGATGTTTGAGAGTGGTTTCAGATCTCTAGGAGTTATAATGCAAATTCTAGTTTTTAGAGTATTCACATAAATTTCACACTTAGTCAAATTTCAGTAATTTCAACATGCTCGTACGAAAAATCTCTCTCTCTCTCTCTCTCTCTCTCTCTCTCTCTCTCTCTCTCTCTCTCTCTCTCTCCTCTCTCTCTCTCTCTCTCTCTCTCTGTGTGTGTGTGTGTGTGTGTGTCTCTCTCTCTCTCTCTCTCTCTCTGTGTCTCTGTCTGTTTGTCTGTCTGTCTGTCTCTAGTATCTCCCTCTCTTTTTCTCCTCTTGCACTTAGGCTTTCTCTCCCTCTGGTCTTTCCTTCAACCCCCACCTTCCTCCCTCTCTTCACCCCCCCCCTCTCTCTCTCCCTCTATGTGGTTGATAGAAAGAAAGGAAAATTCTAGGGAGAGAGATAGAAAGTGAGAGATATAGAAGGAGTGGTTGATGGAAATAAAGGAAAATACCAATGATAGAGAGATCCCAAGGGGAAGAGGGAGAGAGGGGGGGAGAGAGGAATGGGTTGAGGGAGAGACCTGGGAGAAAGAGAGGGAGGGACTTGAGAGAGATAAGACTATCTTCCTCCTTCCATATCTCTCACTTGATATCTCTCTCAACCCCTCCCTTCCTCCATCTCTTTCACTTTGGCTCTCTCTCTCTCTCTCTCTCTCTCCCCCCAGAGAGACGGGGCAAAAAGAGGGGAAGGTATGGGTTGGGAAAAAGAGAGGGAGGGACTTGAGAGAGATAAACCTATCTTCCTCCTTCCATATCTCTCACTTGATCTCTCTCTCAACCCCTCCCTTCCTCCATCTCTTTCACTTTGGCTCTCTCTCTCTCTCTCTCTCTCTCTGGCAATGGGATCTCTCTATCTCTATCTCCAATATCTTCATCTCTTTCCATCAACCTCTATCTCTCTCTCAACCCTTCCTTCCTCCCTCCCTCTCTCTCACTTGGGCTCTCTTTGGTCTCTTACTCATTTTCCATCCCTTCTTCCTCTCACTTGGGCTCTATCTCTCTCCCTCCCTCTTAGGTCTCTCTCTCTTAGGTTAGGCTTGGGAGGGAGAGAGGGGAAAGGGAAGAGAGAGGATGAGGGAGGGAGAGAGGGAAAGAGAGGGAGATATACTTGAGAGAGAAAGAGAAAGGGATCATGAGATAAATAAATTATTAGAGGGAAAGAGAGAGAGAGAGAGAGAGAGAGAGAGAGGAGAGAGAGAGAAGAGAGAGGAGAGAGAGAGAGAGAGAGAGAGAGAGAGAGAGACTTGAGAGAGAAATAGAAATAGAGTGGGATGGAGAGAATTTGAGAGAGAGAAACTTGAGAGAGGAGGAGAGAGAGGGGGAGAGAAAGAATGGGACAGAGAGAGAGCGAAGAGAGGATGGGGGAGGGAGAGAGGGAAAGAGGGAAAGAGGGAGAGAATAGGAGAGGGAGACACCTAAGAGAGGGGAAGAGAGACTTGAGAGAGAAAGAGAAATGGAGTGGAAGGGAGAGAGGGAAAAATAGTTAGAGGGAAAGAGAAGGACTTGAGGGAGAAATATAAAGGGAGGGGAGGGAGAGGGAGAGAGGGAGAGAATAGGAAAGAGAGAC